>NW_026695248.1:0-740000 GCF_021218885.2 Marmota monax | reverse complement strand
TTTCTGTAACCACCACGGTTAAGAAGTGGATCTCTGTGAAGCTTAAATCAAATAACATGCTGTCAGCCTAGGAGGTTATGCGCATTACGGATCTGTGATCCCAAGATGACTGTGTCTTAATGTTTCTTAGGGTTCTGTCCCCTTTTCTCAGTTGGTATTGATTTAAAGATTTCATATAGGGGCTGGGACTGTGGCTCAGTGGTAGAGTGCTTGCCTAGCACATGTGAAGCCCTGGGCTCGATCCTCAGCACCACATAAAATAAATAAATAAAACAAAGGTATTGTGTCTAACTACAACTGAAAAATAAATATTTAAAAAAAGATTTCATATACATTTGAATATTAACTGAAATAAAACTTAATGAAGGCAGGTTTGCTGAATGTATGTTTAGTTTAAAGAAAAAGATAAATAGAATTTGGATTCTACTCAAGAAGAAAATCACCTTGAAGTGAAACTTGCTTTTTAGTGCCATCTTTATAATTTTTTTTTTTCTTGGTAGCTCTTGACAATTGCCTTTTTTGATTTTATTGGAAACTGGTTCATTTCTCTAATGTGGTGACTGACACCCTTTACCAAAGTTGTGTTTAATTAATTACACCATATCAAATTTGATTAAATTGTTCATTTATTTTCAGTTGGATGCCAGATCAAGATTCAGAGGAAGAAAAGGATATTGATACCATTACGTTGAAAGCAAGATGAAAGCACCAAAGGATTTTTCCACAGAAAAGCCACAATAGGAAATAATTTTTGCTACATCTGTTTGGTTGAACCAGTTTTCCCTCCATGGAACACTGGAGAAATTGGATGAATTTTGGTTTTGAATATGTATAAAGCAAATGCTTCTCTGAATCTAAGTTATTTTTAGAAGATAAGTTCAATTGAACACTTATAGGCCTGGAATATAATGTGTTTTGAGATTTTGCCTAAAGTACAGGAAATGGAAAAACTGTTATTTTCAAACCTGACTCTTTAATCATATTACACCATTTATACATCTGGAAGGGACTAATGTGACACTGGAGGCTGTCCACAAGATGTTTATTGAGAAAGTTTATTTAATCTATCCTATTTAGTTCTAGAATAAATTGGTTCCTTGGAGAAGAAATGCTTTATTTGATTGATTCACTGAGGCTAAAGTAAAACCTCAGAACTTTGAAATCTGCCATAGGGCCTAGCTGGATCCCAAGCCCACATGGTGTTGCCAAGGACTCTTCTATCTCTGACTGATTTTCCCTTTCCTGGTTTCATTTTTAGGATGGCCCTCTCCACATACAGGACCAGTATCAGCTATAAGCTCACATCCTTAAGATCTGTTATTCAAAAAGGAGAGAGTGAATTTCCCTTTCCAAGGACCACAAATCAAATCCTACTGAAGAACTCTGGTCTTCCCTGGGTCACCTGCACTGTGACTGACCACTCCCAGCAGAATCCCAGTGGTGGAATGGCAGGCCTCTTCCCTGAAGGAAAGGGGGATTTTGAGTACACGGAAACAACCAGTGTGTACTGTAGACAGCAGATACAGAAAACATGAAGTGCAAGTTTCAGATTATGGTAATTTTATCAGGATCACTTAATACATAAGAGAGCCAAAACCTTTAAATAAAACTTTAGGTTCACCTAAAGTTGTGAGAATCCCCCAAAATGCCACTGAAGTCTGCTGTGTATGCTGCTTTTCACTGGGGAAGGGAAGGTGGTGGATTTCTTCAGCGACTCCTTATACCTGTTTAAGTGCTACGACTTTCTTGGTTATTGCAGTGCTGGGCTGGGCCTCAAGGCCTTGCAATGAGCTACCCACCCCCCACAGTGCTACAACTTCTATTAAATGTAATTCTGATAAACTCTTCAAGGAGTATTTTATAAAACCTTTGTTGAATAACAGCTTTAATGAAGAAGTTCATATACCACAAAATTCACCTTTACACCATTTCCACTTGATAGTTTTTAGTGTATGCATAGTGTGTGCAGCCATTATCACTATTTCTTCCAAAACTTTCCACCACTCCAGAGAAACACATACATACCAGTTAGTATCTCCCTTACTCCCCTTCCCTCAGCAACTACTGATACACTGCTGGCTCTCCACAAGCTGCTCTATCCAGAACCTGTTATATAAATGGAATTATATAATATGTGGCCTTCCGTGACTTTTTATTCCACTTACCATAATATTTCCAAGGTTCATCTGTGTGCAGCATCTATCTCATCACATCCAGTGGTGCAGGTGGTGCCACATTTTATTTATCCATTCATCAGCTGATGAACTAGGTTGTTTCCATTTTGTGTCACTGTGACTAATGCCGTGAGCATCTCTGAACAAGTTTTGTGTGGACATGTTTCATTTCTCTTTGAGTATATAACTCAGAGTGGAATTACAATATTGTATGAGAACTCCAACTTTAGCATTCTCCCCAGTGGCTGCACTACCCTTTTACATATTCAACAATCTCCACATCATCTCCAACAGTTGTTGCTATTTATTTTGATTACAGCCATTCTACTGAGTATGAAGTAGTATCCAACTGGGATTTTGATTTGCATTTCCCAAATGGCTAATGATTTGGGCATGTTTTCCTGTGTTTATTGGCCATCTGTATGTTAGTCTTCAGAGAAATGTCTATTCAGGTCCTTAGTCCAGTTTTCAGTTGCCTTGTCTTTTTATTGCTGATTTGTAAGAGCTCTTTATACGTGTAAATACGAGTCCTTCAAAGATAACTAATTAGCCAATGTCTTTTCCCAGTCTGTGGCTTGCCTTTTCACTTTCTAATTGACACTCTTCAAAGCATGATTTTAACATTGGTGCATCGCAATTTATTTATTATTTTGGCGTATCTAAGAAACACCAAAATAATAGTGGTTTCTTAGATACACCAAAATAAAAAATAAATAAATAAGTTGCGATGCACCAGTGTGGAATCATATGTTTTTTTTGGACTGGCTTTCATCATTCAGCAAAATGTTCTCTAGGTTCAGCCACGTTGTAGTGTCAGAATTTTCTCCCGTTTTAAAGCCAAACAATATTCCAAATAATATTCCAGCTCATGTCGATATCACGTGCTCATGTGCTCGTCCATCAGTGGACACCTGCTCGCTCCCACCTTTGAGCTGCTGTGGACATGTGTCCACATATGTCCCAGGGGCCCTGCTCCAGTGTGGGCACACACCCAGCAGTGGAGGTGCTGGGGCATCAGTGATTGTCTTTGCTGTTCTGAGGAACTGCCGTGCGTTTTTCCACAGCAGCCATGCCGGTCTCCATTCCTGTCCGCGGCGCATAGGGACTGCAGCTTTTCCACATCTTGTTAACACTGACATTTCTGTTCTCTGAATGGTGCCATCCTAGGGGACATGAAGTGGCATCTCACCGTGTTTTGGTTTGCATTTTTCTAATCAGCAATGATGACAACATCGTTTCATGTGCTTGTTGACCCTTTTCCTGTCTTTGGAGAAATGGCCTTAGGTCCCTTTTCCATTTGTAAATTGAGTCATTTCCTTTTTTGGTGTCATGGTGAAGAAATCATTTCCCAATCCAATGAAGCTCTCCCCTTATGTTTTCTAGAAGTTTGAATGGTTTTACCTCTTAAACTTAGGTCTTTACTAGATTTTGACTTGATTTTGTATATGATGTAAGGGTCTAACTTTTTTTTTTTTTTTTTGCACGTGGATATCTAATCTCTCAACATCATTTATTGGAAAGACTGTCCTTTCCCCCATTGAATGGTGTGGCACCCTTGTGGAAAAACATTTTCCCATATATGCCAGGGATAATTTCTGAGCTCACTATTCTATTACATTAGTCTATATCTGTATTTTTGCAGTACCGGAGTCTGAACCCAAAGGTGCTCTACCACTGCCACAGCCACATCACTACCCTTATTATTATTATTTTTACTTTGAGACAGGGTCTTGCCAAGTTGCTGAAGCTGGCCTTGAACTTGTGATCCTCCTGCCTCAGCCTCCTGATTCGCTGGGATTATAGGTGTGCGCCAGTGCACCAAGCTATATATGTTTTTAAGCTAGCCAGTTTCACACTGTTGTGATTCTTGCAGTTTCGCAGTAAGTTTTGAAATCATATGAAACCTTCAGCTTTGTCCCTTTTCAAGACTGCCCATTTGGGGGCCTTTGGAGGTCCCCTATGGATTTTTCCATTTCTGAAAAAAAAAAAATGCTGATGCGATTTCGATAGGAAGTGCACTGCATCTATGCACAGCAAAGCTGGGCCCTGCGGGAGCTTCTTGCAAGACCAACCCCATAGCAGCTTAAAAGAGAGACATTTTCGGAAACAAGAAAGAAAATGTGACACAAAAACAGGAGTTCATGTTACTCCAGATGGAGCCTTCTGTGAGGGCATGGCTGGAGACGGTGCTGGCCGGAAGGGCCACCCCGGGAGCCCAGCAGTACATCCAGACATGGCCAGGCTGGCCAAGAGGAAGGAGTCACTCTGACCTTAGCAAATTCAAATACAGCATGTGCCTTGTGCCAAAATAATTCCAGGTGGATTAATCTAAGAATTCAATGGAATAAAAAAATACTGGAAATAAGAACAGGTGAATATTGAAAACACCATCTTGAGGCAAGAAAGCCAAGGCAGAAAGCATGAGTAATATCCGAGCATGCATAGACTGGGTCATGCAAGTGCCAGCAAGACACAAGTCCAGGCCCACAGTGCACACAGGCCACACTCCACTTCAGAGGCAAATATGTGGCTGCCCACCTGTGTCACCTGTAGTGGTGAGTCGGAGACGTGTTTAGAATAAGCATCAAGCAGGACAGGCACACTGCTACATAACAGCTTCTGCATACTTCCCCCATAGCAAAGCCAAGACGGCTGACCATCAGGTGTGAAAAATCTGTTACAGGAGACAGACGAGTTGACAAGCGGAGTTGCAAAAACATGAACATCATGAAAGTATAAAAAGTGTCTGATGTTCCCACTAATCCAAGACACAGGCATTGAACGATGTCGTTTCCAGCTTGAATGAGAATAATGGGGAAAGGCAGCAGCTTCTCTTTCTGGGAGTTTAAATTCTCCTTGCGCAGATGCTTCTGTTACTGGGAACTTACCTGAGAGACCCCTGAGCTGTGTTCCTAGAAGCAGCTGTGGAGCTGCATGCAGCCATCCTGGTGAGGGAGCAACCACGAGCCACCTGCATTCCAGCAAGTCACACGGCAATGAGCCATGTCTGCCAGCGGGAGGGTGACCGTAACACACACGAGATGTCAAGAAACCTGCTCCAAGTCACCAGTCAGTGAGGAGCAGAACCTCGGGCTGTCTGCTGCTGACTTCCAGGCTCTTAACCCCACACCCTGCTGCCTCTCTGCTTCAAATTAAGTGAAAATGAGACTAAAGAATGAGTCTTGTGTGGTACTCAATGCAGTGGCCGGCAACAAGGGTCCTGTACAACGAGTCTTTTCAACACAGGAGAATGAGTCAGGCAAGACCAAGTTCTGTGTTCTTGTCAGTGATTTATTGTCATTCTAAGGACTAGCACATTTACAGCATACATGGCTTCGAATGAGCTAAGAATATATAAAACAGTAACTGTATGTTTATATATTAATACTGCCCAAAACAAATAAATAAAAGTATTTTAATGCACTAAGCTTGGCAAATACAACTGTGTGGGGACAAAACTGTATTATACAATGTTTTTACATCTTCAAAGGAAACTAAAGGCAACTGTGCTGCAGGAGCTCTGACAGAAACCCTGTGACATTTCCAACTGTCCCACATCTGGACATTTCTCTTTCAAGTGGCTCGGGGAGGTGCAGTGGGTGGAATGCTGCTGCGTGGTGACCTGTAATGGCGCCTGCCCCACACAGCAACACTGGGCTCCTCCTCCTCCAGCTGCTGGCATCCTGGCTGTGCAGCGATGCCCCTGGGAGCCGGGCACAGTGCCTCCAGAGAGGATCCTGATGCCTGAATCTCCTTAAGAGTTATGACAACCCATAACATAAAGCAGAACTTGGGAAGAAAATTCACATAAAGGTTCCACATGCAAAACTGCTGACAGATGAGTCAACATTTGCCATAGTCCCTTTATAAATGCAGATAGTTAATGCTCTTTGGACAAAAAGAAGGGCAGAAAACAATATGGGTAACATTTAATTAAAAGAAAAACAAAGTTTTTCAAAAGGTTGAAATGAGAAAGAATGGAACTAAAAACTTACAAATTAAATGAAATGGTGGAGAGGGTGCCTTTGAATAGGGAGTGACACTTAAAGAGGAGAATCTGATGCTAGCTGAGTAGCCACCTGTGTGTGGGGGGGTTGGTGGACAAGAGTTTCTCTGCCACTCTCCCTCCACCATGAACTAGCATCGAGGGAGGGGCAGTCAGCCACAAGCACCCCTCATTAGTGTCCTCCACACACCAGCTCACTTCTCTCTCCCCGCTGGCACCAGGAGACAGTGAGCTCTGTTAGCACCTGACTTCTGAGTAGGAAAGGCCCAGAGGGTCACCCAGTTCCACCCTAACTTATGCCCACTCCTCTGTGTCCCTGCCAAGGACTGGTCCTGCCTGTGCCTCAATGCCCCAGGCCCAGTGACTCTACTGGACATTTCTCAAGGAGACAAGAATATATCTAGACTTCTAGACTTAAGATATTTCCAAGGTGTTTACAAGTCATTAGAATCAGAATCATTAATATGTGCCATATATATTTCTTTTACAGCCTCTTAAATAACATGTAAACATAATCGTAAGAAACAACAGAATCGATAAAACACATAAACTCCTAAAGAAAAACAACTCGCTAAGTGCAGAAAGACTCATCGTCACCATTTATAAGATGACAAGACATAATTTCTATGAAATTCCTAAGTTTCCTGGCCCATAAATCCCTTTCAAAATCTCATTTGAGGAGATACTTTCAACTGTTTCTCAATAGTCATCTTACATAACAGAATGAGAAGAGGAAAGTAACAATTATTGCAAACCTAAAAGTAAGACACTTTGTCAGATATTCAGACATGATTGTATTGTCTCGCAGAAGACCTACAGGATATCCCGCAAAATCTGAGAATATTCAGGTATCCACTACTCTACAGTCCCCAATTCCCCACTGGAGTGTTGTTCCTCAGACATCAGACACACCACGTTTAAGGTCCTCAGTTGTTTAATAAAGGGAGATGTGTGCTGTGGGCCCTAGGAGCAGAGACTACAACAGGGACAGTGACAGGGACCTCACTGCTAGCTTCATGTCTCAAGTGACACCTGTTCTGGAGCTTGTGTGGGATGGAGAGAAGAGTGGCCCGAGGTGTGGGCTCCCTAGCAGGGGTGCCCTCATGGAGTTTCACCTCAGGTGGGCTGACTGGTCTTTCGCCTCTGGGTTTTCCAGGTGGTGGTGGCACAGGTGACTCACTGGAGCCGCCGTCCTCACTGCATGAGAACAACTAGCGTCTTTTCCCGAAAATATGAGTTAACATTTATTTTTCTGCCTGGGGTCTGATTGTTTTACTGTTTTACATTCAGATTTTTTTAAAAGTAGATTATAATTCAGTGCTCACTTCTAAGTTACTCAGTAGAAAAATAATTTAGGTGAGCAGTGCCTACATGGGCATCTGAAAAAGTCTTCTGGCATTCCAGACAAACCTAGCTGGAGGCTTACAGGTAGCTGTGGACGCCTGCCAGGTGGTGACAGCTGAAGGCTAATTAACTGGGTGCTGGTCACTATCCCCACTACTGAGCCACACATTACCTCCTATGGACTCCAACGGAAAAAACATGCTCCGTAGACTCTTTAGTGAAATATTTTAAAAACACAAAAATGAAAACCAATCCTTCAGGTCTTCTTGAAGAATTCGTGTGTAACACTAGAGGGTACCCACATTTATCCTGTAACAGCTACTGAGAGGACACCGTGCTCACGTCTCAACTTTGCCGTAAGTCCCTTCGGGAGGCCTGTAATGCTTGGGGAAAGCCTTCAGCTGCAGGGAATTAAATGCATATTTGCGACTTCCAACATTCTTCATTGTATTTTCTCTCCGACAACCCTCACTGAGGAAAAAAACAAGCACAAGAAATGACAGCAGTAAAAAAGGAAAAAAGAAAAGACTTAAACTAAGATGAAATGAATCATTTTCATAGCATTAAAAAAAAGTTAATTTAAATGGGTGCCGGACTCGTCTACGACAAATACACACAGAAGATGGCGGGTTTCTGAACGAGGCAACTAAGAAGCACAGAGATGGATACATGCTGAAAGGGGCTGGGAGTTTTGCATTTCTAATGCAGTGCTGTACCCAAATGGAAGCAATTATTTTTAAGTTAATATCTCACTGTATCTCAAGCCTAGTTATCTGGTTCAAAGGCTGTATCACATAGCAAATTAAATGGGACAAGAACTCCTCCTCCTCTTACCAAAGTCTTTAACGAGCTGCACTTCTGCATGTTAACAACAGTCGTAATCATATCAAATGCAACATGCTGATTTTCCCTGCAGAATCAATCCAGTATGTAGCAAAGCCATCTGGCTAAGAAGGCTGTCCTGACACCCACCTCCACCTAGGGGCCAGCTGTTCTAGGGTAAAGGGACCCCACGGGCCATGCACTATTGGGGCTGGGGCTGTGGTGGAGTGACCCCACTGAGGTCACCTGGTAATACCAGCCGCCTTCTCTGGGTAGACTGCCCCTCACTGTGGGCACCTCAGGTGCCAGGGGAAGCCACAGTGCTCTTCCCTAGAGAACTCAGTACCAGAATCATCTTCAGGCTGCTCTTGATGGCAGGTTGTCATGGCAACCCGCTGGCAAAACAGATGGTGCTGGGAGGATGCATGGGCAAGGCAGACTCACATTCTCAGTGGGAGAACTCAGGGGAATTCTCTGGGAAAGGTCCTGGTGCAGACATAAAATTAATAGGCAGAAGCAATTCTGAATGTAAACGGCTTCCCACAGCACAGTGTGACTTGGTACTGTTACCTTGTTCTAACATTGGCAATGAAATCAACTAGTTATCAAGTTTAGTATAAAATCCCCCTTATGAGATGTAAAATTTGCAGTTACAAAGAAACAGTGATTTAAAAAAAATACTTCAAATTGTATGAAGACCATTATGTCATGCATTTAAAAAAATATCAGTGGCAATTGCTCAAGCCTTGTAAGTGAAAAGGACAGTCTCATTATCAAGAACATGTAAAAGAGTTTTTGGTAAGACAGTAATTTTTATTCAAAAGATAAGCTTGAGTATTTTTTTAAAAAGTATCCACCTGATTCTTTTAACTAACATAGTGACTCAGGTGTGCTTCCTTGTCCCAAAGCCTCAAGCCCTCAGCTGGATGTGTGTCATCTAAGCTGAACACTTGGGCCACATGAGCAGGGTCCCCAGAGTAAATAATGATCATGTTTGTATAATATTCAGAAATCACAGAAAAATATAATTCTATTTAAAGCAGAAGCTGTAGGCTCCTACACAGTTAATATCCGTTAACCTTTGGAAGCTCTTACATTAATGGACTATTTCAGATATGGCTTCTCCATTTACATAGAAACATACAAACATCTCAAAAACTGCCTGTCACTAGTAAATGCCAAACTCCCTTGAGGAGCAGGAAGAATAATTTGGGAACTTTTATGTTCTCCTGTATTTACATGTGAAAGGAGCTAACCCCTGGTTTAGCTGGCTGAACAGATTATACATGAAATTATAATCAAGATTATACTGTCATTTCAATTTAGTTATAAATCAATTTTTTTCTCCCAAGTATTTGCATTTATAAAATCTGGCTGCTGTGGCTGATCTGGTTGACAGTAACATACTGTCAATGGTCACCATGTGATCTGCTAGTTCCATGAGCTGGCACTAAAGCTGGGGACTGCATATGCTGAGATGATCTGGGATGGATTTTAACAAGAGATATTAATTATTCTGAAGCTACGTGATTTTTAAAATCCTACCAGCAAGTTATTAATTTTCAAGGATTTGGATGGAAACCCTACATGACAATTAATTTTAAGGGAACCACTGGCCTCCCTTTCCAGTAGGGATCAGTACCTCAGAACTCATCTGGAGACCTCAGAGCCTCAGCGATTCCACATCAGACATGGGGAGTTGCCTTGTGGAAGGACAGTATGCCCATCTTTTAAGATCTTGGCTTGAACGAGCCCCCAGAATAAACAGTGACAGTCACACTAGTTGAAAGAACTGGCACCATCCAGTGGGAACTGCTTCTGAGTGTGGTTCTCTGATTCCAGAGGGATGACTTAATGCCGAGGTCTGGGTGGCTGGCGCCTAGGATGCCTCAATGCCTCGGCACTGGATTGCTTCTGAAGCATCACCCATGGCAGTGCCTCCTCTGTCCTGAACCAAACCCCATCCCTGCTCCATCCGGCCTGATTCTCACTAAAGCAGAGAAGATTTTGAAATGTATTTGGCCTGATTTCATGAGCAAAAAGCCTTAGTGACATTTAAAATTCAGCATAAAAGGAGAGTGTCCCGAAAGAAAACAAGCTAGCTTCCCCTCCTGCCTACGCTGGTATCATGGTGCTTCCTAGGATCAGTCTTCCATGACTGGAGGCTCCTAGAAGCGACTGGAGGAGACGGAACACCCCATCCTCCCCTCCTTCCATTCTCTCTCTCCCTTAACCCAACAGCCACGCCTGTGCTGGACAGTAAGGTGTTGCTGGCACCATGGCTGGCGAGGATCAGGCCTTGCTGTCCTGGAGGCCCCCTCAGAGGGTTCCTCTGGCCGCCACAGCTCCCCTTTGCTATGAAGTGGGGTTCCGAGAGGAGCCCCTGCAAGGTGCCATAGAGCACCTGGGCTCTGCGGGAGGGAGGGCGCTGTGTGTAGTCAGAGGGCCTCTCTCCTCTCCGCCCGGCCACTAGCTCCACCCTGGAGGTAGGCGTGTGCATGGGCTGCCACCACGGGCATCAGGATGCATCGCCCAGATGGGAACAGGAGGCTGTGGGGGTCCATTTTCTCACTTTCAAATGAAGCAAATAAAATGGCCTTAGAGAGCTGAAGTACATACCTTGAGGCAAAAGAGGGCAAGCATCAAACACCTTCCAGAGAAACACAGACCGGCAGGACACTGCCTAGTGACTAGTGTCAGTGTGCTACAGCACAACACCACCCCTCAGCTGGCAGGCAGTGAACCTTCACTGGAGGATGCAAGGAACCATACTTATTCCAGAGGAGACAAATGAACTCTCCCATGGTGTGACAGAGGTGACACATGTCCTTGGAATCCTGCCAGTGCTGGGGGATCTAGAAAGAAAGGCATCCTTGGGCTGTGTCTGTGATAAAGATGGTCTTACACTATATCAGTTGGATTCTGGCCTTTGTACTACTTCTGTGTTTCCTAGTGTGCAACTCCAGGCTGATGCTAATTCAGAGAAGCCCCAGAGTAATGGCTGGAAGTCTTGGAGAGAGGAGAGAGAGGCCAGCTTCTGTAGTGAACTTTTTTTTTTTTTTTTTGTGCACCAAGGCATTAAGATTCTGGGAAAGCCAGATTCTCTAATTCAACCCAGTTTTTCCAGAGTGGTAAAAAGAAATCCACTCATAAAACACAGCATATGGGGAAGTGACTACCTCCAGTGTTCCAATGCTGGAGGAGCAAAACCAGAAGCACAATATGATATGAACTGAACAAGAGAGAAGCCACTGTTTCTTACACAGGGCGTGTGGAATTTCCCCAGACTTATGTGGTCACCTTTACAAATGTGATGTCAATCTCCTGCCACACGTTGAACATACTGTTTTAGGGACACTGAATGTTAAAATCAACCAGAAACCACAGTGACCTCTCTTCTCAGCTCCATCTGCCACAATTGACCAAAAGTTAGACTTTCATTTTTTGGTAGTTTTCCTTTGATTAGTTTTTGTTCATTATTAACCATATTTGATTAGTAAGAGAGAAAAGCTTTCTGAATTTCAATTTGGAATTAAAGATATCATTTTAAAAATGAAAAATGATATCTCAAGAAAAATAAATGTATATGACTTTAATGGCCTTTTATTATTCTGTGCATGAATTCTTGGAGCCAGTTTTAATGAATTTAAAGAGTCAAGATGAACCTGAGTCTCGTGCCGTACGTAATCTTCATGTGCCTGACTTGGTACAAGGTGATCTGTGGTCACAGCCTGTTACCCCAATCAAAAATAATAAACACAAGCAAGGAGATGTTAGGATTCTGCAAACTGTTTGCTACTATAATCCAGGGACTACGCTTTGAAATGAAAGCAGAAAGTACATGTCCTATTAAATAGGTTAACTAGATGAGCCAGTTATAAAGCATCTATATATGTCTTTTCATTTTTCTTCAAAAGGAAAGGAAAGTTTTGCAGTACACTTAAAGAATAGTATCAAATATACAAATATTTCCAGACAGAACTCCTTTCTCTTGGAAATAGGGCACATTGAGATGTACAGGTAATAAATAGTTTTACATCAGAGGGTAAGAGATCTGGTACAAGTAATTGCAAACCAGCTAGATTAACGCAGGAACGTTAGGGTACCATTGAGAACATGTTACAAGCACTGAAGACGCTATGTGATTAAATGAACAAGTCCTCTTGATGAAATAATTTGGCAGGTATTTACAGTTGAGAAGACAAAACGTCAAACTGTAAGGCATGAGATATTTCTTGGCAGACCACGCTCTGACACCTTCCTTCTGTCCATTTAGGTACTCGGTGGCTGGACATATTCGGGCACTTTTGTTTTTCTTGTGACTTATTAATTTTTCATAATGATATTCATTTGCAACGCAATTTGGTCACCAGGTATGCTATGCTCAGAAAGAGCCACACAATCAGTAAATTGGGGCTCAGAGCTAATAAAGGAATGGAACAGAGGAGGCTGGGGTCTAGCCTTAAGTCTCGGATGGGCACCAGGCCGCTCAAGTTCTTCTGGGTGACTACCTCCCGTGTTCCAATGCTGTGAAAAGGAAAAAGTTTGGGAGAAAGGAAAAGAAAAAAGGAAAGGACGAAAGAAAAAAGAGACACGTGCGATGGATTTTACCCAAAAGTATGGAAAGAAAGAGGAGAACCAAAATATAAAACAAAAGGAAACAATGGAATGGAGCCACAACAAAAAGAAAAAATGATATCAGAGAGGGGATGAAAGGAGGACCAAACAAAACCAGCACAGTTACGGGAAAAGAAAGGAGAGAAAGAGAAGTGAAAATAAGAAAAAATACTGCAGTTTACTGAAAATAAACACATGTAGGTTGAAACAATGGTTTTCCATGTTCACCCTCTCTCGGTTGGCCAAGCACAGCTCCATGCCGCCCACCATGCCCCACATGCTGCAGACGGGCATTTCTGAGACGCAAGCTGAACATGAAGAACCATGGGGGTTGACCTTCTCACAGATGCCTGAGCATCAGCTGGCACGACACAGCAGGCCAAAGCTGCCTCTTGGTTAACTACACAAACAAAAACCATTTACCCAAGGTTCCAAAGGAGCGTCCTCCCCAGACCCACCCTGTCGCAGGCGAAGCAGTGGCAGAGCCTGAGCGATGGTGCCTCCAGTTTGCACACATCTGTTTTATGTGCTGACTCCTGAGAAGGAAGTCCAATACCACGCTAGAAATTTTATCTTTCCCCCTTTTGTGCTAAAGAAGAAATGTACCGGGGGCTGGAGGTGAAGGAGTAGCTCAGGGGTATAGCACTGGCAAGGTGCTGGTGCTGGGTTCGATCCAAAAACATGAAAAATAAATGCACCGAGATGAGATGGCACCTAGGACACCAGACTCCAGAGCCACAGACACATCCACCAAGTAGCAACAGTACAGAGCCAGAGGCCCCAGGACAGAGCAGGCAGCCGGGAGCATCCATCTGGAGATGAGGAGGCCCAGGGCCAGGGCCCCTCCTAAGCTGAGTCCTCTGAGCTTCCCAGGGAGGCCCTGCTGGGATGTGCTGTCCTGGCAGGGAATGCTCTCCCGGCCGGCACTGGCTAGTGGTCTCATTTCCTGCCAGTACAGGCTGCTGGGTCACTGTGGCTGCTCAGGAAGGTCTGCTGTGTAAGGGTTCCAGCCCCAGTGGGCACAGAGGAACACCACTGGTGTGTGCTGTACACTCCCAAGGCTCCAAGAACTGAGTGTGTGTCTCTCCTCCCAGCTCTGCGGTCACAGGTACCACACTCAAGGCTTGAATGGGCCCCGGTAGAGTTATTTATGCCACAAAAAGTGGGAAACACTACAGATCAGGTCTTTTTTGGAGAGAGCTTGTCACTGGACGTTTAAGCACAGTGCTGGCCACCACCCTCAGTCTCCAGGAGTCAGTGGGTGTCAGCTTTGCTCCCCCTGCATCCCACTTTCGCATGCCACACTATTCCATCTAGTAAAATGTGAGGGAGGGAGCAAGAGAACCAAAGAGCTCCCTCTACTTAAGGGCACAGAGGTTGTCACTGCCTTCTCAGGGCTCTCAGGTGACCTGTGGGTACTGGTGATCACAGAGCCAGATGCCAGCTAGCAACGCAGCCACTCAGGCTTGCAGTCAGCTAACAGGTACATGTCTCCTCCACAGTGGACAATCAGCAATCAGAGTCAGGCATGGCAGTGTCACTCAGAACAAATGCCTGGGACACTCGCTGCCTGTGAGAGCCTGAGACACTGCAGGGTCAGCGCTCTGTTTTATTTTTAAGACTTCTTAAATAATTATTAAAGTAAGACATGTTTGCTGTAGAGATTTTAGAAAATTCAGAAAAAAATGAAAATTTAAAAAGACATCTGTCACTGGAAGCAGAGGAAGGTCAAAGGAGTGGCACCCATCCCCTCTTGAAGAGGGTCCATCTCTGTTCAGGATCTCAGGTCCCCTCAGGAGTAGAGAGAGGCACTCTGACTACAGTCACTGAAGTGCTGGGAACAAGGGCAGTGATGACAGTTCTCAATGAGGGTGGTGGGTGGGCACCAACCCCGGGCAGAAGTATGACTGGTCTGGGAGCCACTTGCCAACAGGTATCAAAACTACTGAGAATCCTCACAAAGATTTATGCTTTTTAATCTAAAAAATCAATTTGGGGGTTGGGGTTGTGGCTCAGTGGTAGAGCACTTGTCTGGCATGTGTGAGGCACTGGGTTTGATTCTCAGCACCACATACAAATAAATAAAATAAAGGTCTATCATCAACAACGAAATATTTTTTAAAATCAACTTGGAAAATGCAGGTAGGAAAATATATAAGGATATTCACTGCACTATTGATTTATAATGCTGTCAAATCATAAGCAGCTTAAATAGTCAATAAAAAATTAGATTTATCATGATGTGTCAAAAGGGATAAGATCTATATTTATTAACCTGAAAAGAATGCTCACAATAATTAAATGAAAAAAAGTAGTCTATAGTCAGGGGTGGTGGCCAGGCCTGTAACACCTGACTCATGAGGCTGAAGCAGGGGGATTGCAAAGCTCAAGACCAGCCTCAGCAACTTAGCAAGACCTTATCTTAAAATAAAATATAAAAAAGGGGGTGGGGATGAGGCTTTGTGGTTAAGTTCCCCCAGGTTCAATCCCCAGTACCAAAAAAAAAAAAAAAAAAGTGGGGAGACTGTGCATATAACTGCATTTGTTTGTGCATATGAGTGTATTTGGCTTATGTGTTACTCAGGGACTAATTAACCAAGGTATGCATTAACCAGCTCACACCCGCATGTATGTATGTATGTATCCATCCATCCATCCATCCATCCTAAAGAATGTATCTCAGTTGTTAACATGGCTATTGTTTAATAGTAGGTGTAGAGGGTTCTGCAGGCTGTGTGTTTGTGTTTTCTAATTTTCCTACTAGGACTATCAATTACTTATGTGATTAAGAGTTATAGAAATTACTTTGTGTGCTGTAATAGTTGTGATAGCTATCCTGGTCTGGGGATGTAGCTCAGTGGTACAGCATATATGCTTATTAGTGTGCTTAAAGTTTGTGATAGCTATCCTGGTCTGGGGATGTAGCTCAGTGGTATAGTGTATGCTTATTAGTGTGCTTGAAGTCCTGGGTTGAATCCCCAGCACAAAAACCAAAAATAAAATAGCTGTCCTGCACGAAAAGCCCCAAGTGGCCTTGGGGTGGGCAGGGTGGCCCTCCCAGGTATAGGGCTTGGCAGGCCCTTAAGTTAAACTGGGTCTCTCTCTGGGGTCACTTTTTCCCTGGTCTCCTGAGACCCTGATGCTCAGATGTAGTCAGAATGGATTGTTGGTTCTGTTGAAATTGTTCACAAGCTCAAAACTGGAGAGCAACAGGCCTAATTTGGGGCTGTAACGACCTACTCAGTAGACCTGACCTGGGCTTGGCCTCCACAGCACAGGGCCCCTGTCTGGCTCTCCCTTGCCTTTCCACTGGCAGAGGACTCCAGCTCCTGTGCCCTCTCCCCGCACCCCACAGCTCCTTGAGTGCGGGATGGCTACCAGGCTGTAGCACCAGGTCGCCTTGGATGGACGTGGAGCCTGAAGGACCCTGAAGCTCCTGAACACATGTCCTTGATCAAAAAAATTTTTTTAAATTTTTTTTTAAAGTGCTCCCAAGCAGGGGTTTTCTGAATCTCCACTGCTTCTCCATTGAGGGGCAAGGGATGGAGAGATGGACTGACCTTAACAGAGGCTTAGATGAACTTAGACAAAATGATGCCATTTTTACAAAATGCTGTCCTCAAGAGGCAAGAGCTCATGCATCACTTTTGTGCATTATTGTGAGAAGGTCAAATGTCTGAAACATACAGAAAGGATAAGAGAATCGAACACTTTAAAGAATTTGGTGAGAGGACAAATGATACAGAACACTCAGTAGAAGTGACCGTTGGAAACGAGACTTTAACAGCATTGGTGACTACATCGAAGGAGACAGGAAAGCCAGGTTTCTTATCCTTTCTTTTGGTATGTGAGGTAGGGCTGCCCAGCAGTGCTTGAAACAAGGCATCGATCAACAGTGGACAGTCTGAGTTCTGGGTTTCATTCTGCAAATACGCCTGCTGCCTCAGAATCAGGACGTCATCAGGGGGACGTGGCCAGGACACACTGACAACTGTCACCATAAAACACTCACTGGACACTTTGCTCATAAAAGCAAACTGTGCCCACTGCTCAAGAGGAAGCAGAGCAAACCAGTGCAACCTGCAGACGTGTCTCTTCACCCAAGTTTGGAAACACATAATGTACATATGGAAGGCACTGAAGATGACCCACTCGGAGGCCAGAGCCACGCACAGGGTCCCCTACAGAAACAGAAGAGGCCTGCAGAGAAAGCACAGGCCCCAAGACCCACCCACAGTCAGGCATGTGGCCTGGGGATGCCACAGGTGTCCCTCCTCCTTAATTGCCCACCCTTCTGCATTTCAGTGCAGTCCTGCTCAGGAAGACGGCAGCTCCTCCCCATCAACTTATGAGAACAAGAATGCTGCCTGAATTTGACAGGGCCAATGGTTTGACCAATGGTCAAACTCTAGTAGGTGTCCGCGAGTGCGGGCCCGGCCAGGCGAGGCTCATCTGCAGCTTACACGGGGAAGGGCGGGCAAGCAGCCCGCAGCGGCACTCACCTGCGCATGCACTCCAGGGCCTGCGTGAAGACCTGCGGGGCCATGCCGTGCTCGTGCTGCAGGATCAGGCACTGCTCCAGCGTCACCGACATGGCCGTGCGGTCCTTGGCACTCTTGCAGCTGGTGAACCGGACCCCGTTAAGGCGGCGGCAGATCTGCCAACAGGAAGCAGGCTGTGCTGAGGAGGGGACACTGCAAAGGGGAGCATATCTGCTCCCAAGGGGGCTCCCCACAAGCCTGGCAGGGTAGCTCCATGCCCAGTCCCAGCAACAGGAACCAAGTCACCTGCAAACAGGCGCTGCTTGGAGGCCCTGCTGCCCCAAGGCTCTGTCTTCATGGTGTCTTCCTGTTCCTTGAGTGCTTTCTTCCTGTCCTCTCCCATGGGACACTCCTCCCAAGCCCAGCTTTCCTCCCTCTTGCAGTATTACTGCTCTTCTTCGACCCTCCCAGCTGTCCCCTTCCAAGCCATCCTGGGACCTTCCTGGCACGTCTAGCCCTTTACTGCCAGCCCCCAAGCAGAGAAAGCATTGAAGATGACCACACAGGGGAGGCCAGAGCCACTCACAGGGTCTCTTGTTCCTGGCCAGGTCTCCAGGCCTCGGGAAGGCAGGGACAGACCCATTGGTCTCAGCTCTCCTTTACCCACACAGAGGGGAACAGCCCAGAGAAGCCACTTCTAACCACAGGCCCTTCTCCACTCCTACCTCCCTCAGGGTCCTGGGCACAGGGTCAGACACCAACAGATCCCTCCCAGACTGCTCAGTCACGTGGGTGGAGCATGGCAGCCCCAGACTGGGACAGGTCACTCTGCACCTCTTCTCCCAGTGGGAAGAACACTGAGGGCACTTCCTTTGCACCAGTAGATATAGTCCTAAGTTCACATCCCCAAGTCCAGTCAGCTTTAAAAGAGGAAAGAGGCTTTTTTTCTTTCTAAGTTTATGGCAGACTCTCTTAGCAGTACAACCAGACCTGAGCTGATGAGAGTATTTATACTTTTTATATGAATATTCATACTTCTCAATGAGGAAATATAAATGATTCTATGGGGCTGCCCCAGACTCTCCCAAGAACAATAAGGCACAGTGGGCCCTTGTATACACGGGTTCTGCATCTGGGGAGTCAATCAACTGCAAATCAAAAATACCAAAAGAAAAACTGCCTCTGTACTGAACATGAAGACTTTTTTCCTGGTTGTGACCATCTGCACAGTGTTCACACTGTACTCAGTGTCATAAGTCACCTAGAGATGATTCAAAGAGCACAGGAGGATGTGTGCAGGTTCTATGCAAATCCTACACCCTTTATATTATATAGAGACTCAGCAGAGCATCCTTGGATTTTGGTATCTGCAAGGGGCCCTAGAACTGATCCCTCACAGTGCCATGGGATGGCTGTATTTATATGCACATATGTATTAGGTATATTATACATGTGTATACAACTTTGCACCGTATTACTGCCCTAAAATCTGAAAAATCTGTGCATTTCAAAATATCTGGTCACAAGAAGTTTAGATAAGGGCCTGTGACCCTGTACCAGATACCGTACTGTGAGAGCAGGTCTGGCATTTAGTGAAAGATCACCTAAGCTATACAATGGTGGGCTCTCAGTTACCTGTTGAAATCCAGAAAAATATTAGAATTATCATTGACTGTCCTGAAAACAGTGCTGCCCCTGCCTCTCAAGCCCGCAAAACCACTTGACATAAAAACAGTGAAGCCTTAAGAAACATGTTCAGAGAAAGGCAAATAGTCAAGGTCCTGGTTCAGATGAGACAATCAGGAAAAAAGGCTTCTTTTAAGATTAAAAAAAAAAAAAAAAAAAAAGACCAAAGTGACCCAAAACTATCAAGGGTAAAACACAAATTTTGAAGTCATAATTGACGAAGTAAGGATGAACTTGAACTTGGTGAGCTCACTACATCCTATAGATTGTTGACTTCATGACTCAAATATGAGGCATAAGCTGGAACTCTAAATAGACTCCAAAACCATTTAAATGGCACTTGGAGAGGCGGTGCATCCAGAGCTGGTGTGCGTGCCCACAATGCACCTGCAGTGCCAGGCTGCTAGCCCAGAGGGCCATCAGCCAGCCCTTGAGCTCTGGCCAAGTCTCCCTTCTATGAACTGAAGGGTCACACCTGACTCAAGGTATTCCAACTCTTTAGCCAGAGACTCTGCTCATATACAGAAATGAAAAGAAACACGATCCAGAGAAGAGAAGCTCTGGGAAACTTGGTACCTCCCGCTGAGCTCCAGGGCTGGGCGGGTTATGCTGCCACAACCAGAATTAAACTCACAACCTCATCAGAAGTGAATTGAGTGACTAAGTAGGAAACTGCTCTGAGACCTAGACCCAAAGCAGTGACTTGGAACTCCACAAGTAAGTTATGAAAACATATTTGCAGTGTAAGTACTTGGAGAACTGTGATCAGAATGGCAATACAGGCAAGGACTGTTTAAAGAGAGCTGAGAGTCTATCACAGTCTCTCTTCAAACCCATCACAAGCCAAAGGAGGCGGTGAGGTTGAGCTGGTATGCACTGTGTAGGCTTCTGAAGGTGCTGCCTGCCACCAGCCTGGCTCCATGCCCCCAGGACAGACTGGCTCAAGCTTATCAGTGTCCTGGCAGCCCTAATGCAACCAACTCAAAGGCAACGTTCAGCATTTCCCAGAGTCTCAGAGCACGTTCAGTTACTTTCTTTGTATCCTTAGGGAGGAATCTGCTCTCTCTACCCTGGTTCAGATTCCCACTGTCATTATTTTTGCTATGACGCTTGGTAGCAGGCGTGGCTATAACCGCTTCCCTATCACAGCAAGTACCTCGGCAGCTTGCCAGAGGATGTCCACGTTCTTATTCTTCCGGGCATGGACGTTCTGACCCAGAAACCGCAGCAGTTCTGGCAGACAGGTCTGACTTCGGGATCGAGGTAGACCTGGAAAGTAAGAGGAGTCTGTGGGAGTGGGAGCCATACCAAGGGTGCTGCTGCCAAGGACGTGGGAAAATGACCAATTCAGAGCCAAAGAAGAAGGGAGGGAGGTGCCGAGCAACTGGACATGGCAAGCCCTTGATTTCTTTCCCTGTGACATTAGTGTCACCTTCAAAAGTGTCTTCATTAGTGTCTCCTCTGAGCTCTCCCAAGGGGCTAGGGAGCAGAAGCTAAGGAACTATGGGGTACTATGGCCCTGGTACCTCTTCCAAGGGAGGTGGTTAGGAAGGAGTGAGGATGGTCCAGGTAGTCTCCAGAACCTCTGCCAAGGACGGAGAACCTCTGAGCCAGGGTGTACAGACCACTGCGCAGCCTGGAAACCCTGGGGGAGTCTGGAATGTGCAGCCTTCCCCAGGGGACCTCCACCCACACCTGGAGGAACACATTTCTGAAAGACCTAGGAGCCTCTCCTTGCTCTAACAGCCTCCCCTCCCACCACGGCAGTCCCTTCCAAGGCCCCCTGAACCCAAAGACCTGTCAGATGGCCTCACCTAAGCAGCCTGGGACAGACAAAAATCAAGGAAACTGCAACCATTCCTGAAGGCCCTCTAGGATCTTCACCATTGGGATTACCAAAGACAAACAGCAGAGCTTCAGGTCAGCAGAGCCTCAGATCAACAGAGCCTGAGTAATCAACCAAGTCCATGGCCTCCAGGATCTAACCCCTCCATACCCACACAGCTCTCACCACACCCCAGGGGACCAGGATCCTTTGCTGATTGTTTCCTTTAGGGCATTGGGCAGAACCAGAGAAACAGGAAGAAGCCTCCTGCCTGTGAGAGCTCTGTCTAGGACAGAGGCCTTAGAAGCCCAGAAGATAAGGCTGGCCATAATCACCCCCCACGAGCAGCTGCAGCCTCCGCCTGGCCTCCCAGTGAACAGCTGCCCACCAGCAAACCACAAGGGCTTGGGGGACATTGGGCTGCAGGGGCTCCAGCATCAGCCTTCCCGATCATGATTCTCTCTGAAACAAAAGGGTACCTGGGCAATGCTCCCCAGCTTCCTGCCCTGCTCCTGTGCACCCCACCCTGGCTTTCTTCTTCAGTCCACTTTAACATCTCTGGGGCCTCAGCAACACCACACTGCCAACTCTCCAAAACACAGAGCTCCCCTTCCTAAGACCAAGCTATCTGCTCCCACCTGCTGCCCAGCCTTGGGTGGCCTTGGTCTCTCCTCCCCGCTGACTGTCTTGGTTTCCTGGCTGATGTGCTGAACCCCTAGTCCATGGCCTATCCCCAGTCCCTATGACAGACAGGGTAAGATGCTACCTGGCTTGACATGGCTCCTGGGAGACTCACCCTCCTTCCTCAGGTCCTCATCTCTGGTGCACGCCAGAGCACCACCCACCTCCCAGGGCTGCTGTGAGGATCAGATTAGATAATCCACATAGAGCAGGGGAAGAGGGCCAGACATGGCGAGGACCTGATGGATCTATCATTTTTTCTAACTGTGAGCACTGCTGAAAACCATGAGGGCGCCTCAGCAACTGGGTTGAGCCACTCTCTGCCTTAGTGACCGCCGCAGCTGAGTGCCTGGAGGGTCCCTGCACTTAGCTCCATCTGACCCTGGCTGCGGCGCGTTGGGATTACCATGGGGATCTGGGCCACACCGCCTTCTCAAGGTCCTGTGCTCCCTTTCCTGGTGTTCCTGCAGTTTGGGGAGACTCAGGCTACTCCACCTGAACTCAGGCATTTCCTCCATTCCACCCACACCTCTCTCTCCTTCCCTACTTCCCAGGGCACCTCTAACTGGGCTCTCCAGGACCTTGGTCTATGGCTGTCATCCTCTCATGTCTTCCAGCCATTCTCAAGTTCCTTCCTCAGGTGTCAAGCACAGTGCCAACATCCAGGAAGCTGCAGAGGTGTTTCCAACCTCCCCCGCCCTTGTCTTTCCAGGCACCGCCAATCTTTGGGACAGAGGGGTCCATTCCAAGGCATCACCATGTCACCATCCACATGATCCCCCAGACCACTCCTCACCATTCTGACTGTCCTGAGAGGTCACCAGGGACTCCTGTCCACCAGTCCAGAGCCTACCTGCACCCTCTTGCCCTCCCTATCTGGCCGTCCTGTGGAACCCCTTGTTCCCCATTGATATTGGAGCACGTGGCTTCCTCCAGGCCCATTCCCAGACCTGTCCTCATCGGGCCTCTCAGTGAGCTCAGCCAAAGGGCTTCACTGGGGTTCCAATCTGTACTTCCCATGGGCCATATGCCCAGGTCACACACCCAGCCAGGGCCTGAGCGTGGCTCGTCCCTGCCCTCCCACCTCTCCTCCCTGTGGGGGCGTCATTCCTGCTGCTGCTGTCTCTGCAATCTTCACCCAGCGCCAGACTCTGTCTCTCCTTATGCACTATGTTCCTCTCTCGCTCTGAGGTGCTGGCTTCAAATACTCCCTGTGGAACAGATGCTCAGTCTGAAACCTTCCTAAATACTTCCTCCTCTGTGCACACCCATCACGGTACCAGGTAAGACTAAAGAGAGCAAAATGCGATCTCAGCTGATATCTCCCAGTCTCCCAGGCTACCAGCCACCTGTGTCCTCCAATCCAATCAGCACATGGTGAACCAGCTGTCCCCAACCCTGCTTCCCACCTGAGCACCACCCAGCAAATACACATGCCTCCAGCTGGTCCCAAGGTGGTCCCTGGCCACAGTCCCTCCTAACAGGGTGGCATCCTTCACTGCCCAGGCACATGGGAATCAGGGCCTGGCACCCTTTCTTCATCTGGACATAGGCACTAATATGGACTTTTCAGGGCTGCTGTGGACTCAGTAGAGAACTGTGTACAGGGGAATGTTCACTGATTTACTACCATTTCCCAACTCCAAGACCCACTCAGCCTTCCAACAGAAAGCAACTGGAGCTGGCATCTTCCCAGCCCATGTGTTCTCCCCTCTCTGGGCCCCATTAGAGGAATCTGGCCCACCTCCAGGGCAGGACAGGTCTCCTTTAGTCCAGCGAGGGAGCCAATGGCTGGAGGAGTGCTGCATGAGCAGCAGTGCACTTCAGACAGGTGCAGGTCACACACACTCTCGGGTCTTGACATGCCTCACGCATAGCATGTGCTCAGTGAGTCAGCTGGACTGAATTCAGGAGACTCTCGCATCTAAAAGTTGTACTGTGCCCTGGGTTCCTGAGTTCTGAGTTGCCAGAGCCTTCTCTGTAGCCCTCTCTTCACTGGGAGCAGAGAGAGCTGTCCTCAGCAGAACTTACCTCCAGGGGACGCTACAACAGGAGCCATCTTGCTCTCAAGCACCCAGCAAGGAGTATCTTGCCAGCACCTTACTTTCTAAGTACCATGGAGGAAGGTGTGTGGGCAGCTCAAACAGATCCCCTGGGCTGAGGGGGATGAGTCCCGAGTCCCTCATGCTCTCCCAGCAGGTGCACAGTGTCTACCACCAAATGTAGTCATTAGTGTCAGTGCTTCTGACAGTGTGTGGGAAAGCCCCACGTCATACACACTGGAAGAGAGACACAGCGGCTGCAGTACCAGGAGACTGCATTACCAGTGGGTGGGATCCGAGCTTCCAGCCAGGTGAACAGGCTGCCATGTATGTGACAGGTAAGGAAGGAACAGCTTAGCATGCGCACGCTTGTGCTCTGCGCCCCTGCCTACACACCAGCGAGGTGAGCCTGGTGGTATCAGGAAGGTCAATAAGCAGAGAGAACTCAGACATCCAAAGTGGTGAAATGGCAAGAGGCAGGGCCCATACGAGTGAAGGAATACTCACAATCCTCAGGCAAAACTTCCTTGAACTGTTCAAAGTAGGAATTTAATCGCACCAAACTCTCCACGTTGATAACTTCCTGTAAAGAGGTATCACCAAACCTTGGGAGGTTAAGGGAACACCATTAGTTGGCTCATGTTACTTTTTTCAAAAACATGCAGAATTGCATGAATGTGAACACATTGATTCTTTCTAATATTCCTTGCTCACATCTAAATTCTGAGCCACTCTCCTCCTTCTGAGCATGAAGTCATCTCTATAATGCTGGTGACCAATTTAATACAGTTTGTGGGCAGGAACAGTTTTGTGACTAGGAGGTTATTAGAACCTGACCTGTGCCAAACCCAAGGACTCAAAGGCCTGCTTTGTGTGATGTGGGCACAGCCGTTCAGTGCAGAGTCCTTGTGCCTTCCTGCCCCAGAAGTTAGGAGAGGGGATGGCAGTGAGGTGTGGCTGTGGAGTGAGGACAGCCCTGTACTCTGATCTGAAGTCACTCTGGGTCTGCCGTGGGACACTGTTCTCTGGGCCTGCCGTGGGACACTGTTCTCTGGGCTACCCGAGGCCCTTGCTATCTCCTGGTCACAAAGGGTCGCCTGAGTCCACCGCATGCTGCAAGCACATTTGTGCCCAATGCCTTGGGGAAGAGGGAGGGAACGCCACCTGCGAGAAGGCAGTCATTAAGAACTGTGGGCTCTGAAGGCCGAGACCTGGCGTCCCCAGCTCACTCTGCCACTTCCCTGCTGTGTCTTCCCTGAGCATCAGCCCCTTTGAGGCTGTAGGACATCTCTCTGAGGGCAGGTCTCCCTCTCGTGGGTCACAGCCCACCTACCTCTCGAGCCTGTGATGGGCTCTGTTTTCCTCTCTCTACCTGCTCTCTCTGGGGTCACCCACCCCTGGGCCTGCTGACTCCCTTCTCTGTGAACTCTTTCCACAGCTCATAAGTAAGCACGGTGGGCCAGTGCACCAGGCACAAATGAAGGAGCCAAGCCAAGACCCTGCACCTCCACCTCTTCCCTGTCCCCCGTCTCACCTCCACCTCTTCCCTGTCCCCCGTCTCTCCTCCTCCACTTTGCCCTCTGCTGCATCAGCTGGCCCTGCTTCAGCATTTCCAGAAATGGCTCAACAGCTGCTGGGTGCAGGGAACATTCCTGGACACCTGCAGCTGGGGTCCCTGTGAGAGGCCCACTCTCCCGGAAGTGGGCTCCTTTGCCTCTGTACTCTGGCCTCAGAGGGGTCTGCTTCCTGCCCTTGCCTCAGCCCAAGCCCAGCTCGCCATCTGCAGGGAACAGGATGGACACACTGCCTCTCTGACACACCAGTCTGAAAACCAGCATGTCACTGGTCTGCTTGCCTCACTGTCACGCAGCCTGGGGAGAGGCTGTGTCCTTCCACTACCCCCGTCGTCCTCCAGCCAGGCCCTTCTCAGAGCACCTGCATGCCACCTCTGCGGCCCTGATCCATGGTACTGCCCATGCCTGCCTCTATCCAGCAAGCTCATCACACATGTCCCTCACGTGTCCTTCCAGCCATGGCCAGCAAAATGACCCACTTGACATGTTAATCTGATTGTGTCCTCCCCGACTACAAGTCCCGCAGCATTTCCCACATGGCAGAGCACACTTGCTAAGTGGGGGTGACCCAGACCTAGGGTCCATAGATGCTGACCACTAGGTACCAAAGGGCCTTCATCCTGGAGACTGAATTCCTTTAATAGCAAGTACTTTAAGATGTCTTTTTAAGTTAAAACACTCATGTCACATGAATGCGAATGGTACACGAGCAAGATGTGCATTTACTAGTGGAAGGCCACAGCACATGCCACACAGGCTCGCTCACTCCTTCCACTCCCCACATGTGCAATGCCAAGGGATTCTGGAGGAGAGTTCACAGGCATGACTCCTGGTTGGGCACAAAGGCCTTTCCCCTCGCCACTGCCAGTCCCTGCCACAGACTGTGCCAGACCCCATGCTGCTTTCTCCCGGCCTTTGCTCAGCCTTTGCTCAGCCTTTGCTCAGCCTTCCTGGCCTGAGACAAGCTGGTCCCTCCTCTACCTCCTCGTGTAACACCCACTCATATTCAAAACCCACTTCAGGGGCCAGCACTGTAGCTCAGTGGTAGAGCACTTGCCTAGCACACATAAGGCCTGGGTTTGATTCCCCAGCACAACAAAAATGCCCACTTCAGTTAAATAAATAATGCCCACGTCAGGCACTGCCCACCTTCTCCTCTGCAAACCCTCTTAGACCATGTTGTGTGACCCGACTCAGGACCCATAACTGCCTGCATTTATCTTCATCATCATCTCCACACCTATCTCTGAGAACAGAGACCACGCATGGGTCATCTTAGGGGAGATGATGACAGTGCTGGGTCAGGGCTAGTGTGAAAGCATCCTGGCTGATGGAAGGGAGGATGAGCTGGGAGCCTGCAGAGGGGCAAGTCCACATTCCACATCATCTCATGATCATTCCAGGCACTCAGGCACTCAGGAGTGTGGCACACACCTCTCAGCCAGCGTCTGCTGCTCGTTGATGCCCACATTGAAGAGGACAGGCTGCACCCGCAACAGCATGCCACTCTGGATCTCCCGGGGCAGGGCGTCAAACAGCGGACCTGGCAGAGGGATCCGCACGTTAAACCCATCGCTGGAAGAGAGCGGAGAGAGGAAGAGCAGGGGTGAGACCCAGGCACTGGAGGGCTGAGCAGGGACCCCAAGCATCCCCCTCGTGAGCCTGTGGGCAGCCCCTCTGGCTCAGTGATGTCCAAACCCCCAGCCAGACCTTTACAGGGGGAAAAATTAACATGGGATACCTTGACTAGTGCTTTTAAGACAGTGAAACAGAATAAATATAAAACAAAGGGAGCATGCACCCCACAAAATAAACATAACTGAAAAAAAGTGCTCTGGATTGAAGAATTCTGAATAAACATTTCTACCGATTTCCTGTGATGACGGGCAGCATGTCAGTTGATGCATTAGAAGTGGCCTGTGTGACTTTAAAGGTCACATTCCTCAAGTCCATGATCCCAAGGCTCATGTCCTCCAGCATTGCCAGCTCCTCACCTAAACATGGGGGGTGGGGAGGAGGCTGTCAGGCAGAAGGGCCTGCCTCTCTCCCCACAGACTGTGCAGAGGAGAGGTGATGAACTCAGGGGTACGGACATGGACAGGGACTCCCTAAGCCCCTTCCCCAATGACTCACTGCTCTGTGAGTCCACATGCCCACACTGCAGGCACAGCTGGGAAACACACTCTTCTGTGGTCAAGCCCAGGATGGTGAAAGGGGAACAGAAGCACACAGAGCTCAGGAGGCAACTCCAGCTCAGAATGGAGAGGAACTGCAGGCAGGCTTTGCTACGGCCACAGCTTCCAGTGCACTGGGCTGGAGGCCTATTAATTGTCCTACAGTTTCAGAGACTAACAAATACCTTTAAAAAAGGGCCCATTTTCATGGCTCAGAAGACATCAAAGGAGAAGACAGCCCCCCCAGAGCGATCTGGAAGTCAATCTTAACTCTGAACTCTCCTGCCCTTTGACCCCACTCTCCTCCTGGTGATTTAGAGGCTGCAGAACTGGGCTCTCAGTGCCTTCTGTGTCACGGGCATCAGTGCATAAAGGGCTAAGTAGAAACAATTCAGAAACAACCAAGTACTTGGAAGAAGGGCCTGGGGAGAGAACACCATCCATCCTCAACCAAAAGGATCTTCACCACCAATAGCCAGGGACAGGGCGAATGTGCGACTGTTCAGACATCCACCTGGTTCCTGTTACGTGTTCTGAAGGTGTCTGGTTCACTGTAATATCTGGGAAGAAAGGCTGGAACCACCGCTGCCCCGGGGCCCACGCTCACCATAGGTGCTCAGCAGGCTCTCGAACTGCGCCAGCAGCCCGATGGTGTAGAGCTGCCGCAGGAAGCCGTCGTCGTGCAGGCAGTTCCTCAGTTTGATGATGAAGCCGCAGATGAGTGCAGTGAGCTGAGGGGCACATGGGGATCGCGTGAGCCCTGGGCCAAGCTCCCGTGTTTCCACCGCAGCACCTCCTGTCCCTCGAGCCGTGGTGGGGATGCCCTGGCTCTGAGACCATAGTGGGCAGAGGCCATGGGTGGGCAGGGCATGTGACACTGGGGGCTTGCTGCACCTTTCACTCCAGAGGTGGGTAGGTTTTGGCCCAGTTTCTGACCTGACCTGCCTGGGTTATTCCTGGGCTAGAAACTTCTAGAAGCCCAGAATCAGTTTCCCATGAAAGGCTCTATCTTCTCAAAGATCCGCACCGACTCTAGAAACTGAGTCAGTCACAACCAAGAACAAAAGTGAAAGAAGGTGGCCCTCAGCTTCCTCAGCAGAAGGTGTCTATGGATGAAACAGGCCCTCAGCAAGGGCGGGGACCTGGAGACCCAGCCCACCCCTGCTGCTGTTCTGATCTGTCAATTAGATTACTGGCATCTTTAACTTGTGACACTAACACTTCACTGAAAGATAACAGAAATCATCAGAAAAAGTCCTGCGACAAGCCAGAAGGTGCTGCTGTTTATGAGTGAGAAAACAGACTGCGCTGACAGCGAACAGCCTGCATTCCTTTGGAGGGAAAAAAGAAAAAGATGGCAAGGAGGCCTGTGCTGCCTGCCACCACCTCGGAGCAGAGCCCACTGTCACTGCCAGCCCTTCAGGAGCAACTTGCACTACGGATGGAGCAGGCATGGTCCGTGCTGAAATCCAGTCTGTTAGACCAGCTTAGAGAACGGCAGGTGGAGAGACACGGCCATGTACGCTGGCACAGTGATGGGAGAAGAATGAGGGCCTCCCAGGCCTGTTTCTTCTGAGGTGGGAGTGCCCGTGACCTCCCGCAGGGCCCTCCCAGGGCTTACGGTTTGGCAGAAGACCACGTCGCGGCGGTACTGCAGGCTCAGGTAGGAGGCGATGGTGGGGGCGCTGTCCTGCATGAGCAGGAAGACCATGGCCTTCTTAGCCTTGTCGCTCATCATGGCCACGCAGTCTGTGAGGGTGGTCAGCAGTGGGTAAAGAGCCTCGCTCCATTCACCTGGGCACGAGTGAAGGAGTTTTGATTAGAAAAAAGATCTTACAAATTAGTGTCTGTAAATTAGTCGCCCAGCCCCATCCACTGATCTGTCCTCCCCTACCACCCTCAGCCCCTTCTGACCCTCCTGGCCATCTGAACTCTGACCCTCACTCCACTGTCTTTCCAGTAACCTCAACAGCAGTTCTACTTGGGTGCTGCTTTTACACGTCTGGTCTAAAACTGTTGGGGACGCCCACCTCAGCACTCAGGACTGCCCTGCTGAGGAAAACAAGAATGCCTCTGGCCCTGAGGCGGCCAGAAAACGATGCTGTTCGCAGAGGCCAAATTCCACAGCACCTCGGTTCCTCACCTGGGCTGAGAAAGACACCCAGAGAGGCAATCTGTATCTCACATCTCTTGACCACTGTAGAGACAGTACCCCCGTCCTTCTGGAGCAAAGAACCAATTCTGTGACAGTCGGCCGTGTGTGTAACTGCTGAATTCTCGCCTTCTACACTCTTCCCGCGTCCCCTGCTTTTGTACTCAATTTCTTCCCTGTTCCCCACCTCCCTGCCCAGTGCCAACTATTTCTAGATTAGTTTTCTTTTAGAAATATAAGGAAACTTTGACCCTGGACTGGAACAACTTTTTAAAAATAGAACCTCAAGGGAGAAATCAGGGCTCGGGGCATCTTTGGCTCTTTCTTCCTTCCTGTTTAGAAGGCGTTTGAAAGAGAAGACATGCCCTCATCAGTTATATTTTTAACAGATCACTGAGTCCAGAAATAGTCATGTGCTCATCCCCACTTGGTGAGCCCAGTGCACCAAACAGGCTCAAGGCCCTGGAAGCACCCACCCTTTAGGGCTGAGGCCCCAGGCTGTCACCATGATGCAGAGGGCCATTCTACCTTTGATAAACAGACTTTAGAAGGCAGAGGGAGTGGGATATGGCTGTGCTCTCCCAAACTGTCTGACTAGCACTCTGTTGAGAAACTTACAGATAACACCTGGAATGTGCACAGGAACTTGCCTACACTCCATGTTTGGTTAATGTGGATTAAACGCATATTAACTGCTCAAAGGTTGGGAACTAACTGGAGGCAGGCATGTTGTATGTTGACAAGGATTTATAACCGTAATGGAAACAAAGCAGACTTAAATTTAGAAATCAGCAGCAGAAAGATCTCAGCAAATAAGTCACGGTGACAAAGAACATTGGACTGAGAAGTGGAAAATGTGAGTCGTGGGCCAGGCTTGTGCCGAGCAGTGGTGGGTGGCAGCAAGGCCTCCACCCTCAGCCGCGGGAGCCTCTTCAGTAACACACCAGCAGTGCTAGAGAATGTCTAAGTCTTTCTCCCTCTAGGATTCTCAGACACCAAGTGTTTGTTTCTTTGAAGAACTCTGTTGAACACATGACAACCATACCCAGGACCTAGCAAAAATGACCAACAGAAATCAGGTTTTACTAGCCAAAAAGTTTGAGGAAAGCTAGGTAGTCACAAAAATTATTTTTCACTAAGAAATAAATGTGCTCAGAGCAAATGTTGCCAATTTTGTTTTTCCCATTATCATACATATATAAGTAATATGCAAATATGATTATTTTAACCTGAAAATATTCAGAAAATACAAGTGGTCTTAATTGACTTCAGATATAAGGGGCTCTTTCAAGTCCACACTCTGCTTTTGCACTTTTTGCTCATTGGGAGGTTCAGCAGGCGTGTTTCTACCCAGATCAAATACAGCTCTCCAGGGACTCCGGCAGGGGACCATGTTGTCCATTTAACATCCACTGTGAGAAGGCACTCGTGCCTCTGGAAACGACATGGCTGGCATGACCCAAGAGTCCTCCAGCCAGGCACTGTCTGTGTGCTGACTTCCTTTCAGGTCGATCAACTTCAGGAAGCCTGGTGTGGAGAGGAGTCTCTGAGTCTCTGGCAGGTTTACATGCCACCCGCTTTCCTGGTCCTCACTGTTCAGGGTGGCCCTGGGACTTTATCCTTGAGGCTCAGGGGAGTGGGCTCAGTGTAAAGACACCAGCCTTCTGCCTGCTGTGAAGGCAGGCTGAGGACAGAAACCCAGAGACAGAAATAAAGGAGGAGGATGAGGCCTGGGCCCAGGAGAAGCAATGGAAAGAAGGATCAGGGTGGACTGTCTGTCATCTACTAAGGCTCAGTGGCTGTGGTGGATGGCATGGGGTCTAACACCTGCTCAAGAATACACTGACTTTTGGGAAAGAGAAGCTGTGAAGGGGCTGAAAATAAATGCACTGTGACCAATCAATTAGTCCACTGAAGAAAAACTCCATATGGGGTTCTGGGTTGCTAATAAGGAGTCATTTATTCACGCTGAGCTTATTCAGGGTGCTGTGTGAACAGACAGGATCCACCAATGAGTGACAGGAAAGGCTCAGTAAAGCTCATCATCATCAGTGTACCGTACTCTAGGGATAAAGTAAGTGTTCTTTCATCTGACATTCACATCCAGTGAAGAATATTCAATTATCAGACTGTAGCTTATCTATGAAGTATAAGAAACAAACAAATAATATTATTTGGGGGCTCATGCACACTCTGGGAAAACCATAAGCCATATCCAGGAATCTCAATATGAACTAGATCAGGGGTCGGCACACCTTTCCTATAAGGGTTGGACAATAAATATTTTAGGCTCTAAAGGACACAGGGTCTGTGTGGCAAGTAACTCAGCTCTGGCATTGCCACGCAAAGACAGCCAATGATAATGCATGGGCATCAACAGTGGGCATGAGTCTTTTCCAGTAAAGCATTATATTTATAAGAGCAGGTTGTAGACAGGATTTAGCTCAGAGCTCTAAACTCCTGGACTAGTCTGCCGACTCCTGGACTAGAGCCATAGCACTACATTTTACATGCAAATGCAGCAAAGATTCCATTTCTAGGGCTAATCCCAACAGAGGCCCATAGCTAGGTCTTATAAAATTGGTTTAAAGCTATATCCAGGATGCAGAGTGGTTACGAATGTTGCAACTTTCAGGTGAATACATATTAACTGACTGCTTCTTCAGAGTCAAGCTCACAAGTCAGGTGAGCACACAGGAAGTATGAGTAATAGGTGTGTAACAAGCCAGGTCACCCACTTCAGAAGCCCATCAACACTCATAGCATTAATCATCTGCAAAGGTTTTAAGATGTAAAAGTTAAAAAAAATGCATGTAGTAGCCTTCCTGAGGCCATAAGTCCCTTAGCCCAACCAGTCCCTCACCAATCTTCACAACCAAGAACTACTGAAACATTTTCCCAACTATAGGAGCATAAAGTAGTCTTTGATCACTTAGTCACAAATGCTACCTGAATGTTAAAAAGACATCGGCAGGAGCCCCGAGTGGAAAGCACGTACCTGGGCTGGACTCTTCAGGAGGGGGGCTGCAATCTGCACAGAAATGGAGGGCGACAGGGATGATTAAGGAACGGCACACAGTTCAAACACAAGCAGCTCAATCTTAGAGCAGCTGCATCAGCAGCTTGCAGTAAGGCAGCTAAGGCATAGGAGAAGAGGTCTGGGGCCCGTGCCTCTTCTCTGGAGCCTCGGGCAGGTCACCGCTGCTCCGAGCCCTCTCCAGTGGTGAGCACATGGTTCACCAGCACCAACACTCAGGTGGCTAATACATCAACACCAAATGCTCTTCAGGATGGGTGGACCAACAAGTATACTGTGAAACACATGCCACAGAACAATGAACCCACATCAAAGACACGGTAGTGATGGAGCCCCACGTTAGCTCACAACATCAAATGAGAGAGACTGACCAGCAAATGGAGCTTTCCTGAGTTGGAGCCCACTGCCCTGACTTACTGGGCAAGCCTGTGTTCAAGATCAACTTCTGCGATCCGAAACATTAAGACCCAGGAACGAAGCCAATGTACCAAAAAGAGTCCTAGGCCAGGCTTTCAGATTTCAACTACAGGGAAAAGCTGGGCCATCTGAGCAAGTATCTGATTAGGAGATTCTCCAGGTTTCCAAAGAATACCAATTTTCATTCCATTTCACCCACTGAGTCACACTGGGATGCCCTCATTTCAATTCACATTTCCCATAAAGCCCCTAACATTCCTGGTTAACTGTGCCATCTGAGGGGAAAAAAGTTTGAAAAGGTATCACAGGAGTAAAACTTCATTTAATTTTGTGCCGGAACATGTCAATCAAAGGATGTTCTCAGGATATTAAAATGAGGCAGCTTCAGATTCCCCAAACCAGCCAAAACCAGCTTCTGGGACACTTCTACAACCTGCTGCCAAGTATCCTTCCCCTCCAATCAACTTTGGACATAGCTTCTTAAACTGGCAAAGGGGACAGAAGATATATATATATATATATATACACACACATATATATGTGTGTGTGTGTGTGTATATACACACACACACACACACACACACACACACATATTTGGTAAAAAAGGACAATGAAGGACCCAGGTCGGGCAGAAAACTGGAATGAACAGTGACAAAGCCTTTCCAAGGGGCAGAGTTGTTCTCCTAGAGTCAATCTGTTGGCATGAACACGACCTGCTCAATGGGCCAAAATGACCACCCCTGTGATTGGAAATGGTGTGAAAAGTCATGACAGCCATGCTCTGGCACTGGGGACACATGGATCTATTCACCAAATACATGGCTCATGGTCTCGTTCTTCCTGGGCTTCCTGACCACACTGGGGTCTGAACAGCTTCCTGGCTACACTGAAGGTTTCTAAGTTCAGGCCCACCCATAGTCACTTTGGGGGCACATGGCTTCCTACACTCTGAGTGCTGATCAGCAGAGTAAGGCTCTCTCAGGTGCATGCTTCACAACAGAGCTGATGCTGATGGCACAATGACAATCAAGACCTGAACAGTGCACAGATGTTCACTTAAATCACTTTAGAACTGAATTTAAATGTGTTTAAACTATATCAGATGTGCCTAGAAAAAAGTGACATTTATATTATGGATATACAGTATCTTTTTAAAAAATATTGTTTTAGTACACACGAACACAATATCTTTTTTTTGTTTATTTTTTTAATGTGGTGCAGAGGGTGGAACCCAATGTGTCTCACCTGTATGAGGCAAGTGCTCTGCCACTGAGCCACAACCCCAGCCCTACAGCATCTTATTAAACAAACTAGCTCCTGATTTTTTTAAAAATCCAACAAATTACTCTTTTTATATCTGCAGAAAATTTTAAAATTACAAACAAGATTTTTTTTGTGTGTGTGTATGTGTGGGTGTTGCTGGGGATTGAACGCAGGATCTCACACATGCTAAGGAAGCACTCTACCACTGAGCTACATCCCCAGCTGCTATAAACAAGATAATATTAAAGAGAAGTAATAAACTTTCATAAAATTTTAAAGAGAAACACAATTCACATTTTTAAAAAACCAACAATAAAACAAGACCACAATAGAGACAAATGAACGCCATGACTCAATCACAGGTGTAGGAGGTTGAGGCCACAGTCCCTCATACGTGGAAAAGTGAGTGACACAGATACTGTTTAACCAGAGGCCCAACAGGACAGTGCTCTGGAAACAGACTGCAGGTGGATTAAAGAGGCAAGAGCATTGTATACAGAAGAATCTATCAAGAGATGATTCTGCCTTGAATGGAAGGTGTCCAGTTGAGATTAAAGCTCTCATCCCAGGAAGCATAACCCTGGCATGTCTTGGCCTGATTCATGCAGCCTAATGCTCCCCCACCCCGCTCCAAGAGCAAGCTGGGTCTATAGCCAGTTCCTAGCTGCCTGGCCTCAAATCCTTTCCAGCTCTTACAAGAAAGGGTGGAAGACACCTGGGAGGCAGGGACAAGGACCCACTCATTTAGAAAGCATGTGGTCCTCAGCTTTAATGACCTCCTTGGGGCAGAGGGTCTGGACATGCTCCGTGTGTCTGCTTTGAGGTGTGCTGCTCCATAGTACTGTCCCACATCTACTGAAGGCCCCCCTTGGAGGGTTGTGCTGAACAGGCAAACCTAACTCAGCCCCTCAGAGGCTCACAAATGGGGAACTGCCATCTGACTGAGCTACAGGTCCCCAGGAAACGGGCCTCTGCTGGTAAGAGTGCCTACCCAAGAACAGCAGCCTTTGGGCAAATCTTCGGGGCCTGCAGGCCTAGCTCACCCAGCAGTGACCCTGTAATATTCACCTTTCCCTCTGCTCTACTAGCTCCTAAAATGCAATAAACATCATATCAGGAAGGCATTCGCACCTCAGCTTCCTTCAACTTCTCAGGCTGGTTGACAAGCCTGAAAAGCCAGGGAGCCCTAAGCTTACCGTCTGGCAGTGTGACCCAGAAGGCCTGAGAGTCTGCCTTTGACAGATACGCAGACTCACAAGTGGGCTTCTGCTGCATGGAAGGGCCAAAGGGGCCTCTACCCTTCTGCCTGCTGCTTCGTGCTCTGGGATGGCCCCTCTGCCTGACAGCCCTCCCTGCAGTCTGCCTGGGGCGGAAATAGAGTCAGAGACACAGACGACAGAACGATGTGGCATGAGGAGGTGGTGTGGGAAGCGTGGATGCATACGCACGTGTGCTCGGGTGAGGATGGCATGCAGCGGTGGGCATGGAGCAGGGGCATGGCGAGCAGGGGGCGTCACAGTGGGGGTCCTCCGGTCTGATCCAGTAGGCATGGCTGTCCCTGTTACCTTTCTTGCTGGTGCAGCTGCCTGCGCAGGGGAGGACGTCCTCACAGCCCGTGCCATGCAGACGCTCCTTCTGCAGCAGCTTGTCCACCCGCTGGATGATGCACTCCAGGCTCTTGTCCACGTTCAGCCACACTTTCTCCTTAAGAACCAAGAGGGCCGGTTAGGGTCAGCTCTCCCACTCACCCCCGTGCCCAGGCCACCATGTGCATTAGAACATCAACAGCTGAGAAATGGTAAGGTGACTGCTCATTCCCCATGCCTTATCTGCCTTCCAGAGACAGCAATGTCCTATGAGCACTGTGTTGGAAGTTTGAGAGATGATGCTGGTAAATCTATGTAGCACTGCTTTCCAGTGTCACCAGAGGGTCACAGGGTCACAAAAGAGCCAATCTCTTCCCTCCTCCCTCTACAGCAGGCTCCTACAACCACCAGGCACAGAGGACTAAGGTCTACTTCTGATGGAAGGGGATGGAGACAGCTGGTCCTGGGGATGGGGAGCTGGGGAGGAGACAGAGGGCTGGGGTGGTTTGCAGAAGACACACAGAGCACAGGATGCCGGTGCAGAGGACCACAGTGCTGTTTAGTAATAATTCAGTGCTTCACAAAGCAATGCTTCAAATGACGATGATGCTGAACAATGTATCCCTCCCTCAGGAGACACAGACCCTGCTCTCAGGGCCAACTCTTGAGGAACAGCAATGTGACACAACATGTGGGCAGCAGCTCCAGCACCTGAGTTCCCACGTCTCCAAAAATACAGAAGAGGAATGGGTGGGCAGAGATTGATGAAGCTTGGTTGGTCTCAGGCAGCCAGCACCAGAGGCTGCAGTGGGCAGGGAGGGCAGGAAGACCAGAGAAGGCAGGGGCTCAGGGAGAAAACCCATCTCCTCACCAACCTGGGCGGAGACTGGTCCAGCACCCAATAGAGTCCTGCTGCCCATATGCACACAATGGTTTCAAAATAGTCTTTCTCTCTACATCAGGTGGCCCAAGAGCCATGTGAAAGACACCCTAGAGTTGACCCTCTAGGCACAGTAGAGGAGAAGAGACTGGCAACAGGTTCCATAGATTGCAATCCAAGTTCAGAGGCAGGAAAACAGGCTGTAAACAGCAGACTCACCCATTCCTCCTCGTGCCAGTCCACCTGCAGGGAAGATCTGCTGTTCCTCCCTGTCCACCTGGCCATGAGGGTGTCCTGGTCGTTCCGAAGCATCACCTGCTCCTCCTCTGTCGAGGTGGGGGAAGCCTTGGAGGCGATGTAGTCAGGCCGTGCAGCGTTCAGGCCATGGATCGCATTGGCCAGCAGCTTGCAGTCGCAGACTGTGACCAGCTGCCGGGTCTGCAGGTACACAAGAGCAGAGCTGTGAGGCCTGCCTTCTCATGGAGGAGAGGATGGGCTAAGGCCTAGCCTCTGCTCTCTCCACAGTGCCAAGCAACTAGAGAGCTGCCTCCCCCAGAACGTCTGAGTGCAAAGGTCCCAAACGACTCAGCAGAGCCAAATCTCAGCAAGAACTTCCCATCAAGGACGGAGAACACAAGGAAGACGAGAGGAGACTGACATGTCTTTTCAGACATGCTTTGACCTGTCTCTGAACCTGCCTGTGAGGGGAAGGGCCTTCCAAGAGCCCAGTATCCCAGCTGACTTCCTGGGTTGCCCCTCTAAGGAGCAAGTCCTCAGAGCTCAGGCATTACTTTGATTCAACCATTTGAGACTTTTTGCTTTGCCTCTCAGCATATAAACCCAAGGTCCTGGGCTTGGGCAGCTGGACTATGGCACAGAATTTCTGGTTTTGGAAAATTTTGTACACAATGGGGATTCTGTGGTTCATAGAAATTTTAGAGCCAGGACCACATTTTTCTTTTCCAATGGATCTAATCATCGTTTTTGCTGTGTGGACACATGTGAAGAATATAACACATCATCATCAGACAGCAGCTTGCTTGCAGCAAAGCAAGTGTGGGTGAGAATGTGTAATCAGAATGTACACGTATGTGCGCGCACACATGTATTGAGAGGCTGATGAAATCAAAAAGCATCATCCATCAAGGGCTGGGGCTCAGTGGTAGAGTGCTCACCTAGCATGTGCGAGGCCCTGGGTTGGATTCTCAGCACTAGGTATAAATAAATAAAATAAAGCTCCATGGACAACTAAAAAAAATATTTTAAAAAAAGCAACATCCATCAAAAGGGTCTGATATCTCCACTCCTTTGCATGGACCAACATTTACATATTTTGTAATCAGGATCAAGTTATGGTTAATTAGAATGCGCTTACTGGCTACATATAAGCCAAGAGAATCATGTTGTTCTTTTCTTATGTCTGTATATTGGCTTGGTTTCTTTTTAGAAATTTAAGTACAATAGAAACGTGTCTAAAAAAATGCTGATAAGGCAGTCACTAAGAAAGCTGTGGACAGCATCAGCCCCAATAAAATGATTCCATGGACTTGCTGGGAGACACAGCAGCACAAAGCAGCACCCGAGAGTTGTAGGCCCTGGGCTGGCTCTGCCTTTGGCCAGTCCAGCTCTGCGGCCATGAGGAAATCACCAGACCTCCTTAGCATAAGACAGGTCATCCAAAAGTCACTGTCTTTGTGGCACATCTGGGCCATCCTGGGGAGTTCACTGGCTTCCAGAAACCCAAAGACACCCCCCTCTGTAAACACACACATACAACAAGGAAGCCCCTCCTACCTTGTCTGCCAAGATGGCAAGTGTCCTCTCAAGGCCAGTGGCAGACCTGTCCTTGGCCGCCCTTGAGAGCCGCTCTGCATAGTAACTAACTTGGGTTTTCAGGGTGTTGATCTGGGCAATGATCTCCTTGGCTCTGACGACATCCTGTGGTATGTAGATTATGGACTGGCAGCTAGAAGATGTACTAGAAAGGACAAGAACAGATCCTAAGGGGTTCTCTTGAGTCTGAAGAGCATGGCAACAGCATCCTAACCCTGGCCCATAGCTCGCCCTAACATAAGGAAGTCTGTTACTCAGGGGTATCTTCATGTGCTATATTAGCTGCAGATGGGCAAAAGGAGATTTTGGCAGGTCCTTTACATCTATGTGTTCAAAGCCTAACATATTAAAATAGGATGGTCTTTTACCTGCATTTGTACCTGTCTGTGTTTCTGCCATGTTATATGTATATGTGTGTACAAACATTGAAACGTCACACCCAGTAATCACCCAAACGATCAGAATCTTTACCTAAGGACTTCGTCCATCAACTTATAAGCAGTTCTTAAGTAGAGACCTGGGATCCCCTTATGCCAGAATGGGTCAAATTATCACACTGAAGGGAAAGACCACAATTGGCGGTGGACTTTGCCAAAGAAAATAAGACAATAACAACAACAAAAGCCCCAAACCTGCTTTTTCATTTGGCCAATCAGGATGTCTAACTTTTTTTAAGCAGAACCACAGTTCTCCTCCCTCACGTCTGACCCTGGTGAATCCCGAGAAAATTGGGCTTCCTTTCCCTCTTCCCTGCTCCAGAATGTCCTTACTTTGAAAAATAACAGTCCATCAGAGAAAGAGAAAGTGGGGAATGTGCCAAGCCAGAGGCCAGGCCCAGCACCTCAGTGGCTTTGAAAACCTGGTTCTTCCTCCTTCCCACCTCCTCACCCACTATGCAGCATGTCAGTCTGGGGATCTGATGTCAAAGGGCAGCCCCGTTGCTGCTCAGCAGAACCAGAAGCCTCTGAGGGACCAACTCCACACTCCCTAGAGCCCGGGGCTGGGTCAGTATGTTTGTAACACCTAGGTGGCAAGGATGATTCCATGTCTCTTAGCTCAGATCCCAAACAATCCAATGTGATAAGTTTTTCAGACCACCTGGGAAGGCCAAGGAAAATGAGGAGTAATACAAGTAGCCAATATGGAAGTCTCCTAAAATCTGAAGTTGTGAACTCTGGATGCAATGGTGTCCCTTCCCTTCTGGAAAGAGGGACCTGACTGACTGACCCTTCAAGTTCTGAGGGACCAGTTCTCTCTTTTGAGTTCTGGGAACAAGGGAAATAGGAGAGGACAGAGGGTACCACACCCTCCCTCACATCCTGGAGATGAGGGATACTGGGGCCTTTTCCAGGGAAAACCAAAAGTGATCATCAAGAAACTACGGCTGCCCCTTCTCTTGCTGGACTATGGGGGTGAACATGCAAGCACTACAAACCAGAGCACCCCAGAAAGAACACCACCACAAGCCCACACACCACAACGAAGAACAATGGATGTGCCAGAAGCCCATGCAGCAGACGGCGACCCAGCCTGTGTGGCACAAGCCATTCCACAGCGCCGCGTGCAGAGACCACCTTCCAATCTGCAATCACTCTTCCAAATGAATAGCTGCCATTTAAGACAATTTGGTCTTGAAAATACGTATCTCAAAATAGAACTTTTAAAAAATTGATGCTTCCCAGGCCCTCAATATTTAGAGTCCACATGTAGTAAGAACTTTACATAGATATACCTTTGTGTGTGTAAGTGGGTGGCTGGGTGCACACACCATCCCAAGGCTGGGAGGAAAACCTTCACTTGTACTCACCTGGGCTCCTAAATAGCAGCCCTGGGACTGATGCACAGGAAATAGATGGTGAGTGTGAGAAGGGGAACAATTCACAGAGCTGCTGTTCAGGTGCTCAGGAATACATAAACACACGTGCCCCGTTACCTAGTTCTAAAAGCAGGCGGCCACATGAAAGGAAGCCTGGGGTGCAGATGTTTTGCTCCTTTGTGTGAAACATGCCTTAACAGGGAGTCTTAAAGGAAGTGACCCGTCTGTTCTGTTAACTACCCTGGGGTCCCAGAGTGTCCTGGGGCAGCCCTAGTAGGTAACATCCTAGGTGTGGTCCATGGGCCACACATTAGGCCCCCAGCCGTAAGCCACTGACTCAGACCTACCCAGAGAGGGGTTAGGGACTAAAATGAAGATGCCAAAGGAACTTAAGGGTGGACTGTTCTGGTAGGAGCCAGAAATGGCTGGTATGGATGAGTGACAGTCCCTCTGAACATGAAGAGCAAGGCTGTCCCTGTGGAGACTGAACTCCTGAACCCTGCTCATAGTAGAAGGTGGGAGGCTGGGTAGTCTCTGACTGAATTTAGTCAGAAATGCTCCCTACCTGTCTCAGGAATGTCCTGTTTATAGGGAAAAGGAAGGTGGAGAGGTGGGAGTAACCAGGACCAGGTTGGGCTATGGAAGGTCTAGTCTCCTCAGTTAAGAGGAAAGGACTAAAGAACTTTCCAGATAACTTCAGTTGGGACTTCCAAAGGGCAACTGAGTTTTTGGCCCACTTCCCCAGCCCTCAGACCTAACCCTAATGTTCCTACCCTCCACCTGTACTGTAGAAAAGGGTGAGGCCCTGGCAGAGAAGGGAAGAGCGGTAGCTACCCTCCCCAAGAGCCCTCCACCCTCCCTCAGTACCCCTGGGAGAAGGGCCTTCCTCAGGGGAAAGCTGGAGAGGCTTCAGTGTGGTGTGGGGTGTCCCAAGGACTTCCTACTGTCAGATGCTCCTAGCAGAGCCCCGAAACCTCAGTCAGGGTCCAGCTGTGGCCCAGAGCCTCACAGATCATCTGCTCCAAAGGGGCAGGTGCTCCAGATGGAGCACCAGTGCAAAGGCCCTGTTCCTGTCTGGGATTGAGGCTGTGGAGGAGAACCCTAGGTGTACACTTGGTGGCTTCTGGCTGCCATCTAGTTCTCTAGTGGAAAGAGTCACTCGGTCACAGGTCTGCCCCCTCAAGGGGTAAAACTGACTCAAGTAAGATCCTTTTAAAAGTCTGCACAAATTAATAAGTATATGGAAATGTAAGCTGGATTCATTTGTACAAGAGGTGGGGATGATTTGAAAACTGAAAAGATTCTTGTAAAAGATGGAAAGGGGTTCCCAACCATACCCATGGATCTGGGATCTTCCTCATCCTGGGAGACAAGAACCGGGCCCTGTCTCAGAATGAGGGCAGCACAGGTTTGCTGCCAGGTTGGAAAGGTGAACAGTTCCCTGCAGACTGGCTATTCATCATCAAAGCACATTGCAGTTGGAAGGGAGAGCTCCTCTACAAGGGTGTGAGTTAACTGCAGCCCAGGTGGCACTAAGGGGTGAAGCGGTGCCCTGGCCAGGGCAGGGGACAGCACAGGCTTTCTCTTCGTGAAAGCGAGACCCAAACAGACACTCTCTCCACGACAGAAAACTCACCAACACTCCTCAAAACTGCTAAAGAAAAGAACCAAAATGAAATATTAGCGATTTGTTAGCAAATACCAAATGCCAAATAAAAAATTAAAAAGCCAAGTTAATTTTTTTGTCAAAATACTTAAAATTATTTGTTGAGGCCCCAACTACAGGGACGATAAACTTGTGAGCCCACCATGCTTATTCCTTAAAGCAACTCAAGCCCAGGAGACAGCCCGCTGGGAGCACGGTTGGCCTGCTTTAAAGGAAAGCTCAAACAACAAAACCCTGCCTACAAGTGACTTTATGACACTGGTAGGAAATTAGATAGAAACTTGTGTTATATATTGGAAAACCCCTGCAGAGCACTTTAGGAAATAAAGTCTGAAGTGAACATGCAGAGTAATCAAGTGTCAACACTTTGACCCTCCTGGGACAGGGATAGCCAGGCAGCCCCCTCTTGACTAGCCACACAGATAAATGGGCGCTCTCCTTCAGGGCCCCACGCCATCTCAGCTCGCACGCACACGCTCCACATGGCACATGCAATGGTGCAACAGACACGCTTTCTTGCTGGCTATGCAGAGCTGCAGTGGGCACAGAAGCGTCGTCGTCTTCCTGCTCTCCAAAGGAACACTGGGGACAGTGAATGCTGGGGCAGGTCTGGTCATCTGGTTTGTTTGCAAAAGGAAGAGCCCTTCATGGGGATGAGTCAAAGTCAAGGAGGCTGTGTGAGGCTTCCCAGAGAATGCTGGGCCCCTCGTGCTGACCCTAGGCCTTCCTGGCTTCTCCTTCTCCTATCTCCAGGACAACTCTGCTCCTGGCGGGCCTCAGGCAACTGCGTGTCTGTCTACACGGGGAGTCCTCCCTGTGTACTCTCTTCAGCTTGCTGCTCAGCCAACCAGGCTCATCCACCTCGGTGACACTCAACAGATGTCTCCTGACACCTTTGGTCACTGGCCTAAACTGCCCCACCCCCATCTAGACCATGGTCAATTTTCCCAAGCAGTGTTGTGACTCCTGGCCATGGCAGCAGTTGAGCAACAGCCTATTAGCTCTGGTGTGTGCATAAGCTCTTCTCCCTGTCTTCCCCTGGCCAACTGATGGGACTCTCTGGATGTTCCCTGGGCCTACGCTTCACTTGGCCTCAAACTATCTCAACTGATGACACTCAGACCTTTGAATATCACAAGCAGAGGTTTGCCCCAACACTTCATTTCATTCCTCCCACCTCAAAATCCTCTCTGCAACCCCATCCACTCTTCCTGGACCCTGCTGGGCTGAACTATATGGTCTGCTCTTCATCTTCTTCAGAGGCCACTCTGTCAGCATTCTCTTCTGTTCCACCTCATTCAGGTGTATCTGCCCTACTGGCCTAACCACATGCTCAAGTCATAATTATTCTCCCCACCTGAGAACTTGGTGCTACTTCCTCATTCCGCAGTCTGTCAAAGATCTCACAAGATTATTTCTATTCAGCATCTCCACTTTTTACACTGTACCTTCAATCCATTTACTCCTGGAGACATTGTGGATGATCACTGAGAAATACCCCTCAGTGTCTAACACGACACCTGGGATTAGGGCTCTCCCCAACCCAGGGTGGATTGCTGCCCCCCCATGTTTCCAACACCCTCTGTGGGCCTGCTCCAGGTACGATTCACCCAAATGGTGCTTGCTCAATTGTCTGCTCCTGGGAAAGCCCCTGAGCTCGACAGGGTCAGGCCCAAATCTGCTAAGCTCTGGTCACCAGTGTCAGCTCAGTTTACTGAAGGCTGGCAGCAAGGCCAGCTCTCTGCCTCAGCTCCTCTCCCCCTGCTGCATATGCTGCATCCACCATGTCCTTGTCTGAAATGCTTTTCCCCATCCTGACTGCCTGGCAATTTCCTACTCAAGACAGTAGCTTCATGAGACCCCTGGATCTTTTCAATACTGGGAATGTTCACCCAGGCTCTCCTTCAGGAAAGGAAACAATGTGCCTCAGACTTTACACTTCTGTGTTCAAGTACCTGGCCTGGGACTCCAAAGGAAGCCAAGTCAGCAGATAGTGCACACAGGCTGCTGCCTGAAGCATCACTCAAAGGTGGATCACAGAATGCTGTTCACTTTGAAGGTCTGGGACCACCAATGAGGTGCCATCACCCACCCAGCTCAGTCTTTCTCTCTCTCTCTCTCTCTCTCTCTCTCTCACACACACACACACACACACACACACACACACACACAGCAGCATAGGGTCCTGCCACGCAAAAGCAGATTGAATGGCTGGATGTTTGTGATTGTATTTAGATTATTATTATTTTTTTAACTGAGAAGCGTCAAACAGCTGTACAAGAACCACAAACCCCTTCCTTCTACTTACTGTTTCTTGGTCTCTTCAAATTTGTGCAGCTTTTTGCGGAGACCTCCTGATTTAAAACCTTGGCAGTGTGCTGCTGGTGCTCCAATGGTGACAATGTCGTAGTTCTGATCTGAATGACAGAAAGCTCACCTCTGTTACTCAGGCTCAGGCCTGTGGACAGCCAGCTACAGAGAGAGGCACACCATCTAGGATGCTGCCCCTGCAACCTTGGTTGCCTTGATTCCACAGCCTGGGGCTTGGGGGGCCTGCAGGAGCACTGCTCCACTGTCTCTGCAAAAGGGCTTCTCTGCTTTGGGTGGGTCACGTGGGGCTGCAGGAAGCTAGCGCAACACTCGTTCTCCCCCTTCCTGGGAAAGGGTGAATGGCGGGCAACTTTCTGCCATGGAAGCACAAAAGGAAGTTGGAGGGAGGAGAGACAGGAGCAAAGGCTCTGGGCTCTTGAACTGGGACCTTCCCAAGGTCCTAGGGAGGTGTTTCTTCTTGGAGTCACCTGGCAGTAGAGCACACAGGGAAACTAGGACAGATGTGGAGTAGCCCAGGGACCAAGTATTCAGGGGAGAAAAAAAAAATGTAATGTGGTTCAAAAAGAGGGGCCAAAAAGTAGGTACCTGATCCGCCATCGTCTTGAACTCTCATCCTTTGTATATGCAGGTTTGTGGGAACAAATTCTAACTTTTTATCTGCTTTCAAACTGCTTGCTTTAAATGAGGGACCTGAAAAGTGGAATATGAGAAAATGAAGGTCACCAGCAGATCATGAAGAGCACGCTGCTGCTGCTGCTGCAGGAAGGCAGGCATATACTGACTGACTGAGAAAACTCTGAGTTGCACACAAGCAAGTTTCGTCTCCAGGTGGTAGGTTGGAGGGCAGCTCACCAGCCAGGAGAACCAGCTTCAGAAAGCTACGGGAGTAAGGAGGACATGCCTTCCACGAATCAGCCTGCAACTCAGAGATCTGAGCCTGTGCCGCACACTGTCAACAACTCCAGGTAAGGCAATGGGTCCGTGCCAGAGACCACCTGTTTCAACCCTAGAGACTGTCCCAGCCCAAGATTTTAGAACAACTGGTTTGGCTAGAGTAACACATCTCAATCCTAAAAAGTGATGGCAAGGTCTGCTCGTTCCCCCAGGTCCACAGGAGAGCAACAGAGCACAACTGCAGCCTCAGGGGCACACAGCTCACCAGCAACCCGTGTGCCAGGCTCGTTAGGAAGCCTGGTTGATGTTTTATAACCACTCTCCACAATCTTATTTCTCTGATCAGAATCTAGAATCCGTAACTAAGAACCTCATGCCTACCAAACGAAGGGATGACAACTGAAATGATAATCAGAAGAAAAGAAATAAATAGCCCATCTAGTGAAAAACCATGAATTGTACTGTCAGCCTGAGATGGCAGCCCAGCAGCTGTGTGGTTTGCATTCTGTCACAGGAGTTTACTCCCTAGAGTCTGATACTCATGCTGAGCCTCTGGGCCAGCAGCCTGGATGTCCTGGGACCTAAGAGAAACGCAGAACCCAGACCTGATTTTTAACAAGATTCTCAAAGTATCTGGAAGCCACCGACATTTGAGCAGCTCTCTACTCTAGAAAACCCGAGGCTGTGTGGACTCCACTTTCCTGGGTAACACTCATCGAGCATGGGTAAGTGCCTAGGTTTTCTCAGCAAATGCTGCCACTTCTCAGTGATACACTTAGAGTTGCTCTTCGGGCTCAGATCCAGCCTATGTACCACCATCTTGTAAGACCTAGGTTTGGCTTTTTTCCACCCAAAGTTGTGGACAGGTTCACATGTTCTTTGCCAAAATTACATAAAGGGCTTATGATTTTTTCCTTTAACCCTAAAATATTATGTAGAGAGGAAGAAGGGAAGAATATGAAGACAGAATAATTTGAAGCAATAAATAGCAAAAAAACAACAAAAAAATTATTTCCAGTCAGAATAAAAGGGAAATGAGTTAAGAACTGCTTTCTAAGTATTTTGAAAATCAAATGGCATCTTTAAAGAATAAAGGGTGTAACGTGGGCTGGGGAGGTAGCTCAGGGGAGTGCTTGCCTAGCATGCCTGAGGCCCTGGGTTCAATCCCCAGCACTGCCAGAAAAAAAGAAAAAGAAAAGGAAAAGGCAAGATGTTTGCACTTAGCTTTCTTCTTTGAGTCTTTTGACAACTGCTATGTTCAATGAATATTTAAACAAGAAAATCTACAAAACTGCTTTGCCTCAAAGCAAATAGCCTATATCCTTTTGGTCGCTTCAATGGTATTAGATGAAGAAACTACACAAACCAATAATAGCTTGTAATCTTATCTCCCCTAAATTTCATCCTACAGTCGTTGTATTGGCAGATAAGAGCAGAGAAGGACTTTTCTGTGCAATTCACATTTGTTATTTTAATTAACATCTGAAAAAAAAACCCATATGTGAAAGAATTCACACCTACATGAAAATCTATTTTTAAAAACCCACTCAAGAGTGTCAGTGAGTATGTGAGCCACCTGGGTTCCAGGTCTCTGGTGGGGCAAGTGGGAAGTATATGTGCCTGGAGGGGATGGGCCACACCCACCTTTGTACTGATGGAGGTCGCTCAGGTTCTCCTGGTATGTGAGGATCACTGTCTGGTACTGGGTGACGATCTGGCGCCTGAGGCTCTCCCAGCAAGGGGAGAGCTCCCCCAATTCCTCCAGCTCACAGACTCTGCAAGCAAGATACATATTAGGCCATGGGGCTAGCCACAGAATGTGCACAGAAGTAGCACTGGTGCCCAGAGAGGGCCAGGTCAGCGGTCACACTGCCAGTCTAAAGGGCAACCAGGGAGTGGGTGGACAGACGGCTGCATGAAAGGCAGACCCGCTGGCCACAGCAGGAAACAGAGAAGCTTTCATAGGACCTCAGATAACTGCTCAAGGGTTACAACATGAAGGTGGAAAAGACAGGTGTCAAGTGCAGCTCCACTATGGGACACCGCTCAGGCACAGGCAGGACCTGCATGCCATCCTCCACATCAGACAGTACTGGAGGCATGTGAATAACTGCCAGAGACCATCTCCCCTCAGGGCTATCAGGACAGTCTCCTCATCTCCCAGATTCTGATGAGGTGTAGGCTTTCTAAGCTTCTCGGCTACAGCCTAGGGCTGGCTCCTAGCAGCAGGGCCCAGAGCTCAGCTAGTGCTGCAGCCATGGCCCCTCTGTCTCAAGGTCCTCCTCCCTAGATGTGGGACAAGGACCATGAGGAGCTGGCACCTCAGCATAATCTTCCTTTCACTGCTATGGATATGAGGAACTGTCTGCATCTGAAAGTGGAGCATTGTGTCATTAGCTGGTTGAATCAGACTGCCCTTGCTTGGGCCTCTTCTTCTAGATGTGCTTGAGGGAGGGGATGGGTGAAGGGGAAGAAGGGAAGAAAAAGGGATTGTTATCTTCAGGAAACTCCAACTTGTGTAATAAGCACAAGCTCAAATATAAACTCCTTAGTTCAACGGTAATAACTACATGAGCATAAAAAGCAACACACGAGAAGAATTAAAGAAAAAGGATGACTGTATTAGGAAATGGGACTGAGGAAGGATAACAGCTAAATCTCTCATCACAGAAAGGTAGTAGCTAATCCCTGAAGACAATTAATGACAAGAGGACTTGAAACACACAGTCAGAAACACAGTACTAAGCACCACACCCACGAAAAGCAACAGCTTCCATAAAGGACATCAGCAGCAGAGGGAAAAGTGAATTTAATAAAAGTTTTTAGGAATCAACTAAATTATTTAAAGTTACAAAAAAAGTTTTGCCATTTTATCATTAGCAAAATAGCAAAATTAACATACAAGAACACCCACTGCAGGCAGGACCATGGTGGAACAGCCCTGGTCTGAGGTCATACCTGGGCACAGGGGCTCTGCCGGCCACTATCTTGTGGTATTTTTGCCCTGTGTGGCACATGGCTGCTCTCTATATTCCAGGTGCCAGTTAAACATTGCCACCTCCCCGAGGCCTGCCCTGACCACCCTTTTTCTTGCTCCCTTTTCATGTCTGACACTCACTGACACATCTGGCTCTCCTGCATACTGCTCCCTGTTCTCCATTTCCGACCACACCTGGTGCCCCACTGACCACACTGCCTGACACGCTGCTGCTGCTGCTAACAACACCACAACTCTTGAACTAAAGCACCTGTCCAATGAATGACTGCTTTCCAGTTGTACCACACAGAACAGGAAAGCATGCCATGATTAAAAACTAAAACATGAAAACTGAAGATACATGGGAAAACAGATTGCACCTATGAAAATATATGCAAAGATGGACAAAACTAAGAAAAATTTTAGAAATCAAAATTACTTCTAAAAACTTTCATGCAGAAAGTAAGCAAACTATTAACAGTTGGTGAAAATAGATAAAAGGTATCTGGGCATTCAATGCATTATTCTTGCCATTTTTCTCCAAGTTTGAATTTTTTTTCAAGAAAAAAATTAAAATAGTTGTATTAGAACAATGGGATTCTGGTTGTCTTGTTGTCTTTCATGCTTCTGTTCTATGGTGTTGATAATTAACATCATTTTAGAATAAGGAGTGGAAATGACAGCCTGGGACAGACAGAAGACAAAGTCTGCAGGCCTTAGGACTGATGGAGTATGCCCTGGGATAAGTGGGGCTGAGGGGGCGGGACCCTTGCTCCAGGGAGCCAGAGTGCCTGGACAGGTCCTCCTCAGTCCTGTGGAGGCCCCACCTCTGTGGCCCTAAGCTAGGAAACCACCAGGCAGCTGTTTCAAACTTCCTGAAGGCCAGGAAGAGAAGGAAGAAAAGGGGAGGGCAGGAAGAAGTGCTGAGTTCTGGGCACACTCCGGGTCTTAGACACACCACCGTGTGAAGTCCTGCCCTGGGAGCTGTGATACAGATGAGCAAGCAGAGGCAGAGACTCAGTCCAGTGCACCTTTGCCCACCAAGTCTCGGGAAGGAAGGGACACCATGTAGGTTGACAAGTGGCTGCCCCTCAGTGGGGCCTCACCTGGCCGCGTCTTCTTCTAGCAGGAGCTTCACAAACTGCCGGGGCACATGTAGGGAAAGCACACTCTCCGCCATCTGCTCCAGGATCCGCAGATGGTTGCCATCGGTGGTAGGGAACCGATACATACGGCAGATGGCGCCCCCGAACACTGAGGTAGAAGGTGGGGGAGGTAGAGGTGGTGGATGAGACCTGCCTCCTGGGTCCTTCCACCCAGGCCCTCAGCGATGCTGATGCTCCCAAGTCCTCTCCTGTTCTTCCAAGGGAGTCACCAAGCCACTGAGCCTCAACGTTCCTCCCCTGTGACAAGCAACCTTTTTGTCCCAGAAAAGGTAACTAACTTTAAAGTGCAAGGGGCTAGAGGTGGGGAATGGCAGTCACTAAACCAATGTGAAACAAGAAAGGGTGAAAGGAGGAAGAGACCCTTCCTCTAGGTATTTCAAACTCTGTGCACTGCTGAAATAATGGCACATTGACGAGCAACAGGCAGGTGACAATCAGGGCCCAAGTAGACAAGAGCACCAACCAAGGAAGCTGTTTACCTGACTTCAGTAAAGTGTCTTTACGCAGTGAGGCATATTTGGATCGGATTCCCAGGGCCTCAGTCAAACTCTCATCAACAGGCAGAACCATCTAAAAACAGGACCAGGAAAGCATGAGACCCGGCCTACTCCAGTGCGCTCAGCAGAAAGGGGGACTCCCGCGCCACAGAGAAGCTCTGGAGTGGGCTGCCCATGCCAAGGTCGCTCCCCTCCCCGGGCACCCGGAAAACTCCACGCACACCCTATTTTCCTCAGAGATGCGTCTCCTCACTCACTTCACCTCGGGTTTCAGTGGTGTGGTGTGCAAAACAAAAGGGAAGGACAGGCGATGCCAAGACACATTCTGAATAAGATGAGACACCGTCAGACCTTACAACTAGGACTACGCAGTGTTGGAACTCTTAAATTAGAGCTCTCGTTGAGGGCTCAGGGCTTCTGAGTGAGGGATGGGCAGGAGGGTGCTTGCTGGAGAGGAGTGGGTCCTGAGGAGATGGGGTGTACGAGGTGACTATGGGGTCTGTGTGTGTCTGGGGAGAGTTATTACCAAAATCTAAGGGATGACCTGGTCTCAACAGCCTCTCCTCTCACACTCTCAGGCCGAGTCCTCGCTCTCTCCTCCTCCTTGGAGCCATGCCTGGAGGATTTGAGTGTCCTGCGGGGCAGCTGCAAGGAGCAGGCACAGAGGCCCAGCCCCAACACCAACTGACTGGCCCTCCCAGTCCTTCTGAGGGAGAGAAGGAGGTGGCCTACTCACCCTGCCATTGACACTGTCTACAGACCGGGTCACAGGGGGCCGCTGATCTGACTTCTCCTCCATCTGCCAGCCGATCACGGTGATGTTGCCCACACGATCACTCTCTGCAGACCTGCAATAAGCAGCGTGCTTTGGTGAGGGTTGTCACTGTGTGTCTTTTCTGCTTAAAAGCAAAGTTCAGCCATCCTGAACTTTTCAGGGGTCCTGGGAGTGGCAAGACCCAGCCAGCTGGTTAGTCAGTCACCTGTCACTGCTATGTGCCCCCTCTGGGAGAGACACACAAGGAAACCAGGGGGCACAAGAGAGGGCTGCATCTGATGGGACAGTGTGGATGCGCCTGGTGAAGTAGGAGGGGGCCTCCCTGACGAGAAGCCACCACTGGCCCTGGAGGTCACTGCTCAGGGGTGATAGGGTGCATCTCAGATTCAGGGATAAAGAGTATCTTTTTCTGGCAATGGACCACTTTCTGCTCCTTCCCACCTCACCCTCAAGGCTTCATAAGCACTAGGCCTAGGCTGAGACTCCAGGCAAACTGAGACCACACAGGACTGCCTGAAGGCCCTGCATCCTGAAGTGATGTAGCCCATGCTACCCCAGCCCTGGTTGTCTTTACCAGCAAGGTCCCTCAGGGTAGATGATGGCTGTGCCCATCTGAATCATCCATCAGAGCCCGAGGGACACCTTCGAGCCCCAAGTGTTTCATTTATGATGTCTGAGTCAGTCTGGTTCCAATTTTTATCATATCTAATGACCATTTCCTTTGTGACTTTCTGTCACTGTTCTCATGCCCAGAGAAGTCCTTGAGCTCCTTTTCCAAAGGAAGATGTCCACTTCTCACAACTAACTCTAATCCAACTAGATTTAGTTCTGGCACTTGATCTACCTACATATTTTGCCTCAACAGCAATTTCCCTCACATGAGCTCTAATTTTAACCAATATTCTTCCTTTTCCTGCATTGCGTTCTCCCTACACACCCAGGACTGATGCAGGGCTCTCATCCTGTGGGCAGATTGGACAGCCAATGCTCCCAACACTGTCATTACTTATGGTAGCTTCCAAATGTCTCAAAATTGCAGAGACTTTGTTGAATTTTCTTTGCTATTTTAGATTATTCCCCTAGGCAATATATGTCCAATTTTTACATGATTTTGAATACAGAACAACATGCCAGGGTTTTGGTGGGAACTGCCCCTAAAATCACTTGGAGAAGGACTGACATCTCGACACTTTTCATCTTCCTGTCTAGGGATGCAGTGGGGGTTTCCCTTTCATTCATTCACTCATTCAACAAACACTTCCTGAGCATAGCCCTGTTCTAGGTGGTTAGAATATCAATGAACAAAGCAGAAAAAAAAATCCTCCCTACAGGAGATTATGCTCTACTGCGAAAGGGAAGATGACAGCTACATTTAGTATTATCAGGTCTGGGCCCTCTAGATCTGATACAGCTGTGCTCATATGTCCGACAGACAGCACGCATTTCCATCCTGACCGATTCTCTGATGGGCAGGGTGGTTCATCTTGCCTTACCTCAGCAGAAAATACCACTGGCTCAGACCTGCCTCTGGGGAAGCCAGGGTGTCCTCTCAGAAAAGGAAGTAGGGCCTTTCCCCACCTGTCCCTGGACCCACAATTCCAGAGCCTTTCAAAGGAATAAGAGCAAATACCAACCTTAGTGTTAAGTGTAACCTGTGATACCTGTCCTGGAGCAGATCTTTGACAACGAATGTTCCAGAGCCCAGTAAATACATCTGAAGAGGCGGAGAGAGAGAGAGAAGCATAAGTGCACTCATCTGCCTCTGGTCCAGTTGCCACACCCAGGGGAGTGGTGCTGCTTCCCATAGCCATCTCACACTCGTCTTAGAAGCCCATGAGGAATGCTCAGAAAGCAATTCCCAAAGACAAATGTGTTAGACATGAGTTGCTTTGTGAGCCAGTAGTGAAATCAATCCTGTGCTCACCACTCACTCAAATGATTACACAACTGTAAAAATGGGGAGAAAATTCCATGAACCATGGCATGTTACTTAACTGTTCCCTGAGATCTATCTTTGACATCATATACAGATAATTTGATTTGTGTCATCTGATTGATAAGAGAGTCTTGAAAGAAGGCAATGCTGCTCAGAAATATAGGATTATTGGTTCCCTAGAAGAAAAAAGAAAATAATCAGAGTTGGATTTTTAAAAAATAATTGTTTTTGAAGTAATCTAACATTTTTAGAATGAGAAACTAACATTTTACTGACTCAGAGTACCTAATGTAATGGCAGCATGAGACCAAAAATCTGCTATCCCAAAGAGGAAAATGCAGTCTGCCGCAGACTGTTAATATCCAGACACAACAAACAGGCCTGCGGTGCAAGTTGCTACTGTGGGCTCATTTCTAAGGTTCCCACTCAGGAGGAGGAATTTTGTAAAGTGAAACCGTGTGCCACATGCACACCTATTCTCAGTGTCACGGCTTCAGATGTGCTGCACATTTGGACTTACCACTTTGGGCTGTCTCTTTAAGATGTACAAACAGGGAAGAAGAAATGGCTTATTATTTCTAGACTCCTCTGCTTGGAATAATTAAAGATTGACTTTTAAAAGCTATCTCATTTTAAAAAATATTTATTTTTAGTTGTTGACAGACCCTTATTTTATTTATTCATATGCGGTGCTGAGAATCGAACCCAGTACCTCACACATACCAGGCAAGTGTACTATTGCTGAGCCCCAGCCCAGCCCCAAAGCTATTTTTCTTTTAGGCCCAGCTGCTAGTTTCTAGATCATAGGTGGCTATTTCCTGGCAACATAGCCCTGCCCCTCAAGGCTCTACATCATCCTCTTTCTCAGGCAGTGTGAAACACCATAGCTAAACTGCGTTGTTTCCTGTTGGCACCTGCTGTGATGCTCTGATGCCCGGGCCTCTGGCTGGGTTCTCTCTGCAGCTCCAGCTCCAGTCTCTCCATGTCTGCTGGACAGTCCCTCCTGGGGAATCTCCCTCCATTGTCCATGGTAAAGCTATCTCTGACTCTTTCCAAGCAGGCTAAACACCTGTGGGCCTGCTTTGGTGCCTCCTCCATCACTGTCAACCACCCAGCAGCCATGAACTTCTACAAGTTCCACCTCCTGAGCCTCTCTCACATTCATCCCTTCCTTCCACTTCCTCCCTCTGACAAAGTCAGTTCCTGCATAACTCCCCCAAACACCTGTCCAAATCAGGACACCTGGTCATGTGACTTCCCTGCAGCCTGCAGTGGCTGGCTGTGTGCCACATCACCAACTCTCTGGCCATCCAGTCCTTCTGTCCTTGCCCTCCTTGCCTGAGCCCACACTAAGCAGGATAGCTATTCCCAAACCCACATGATGCTTGTTATCATGCTGCCTTTGCAGAGCTACCACTGAACAAGCTCTTCCACATGAGGACCAGCCACGTGGGCATCACCTGGGCGTCTGTGAGGAAAAGAGTCCTGGGCTCCACCCTGGACCTGCTGGGGCAGAATTTCATCCAGCCCCTCTAAGGAAGCTGCTCTGACCCTCAGAGCTAGATAGGTCGCCGTGTCCTGGCTTGCCTCACCGTGCTACTCTACACTGCCCCACGGTGCTGTATATGGAGGTGGACCTGTTCCTTTCTGCCTCCCCCCTCACAGGCTGGGAACACCCGAGGACAGGGACTCTGCCTCTGTGTCATTACCTCTCACTGAGCTTGATGGGTGGGCAGTGCTAAAAACCACAACAGTTGACCTAACCTTGGAAACAAGTTTCTAAGAGACTAAAAGAATACTCTAGCTTCCAAAATGTAAAACTGTTTTTATGTAAAATTATGTACTATTATGTCTTTATGTGAAAATGTAAAAATAATGTAAATGCAGTTTAATTTAGTTGGTTATTCTTCACATTCCAAATTAAACCCTATGGAATTTCACACTGCAACTTATGTGATGCATCAATTATCTTAAGGGATTTTGTAAAATTTTTTCAGTACATGCATAAATTAAGTTAAAGTAGAGTTAACATATATGGTAGAGCACTTGCCTGGCACATATGAGGCACTAGGTTTCTTAGCACCACATAAAAAAGAAAGAAAGAAAGGTATTGTGTCTATTTACAACAAAAAAAGTACTTTAAAAAAATTCAAAAGGATGTAAAGATAGGCAAGGTGCAGAGGTGCAGGCCTATAATCCCAGCTCACGAGGCTGAGGCAGGAGGATCACAAGTTCAAGGCCTGCCTTGGCAAATTAGCAAGCAAGACCTGTCTCTACTACTAGGATGCAGCCTGGTAGTAGAGCACTTGCCTAGCATGTGCAAGGACCTGGTTCAATCCCCACTACTGTGAAAAACAAAAAATAAAAATAAAAACCAACAAAACTAAGGATATGTGCCAGTAAGAGGACTGATTAATAGACAGAACTCTTCCAAATTTTGATTAACAACCACAATTTTTTTCCTGTAATCCCAACTACTAGGGAGGCTGAGGCCGTAGGACTAAAAGTCAGAAGCCAACCTGGGGAACTTTGTGAGATCCTATCTCAAAATAAAATAAAAAAGGTCAGGGATGAGGCTCAGTGGTACAGTGCTTGCTTAGCATGTATGAGGCCTGAGGTTCAATCCCCAATACCGTCACCTCCTTACCCAAAAAAAGAGCACAATTCCAAATTAAACCCTATGGAATTTAAAAGTAGCAGCCAGCTGGAAATGACAAGGAAGAATTAGGCCTTCTTAAGAGGCAATGAACCTTAGAAGATCACTGCTCCAAATACCCATCAAATAGTTAATCAAAAACTGTCAAGGACATGGCAAATGAGTGGAATGAAAAATATCAATGTACTGAAAACTCTGTAAAACCAACAACTCACATAAACACAACTGTAGCTAAGATGCTCGGAAAGGAGCAGTGTCCGGTGAGGCTGTGAATACCATGGCAGCGAATCCCAGGCCCCCAGAACACCCACCTCAATGATCTCTGTCTGTGCATGCTTCGTCCAGAACGCCTGAGGAGGGGTGGTGACGCTCACTGCTACAAAACTATTTGGTTTTCGATCTAGCGATGGCGTATGCAACTCACTGCAAGCTACAGAATCAAGACAGGAAAAAAACAAATTCTTCAAAACCAGGCGCTGGTTAGCTGTATGCTCCAAGCCAAAAGAAAGCAGATGATGACACTCGGGAGGATAAGATGATCACACTGTCACAGGAAAGTGATTTTACAAATTTCAGTCTTTCCCCCTTCCTTTGCCCTTCTCCCGCCCTGCAGGACAGCAGGCCCACAGCTGCAGAGGCAGGTGGTGTTAAAGATGGCTTCCTATGTCCACACAACGGAAAACAGAGCTAGCTCTCTCTCTTGGGGGTCCTCCATATGCCCCCAACAGCTGGCCTTCGATAGTGAACTGAATTCCAACCAAATGACCAAGAAGACACAAGTCTGAAATCTACAACAGGGCTCCACGTGCCTGCATCCTGTGACAGTGTGGCTAACTCTAAGCCCAGCACCCCCCGCATCTTGGTGTGAGCATCAATGTATATTGGGAATAAAATTAAAATTCTATGGCAAAATTAAAAAAAAAAAAACTTTATTTTGAAAATGTCATTGTTCATCTATTCTCCTAATAAGACACATTATGTGCAAAACACTCAGTGTAACTTCTCAGAACTAAAGATATCTTGCAGAACCATTTTGGTTGAAAAATATGATGTGCTACGTACTCTGAAGTACACATCTGATAGTACACTCTGAATAGTACACATCTCAGATAATTCTATCACAGAAGTGATCCACAGGAAAAACTTACATCTCATTGAATCTAACATGCTCTCTGACATAAAATGCACTATGAAAGGGGAAAAACAAAACCCACTGTCATTAAACTATGCTATGCCATTGAGAGGAAGTTATTTCCTTAAATTAAAGAGATGTTAAAATGTGAAAAAGGTATATCTTGGATTTGAGAAAATACACAACAAATCAATGTTCAACAGCAGTAAAAATAATTAGCTTTTTTTGTGGGATTCATTTAGAAAAACATAAATGTTCAGCTGCTCCCTTTAAAATTATGAATAGAGAAAAGTAAAATTAACTCAGTTTTTCAAAATGAAAACGTTCTGGAGATGGGTGGTGGTGGCAGGCATATAATTTAATATCATTCAACTGTACACTTTAAAATGTTTAAAATGGTAACATTTATACTATGTGTATTCTGTCACAATGAAAAAAATAGAAAGTCTACCTTCAACTCTAATTTAAAAAAATATCCGCATGTCCACAACAGGAGGGACAAATGCAGAGGTAATGCAGAAGGAGAAGAAGGCTTGGGATGAAGACAGTAATACAGACAAAAGAAGCAATAATTAGAAAGAAAGAAAATGATGAAAAGAAAAGTCAGGAAAATACAAAGCAATGGAAGGAGGAGAGGCAAACTTGATGGAGGGGTTGGGGTGGGAGACACCTTGCTGTGTTTGAGGCGGTTTGGCTGAGAAGGTTTGTTCAAGAGGCCACTTGGAGGAAATTACTGGCTATCATTGTCCTTTGAAAGGATCTAACCATTGCACACAGCCCACACTGCTCTTTAGGGTTCTAATTACACTCTGCCTGCCATTAGCATGGCCACACCAGCTCTTCTGCTGGCACATGCGTGTGTGTGCTTTATTTCACACAGCCACTCTTCACTGAGCTACGCCCAGCTTGCCCAGGGCCCTTCTAGTGCTTGGCTTTCCAGTCCTTTCCACACCTGTGAGCTCAACACCTCAGCACTGTTTACACTGCAAGTCTGTGTTCACAACACCTTCTTTCAGCTTTCATGGTCTGAAAATGTCTCTATTTGTACCCAAATCCTTAAGATTATTTTCTCTAGGCAGTTACTTTCTCTAAAACCTTTAAACATTGTGTCTCTGAGTTTCTTTTTCTTCTATTATGAAGTCAACAGTCAGTCTAATTATTGCTACTCTGTGCTTTTGTACGTGTTTGTTTGTGTTCTAGCAACTTTACTGATTTTCCCATTGACTTTGGCTTCCGACAGTTTAACTATGATGTATCTAGGGATATTTTATTTTTACTAGTTCTGTGACTTGCTGAATTTTATTAGCTGGGAAAAAATGCTCACCTATTAATACACTTTTTTTAACTTGGTAGTTTTATTTTTTCCCCACAATTTTTATTGGTGCATTATAGTTGTACATATGGATGGAATTTGTTGTCACATACTTTATATGCATACAAATATATAATATAATTTGTCCAATACATACACTTCTGACCCGTCTCTGTTTCTTCTTGAACACAAAATAAACAGATACTCTCACTCTTTTTATACTCTTTTGTTTTTATTGTTGTTGTTTCCATTATTTTCTGTCTCTGGCTTCTTTTGGAAGTTCTCTTCTTGACTTATAATCTAAGACCATCAACTTTCTCTTCAACTGTGTCAATTCTGCTTCTCAGACCCACCCACAGGTTGTTAAACTTGCTGATCTGAATATTCACTTGGTTCTTTTATGGTTTTTCATTCTCTGATGAGGTGTCAATAATGTCTTTATTCTCTTTATTCCCCTTTAACTTAATGTTATGAACTGAATGCCTGTATCCCCTCAAAATTCACATATTAAAATCCTAACCCCAAGATGCTGGTGTCAGGAGGAAGAGCCTTTGGGAGGCCATTAGGCCGCAACAACAGAGTCCTCGTGAGCTGGAATTAGTGCCTTTAAAGAGGAGACATGCTCTCCTTGCTCTGCTCTTTGCTACATGAGGATACAACAAAATGGTCACCTGCAAAGCCAGCAGACAGTGGACCTGCTGGCTCCACAATCTTTGAATCCCCAGCCTCCAGAACTCTGAGAAATAAATTTCTTTTGCTAAAGCCACTCAGTCTCTGCTCTTGTTCCAGCAGCCCAACCTCACTAAAACAGCCAGCAACTTTCACATCCCAAATCTTTGTGGGTCTGTTTCTATTGTTTGTTATTTCTGTTTGTGTTTTTCAAAATTCATGAACTTATGCTGAATATAACTTTTTAAAAATTGTTTACAGGAATGACTTGAGGCCCAAGATGATGCTTTCTTCAGAAAAGACCTGTGATTGCCTCTACCAGGTTCTAAGAAGCACTGACATTCTTAACTTTTGGGAACTGGACCTGTAGCAAGCGCCTGCTTCTGGTTCCCTTTAATCTAGAAGTATAGTCTTTTCTATTCTAAACCAAAGTGAAAGGAATTTCACCAAGTATCTTTCCCCTTATGGGCCTTAGAAAAATAATTCCCATCACTTTGGTACTGAAGTATCTGAAGCCCTGCTCAGCTTTCTCTTGGGAGTCACTGTGAGCCCTCAAAAAAAAAAAAAAAAAAAACAACCAACAACAATACTGTGTCTCCACCTTCAGCTCCATTACAGAGTTATCAGTTTCCTGGAAACATGAATAAGATACTTCTTAGATTTTTGCTCCTTTTTTCTAGATTTTTCTCCTTTTTTTCAAGTTGTCCTTAATGGTAGGATTTGGTTTTTCATTGTCACTTAGAAGCATGTTAAATTTTTTTCTTTATCCTTGGAATTTACAAGTTTCAAAAGGAGACACCTAGCAGTTGGTGAACATTTTGGGTCTTACATCCACCCTTCTTCCAGGAAAAGATTCTTCTGTTACTTCTGGCCTGCTGTTCCTCTTTCTGTCTCTTTTTCTTCTTCTGGGTCTCCTAAGCATTTAATAATACAATGCCAGATATTGTCACATCTCTTCACTCAAAATGCCTGATTCTTGATATTTATTCTTTGAGCTGTGAGATTGTTCCTTTGTTTGTTTTTATGTGTTTGTATTCATTTTTAGTAGTGTACTTTTGATTTTTTTTAAAAAAGATATTTTCTGTAAGATCTACTTCACACACTATAAAATCCACCACCCTCAAGTATACGATTCAGTGGTTGGTAGGGTATTACAGAGTTCTGGAACCATTACCATTATCTAGTTCCTTAACATTATCATCACTTCAAAAGAAAAACAAAACTGCCCCTATGGGCTGGGGTTGTGGCTGAGAGGTAGAGCGCTTGCCTAGCATGCACGAGGCCCTGGGTTCGATCCTCAGCACCACATAAAAAAATATATATATATATTATGTCTACCTATAGCTAAAAAATAAATACTAAAAAAAGCTATGGCCATAAACAATCATTTGCCATCCATCCCTCTTCCCCAGCCCTCCAGAAACCACTAATCTCTTCTGTATATATCTATCTATTCTGGACACTTTATATAAATGGGATCACACAGAATGTGGCCTTTTGTCTCTGGCTTCTTCGATCTGGCATGGTTTCAATGCTTACTCCTTCTACAGCCAGTATCAATACTCCACTCCTTTTTAGTGATGAATCATGATCTACTGAATGAGCATACTGCATACCATTTGTCCATTCATCAATTAAGATATTTTGGTTACTTACACATTTTAGTTATTACAAAATAATGCTATAAACATTTGTATACATGTCTTCACGTGGATGTATCTCTTCATCTCTCACATTCGAAGGACTTTTTTGCTGGATATAGAATTGTTGGATGACTGGCTTTTCCTTTCAGGAATGGGAATATGTCATCCTACTTCCTTCTGAACACCAGAGTTTGTGATAAGAGATGTTTACTCTTGCTGAAGATCCCTTGTACATAGTAAGTCACCTCTCTTGCTGCTTTTTAAATTCTTTGGCTTTTGATGGTTTAATTATAATGTCTCCAGGTGTGAATCTCTTTGAGCTTATCCAACTTGGAGTTTACTGGGCTTCTTATACGTTTTCCATCAAATGTGGGAAGTTTCTGGCCATGATTTCTTCAAGTATTTTTTCTCTCCCCTCCCCTCTGTCTTTTCCTGGAACTCCATTGAAACCTATGTTGGTACACTTATTTGGTGTTGTCCCACACGGCTCTGACACTCTCTTTATTTTTCTTCTTTTTGCTTTCTGTTCCTCAGACTGAAAAATGCCAATTGACCTGTCTTCTACATTTGCAGTTTCTTTCTCTGTCTGTGGTTGAGCCTTGTTTAATGGATTTTTAATTTCAATTATTATATTTTTGAACTGCAGAAATTCCATTTGGTTCTTTTTACAAATTTCTCTTTGGTTCTTTTCTGCCTTTGCACTGATATTCTCTATTTGGTGAGATACTGTTCTCATGCTTTTAATTAGTTCTTTAGACAGGATTTCCTTCCATTTTTTGAACATATTTAAAATAGTTGATTTAAAACTTTCGTCTAGTAGGTCAAATACCTGTGTTTCCTATAGTCAGTTCCTACTGACTATAAGGTTTGTTTTGTTCTGTTAATTTCCCTGTATATGAACCATACTTTCTTGACCTTTTTGCATATCTCATTCTTTGTTGAAAAATAGATTTAAAAAATCTACTGTGGCAACTCTGGAAATCAGGTCCCTTGCCCTGCCCTCCCCTCCCCAGGGTTTGTTGCTGCTTTTCTGTTGCTACTGATGTTCACCACCTCTGTCACTCACTCAGGGACTTGCCTCATCTAATTCTCTTCCACATGTGGCCACTGTAGCAACTACTATTAAGCTTAGTGGTCAGATAAAACTGGATAGAGATCTCCTTAAATACCAGAAACCACAAACCTCTGATGTGTGGTGCTTTTGCTAGAAGTTTCTGTGTGCAGACTGGGTTACATCTTCGGGGTTCAGGAAGGCAGTTTGTAACTGTCTTCACTTCCTGCTTGTGCAGAGCCTCAAGGTCATTGTGAGGAGATAGCTCAGCCTCCTCAGGTCTTTCCTGAGCATGTGCACAGCCCTGCATGTGTGCCAGCTGCCATGAACATGCCAGAGCTTTTCAAAGCTCCTTATGGACATACCATTCCCCAGCTTTCCCTTTAAAGGCTTCTCCCACCCCCAGCTTTTTGTTTGCCTCAACTGTTAGTACAGCCTCAGGCAGCTGCAATGCTTTAAAAAAACTGATTTCCTACCCCCCCCCCCCCTTGTGGTGCTGGGAATTGAACCAGGGCCACATGCTAAATAGACACTGAGATATTCTTCAACTCTAGCCACTGATCATTTCTGACATGCTCTCAGGAAAAAAAAAAAAAAAAAAAGTTGCTCCCACTAAGGGAATTCTGAGGCCAGATTAAGCCAAGTCTCACAAGTGGGGTTTTTTAGGAGTCTGCCAGACAGGTCAAATGACAACTGCAAATAGAACTTTGTAGGATCTCCAACCTCATTCTGTTCCCTACAGTGATTTCTAGGCTACTGGTTTTCACCATGATTTCAGGTGGCCAAAGGATGGGTAGACTGCTGATGGGCTGTGGCTGCTTTCAGAACATAACCTTTCCACAAGTGACATTCTCTCCTAGCCTGATCCCCCCACCCATCCTACCTAAATCTCACCCCGTGCTTAACTACTAGCTCCACTTCCATAGCCTCCTGGAGCTTCCTTTGAGCAGCCCACAGTCCATCTCCTGCTGATCACCACCCATGTCACTCACTCATTTGGATTCACCTCTAATGTGCATGCCTTGTCTCTCTAGCCAGATCATCTGTAATCCCAGCCGAATAAATGTTAAATGCTGAGGCAAACTGGTAAGACACATTGCAAGTGCATATCATTTGACTTAGCAATTCCACATTCAAGAGTTTGCCCTATGAAAATAATCAGCAAAATGTACAAAGAAATCTAAGTATGTTAACTATGGTGGTATGTAGAATGACAAATTAAAAAGCCTAAATGTTCAATAATAGAAACTGGTTACAATAAGGAACACAGCTGATATAATGAAGCAAACATTCACCTATTCAATGAAAGGATGCCAGTGATAGTTTTCTACACCACAAGGGCATGTCAAGAATACTGGGTGCCATTTCTAAAAACAATTCCATCACCTCTGCCACCAGCTGCACTCATAAATTCCCAAATAGAACTTTGTGAGGGTAGAAAATACACATATATTTGAAAAGAGTTTTAAACGAAAATGCCAACTGATTATCTCTCTCCAGTAGGGTTTCCTTTTCCTCTGAACACTTTCTGTATGGTTTTACAGAAGTGAGCAATTCTTAAACTCTTAAAATTTATTGACTTTTTTCTTTTAGAAATCAAAGTATTTGCCCACACAAGCACACCACTCCTGTCCACTGTTTTAAAAACTGTGGTGAAATCCACTGAAGATAATTCACCCTCCCTTGCTTAAGCTCTTTTCTCCTCTGAATCTAATTAACATGACTGCATTACTGCTCTTGAGCTGCCACATTCAGAAATGTCCCAATTTCTATTACAGAGGATAAGGAGTTTTAATTTAATTATACAATGTTCATCCTTTCTCTCTACTCAATCGTTTCAGCTCAATTTTGTGTTAAACTCACATTCCACAAGATTAAAGTTAAGCATATGCCATTTATCATGAGCCACTTCTCTCCAGTATAGACCCTGTTTCCTGGACACCAAGTCATTTTTTCCTCAACGTATTCCCTCTCTCTTTTGGGTGGAGCACATGCTCTATAACTTCTAGAAAAAGGAAGTGGGGGAAGTCAATTCATCTGTGACTCTGCAGAGCTGAAACAAGTTTTTTCTGCCCTCACATTCCACTCACAGTCTGCTTGGACAGAAAATTCTAGGTTGAAGATATAATTAAAGGTGTTGCTGCCTGTCTGTCTTCAAGTTTCCAATGTGACTCAGGAGTTCCATGTTAGTTTTATTCCTAACTATAAATACAGTTTTTTCCTCCAGAAGTTTTTTGGATCTTCATTTAATTCCTGTGTTCTGAAATTTCACCATGATGCATGCCTTTTTCAATCATTGTTCTCGGTTTTTGTGAGGCATTTTAACCCAGAAACACATTCTTCAGTTCTCAGAATTCTTATATTATTTCTTGGTAATTTCCTCCCTTGCATTCTTTTCTATTTTCTCTTTTAAATGTTAGACTTCCTGCATTTGCTCTCTAATTTCCTACTTTCATCTTCTCTCCCATCTCCTACTTTGCTTTTAAAATTTTGTTTTCTGGGAGAATTCTTTGCACATCTACAATTTCTAAACTTTATCTGTCATATTTAAAATGTTAAGGACTGATCTTGTTCATCATTTGCTATTCTTTTTTATCATATCCTGTTGGTGGATACAATACCTTCTCTTGAGAATATAAATTGTAATTTCTTTCATGTTTTCTTCTACTTCTGAACCATCTCTGTTTCTTCCAAGTTCTATTTTTTTCTTTCATTTGTAGGCCTCCCACACAGGTCTTTCATTTTGTTTTAAATAAATTTTGAGCTACAATTTTTAAGTTAAAAGTACCCATTTTAAGTGTACAGTTCATTAAGTTTTGGGAAGCATCCATGCCCATACAATTACACCACTATTAAGATATAGAACACTTCCGTCACCCCAAAAAGGGGTTCCTTCTCTTTTTCCAGTCAGTCCTAACCCCATCCCAACAACCACTAACCTGCTTCCTCTCACTACAGGTCAACCTTCCTTGAGGTTCTTGCGGATGGGACCACACCACATGCAGCTTCTGTGTACTGCTTCCAGCTTTTGCTGTGCACAATGCTTTCAAGATTCGCCCAGGTGCTTATACGTATCAGCCACGCAATCCTTTTCCTTCCTGGATGAGATTCCTCCCATAACTAACTATTTCACAGAGTTGAGTTTCCTGCTGATGGACATCTGAGGTGTCTCCAGTGTAGGCTATTATGAACTGAACCACAGTGAACACTCAAGCACACATCTTTGCATGGACAAATGTCCACATTTTTAAGAATGGGGCACTGAAGGCCAAGTGATGCTGAGTGTGGAGCTGCTCAGCATGCCTACTTTAGGTTAGGGTCCAGAAAGCAGTATGTCTGTCTCTTTGGGAGGAGTGGATGAGGATGAGAGCAAAGTTGACAAGTGGAAGGAGCTTGTTATTCAGTAAAGTGTTCCACTTACTCCTGGCTTCCTCTGGCTTAGCATCCTATCTCCTCTGGGCTGGTGTACCTGGCCTGGAGCCCCTGCTTCTGAGTTTCTTGAGGAAAAAAATCCTCTAGTCTCTGCCTGGCTGATGGGACTTAAGAGGAACCTGAGCCCAAACTCTGATCTATAACAAGGGGGTATATGGAAATATGCACTGTGCTAGCTAAAACCAAAAGTCTGTGAATAACTTTTGCAATTTGTAAAAAGCAAGAAAGTCCTCCTAAGGTGGTGAGCAGGAGTATGGAATTCCAGCAGGGTTATGGCTGCATCCCCAGATCTCTCACCCCAGAATGTAGCCCAGCACTCAATGTCCACTGCAGACCAGCCAGCAAGTCAAGGCTGGGGAGACCCTCCGAACATGTTAAGGAAGGTAAATCTGAAATGGTAACATTTTCTGAATTTACTATTAATTTAATAATGGTTCACTTTTATTTTTATGAGTTTTGCAATTTGTCCAAGTCTTTTCAGGAGGGGAGGGGAGTTTAACTGCCTTGATCTTCTTGGCTCTCAAATGAACACCAGCAACCCCAAGCAGCACGTGAGGAAACTGGGTCAGCAAGGTCAAGTGGCAGGCTCAAGGACATGCAACTTGTTTGGCACAGTCAGAACTAGAATTCAGGTCACCTGACTCTCCAGAAGTGCCTCTTTAATGTCACATTACCTCCTGGACATCACTGCTGAGCCAACAACCAATGCTGACTATCACCAAGAGCTGGGGGAGAGAGGAGCTCTGGCCCTGGCCCTCGACTCTGTACATTCTAACCCATTTGGGGGGAAGGAGGTTGGGATTAAACCCAGAGGTACTTTACCATTGAACTATCTCCCCAGTCCCTTTTAAAATTTTTATTTTTTATTCTGAGACAGGGTCTCGCTAAGTTGCTGAAGCTGACCTCAAACTTGTGAACCTCTTGTCTCTGCCTCCCAAATTGCTGGGATTACAGATGTGTGCCACTACACCCAGCTCCCACCCACTTTTTCTGACTCTCACTGAGAGGAACAGCAGGCAGATGTCATCATCACCTTCTGCAGTATAGGGAATCGAGGGATATAGAACTAAACTCTTCTGGCCAGGGGCAGAAATTAGAGCCCTAAGCCCAGTTTTCTTACTCCTCCCCTCTCCCAAGAATAGGAGGAGGGGAGAGAGTCTCTGCAGCAGCTCTGAGGCACTCACTTCCCTGTCCCCTGGCCATGGCAGGACTGCCAGAGCACTTCCCAGACAGGAAGTTTCTGAGGAGACCGTAGCCCTGTGGGCCTCTGAGATTCCTTCCAGCCTCATCCTAGAAACACCTCTGCAGAGGTGGCAATAGCAGCAAGTTCTTAGAGACAAACCTGTGCCCGTGGTAGGATTTGTGGTTTTGTTTTTAAGAAACATATTTTTCAAAACAAAACAAGCCGGGCGTGGTGGGGCACACCTGTATTCCCAGCAGCTCAGGAGGCTAAGACAGGAGGATAGAGTTCAAAGCCAGCCTCAGCAACAGCAAGGTGCTAAGCAACTCAATGAGATCCTGTCTTAACACAAAATACAAAATAGGGCTGGGGATATGGCTCAGTGGTCAAGTGTCCCTGAGTTCAATCCCCAGTACCCACTCTGCCCCCCCAAAATTAAAATGATACCTACCTAGGCTGAATTCTAAAATGGGTTCATCTGGATCTTGTATGTTTCCTGAATAGAAATGAAAGAATGAAAGAAAAAAATCACCTTTATTAAATCTTTCCTTGCTTTTTTAGATTTAATACAATAAAATCTACCACTCTACTTCTTCCCACACCCAACCCCCAGTTATTATAGGAAATTATTTCTTTGCTTTCTAAACATTTTACCTTTGAGAAGCCTCAGGTTCTAAGACCACAATGCCCCTCCTTCTGGGGTCCACATGCCCACAATGCAGAGGGTTTGTCACAGCCAGGTACGTACTATGGACATTCCTATATCATCTATTGGCAAATGGGCCCCAAAGAGGCCCACTTAAACTGGAAAAGATGACGATCAGGATCTAGCAGAGCACCTCCCAGGGGGAGGGTTGACTGTCCCTCCCAATTTCCTAGATCAATCATAAGAAAGCCACAGCAGAGCACCCTCCCCATTCTTCCCGTCCATCCTATGCCCAGGAGGCAGGCTTGGACAGTGTGGGCCCTACATGCTGAGAACTCACACCAGGGGCCCTGGGCAGACCCTGCGAGGCTCACCTGCCAGAGACAGGCCCAGCATATCGGCTGCCACATCAATGGTGGAAGCCCGTTGCATTGCACGGGCCCTTGCGCCATGGCGAGGGCTGTGCTCTCTTGCTGTCATGATGTCATTTGTGAGGATGTGCTTCTTGTTCCTGGGTCAGACCACACCTGATTCCCCAGGAAGCAATGTCACCAAGTCCTAGTCTCCTAAGGTGGCAGAAGCCCTGAGAAATAGAAGCAAACACTGGTAAGAAGCCAGAAGGATGGTGACTGCAAGGCACTATGGAGAAAGAACAAGACCTAACGTGGGCAAGAGGCAGTAACCAGGGTCCTCTGGCAGATAAAGCACTGGGGTGGCATACCCGCTGCTCTCAGCCCATCTAATTACTACTTCTCCCCTCCACTCCCCCAACACGGTGCACCCACGGATTCCCATAAAGAAAACATGTTCTCTTCAACAGATATGCCACAATAAATGATGTGACTTATGTGCTCATACAAATGGCTTTTGCCACATCCAGTGGCACATGTCTATAACCCCAGATACTCAAGAAGCTGAAGCAGGAAGATCAAAAGTTCAAGGCGAGCCTTGGCAACTTAGTGAGACCCTGTCTCAAAATTAAAAAATAAAAAGGACCAGGGATACAGCTCAGTGCTAGAGCATCCTGGAATCAATCCCCAGTATCACAAAAAATAAAAATAAATAAATAAGGCTTTTGAGATTTTTCTTGTTGCTTTATTATGCTCTCCTATAGGCAAGTCTTACAGATCCTTTATAATCTCCAATCAGTTCACCCCTGCTTGGATAGGGACAAGAGCTGCGTGAGAGGCCTGCAGTCCACGGGCACAGAAGAACTCTGGAGGGACAAAACTCAGGTCTCTAATCTACTTTTCTGCTTCTCTGAGCTAAACAAACTCCTGTGTGTCTTGGTCTCAGGCTCTGTTTCCCACAAAGCACCAAGTGGTAATCTGCGCCTAACTGAAGGGGAAAGTGCTGAGGTGAGATGGCGCAGGGGGAACTGCCGCCACAGGCTGAGTCAGACAGAGACTGCCCTGGTGCAGCACAGGGCTCACACTCCACTCCCAGAAGTAGGTTAAGCAGAGAGAATGGGGTGTCGGGGTTATCCAACCTATGTCCTACAACTCCTGCTGGATCCAGAGGAGCCAATCTTTGTAAGTCAAGATAATGAGGCTAAGTCATAAGGCTGTTAAAAACATCCTCTTGAATGTCTCCACACATCCAGGGAGACCCATCTTCCCACGGGTTTCTATGACTCTGTACCTGAAGGACCTGGGCTTCTTCTCTTGACTCAAATTCAAGTGACTTACTGGACATGTTTGCTTTTGGACCACGTGGCATTTCTTCATAGAAGATCATCCAAATCCATCATCTAAAAACAGAAAAGCAGAAACTTGATGAGCTGATCAATCTGAAGCTCCTGAGAACACAAAGCCTAGAAAAGTGGGGAGCCAAGAGCTACTCCATGTTGTTTGAGCTCTATACCCCAATCTAACTTTTGGCTCAAAAACACAAGTCTTGCTCAAACCTAAAAGAATAAGAAATAAAAAGTGCCCACTCCTTCCCCCAGCTGCCAAGGGGTAATCTGTTGGGGGAGTCTGGGCCTGCCCTTCAGAGCCAAGTGAGCAGTTGAGTGGGTTTAGGAAAAACACGGAGATGTGAATCTGAGTCCGAGCTTTGCTGCTCACAAAACTAGACCCCAGGAGAACCCTTAGAGGCTATGCCTTTTGGCGCTGAAGATAAGACTAGTTGTACATGTCACATAGGGCTGCAGCTGAAAACCAAATAAATATGTGAGAAGAGGACTCCACTGAACCTTCCTCTGCCCCTGCTGCTGTTGCCTGGTTCCCAGAAGGAAGTGTCAGGCCCCACTCAGGACCCAGGGCCCAGCTCATGAGCTACCTGAAAAGTCCCAGGTTCTGGGAAGGGGAAGACAACAAGAAAAGTGTGCTCAGCCCTCAGGCAGACTGTTTCTGGCCCCTATCTCTTCCACTGGGGATGCCCAGGGGCCCTCAGCTAGGCACCTCAGCAACCTCAGTACAGAGCCTTGGCCTGGCAGGGGAGCCACTGTAGAAATCACTAAGGGAAAGATTCACTGTTTTGTTGGTTTAATCACAGCCAGGCATGCAGGTACAGTCAAAAGGTTTACGGGGGCTGGGAATGAAGCTCAGTGATAGAGGGCTTTCTTAGCATATACAAGGTCCTGAGTTTGATCCCCAGTATCCTGGCCCATCCCCACCCCCACACAAAGGTGTACAAGCCAAAAAAATATTCAGTACAAACTGTGCAGCTGTACAACTATAGTACTAAAACCTGCATTTTACAGTAATGCTGTTATAAATGAATAAAAATTCACTAATAATGCAAATGGCAAGTGGTATGAACTCATGAAAGATGAATACACATGGTAAATATTCTGGAAAAGAGACCAAACTCTATAATAATGAAAGCAATGCTAAATACACCTATCTTCACCTAAATTAGTGGAGGTTTATCTGTTCATCTAATGAAAACACATGTTGCTAGTGGACCCGGGGGACACTGCACAGGGCTCTCCTATACTCAGGTCACATTTTAAAGTTGTATAAGCATTTCAGAAAACAAATCTTCAAAATTTATAAGTGATAACAATATTTGTAAGTGATACAAGATTTGTAAGCAATAACAAGATTCTTGCCAATAATACAAAATATGTAACGGACTACTGAACAGAGACACCTGTAGCATTACTTCTAATGACAAAGACCAGCTATCAGTATGTATGTTCTGGAGAAACCATAAGATATGCTATTTATTATACAGCTGCTAAAATGATCCTAATAAAGCCCATAAACACATGAGAAGTTCTTCAACCTCATGTGTCATCAGGGAATGCAAAATGAAACCATGAGCTACCCCTGAACACCCACTAAAGGAGCTTCAAGGGAAAGAGTGGGCAGAGCCAAGTGCTGGCAAGGATGTGGGATGGTAACTGCCCCTGATGTAGCTGGTGCAGCAGAAGCAGTGTGGCCACTCTGGAAACCTGGCCATCTCTCTGCAAGCCGTGCATCTGCCTCTCCCATGACCCAAGACACCACTCAGGGTGCAACAGCTAACAGAAATGCACACTTATGTCCACCAAAACAAATGTGTGCAGAACATTTAGAGCAGTGACAGCCTTAACTGATAGTAAGATCCCAGAGATAATCCACACCCTAATCAACAGCAGGATGGAACAACGTGGATGAACTTTGGAGACAGTGTCATGGGGAAAGCCAAGCACACAAAGCTGGCTCTAGGCAGGGCTGCCTGTGTGGGGTGCCCCCAGGCATGGAATCCGTGAGTAAGGAGTCAGCAGAGGGCTTTCCACTGGGAAGGGCTAGTGGGGCTCTGATAACACCCTCTTTCTTGGTTTGGGGTCTGGTTCCCTGAGTGACTACACTGAAGATTCACTGAGCTGTGCATGAGTGGGTTTTGCACCTCAATAAAAAGTGCATTTAATTCCTCTACTAACTATAATAAAGACAACACAGCATGAACAAACGCTGATGTGGGCTCTGCGTATCAGGTGTGCTTTAATGAACTATTCCACCTGCGCTCTGGTCACAGCTGTTTAAAGAGCAATGACCCAGAGGGAAGGAGCCCCAGGGAGACCACACTGAGACACTGGCCATGTCTGGGGTGATCTTGGGGTTTGTGTTTTCTGTCTTCCTGTACCTCATCCTTGTGCATCATGGAAGGGTGCACCCTATGCTGACCCACTGGGTGTGACTGTGGTGTGAGGGAAGAGTTCCTGCCTCTTGACCCTTTTCCCAGTGTGTCTCCAACATTCCATCACCTGCCCCACTGCCCTGCTCAGTTTGGGACTGAAGGAGCCAGGGAGACACTTTGAGTGGGACAGCGGAGACACATCACCTAACTGAGGGCCTCATCTGTACCCCACCATCTTGCCAGTCCTTGGGGGCTCCACTTTTATCCCCTTCTCCTCCTCCAGCTGGGTCCCTGCACATTTTTACATTATTATAGGTGTGGTGGCGTCTCTGGAAATAGAAATCCTTCGAGTAGAACATCTACAGACTAATTTTACACTAGATCATGGGTCAGAGAAACTTTTAGGTCAAAAATACTTCAGAAGCCACTTCATAGTTATTTGGGGGCATTTAATTAGAATCTGCAATTGAAATCACCAAGACCCAGAATGTGAAGCTAATTTGCACAGCTGAACTCGATTTTCCTTCTTGGTCTCATTAACTTCAGATAATTCACCAAGGACTCCTGTATTCCCAAAGCCCATGTTTTCCTTCCCAGCTTCATCTGAAGATCAGACAAAGCTCATTAGGAGGAAGAAAAAAACGGGGCTTAACTCAGGGAGCACAGAGAGAATGTTGGAGTTGTTTGGGGGGCTGAAATTTCTTCTTGGGGGCAAGAAAGCAGCAACTGATCATGAAATTCATGCCCCCTTTCCCCACTCTGGAAATACGGGACCCCTTTCAGCAAGAGAACGCATGTCATCAAATGGATAGCAAACCCTGAGGTCCCTCCCACCAAGGTCCCCTTTCCTAGGCAATGCTGACAAGGGATCCTGGTGAGTCAGAGTGATGTGGGGCTCCATACAGGGAGTAGGATTCGTTAGTGTTGGCAAGGACTCTCAGAAGCGTCTAAGGAACCAGGCTTGGGAAGGAACTTAGGAATCTCAGGCCATGAAGGAGTCTGAGAGGCCCCTGGACTTCAGTGGCCTTTCAGGGGCTGCTGAGATAGTACTGAGGATGGGGATGAACCATAAGAACTCCACTTTGGTCCATCTTATACACTGGCATTCTTCTGAAAATAATCTTCAAAAGAAGTTGCAAAGATGAGATTGCACAAGTACAGACAGGTGATTTTTCTCAAGGTCACCTGGAGGTGAAGAATGAACTACCAGAATCCATGTAAAGCAAAAAGCCCAAATATGACTGGGGCTCCTCTGCTGCCCCGCCCAGCCCTTTGCTGAACTTGTGGCAGCAAACAAGCCAAGAACCTTCCCTGTGCCCCCACTGTGCACACACAGGCAGAGTACAAACACAGGGACAGACAGGACCATGAAAAGTATAAGAGTCAGTGTGAGTCAGCGGCCCCTGAGGGAGAGCTACTTTAGGAGGTGGAAAGAAGAGGAACTTTCTCTCAAAAGCTGGAATCCAGGATAGCTGATATCACTGCTCGATGAGGTGTCTCACCACTCATGGGCACCCAAAATTACTATTATAACAACCTAAGATGACAAATGTCTCCTTCCTCCAGGAAGCCTTTACTGTAGATAGACCTTACTGACAAGGGTTCCCCTGACAGGGCTAAGCATCTGTACCTCAGGGTACTGCATTTCCTTGAGTGACAGTGGAAGAGCCATCTGGGAACCTTGTGTTTCTCCCATGTCCTCTGGGGTGCCTAGCTCAAGCCTAACCCTGCACCAGGGTGCCTAATGCATACCTGATGCTTAAACAAATCATCAGCCTCTGGGCTCACCTCTCTGGCTCCACCCTCTTTCTCAGGCACAGTGACAGGTCCTTCTCTCTAGTCCCCTTCCAGTTTTGTCAAGCTGTGTGACTGAGTGCAGAAGAGGCACCTGCCTACATGTGGATGGTAAAACACTCTTGAGATCTCTTCCCAGCTTGTAGTGGAGTAGGCAGATGATTCCAAGGCCCCAGGGTAACTCAGAGTTACAAGATGGAAGGAAATCAGGTCCTTGAGATCCTATGGAGCACAGCCCTCTCCCCTCCTTTTCCCCACATACATACTGGGCTTAAGTTAAGAAAGAAATAAGCCTTTGTGGATGAAGCAGCAATTGATCATGAAACTCATGCCCCCTTTCCCCACTCTGGAGACATGGGACCTCTTTCAGCAAGAGAACACATGTCATCAAATGGATAGCAAACCCTGAGGTTTGGGGGTTTTTGTTACAGCATCTAGAGTTAGTAACCCTGAAATGTCTGGCAATACCAGGCACTCAATTAGCCACTCTAATGAAACAAACATGACAATCAGCACTTAAGACTTGAGCACAGCCTGGGAGAAAAGGATGCTTTGTTCTCTGGGTGAAGTATGGCTGATTCAGGATAAAGGAGCACACAGGTGATAGAGGGACCACCAAGAGGCCAGGAAATAGGAAGAACGCAGAGAAATAAAGATCTCACATTAGTAGAAAGTCAACCAGACAAGAGCATTTGCCTCCTACGGGAACCAGGAAAAAACTCAGTTTCTGCTACAATTCTCGCACAATCGAGAACAGGTCTGTGAAGCCCAGGTACCTGGGGTATTCCCACATACCAATCAATTCCACAGCACAGTCTCCAGCGGCACTAGCTGGGAGACCTCTACTCTAATCCAATTTGATCCTGACACCATCTGAAAATGGTGTCAGATCCCACAGGCTGTGGGTTCAGGCCCATAAGACTGCCCCCCCCCACTTCAGATGTCAATCACAAGCACAGATTGTCACCTATACTTCTGACCCACTGGCTATCACCTGGGAGTTCTGACTCTCTTTAGGTTCAATTAATTTGTTACAGCAGCTCCAGAACTCAGAGGAACAGTTACTCATGTTTACTGGTCTACTACTGGTTTATTCTAAAGGCTATTACACAGGGTACAGGTGAAAGCCAGATGAAGAGATGCACAGAGCAAGGCCTGTGGGAAGGGCTGCCACGTTCCAGGAACCTCCATACATTCAGCCAGCTGGAAGCTCCCAGAAGTCACATCTTCTGGGTGTTCACAGAAACTTCACTGAATAGGCATGACTGATGAAATCATTAGCACTGGTTTTTCAGCTCAGCCACTTCCAACCCTCTAAACACATGACTGGTTCCTGGCAACCCCTCAGGAAGGTGGTTCAGGAGTCCCCAGCCACCAGCCATCTCATTAGCATAGAAAAGACACTTATCACTCTGGAGATTCTAAGAGCTATATTTTGGAATCAGAATTGAAAGAGGAAATCAAATTTCACACCCCCTCTTTAACTTCAGGCCAGGCTCAGGACACCCAGAACACATCTACTGCTTCTCTACCTGCAGCATCCCCTAGGCTAGACCTAGACCCTGAGGTTCCAGACACTCCATGGTATGAGATGGCCTTAGTGCTAAGAGGGAAGTTTCACTGTTGTGGTCCTAGAACTGCTAATCCAACCAAAGCCGAAAAGATGAGCCACTTGCTGCCATGAGGTGTTCCAGATCAGCCTCTATTCCACCCATTCCCTAGGGCCAGAGGGAACTGAGGCTACCCAGGACTCCACCTGGACTTGGACCCATTGGAAGCCCAGCAAATAAGGGTTGACAACAACATGGGTGCAAACTTCACAACACAGGCACAAACCTGGAAGTGGGCATAGGGTGAGTGAAACACCAGTGCCACAGATGAAATGGGTCAGATCCAGACAGCTACAGTGACAGGGATGGGCAAGAGGCATAGGGCAAGGCCCACAGAGAGGAAGAGAACCAAGGTAAGGGTGACCAGAACTCAAAGTCTTCACTCCAGGGAAAGGCAGTGGTGGTCCAGGAGAGGCTCCACATACCCATCTGCCACCACAGCTCATTCTCTGAAAGGGACAGGTGGCACCCACAGGACCAGGAAAGCCTGGCTTCTGTTCCAGAGCAACAGTCAGTGGTGGCAGAAACCTGCTCTGCCTTACGAGTGGAATGAATGAGCGGCTGAACACCTCTATGCGATAGCTCCAATGGAAATGCAAGCCTTGACAGGGAAGGGTGTGCAGAGAAGAGTGTGCGCCCAGGTGGGAAGACAGTAAAACCCACCCTTCCTTAAGTCCGGCCAACCGAGGAGGCAAGGAGGAGGGTGTTCAGTACAAGAGAAAATCGCTGCCATCAGATGAGAATAAAAGCGGGTGGGCTGGGCATGGGTTATTAAAAGCTAAAGGGAGAGCTCTGGGAGGAAGAGGAAGGAAGGACTAGGCCCAGCTAGAAGGCCTGTATTTTAATTTAGCAGATCTGAAGACTCCTTCAACCAATGGCTACTCCCCACCCCTTGCCTCCTCCCTCACTAAAATGCCAGAGAACAGCAGAGGCAGTGGTCTCTTAATCTTCCCCTTTCAAACAGCAGTCATCTGCACAGGGAAGTTCTTAATCTTTGAGGCAAAATCAAACTGCCTCCCGACCATAAAAGGCAAACAATGCCACCTGCCTCAAAGGATCAGGTAATAGTGGAACAATGGCCAGAGGCTCCCAGGACAAGGAAGAGTGGAGAGAAGAGCTGGGGAGGACACAGGAAGGTCTTCATCATGCTCCTCATGTATTATGGCCCAGATCTCACAGGCTCCTAGGACTCCACGGCAAGCTCTTCACACCTGTCCTTCTGCAACCTACACCTTCAGTTCAATCTGCGAAGCATGCCACTTCAGAGTCCTCCTCCCCTAAGGCAGCCTTGCAAGAGTTGTCAACTTCTTCAACCTCAGGCTCCAAATCTGCACAGAAGGAATAATGGATGCCCTGAAGAGAAACACCCAGAACACCCTCAAGGAGCCTGTGGCGAGGTTCTCACCTCTGCTTTTCCTCTCCTCCCCTGAGGACAGCCCTGGGTGCTTTCATACTGGGGGTGCCTTTATACTGGGGGTGCTTTTATACTGGGATTCAATAAGCCTGGAAGGCTTTTGTCCACAGCCAAGTCTGGGTGAGTTCCACCCAACTCTCCAGCCTTCTCTGACTCCTCTAAGCAGAGCTCTTCTCCACAGTCCTCAGCACTTGCTCGTGTTGCAGATTATAGTGACCATGTTTTCCAAAACAAATATTAAACATAAAGGGTATTGCTGAACGGAAGCCCTTCTTGGAGGCACCATGGCTTGTGGAGCAGCCTGGGCACTGGCGTCACACCAGTGGGGAAGAGAGCTGACACCTGGTGAAGCACAAACAAGCATATGACCTTCTCCAAGGTCCCGTCCCTGTGCCTGAGTTTCCCCAATCATACCATGAGGACAAAACTCTGTTAGAAGGATGGGTGAGGAGACCCCAGCTCCCTGGGGAAGAAAGTGAGGTGGATGCTCTGATGTTCCAGGCTTTGCATCTATTAAGCAGCTCTCTATGCTGGAGAGGCTTTCTCTGTGCCTCGGCAGAGCTCAGCTCTCTGGCACTTTCTGCTCCCAGTACCTGCACAGGGGAAGAGGACTACAGGGAGGAAAGCTCTGACCAAAGAACTCACCATGCTGCGGAGCATCAGTGCAGCTGCTAGTGCTTAACAGCAGAAAAGACAGTGCTTTAGAAAATCAAGCAAAGGAAGATAAGAAAGTGCCAGTAATCTGCATCCCTTCTCACCCACAGACACAAACACCTGCCCCCGCTCCCCACCTGCTTGTGCTACCTGGGAGATGATCAACCCTGTACCTCTGGCTTCCCATTTCTCCAGCACTGTTCTCTACCAGTGACAATGGTAACGAGTTTTCACCCAATTTAATAGACATTAACAGGCCTCATTATTTTAATGAACATGGCAACTGAAATAATGACTAAGCCCAGATACTAATGCACATCCCCAGACTCTAATTCAGGGGGCTGGTCACCATGCTGGTCAGCCCAGGTTAGAACTGATGCCCTGAGTGGTCCCCCAAAATTTGTGGGTTGAAACTTAATAGTCAGTATGAAAAGTGTGATCCAGGTGGTGCCTGCCTGTAATCCCAGGTAGGCAGGAGGCTGAGGCAGGAGGATTGCCAGTCTGAGGCCAGCCTTGGCAATTTGGTGAGACCCTGTCTCAAAACAAATAATAATAATAAAAGACTGGGGGTGTACCCCTGTGGTACAGAGCCCCAAGTTCAATGCCTAATACCACAAAACCAAAATAAAACAGGTAATCCTTTAGGCGGCCATTAGGTCTGAAAGGCTCCACCCTCTTGGATGGGCCTAGTGCCGTATAAAAGGGCTGAGGGGAACTAGCTAGGCCCTTTTTGCCCTTCTGTCTTCCATATGTGAGGACACAGCAAGAACGCATTCACCAGACCGTGATCTTGAACTTCCTACCCTCTAGAACTGTAATAAATAAATCTTTGTTGTTTATGAATGACCTAGTCTCAGGTACTGTACAGCAGCCCAAACAGAGACATTATTAGATAGGCCAGTGGACATCCTTTAAATGACTGAGCAGAGGACAATTTTCACAAGAGCAGAACGAGCCCAGATGATTTCGCCTTTCTTTCCTGGTCCCAAGCCCCTCTCGTTTTCCCATCTCAGTCAGTGTGGCTCCATCTTTTCCACTGCTCAGAGCAAAAAACAAAATCAGGGCAAGCCTTCTCTGATTCCTCCTCTCATCTGCATCCCAATCCATCACGATTCTGTCAGCTCAACCCTCCCCACAGATATAGACTTCAACCCCCTCAGCACTCGAGCACCCCCGCCTTGGGCTTCTGACCAGTGTCCCTCCTACAGCCCAGTCTATCTACAACAGCAGCAGTAAGGACCCTGAGCCTTCTAGCAGCATCTTCACCCTGCCCAGGCCAGCCTGCCTGCTGGTCAGACCTCACCTGGAAGGCCTTCACACCAACCTCCCCTCTCTGGAACTCTTCTTCCTGGGACAATGGAGAAGCTGCCTCACTTTCTTTGTGTCCTTCCTGAATCTCAACTTCTCCAAGAGGCCTTCAAGGTCAGGTTAGAATTGAAGCCTGGCCCCTAGTGGTCTACCTACAAGCCACAAACCTCCAGGGGATTATCGGTATAGGAAGTAGTTGAAAATAAGACACCCTGAAAAGAGCGCAGTAAAATGCCTGTGCCGAGCAGCACGTGCGCCAAGCCCTGGGTCTGGGTGCTTGCAGTCTGGGCGATGAGAGATGAGTTAAAAATAGCAGATGTGACATTAACCGGGCATCAAGAGCAGCTGTGGTTGGTGTGTGGTCCCCTTGGCCACCTCTGCTATAACAAACCCTCCTACCTCATGCTTCAGCCACTTTTTCTTAAACACCTACACTTTCTTGCTTCTATATCTCATGCTGTTTCTTATGCATAAATTGGTATTTTCTTACACAAACAGTTGAAGGTCCATTATGGAAAATTTAGGAACTCAGAGACGAACAGGGAAGCTTCATCAGGAGCTATGCCACAAGAAATGTAACAAAAACATATATGGCAGACAATCTGAGGCCACACTGGTGGTGGCCTAACCTCCTTGGGAACCCACCCTTGCTCCTTTCCAGCCAGGGCACCCCCTACTCCTGTGCCAGCACCAGGGGTTCTGGAGGCTTTTCTTGTGGTCAATCAATCTAGTGTTCTCAGACATTCCCCTCTCACTCCCATGCACGAAGCGACACTTGTCATTTGATGAGTTTCCCAGTACAACAAAGACAATGAGAACCCTGTGTTGAATGGTGACTGCCTATGGAGTCATCAGGGCTGCCTATGGAGTCCTGGAGACAATGTCCACAGTGTCAGTGCTGTTCTCTCTCCTATGACTGTCAATGGCTTTAACAAGTCTCATTTCTTGCTCCACTGTCAACTCAGCCACTTGAAACCCTCCCACAATTAACTGAAAGTTCACCTCTATGTTGGCAGGGAAGACCTTCCATTAGTGCCACAGAAATTTACAAATAGGTGTATAAATGGATTGAGGAAACCATCATTATCTACCAACTCCCACATCAATGAGAACACATGGTTTCTGAAAACTGTGAGCCAAAGTGACAAGGACAATGGCTTACCTGTGACCTGTGGGTCAACTTATCTGAGTGAGGGTCCACACCAACCCCTGAAGGAAAGTATCACACATCCAGATGCCCCCCACCAACCCAGGGCACTTACTCAAGCTTGTCCTAGAAGATACAGCTAGAAGTCTACACAATGTAAACCCACCTGGCCTGGGCTCCTCTGTGTCTGGGTGGGGCTCTGAACTCCAGTAACAGGCTAGGTGTGCCCTGTTCTTTGCCTGAGGCAGGTCTTTCTATTCTCTTTTCTTCTTCCACCCAAACCCAAGCCTGGGAAGGCCTGTCCTGGTGGCTGCTTTTACCTCCCTCCACCCAGAGGCCACAGGAAGCTGGACCCTACCTCCACCAGGAGGCCTCCATCTCAAGTTCTGCCTCTCCTCCTTCTCCTTCAGGAGTAGGATGATCACAGCTACTCATGCCTCCTTAGGACAGCACCCCATGCCCCCATTCCTAAGGGGTTCAACAATGAGGCTTTCATGGTAGACAGATTCTGGAGACTTTTGCTATCGTCATCCAAACAGGTAAGACATTATCTCCTTATCTGCAGTTTCACTTTCCAAGTTTTCAAATGACTAAAACATTAAATGGAAAATTCCAGAAGTAAACTATTCATCAGTTTTAAATTGCATGCCATTCTGAGCAACATGATACAACCTGTCCTACTCCATTCTGTCCAAGAAGTGAATCATCTCTGGGTCCACTGTATCCATACTGTATATGCTACTGACCTGTTAGACAATATAGCAGTCATCTCAATTATGAGATCTAATGGTATTGCAGTGCTTGTGTTCAATTAATCTTTCTTGTACTTTCTATTATAATTGTTCTATTTATTATAATACAGCAATTGTCCTATTTTTTGTTGCTTATTATTGTTATCTTTGTGCCTAATTTATAAATTAAACTTCATCAGAGACATGCATGTCTAGGAAAAAACATAGTATATATAGGGTTTGAACTATCCATGTTTTAGGCACTCACTGGGGAGCTTAGAACATATCCCCTGAGGTCAAGGGGGACTACTGCATTAACAGCCAGTACTCCTCTGCTGCACAACAGTGGAGAAACCCAACTCACTCAAATGAGCCTAAGTGGAAGCTCATCCCGTGTGTCCTAAAGATTCTAGACTGACTTAGAAAACTGGAGCAGGAACACAGCTAGTCAAGCCCATCTGAAGTAGGATGGAAAAAAATAAATAAAAGGTAGAGACAAAAGGAAGAATAAGAAAATATAAGCTAATTTAAAAGCTTTGTTCTAAAGCTCCTCATACCCTCACTTCCCAACCCAGTTCTCTCTCTCAGGCCTATCACTACCAAATTTTTGGGAAATCTGTAAATCTTAAGAATTAACATAAATTCACCCACTTAAAAAAGTTAACTTGTGCACTCTTAATCAGCCCACATAATAATTAAGCAAAGAGAGATGCACTATTTTAAGAAACCTGTAATACAGGGTACTTCCCAATATTATCTACTGATCAAATAATGGAGACCACCTAGGCCTAAAGATCCTGAGAATGACCAGACCTCCATAAACTTATGTCAACCTTCTATACCTTCCATGTCCACTCATCAAGTTTCCTTTAAAAGAGCCCAAGAACTCTAAAGTGTCTCTCACTCCTGAGATAGCCCATGTTCTCCCTTGAACATGTATTCCTTGCTTTCTTAAACCTATATGCCTCTAACTTGTCCTTAAACTAATTTCTCTGATGTCTGTCGAGAACCCCACTCACTCTGAGTTGAGGTCCCCCTGTACAGGAAATTCCTTGGTCCTCCTCAGGTTGCACATGAACTCCAAAGCCAAGAGACAGGCAGCCCTCCTCAGCTCCCCTCTGCTTATCCGTATCAGTCTCCTCACTCACAGATGAGCCAGTCTACGTAGTGGGAAGTAAGGCAGCCCCCAACTTTAAACTCCCCAGTGTCGTGTAAGCCCCCAGAGAGGCTGACTGAGTGGCTCCTCTCCTAGCCTTCTCCAGGGAAAGTAATCGAAGGGCTCAGCTCAAGCCAGGTACCCATGGCTGGAGGGCTGGGGTCCTACTGTAGCACCAGACCTCCCACACTACTTAAGAGTTTGGGTGAAGGAGAGTTCCTACAAAGAGATTGGGGGAATATAGACAGAATCACCTCAGTCCATCTCAACTTTTAGTAGTAGCCAATCGAGACTTACTTACAGCAAGTGTTTCTTAAGATTGCAAAGAGAAAAATGAAAGAAGCCCCAGTGTTAAGTAGAAGTTTTTTATACTGTTTAAAATACACTACATAAACACAGAATTAGGAATAAACTCTTCTTTTTTAGACCTCTTAAACTGCTAAAAGAGACTTATAAATTAATGGCAAGCAAAACCCCAACATAAATGAACTCAGGTTTATATTACTTTAATGTGGCACAGGGGGCTGCTGCATGGGAACCACTGCAGGATCACAGCTTAACTGACTCCAGTTAAGTTAATCAATGTTATACCCCTACTTCACCCCTGCCCTGCATGAGGCCACCCAGAAGCTATCTGGTTAAAACAACTGTGGCTAGCCACTTCCTGAGAGCTGTCAAGCAGGAAGAGGAGCAGGATACAGCTCTACCCTCCCTGGACTATGAACAGGGAGTCAAAGAATCCAAGGTGGTGGATACTTCAGCAAGTCACTTTTCATCTTTTAAATCAAAGAAATTACAGAACAAAATATGGCACAATTCTGAAAAAAACACTGGTCCTCTCTCCTTGACACCTGCCCCATCCAGGGGAGGGCTTCTGGAGGTGCCAAACTCAAGGTGGTGCCCACCCTCCTCAAGCCTGGGAAGAGCAGCCATCATTTGCCCTCAGTGTGTTTACAGCATCACACTCCTCCAGGGCTTATCGATGTCTGCTGCTGGTATATGCCAAGGGTCAAATTTCTCCATGTTTCCAACCCATGGGAGACCAAGAGGTATCAAGCCTGCAATGCCTCTGGCTGCTTGCCTGCCTTCCTCTGGCCTCGGTGGGCAGATACACCCTGCCCAGAGACTCCTTGGGTAGTAATCCTCACTGGGGAGGAAGTGTATGTGTGAGCACCATAACACATCCTGCAGATGTCTTCCATGTCTCTTGACGCATTGGTTCTCTTACTGCAGGGCAGGGCAATGAGGATGGAGATTCTTGAGTTAACACCTGGCAGCCAGGTACACTGGGGTAGAAGAGCTCCCTCAAGGTCACAGCTGCGGAGAGAAGTCAGGACCTAAAAACTGGCCTTACTAGTCCAGTCCTCTTTCTCATATGCAAAACAGAGCACAGAGCACATTAATTCAAGTTACAACCAAAAGCTTATAAAAGATGCAATCATTTTCACTTCTGGAGGTTTTTTTTTTTTTAATTTCACAAACATTTAGTATTTTTTCATAGTGAATATTTTGCAAAAAAGGGGGGAGGTGGTTCTCTCCAAAATTTCAATATGGCTCTTTACCTCTTATACTAATATTAAAACACCATCTGCTATAAAATAATATGAGTTAATAGAATAGAGGAACTATGCTAATTTTTAAACAATTATTTCAACATAAAAGAATAAAACATAATAAAGAGCATATGTTGCTTGGTGCTAATGACATAACATTTTTTAATCATATAGATGAAGCAAAACATACAACATGAACCAGATATTGAAATGGTTTAGAACTAGTCTAAAGACAAATATTTCAGAAAATATGTAGAAATGTAACCACAGATTTGTTATAGGGAGTTAATGCACTTTTTTGGTTTCTTGAAATGAAAATGCGTTCTGATATTAATAATATATATTCTAAAAATTATACAGGAGAAGCAGTTTTCATGTTTTAGTTTTTAAATCAAACTTTTGTCTTTACCACATACAGGATTTTGGGAAACTTAAACTCTCTGAGTGTCAGAATACTAATTTTTAGAATGGGTACAGTAACATCTTAAAGAATTATCATGTTGTTTAGATAATACCTGTAAAGTACTTTCCCTGGCATCTGACACATACTAAGTACTCAATAAAGAGTGGTGAGTACTTTTTCTATTACTAGTACTATTTTTCATTATTTACTACTAATAATCACCCTTCAAATCTAAAAATAAAACAGCTTTAGAAGAATTGAGTATGACTGTAGTAAAAGAATAAAATATTGGATTTCAGAGGTGGTACAGATGATATCCAGACTGTAATCATGGGAGTTTATGGCTACAGTGAAGTAAAGGTAGAGGTCATTGTCAGGAGTTGAGGTTGAGAAACTGTGAGGTGGTCAGAGTTGTTCACCCACATGATGGTTACTTCTTTCTCAGAATAAGGATAAGAGATGAGGTGGAGAAGAAGATTCAGTTGCGAAAGCCTCACTGGATGTAGGAGAATAACTTGGAAGATGATAACATGCCCCATTTGAAGCCTTCCCAGGAACTCCATCCCCCCTTTTGTCCAGCTCAGGCTAGAATACATCTACCTGGTTCTAACCTACTTTTCCATGCAATAAAGAAATCAGAAAGGGCACAAAGAAAACTGTACTACCATTTCCCAGCAGCACCTCAAAAACAAGTCTTGGGTGCTTGCTAATAACTGCAATCCACTGTAGATTAATGAGGAGGTTAACGTGCTTTTTGACCCCACACTTTGTAATATGGAGAACAGATAAAAATATGGATTCAAATAAATACAGATATTGACATCACTGAAGCAGCATGACATAAAATAATATTTATACACACAACATTCCTCTGCAAATAGCAAATGTAAAATAAAAGATACTAGCAGATAATTTTGTTTATCTCATGTACCACACAGAGAAGCAGTACTCCTAGCTGTCTCACTAGATGGTATCTCCCTTGGGTTACTTATTAAGACCCTATTTTAACTCAAATTTGAGCTAACCAACTCCCTCACTACAATCTGGCTTTTCCTTTTGGGGTATGTGAGCACACGAGTGCGAGCATGCACATGCATATGTGGTGCCAAGGATGGAACCCAGGACCTCACACATGCCTAGCATGCACTCTATGACTGAGCAGTATCCCCAGCCCTGTGGCATCTCCTTCTTTAAGTATAAAGTCTAATATAGTATGGCTCACCTACAGCTCCAATATTTGAAGTAAAGAGAGCTTTATGCAGATTTTGGCTTTCAATGGAACTCTGCTGACAGTACAAAGATTCAAATCATGGCCATTCCTAAGAACCATTCTAAGACCAGAGACAGAGTTACTTAAAAGGATATGACTTGTTGTAATTTTAAATATAATCCATGCTACTTTTCTCTATGACACAACATAATATTTTTTCCAAAAGTCTTTCAATATTCTATTAGCTGGAAAGGGAATAAAAAGTCATTTTATAAAATAGAGACACTCAAGCACTGATCTATTCAGAAAGTTCTTACACAGCTGAAGAAGTTTACATCAAATGGACAAAAATTAGTACAGAAAACCTACATAAAGACTTAGAAACATCCACCTCTTAGAAAGCAGGTCAAATGGACTCAAAGACCTCACTGAATACAAGAAAGTCAATGGGAAATAAAGTAATGCCTTCTCCTGGGAATAAACAGAAACCAGTCCATATAATCAAGAAGTTATTTTTCTTCTTGATCTAAATGCTTGCCTCCATCTGGGCTCAGAGAAAAGCTTTGGTCATTTGAACTGGTTGTCAATCAAGGTCCCCTTCATTTTAGCTTTCTTGGCTTCTAGTTCAGCCAGCTCTTGCAGTCGCCTCTTGCTCATGCCTTTGCGTTCCAGCTGTTTTTCAATCACTTTGGCATTCTGTGCATAGGAGTCAGCAACTTCCCTAGCCTCAATCTCCTCTTCTTCTTCATCAATGGTAGACACGGTGACAGAGCTGAACTTGCCCATGTCTTTGGTCCGTTTGGTCATCATCACCTTCTTTGGAGGCTCTTGTTTCTGAGTATATATATTTGTTTTCCCAAAACCCTGACCAAATTTCACTACTGCTCCATCCACGATGAAGGTCACAGGGGCATTCTTCGGCTGGGACTGGTAGAAGAGCGGTAGTCCACACTTGGCACACTTCTTCCTGTATTGTCGTTCAATGCCTTCAGGCCTCCGAAGATACACAGTCTCCTCATCTTCTGTATTACAAAATTTGTGAGCATGTTTAGCAGCATCAATCACACGGGATCGGTCGCGAGGCCTCATGGGCAACTTCTCTAACTGACAATCCAGCACCAGGACCATCTGGCCACACAAACAGTAGTAGACGTGGAGGGGCTTCTCACCATCATCATATTCCTCGCGATCCCGGGTATCGGAGCAGACAACCGACCGAGACACTACTTTAGGCATAGTCGAGGTTTTCGTTTTTTAAGCACGCTCACATCTATTATTTTTGTCTTATATTATTTATTGGACTATAATTCTCTTCCTTCCATCCCTTTCAGGAACCCCTGGAAGGAAACAGTTCAGATTCAAAACACACTAAATGATATTTCCCTCTCTTTCCCCGCCCATCATCTTTACAAGTGTCCCCTGTGGTTGCTCAGGCTCTGACCCGATCTCCAGCCTTCATATTAAGCAACACAGATACCAAGAGGAAATGGATCTTCCTGGAGAAGGCAAGAACACTTCAGGATGGGAGCAGCTTCTTTGTATCCTTCATGATTGATTTCCATTTCTTGGGCTGAAACTAAGCTCCTTGAAAACAAAGTCAATGTTTTTGTTCAAAATATTTCAACTAAAATTATTAAAAAAACAAAACTTTTTGAACAGGATTGAGATAAGCCTAGCCAACAATACCAACTTATAGTAAAGTGAAAAGGCAAAAAGAGGAGCCAACACTTAGGTAAGTATTGCACAGAAACAAGATATTTCAGTGGGAAAACAGGATGGGCAATGCACCCCACACACACCATGAATCAGCAAGCTGCAACTTAAGACAGGGCTTCTACGGTGACAAGCTGGCTCTATGGGCAGGGGCTTCTGTTATTTTTGTACAAGTACTTGCAATTTCCTTCTCTTATGGTTCCCAAAAGGTTCCATTCATTTACTGGAAAACATTCTGGTTTGACAAGTGATGATGTATCAAGGTGTTTTGAGAAACAGTCACCATGCTGTCCTCAATTCACACTGGTGACACATATTCTACAGTTCAAGAATGAAGCCTACATCCCATTCTTCTTACAAAAACTTCAATGGTCAAGAAGTTTAACAAGGGAAGCACCACAGAGAGTAAACCAGCTCAACACAAGGGCAGTGCAGGCCACATAAAAATGGCAGGCCAGTGGGGGGGGCCTTGCCCAAGGTCAGCCTGCTCATGAGATACAACCATTCCAAAGCCTTTACTAGTACTTAACAGCAAAGTGCACTCTTGACATAGGAGATAAGCTCTCACTAGCTCCCAGAGGGGCTAGTCAGATGCTTGCACCCTAAACGTCCCAAGGGCCCATAACACTGGTCACCAGTGGGTGGCACTATAGGGAAGTGGTGGAACTCTCAGGAGATGGGGCACAGAAGGAAGTTAAATGGTCAGGGGCACACTCTTGAAAGGGACATTAGAAGCCTGACTCCTTCCTGTCTATCTTCCTTCCCAGCTGTCATGTGGTGACCAGGTTTTCTCTACTCCATGCTCCCACTACCAGGTGCTGCCTTACTACAGGCTCAAAAAACAGTAGGGTTGAGTAAACATGAACTGAAACTTAGGAAACCATGAGCCAAGATAAATCTTTCCTTCTTTTAATTATTTATTTCAGGTCCTTTGTCACAGAGACAGAAAGCTGACTAACCCACTGACTTGGACTACTCAAGACCTTTAAGAATGGGAAGCTCCACATTCTAATTTATACTGAAAGCAAAGCCAGGTTTCAGTTTTATTTACTGGAAAGCAAATTACTAATTCAAGACTTGAAATCCAGGCAACCTTCAAAACTCCCTGCTAATGGAGCTTCAGGAAAACAAAGGGAGGATACTTATCTGAAGATGGTCTTAGGCCTATTTGCAAACACTGGTGTCTGCAATGCATAACAGTGTGCAGAATTCCAGCTCCAGCCAAACCCCTTGTTCCTGCTGATCCCTCTGCCATTCTCACCCTGGCACCTTCAGCAGGATAGCAAGTGAGCCCGTGAGGCACTGGCAGATTCACTCTATATACATTATTTCTTCCTAGATCACCACTGAAAGAGCAGAACAAATAATAATTTGAAAGTTCCTGTGTTTCAGGTGCCTTGAGTTGGGTAAGTCTGATTTATTTTTATCACCACTAAGAAAGCTTATTTTCTAATTCACAAATGTAGAAGCTGGCTTCAAGAGAAAACATATTTTCTAAGTAGCAACAAAATTCCTTAAAGGGCTCCAAATGCAAAGCAACAACCACAGATCAATGAAATGCCAGGAAGACAAAGTTATTTTTTAATCAAGGCAGGAAGCCAGGAGACTAGGAACGACCTGCCCAAGGCCTCCCAGTGGGCACCACCAGCCAATTCTGTTTCTAGCTTCCTCACCAGCAAATCAACATCAAGGAGAGATGTCTTGGTCTTCTAAGTACCTCGGAAATACTGAATCACACATTCTGCATGCTTAACTATATGTAGCTCTCTAGTGAAGTGGTATATTATCTACCTGCTTTAACTGTAAAAATGGAAACCGTTTTAATCATTTATTGATGGGTGGAACACTTTACTAAGGTAAAGTGTTCAAAGAACTTCAGTGCTCCATATTCTTATAAAAAAAGAAAAAGGAGTCAGAGGAGGAGGAGGGGGAAGGAGAACAAACCTCTTGCTCACTTGATCCAAACCGGAAGGATCCTGCCTAATCTACAAGGATTGCAATGAGCATCATTCCTTACCAGCTGAGCAAAGAGTGACCTGTGCTCAGGCCTGGTAAGGCTGGGTCAAGATGCACCTGCTGAAGAACAGACAGGCAACAATTACAACCATCACACAAAGGGAAACTCCCTTAGCCCGGCAGGTCTGCAAGGGTTCCAAAGATCAGTCTGACACCAGCACAACGAAACCTAAAGTCAAGCCATGCTCACCAGCTCTGAAGGATGCATTGGTTCTGCAGATATAAAAAATAAAACTCAAACAACAAAAGAAACTAAAACCACCTGATAACTCAAAAACCCAAGAAATTTCCAGTCCATTAGCAAAAACCTTATACCAGGGCCATATTTTGTCTTGGAGCTAGACTTTCCAAATTACCTCTCCCATGCAGTACAAAAGTGAGATTGTTCCAAAAAGCTGCTAGAACTAGTTTCCCTTTCTTTCACTGTGGCCTTATTCCAGAAAGATTCCTAAGCTGGTTATGTTTCTGAAGAGAATGTGAATGGGTTGGGATATCTGTGTAATCCTAAGAAAAGTGTCAAGAGGTACTTTAGCCATTACTTCTTTTTTTCTCAAATATTTGCAGCTGAATTCTGAAATAAAGAGAATGCACTGAGAACAAAGGCCCCCACAAAGTTTCTCCCTGCCACATAGCACATGTAATGCTACTACCACCGAGACAGTGAAAGCTAATTAAAAGCTCTACTTAGGCTTTTTACATTTTATAGTAAATATTCTTGGAAGTTGGGTAGTAAAGGGAACAAAGAAAATATGTTTTCAAAATTCAATTTTCAGATTGTTGCCATCTCTCATTAGAAGAAACCTGCAGAAAAACTAAAAGCTGGAAACCGGCATGAAGCAGGTACATCCTCCGAACCCCTTAAGCCTCCCCTTACCAGCCCACTTCAGGCCCAGCCTCCTTAACACAGGCCAGGACACTGACAGTGCAGCCAGGCAGGGTGGGCCTCTGCAGGTGGAATGAGCTCTCTCATCTGGAGAACACAGGTGTCACCTAACACCCTAGACTATGATCTGGCCCTATAAGTGGAGCTCAGTGAGAACTAGGCTCTTGGAGAGAACTGCCTACTCACTGGGCAAGGTGAACACATTCACAACATTCCAGAACGCTGGATGGGGAGGCAGTGGGCACGCTGCATGAAGATGACTGAGGTCGTAAATTAGCCTGAGCTACTGTACACATAGCCAAGGATCCTAACAGCCGTGCAGTTGAAAACCAACAGCACACTCAGTACAGCCACATAGGGCACATCTACCTACTATCAGTGAGAGGCAGAGAAATGCAATGGACACAAATGACACAAAGTCAGAACACCTAGGCTCTTGGCCTGGTTCAGGTCTTCATTTAACCATTCAGTCTCAGGCAAATCACACTCTGGGCACCTCATTGCACCACCTGCCACCCCTCATCCCCATGCCATCCCCACCCACCCAAACTACTGTGCTACACTGGCAAAGTTCCCAAAATGATATAAATTATGCTCACTCTATTTTGTCATTTGCTCCTTACAACAAAGCCTGGCCACCACAGAAAATCATTATTCCCAGTCTGAGTGAGGACATTCTGTGCACAACCAACAAGGCTAAGACAAGAAGTTGTCATCTCCCAAAGTTGGCACGGATCCTACAGTACTTTCTGAACTGCAGGCACCCAGGGGGCCATTGCTTCTACCATGACTTATACTATGGCTCATGAGTTTTTCTTCAAATAAATTTTTAACAAATGTGCTACATGAACTATTTTGATAGCTAAATATTTACTTAACTATTCAAATCTAAAGCTTGCTGCTCTCCTACTAGGGGCAGTGACAAAGATTCTCTGTTGGCCAAACTTTGGATCCTGAACATTCTTCTAGGCCCATCTGTGCACTACCTAATAAGAATCCAGGTTTAGCCAAGAGCCCTGCTTAGGTAGTTTAGCAAGGACCTCCCACCCAGGTATCTGATCATCATCCATAGCTGATCAAGATCATCATCGCTGACCAAGATCATCATCCCTTACCACCACCACTACTCTAGTACATGACTAGTAACTCTGGCCTATCCTTAGTAAAAAAAAACTGGTTAGACCAGTTTAGTCAGAATCCCCCTGACCCCTGATGTTCTCTCTAAGTAATTTTCCATCCACTGATCCCCACCCTACTCTTTGGCTATATGTTTCTACTTGCCCTCTGTAATTGAAACTGCGCCTAATCTCTCTCCCGAATGCAAGACCCTGTTGTGTCTCTGAACACACTGAGGTAGTCCTTTAAAAAACTGTCCTTACCATGCTTTAACAAGCATCACTGAATGGTTTTTTAATAGCAGACCTGCCCTTTAGGAAACACTGGACCAAGAGAGGGCTCATGGAGCCAGTGTGCCATCTCCATCTTCATCCCCAACCCTCAACCAACTGTCTGACTGTTGGAAAGCTTGACTCTGAATCCACGGCCACTGCCATAAAGTGGGAAAGATAGTCCTACCTACAAGGTTTGCTGGGAGAGGGATGTAGTTCAGTGGTAGAGCGCTTGCCTTAAACCCCTTAGTACCCAAAAAACAAACCAACAGAAGGTTTGTTGAAAATCTCAAATAAGAAAGTGCATGTGAGAGTTTGTAGACCACAACTCACGATGTTAAATTTAATGTTTCTAGGTCTTGCTAAGGGTCAAATGAGATAGGATTTGGGTGGAAGTTAGGATTTAAACCTTAAGTGACACATTATTTCTGAAGAATGATAGCCTGAGGTATGAGCAATGAGAACACCTGCCCAGAAATTATATCTGATCCAGTTGGTGACATCTCCTGTGGTTTTTGCTGGGCCCCACAGGTAGTCACTGGGCACCCCAGTGATATTATGCTGGGCTCTGGGCCCACGTTCCTACCAGACTTGGGTGGGTGGCCTGACACCTCCAACCTTATTATTTCTTTAAACAACAATCTCCTCCTCCTTTCCTCATGAACACTACCGAGAAAGATTTTCTATGTGGAGTCAGAGGATGTGGGAATCTCTCTACTTTCCCCTCAATTTTGCTGTGAACCTAAAAGAGCTCTAAAAAACAACTTTATTAATTAAAGTTTGACACTAATTTGACACTAATTCCAAAGGGGTTTTTAGCTTCCCTGCCCTGGATAGTCAGAAGAAAGTCTCCAAACACATCAGCGATTCAGCCTTTTAAGGTATAAATTCTAGAGTCCGACATTCATCAGATCACTTGGAACAACATTAAGAAAAGCCTTAAAATTTCAAATAAAGTCAAATAAATATAGCACTCTGCAGATCTGAAACAAGGCTGCATGAGAAGATCAAATCTCACATCCAAGGAGTGGAAAACAGAGAAAGCGCAAAGCAGATCTGAAAACACCCATGATGAATCATCAACACTGCTATAGCAGGGAGAGACGGAAGGGGTCAAAACCCAAAGCAAACCTGGCATTTTGGGAATGGCTGCTAACATTCCATCCTGTTTCTACGTGCCACTGTGCACATCAGCCAGACCCCATAGCAGGTGGACAGATGGCAAACAGACATGATGGAGCAGAGAGAAGACAACCTCCAAGACAGCCATTTTTAATTTACTACATCTTCCTGGCTTCCACCTTTACAATTCTGAATGGGGCCGCTTCCCCAGTTGCTAAAGGAGGCAGAAATTGGCAGTCACTCAGGTGGGTATGAGAAAGAACACTGAGTCTCCACTTTTAATGTGTGGTAGTCTACTCTGGCTGCCATAACATAATGTGCCTCAGAAACAAGACACTTATTTTCTCATGGTTCTGGAGGCTGGCGAGTCCAAGGTCAAGGTGCCAGCCACTTCAGTCCCTTCTGAGAGCACACTCTTAAGCCAGCGGACAGTGCCTTTTTTGCTGTGTCCTCCCGCCAGCTTTTCACTTCGTGTCTTTTCCCTGGTGTCTCTTCTTATAATGACACCAGTCCTACTGGATTAGGACACCACCTTCATGACCTAATTTAACCTTAACTACCTCTTTATATACCCTACCTTCAAGTGTAGTCATACTGGGGGTCAGGCTGTCAACCTATGAATTTGGGGAGGGCACAAGTCAGTCACACCAAGACACCTTGCACATTCTACCTGATACTTTCCATCCAATGCATTGCTCCAGTCTATCATCTGAGCTGGTGCTGCAGCCAGTGGGAGGCTGAGGAGCAGGAGAGCCCAGCATCTGCTCACAGAGGGTGCAGGTCTGCACATCAGATGTGAGGGGTGTAACGGAGGCAGAGGTGGTGTCAAGCACTTCCCTGTCATTATCTCACTGAGTGTTGAGGGTGATGCTTGAAACCCCGTGTTGCAGAGGGAAAAGCGACCCTCAGTAGAACCAGGAACCAGCCCCGAACTCTGTCTCCCTCAGGGCACAGCTCTTGCCTTTCTCCTCACAAGCACATTTAAAAGACACTTTGGAAAAACAGACCCAGAATAAGTCAGAGATGGCTGAGGGCTCCATCCAGAAACCTGATGAAATTTCTTTTCCAGTAGAATCTTTTAAAAGTGTAATATGCATCTTAATAAAAGCCCTTTGGGGTGACAAGGGAATAGACTTTTTGATGCTATTTTCCTCTTCATTAATTGGACATTTTCTTTTAATTTTTTTCCATATTTTTAATGATGCGTTTATACACAATGGTGGGATTCACTGTTACATATTTGGAGATGCACACCACATAATATAGATATTTTCTAGTGTAACCTCTCTCTCATTCCTTCACTCACAGGATCCCAGGGAGATACAGAAATAGTACTCCTGTTCAGTTCTAGTGCCACTTCCCCATCTCATCTATTATTGGTATACACAATACATTATAATATATATATATATATATATATATATATATATATATATATATATATATATACACACATATACACATAATATTATTACACAACCCCAAAACACTGTCATAATTGCTACTCTGTACAATGTTGTCTTTAAAGAAGAGAGGCGAGCAGTACAAGCTACAGAGCTAGTTTACCAGCCTTCTCCACCTTTCCTCCTGAGGACGTGGTCACCATGACGTCCGTCTCCATCCTCAATAGAGGTTTGCTCCACCTGCCTCCATTGTGCTACCAATGCCAGATGCACCTCATTTCTCAATGTTGTATCATCATGCACATCATAATTATGTATGTGTTATTTTCTAAAACCACTTTTTAAAATTGGCTAAAAGAAGAAAGCAAAAAAATTATGCATTTATAATTTCATAGTTACCTTTACTGGCAGTCTTTGTTTTCTCATCTGAATTTAAAATGTCATCTGGGGTCATTTGCTTTCAGCCTAAAGAACCTCCTTTTAGTATTTCCTGTAAGCTAACAACAAATTCTCTAGTTTTTTGTTTTGTTTTTGAAATCTGAAAATGTCTTTAATTCACCTTCATTTTTGAAAGATGTCTTTGCTGGGTAGACATACTAAGGTGGCAGATTTTTGTTGTTTGTTTCTTTCACCCTTTGTGCTGTCCCACTGCCTTCTGGGTCCACTGTACCTAATGAGAGGTTAGCTGTTCATTTCTCCCACCTACAGAATGAGTCCTTAGTCTCTTATTGCTTTCAGGATATTCTCCTTGTCTCAACATTTTTACTTTGCTGTGCCTGCAGGTGAATCTTTTGGAGTCTAACCTACTTGGAGTTCACTGAGTTTCTAAGATGTACAGATAAATGTTTTTCACCCATTTTTTTTTTTTTTTGGTAGTACCAGGACTGGAATCCAGAAATGCTCTATCACTACATCCCCAACCTTTTTTATTTTGAGACAGCGTCTGCCTAAATTGCTCAGGCTGGCGTTAGATTTTGAATCCTCCTACCTGAGCCTCCAGAGTAGCTAGGATTATAGGCATGCACCACTGTGTCTGGCCTATTATTTATTCTAGTATCTTTGCTTGTTGCTTTCATTCTCTCTCTCTTTTCCTCCTAATACTCTTATTACATTTGCTAGTGTGCTTCACTGAATACTACACATCTCTAAGACTGTTCATTTTCTTCTTTCTTTCCCCTGTTATTTGGATTGCATAATCTCTACTATTCTATCTCAAATTCACTGATTCTTTCTTTAGCAATTAACACTACTATTGTGTCCCTCTAGTGAATTCTTATTTCAGTTATTGTAACTTTTTGATTCTATAATTTCCATTTTTTTCAATCAATTCCTTTATTGATACTCCTTATTTGGTGAGATGATGTCCTCATCCTTTACTTCTTTAAGGATGATTCCCTTTAGTTCTTTTTTTTTAAATAACTTTATTTTATTTATTTATATGTGATGCTGAGGATAGAACCCAGGGCCTTGCACGTGTGAGGCGAGCGCTCTACCGCTGAGCCATAACCCCAGCCCCTCCCTTTAGTTCTTTGAATATATTTTAGATTACTTTTGAATCCTTTAAGACTAACATTTCAGTCCTCTATTAGGTCCTTCTGTTACCTGTTAGTCTTCCTGTCTTACTTTCCTCTTTCTTTGCACATCTTCTAATTTCATGTTGAAAATGGCAATGCAGAAACTCTGGACACTGATCCCCTCTCCTCCAGGAGAGGAGATTTGCTTTTGTTTATTTTTTCAGAGACCTGGCTGGGCTAGTTTGGTGAAACCTATCCCCTGACCTCCACCATGTAGCATGCAACCTCTGAAGCTGCTCCTTGTAGGGCACATCCTTGAGCATATACAACAAATAATCTCTCTGGGTGACAATGGTTATATCTGGGTTCTTCTTGACAGTACTCTCCCTGATCACTCTGTTAGGCTGTCTGCCTCTGACATGACATTACCACACCCAGCTCTTAGGCCCAACTAATTGCTGACTGATTGCTCTGTGGTCTATCTTAGACAAGACTGGGAACATAAATTGCTCTACAATCTAATTAAATACAGGTCTTTTGCAGGGATAGCTTTTGATGTCATTGTATGAAGTTTGTTCTGACTCCAGAATGTCTCTTCTTAGTTGCCTCTTTCCTGCTTGTATCTTGCTTTGTCTATTGCTTTCATGGAGCTACCAGCATCTTAATTGCTTGCCACCAAAATCAACTAACCAATCAATCCATCCTTCTATATATACTTAATACATACATACATACATACATACATTTATTTTTTCTTTTAGACCACCCTTAGGCTTAAACTTCCCTGCTCTCTCTTATAAACTGATACCCTTGAGGAGAGCTCCAGAGTTTTCTATTTTTACAGCCTACTTCTTTTACCTGGTCAAAATCTGAACTGCTTCTTTGGAGGTGGGAGCAGAGTAGCCTGCTTCTCTCACAGTAACATTTCTAATTCATAAGCCGGGTGTTGCATGGGGATGGCAGCCTTAGGTTTCTTGGCTGGCAAGACTGGGGTGACAGATGGCATTTGGGGCCTCTGCCCTGTGAGGAGTGGCAGAACACCCTGGTGGAACTCAGCCTTTGTGGCCTGGAGTTCTGGAAGTGGGATGAGAAATGCTGACAGACTGCCACTCTGAGGTGATAACTTTGTCCTTGATAAAAGCGTGGGGGGAAAGCCCTGCCTGCACAACCACACTCCATCATGCTGAGCTGGGCAACAGGCTGGGGTGGGAGGAAAGGAGTGGGTCATGGCTCAGCTGCCACAAACTCCAGAGATTTAGTAGATGTCACAATCAGATATTTCTCCAATTACTATATGCCTTCAGGACACTTTCCAGAGACTTTAATTGGATGTTTTCTTAAAATAATTTTCCCCAGTTACTATTGTTTCACTGAGGAACAGATTCACAGAGCTCCTAACACAACAATCCCAGAAGCAGATTCCAATAAAATTTATTCCTAATTTCTTTATTCTTGATTGACAAAATATATGAAAAACTCCTTTCAGCCTAATATTCCATGTTAAGGAAGCTGGTATTAACCAGTACAATATGAACTATATATGCTGTGAAGAAACTTCCCCCCTGTAAGAATTAAACCAAGTCTTTAAAAAGATATTATTTTTGTTTAAAAAAAAAAGTTACCTAGACATAAATTCTACTCAGCAAGTAATCTGTAAAATGTAAGGAAAATCTGCCATCATGAGAGGTGTGGGATCACAGATCATCACGCAGCTGGGTAAACGAGTCCTACACACATCCTCATAATAAATCCCAACAGGGAGCCCCTCTAAACACAGTGGGCTCACCCGAAAAGGCCAACAAGGTTCTAATCAATATTCAAAGAAAATGTGGTGCTTATCTCTCCCAATTAGCAAGAGGCTCAGGTGTGCAGGCCTGGGCGAAACGGAGTTACCAGCATGCTCTTGAAGGTCACCGAGTGTTGCCCAACCTCCAAGGACAGCAGATGGTATTCTCAGAATCCAGTTGAGAAGGGAATTAGGAATGTGAAGACGCCAGTCAAACACCTCCACCTGATGGGCAGCTGGTAGGGTGGGTGGCTGGGGTCCCTCAGGTTGAAACTCTGGGATAAAGCCACTGACTCATACTATCAGGGGAGGGATCATAGATACTGGCTCCAATGCCAACTCTGACCTGCAGGTGGAAGAACTGGACTAGATCCTGGACACCCTCCAGCTCCAGACCTCTCACCTATAAAATGAGAATCTCCAATAACTTATGAAATCCAAAGTCAGTATTCAGCAATCTACTGCTACATTTTTTCAGGCAAGAAGACCCAGATGGGCTCTATGTTCCATATGGGTCTCTGTAGATATGAAACTAATGCCAGAAGGTCCAGGGGTTGTGCTCCTCATGCAGGCCCTGTGGCACCCATTCCAGAGCTAGCGCCTGCCTGTTTCTCCCCTGGGACCTGACTGTGTCCACTTTCATAACCACAACAAACCAGTGAAACCTACAGGGCCCCTGAGACCCCTCCAGATTCCTGTCCTCACATGCCTATGAGATCTCCTTGGCCAGCTGAAGGCAGAACAGATTCTGAGTAAAATGGGAATGAATGACAAAGGGCCAGATGTACAGTCCTCCAAGGGACAGCCTATCAAAGGGCCACTCCTTCAGACAACAGAGATGTCACAGTAGGGAAACCTCTGGCACTGCTTTGGCCAATGAGATACAATTAGATGGCAATTTTTATAGCAAACCAGGAGAAATATTCTGAAATGGCTTATATTCCTCTCTGACTGTAAGGACTATTCTGAAAATGAAACTCCTAGTTAGAAATAGAGTACAGATCCAATCCTGCCCTATGATAGCTGTGGAGAGGGTCACTTGCCCCAGGCTCCACTGTTGGCTCATTTGCCACATGGGGAAGATCAACATGGCTCAGGAGTAACTGTATACAAAGGGGCCTTTTCTTGAGATGTAAGAGGTTGCTTGAGTCCATGTCAAATGCGCTTGGCTTGCTCTTGCTTTTCAGTGTTCACATCTACTTGTTAAGATAGTCTCACTCCACTTGCCATTAGCTTATAGCTTTTAATATTCTTGTCGATTGAAATGCGCGGTCTCCTTCTTGCTGGGGGCCTGGAAACCAAATCTTCCAGACGAGTGTGTGCCTATGCTTTAGAGAGAGCAGCCATCAGGTGAGGGTTGGGCCTGAGGGCACCAGGTTTGCTTTCTGCCCTGGGCCCTCCTTGCTCTGGGTCCAGCTTAGTCATTACTGTGCCACTAGCTCAGGGAGCAGTGCACTTTCAGGGGAGGCAGCTACTGAAAATAGAAACCTTCCTCTAAACCCAGAAAAACCTGCCATCTGACTAGTTACTACCCATAATGTGAAAACCCTCTGGAAAATTCATCCCCATCCACTTTTGGAAAAACAATTTGTTTTTGATTAACTGGATCTTGGTTACAATTAGATACAGACAGAACTTACTGTTCCTACTATGGTCTGTATGACCCGGTTTGGGTTTATTTAACTTTTTTTTCCCTCCATCAATATAAAGAGAAATGACCTGAAATATAAAATAAAATGAAATATAAAATAGGATGAAATATAAAATAAAATGACTTCATTTTATTCCCCCACACACACACCATTATTTTTTTTATTATTAAGAAGCTTATTTTAAAAAGCTTATTTTCTTTGGAATGTATTTTGTTTTCAAAGCAAAAAGTTCAAATATTGTAAACTCTTAATTCAGGATGCCAGGTTTAAGCCCCCAGTGTTACCTGGCCTCCCTCAGGCACCACCTCTCCCGCTGCTGTGGCCACTGACTGCAGACTTGTGCAAAACTCTGTTTCACATTCTGACCTGCCCACTTGGAGGCCCTGGGGGTCACAGATGGGTGGAGAGCCCATGACAAGGAGCCATGTTTAAACAGAACAGGAGAAGGAGGAAGGCATCCCCAAAGGGACAAGATGAGGTCAGGACTGAAGCCAACTATGGACACTTCCAAGGCACCTCACATACTGACCAAGTATAGTCCAGCTCCTCACCAGAACCCCAAGCTCCTCTCCACCTCCACACAGGAGCAGGGCTTAGGGTGAAGACACCGTCCTCTCACACACCGTTTTACCTTCACACTGGACGGGAATCCCTGCTCCAGAGCCAAGTGCTGTTTCTGAAACCAGCTTCTCCTTTTAGAGATTCTGGTATGATAAACAGAAAGTCAGAAAAAGGAAACTAGCAGGAAAACCAGTCCCTCGTCAGGAGAGTCTCTGACGCTTCCTGAGAGCATCATGCTGCTCCTGTGTCCGAGCTGCTCTACCTCCAGTCATCTCCGTCTCAGCAAGATGGCACCGATGCTCTCCAGGGGGATGTGCCAAGAACATGGAGTCTTCCCTTCCTCTATCAGCCCCTCCCTCCCCTCTCTGACCTATTGACATGTCCTGGGGACACACCCAGAACTGGACCACTTCTCCCCAAGGCCTCCGCCACCACATCTCCCGAGGTTACAGTTCTGGATAAGCTCCATCACCCTGGGCCTTCCCAGGCTGTCCACTGCAGCCCAGGAGCATGTGTCCTGTAAAGATGTTATTCCATATGGAAGGAAAGGAAAGGCAGTCGGAAGTTTGTGGCTGCACAGGGGAGGATGTATAAACCCCTCATGAAATACTATGTCAAGCAAGGACAAAACCTCAGAGAATATAAAGATGGCCCCACTCCACCTCCCTCCGGGAAATGATTACACCTCCATAACTTTACAGTAGAAAACACATTTTGTGCTATGCCACAAGCAAGCATCAGGTTGACTTTCCCCTCAAAGTGAGATTGTCAGGGGAGACTGGTAGCTCAGCGTTCCAGCACAGACTCCCCAAGGTGAAAGACCCTGAGCTCCTGGTACCAATGGCGTCAACAGTTGTTGTATAAATGACAGCTCTCACTTGGTGCTTCAGCGACTCAGGGCCCTACAGAGGTCACTCAGCTTGGTGTGGCCATCTCTCCTTTCCAACTGGGGACCGGCTCAGGCCAGGCCCATACTTGGTGTGTGCCTCCCTTGCCAGTGCTGTCCACTAAAGCCTTCCGGTGGGCAATGCCCAAGTCCTTCTCCTGTGGCCTAATCCCACATTTCAATTTCCACCTCCCTGACTCCGAGCTCCCCGTGAAACTCAAGACCACATTCCCTTCAGAACGTGCTTCTGAATTTCCCTTCAGGGTGCCACCTTTCATGGGAGCTCAGATATGTCTGACACTTTCCAACCACCAACAAAAGTTCTCCCCCTCTTTGAGACTTCTCGGCTCTCATTACCCTCATTTTGCTACTCCCACAAGTAGCCAGAGACCAGAGCAGCAGAGTCCTATTGCAGCCTCCTGCTGAAGCCACACACACAGGAAGGTGCACGGAAAGGCAAGGGTCCCAAGTCTTTAGGTGGGATGCGAGGCTTCCCCTCAGTCAAAATACTCCCCACCCCACCCTACCCTATCCCATCTTCCACCTCTCAGTACTTCCTTGAACTTCAGTTTAAAGCAGGCTCTCCAAAGAGCTCCCACTTGTTTCCAGTAGACAGAACACCCTCAGGCATTGATCCTCAGGTTAGCATTTAATCAAGAGCAATTAAAGGACTCCAGAGCAGGACTTCATTCAAGACCACCAGTTGGCTGCGTCTCCACCTGGAGCTGGTGGAAGGGGGCATGGCAGCACCACTACAGGGATAATTCCAGGTATGGAACTCAGAACAAGATGCACACTGCGCTTGCAACTATAAGAATGCCCACAGACCAAGGAGCAGGTATAAAACAGACCGGCAAACAGAGTTTTTCAGTTATTTCTCACCATTGCTATAACTTAAGTATTTTGCTTTTTTGTTTTTAAAGTACTTTTTTTTTTTTAGTTGTAGATTTATTTAGTTGTACCTTTATTTATTTATTTTTATGTGGTGCTGAGGATCGAACCCAGTGCCTCACATGTGCCAGGCAAGTGCTCTACCACTGAGCCACAACCCCAGCCCCAGGTACTTTGCGATTGTTACTCAGTTACTTACATAAAAATCGGAATTACAGTACTGTTAGCCACGTAATGCCCAAATCTTGGTTTCTAAGACTATTCTCCAATAAAAGGGATAAGGATTCTTAGAAGAAATGGCTAAGTCTAGCCTTGGACAGGAAATGTTTGCGATGAGCCTGGAGTCTCTTACAGTATCAAAAAGGAAGAGCTGAAAAACCCACAAAATAACCCACAATGAGGCGGGAATGACAAAGGCACACAGGAGCCAAATGAAAGAGCTCCTAATGGTCAACGCTAGAAAAATGTGAGCAATGAAATAAATAACAGTACTAGGTGACAACTCAAAATCATGGGTCACAGCGATACAAATGACAATAGATCAATAAGAATAGAGACAAATCTCCTGATTAAGGAGCATTCCAAATAATTGACAGAGGTTGAGTATAATCCCCACCCTTCTATGTGGGTTGTGGATGATGACTTCCTTCCAAAGAATTCAGAATGCAAAGTAGGGGCTGCGACTTCACAGTTGATATGCATAACACTACTGCTGGCCTTAATACTGTCATGGTCATCAAAAACAAGGATATTTTGAGAAACAGTCATAACCAAGACTTGACTAGTAAATGTAATATGGTGGCCTGGATTGGATCCTGGGACTGGAAAAGCACATTAGGCAATAAACTGCTAAAAAAAAATAATAATAAATAAATAACAAAAAAAATAAAACACTAACGTAAATCTAAATAAAATATGCACTCTAATTAATAATGCAACAATTTTGGTTATGACTAGTGTACAAAGAAGTAGTACTTGACTAGTGTTAAGAAGTTAAAAATTGAGAAAAATGGGCTTAAGGGGATGGAGAAACTGTACTACCTATACAACTTTTCTATAAATTCAAAACGATTCTAAAATTAAGTTTATTTTTAAATAATCCTCACTCTGAATCAACTAGCTTTTCCTTTTTTTCAGCAAGAATGGTAACCCATACTTTATTTCCCATAGTACTTAGCTATCTCTTCCCTTCCTAGGTGCCAATCAAGGCATGTGTGTGGTGTGAGTTGGTGTTTACTTTCAGACTCACCCATGCCCAGTTCCTGCCACTGGTTGAGGTCTCAAGTACAAAACTGCAGGTCAACACTCCAAGTCAAAGCAGGCAAATTCCCCAAACCCAGTCCCAGGAGGAGGCCATTAGCAGTAGAGCAATCAGACATCTAAACAGCAGCCATGGGTGTTTGCAGAACCCTTTGCTTGCCTTATGCAACCAGGCTTCCAGGAATGTTCTATTCCTAGACTCCTTCTGATGTAACTTATCCACAGAAATCCAGCATCACACTAAGAAGCTCTTTGATATGTACTTTTTTCCCCAACTCAGACTGCACGCTCTCTGGGAAACTCTGAGGAACTGCTGTCCCACCTGATCCAGAACCTAGTGGCTGTACCTTTTTAAAGCTATCCAGATGCATCAATGCTTGAGAGGAAAGGGATACAGATTTAGCAAACCCAATATGAAAATCTGATATTCTAATGCTCCAACACCCAAAACTTTTTGAGCATCATATCAACACTCAACTGGTAAATACTCTGTCAATATTTCAAATCTGCAAAACTCCTAAGACTCTTCTAGTGCCAAGCATTTCAAATAAGGGATAAACAACATGGACACAGGATGATGGAAAAGCACTGAAAGTCGAAGGGTCTCCTCTTTTAGAAGATCATCAAGAAAAAGAAAGCAAGGGGACAAAAGAAAAGGAGAAAGAAGGAGGGAGAACAGGGAGCACCAGCCTGGACAAGAAGCAAGATTCTTCTTTCCAGGCACCAGAGAATCCACAGTGGTTTCACAAGGTATCATTGGGACATGTCTGGCCAAGTTTTAAGAGGAACTGCAATGTCTGTGCATTTTCATAAAACTTGGCCTGAGTTATGAATGACACTCCAGGAAAGAACTTCAGTCAGTCAACATGATCATAGGAGTCCACAGGTTAACCATTCAAAGGATGATGAAGAGTTACCAGAGTCTCATTTAAGACATCAAAATACTTTCACATTTCAAAATACTGAAGTCAACATAATAAAATTACCTGGAGCTCGGTTCCCATCATCAGAAACTTATAGTAGTTGTCCCTAAGTGAGAGCTGGCCCTAAGTGTCAGAGGTACAAGTAGAGACACCCGGATTCAAACTCTGGGCTTTCACTGACCATGTAATCCACCAAGGACAGTAAGCATAGAAATTTTTTAAAGAAACATTGTTACCATAATTCCTTTACTGAAAGTCTATGAAATAAAGGGAGAGAGGAGCCCCACCCACAATCACACCTTAATTAAAACCAATTCTTTTACTTGCATATTTTACATGTATAAGATCAGTGGCTATAAGAGATTTTAGTAACCTGCCTTTTCATCTGAATCTTAGATTGTAAAGACACTTCTTATTGCAACCAGGCAGCATGATTATCACATTGTTAAATTTTAATCTAAAATATGTCTTACAAAGATGGTAATATTCTTTCAGCTTTTCAGCAGCCAGAGGCCAGCAAGGCAACAAGGACCCTGCATGATTAGGATGGTCTCCACTGGCATGAAAGCTAGACCTCTTAGTGGGATGAGATCACACTTTTTAATAACCCAACCATCCCGCAAAACAGATGTGCAACAGCTAGAGTTCACTGGACCATTACAGAAGCCAGGGAAGAATACATGTCAGGTTTGCAACAAGAAACTAACACAAAGAAAAGCCTAGATTAGAAGACTAAGGTCACCGCCCTTGGCAGAATCTCAAACAAGGATGCTCACTGCATTACTGATACCATGAAGGATGTTACACCATAAATTGCAAGAGTTAACAGCAGCCTAAGGCCTGTCAGGGAAATAGTAAATTATGGCTCAGTCATATGGTGAAATACTTTGTAGATAGCTGAAATGGAAATCATTGAGTTTATAACAACTTGACAAGTGAAGAACTAAGATCCTAAGATCTAATATAAATACACAGAAGCACACACATACAAAGTGGGAGAGATCAGAAGAAAATACTACAATGTTAACACTAATGGTGACATATCATGCCTTTCTTTCTCTTCTACTGGACTATGTTTCACTAAACTTTTGTAGAAAGTATTCAGGACTTTAATAACCGGGAAAACATACCTGCACTTGGTTACGTGGCTCCTCCACAAGCTATCCTGTGGTGTTCCCACTTTCTCCTAGGCTATTTCCTCTAAGCTCTCCCTTCAGGGGTCACCTCAAAATACCACCCCACTGCAAACTTGTGGTGCATATCAATACAATCCCCCTAGCCACACGAAAACTGCCACACCCTTGGCTTTTGGCCCTTTAAAAACAGGGACTGGGGCTTGTCCATTCCTGACCACAGGCCAAGGGAAATGAAGCACCAGAGGGCCTAACACACAGGGAGAAGAGAGAGCCAAGAGCAAGCCACCCAGGAGAAGAGGGGGCTGGGAATTCAGAAGACGAGGACCCAGGGGCAACCCGAGAAGAGGGTCAGTTTCAGGAATGAACATGGGAGAGGAACTGAAGCTAGATCCACCCCCAGGGGAGTCATCAGAAGGTGACATGACCTCAAAGGCAGGTGGCCAGGTCTTTCTGGAGAAAGAAATAACCAAAATAACCTAGAATTACAAGGCAGTTACAGGAGTGGAGAAGACAGGGCAATTCTAGTTAGGAGGAAGAACATGCACAGATGGACACCACTCTTATTTAGAGGCCTCCGGCTCTCCTGGAACAACCAGCTATTTCAGTTAATGGCAGCAGGCAGGGGGCATCTGCAAGGGGACAAAGGCTTCTTTATATGAAAACAGAGGCTCAGGCTGCATGGTGAGAGGGCAGAGCAGACTTCACAAGACAACAGGAATGTGGCTGGTCTGCTGGGCACAGCCAATTTTTTCTCCATGGACGGCCACAGATCACCTTCCTGTCCAATCATGGGAGCAGAGAGCCCTCAGAAAGGTGGACAGGAGCCCACTGGGCTACTACCTTTAGGGCAGGCTCCTGGGCAACATAACAAGGTAGATAGCCATAGGGATGCTAGGTGCAGACAGAACCTTCTGAAGGAAGCCAACCCTGAGGCAGAGGTGGACACAGTCCTGCCATCCTTGCCACTGGTGGTGGGGACAGGCCACCCCAGCATCCCACAAATGCCACGACAGCAAGGCAGTGTGCGAGGGAAGCTGATCTGTCAGGACAGCAGCTCCACCCTTCACTTGACCATCCCTATACTGCCTAGGGCAGCTCTGAGGCCACAAGCCCAGTTTGGAGAAATAGCTGTTTCTGACCACAAGTATCACAAGACTGAAACTGAGAATTAAGAAGCAATGCTGGCTTCCTGTCCCCAGCATAAAGTGTGTGAAGAATGGCTTACAAAATATGAAGAATCAAACAGACAGAAATAATAACCAGCAAATTCAGGGTAATGGTAACTTCAGAGAGAGGAAGGGAGGCACGAGTGGTTCTAGCCATGCTGAGAATGAGCTGTCCTGTGCTGTGGGGCATTTCTGCATTCTCCCCATCACCGTCACATGGAGTCTGTCTGATGAACACTGTTGTTATTAAGAGGTACGACAAAGGTCACCCAAAGACCATTTTACTGATATATTTTCAATTACTTTTTTAAGTTTTCAAGAAGCAATGTAACTATACTACAAAAATTTTAAGGGACAGCTCAGAAACCATGTGTACCTCTGAAAAGGTAGCAGTTTGGATCATGTCCAGGTTTTGTTCAGAAGGCTTGTCCCTGGGTGTCCCACACTTACCCACATCAGCACTAACTCACTGACATCCTATGTGATGAGCCCCTAGGGAGATACTGTCCTTCAGGCAGGTGTGACAAGTGGAGGGACCACCACCCAGCTGTCCATAGGTGATTTCTACCTTCTAGGAGAGGTGGTTTCACCTGTCCACTGGTGCCCACCTTTACGATGGCTGCTTTCATTTTTAAATCCCCATCAGCTTGACTTCCCCATAAGGAAGACCAGGAACAATCAACCTGACATCTGTCAAGGCTCTCCTTGGGACTGGCACCAGTAAGGTGAACCCTTATGAACCACACCTAGCCAAAACAATCACAAGTAGCAATTGACTCTGTTGTCCCTCTGGGGTGTGATTTTATCAATGGCTCCAAAGTCTTAGCCCCAAAACGTGATAGTGTGAAATCACAGGAATGAAGGTAGAGAGGGCAGGGACCAGGGCACAGGGATTGTTTTAGAGCAAGGGGGCCCAATAGGGTCCCACACATCACCTGCTATACCACTTTCTTTAACACTGTTTAAACTTTTCAAGTACAAACTGTTGAGCTATTGTGCCAGGACAAGAAAGCAAACAGCCCAACTCTAATATGGCAAACTTGTAATAAAGGGAAAGGGGGAAAGCACTTAAGGAAATCCGTCCCCAGAGGATGTGAAGCCCAGTCAGAGGCACAGGGGTAGGTGGAGAAAACACAGAAGATCAGCTGCCCGACACTCAGTCAGCTGGGCCTCACACTCACCAGCTGCGGCGGTCTCCCTCATCTTCCGGGCTGCTTAGAGTTCTCTCCTGGCACCAGCCTGCTTGCTTACACTGGATCACAATATAACAAATATATTCCCTCCCCATAAATCTACTACTGAGGCTCCATTCAATAAGATCCTTTATATGGAAAAATGCATCACTGAATCTTCATGCCTAAGACACTTCAGATGGGTAGAACCCAAGCCAACCTGAGGCCACACACAATTCCCTAAAGAAACCAGCACAGTTGAGAGGCCCCGGAATTATCCAGGAGCCACTGGTTATCAGAATAAAAACCATGAACACAGAGAGATCCAACTCCAAGGGTAGTACATTTCACACAGGCCAAGTGACCAAGCTGGCAGTGGTAGAGCAAACGCAAGGAGGCTTTGGGGATTAAAGGCCCAGGCTTCTTTCCCTTCAGAACATTCTCAGTGGAAGACAGTTTCAGGTCACACTAGGTCCACAGTGTTCTTCCCACCCTCGTGTTCACTTCTTGGCCTCTCTACAGGGTGAGGGCTCACCCTAAGGGACCCTGTGACAGATGTACCAGATGCAGAAAGGTCTCATCAGTCTTCTGGTTACATTGTTTTGGTAGAACACCACCTTCAAAGAGTGCTGGAGTGGAACCGTAACTAGCAAGTGAACGTGCAGCAGCCTGGGGAACCTAAGACCAAACCCAGGCACTTCTTCAGTCTCTGGGCCTTGGTTTCTTCATCTGCACACTGGTAGAGAATTGCTGCCTGGTGGCAGGCACAGCTCCCCACAACAGTGGCAGCCTCACCAGTGCTGAGGACAAGACACTGGTGGCACCATGACTCCTTCCTGGGGTTGGAAGGTCTGAGGCATGCAGTAGTTCACACTCACCTGACATTCTCTACAGGCCAGTACTGGGGGACTCTGGCTGGGAGACAGACATTCAGATCCGGGAGCTGAGCTGGCACCACGGCAGGCTGCCTGAACATTCGGTGCCCTGGAGGGCCAGGGCTGGAGATGGGGTACTCTCTGCCTGGTGAGGACTGCTGGCCAGGAATAAGGGACAAAGGGTACAAATGCACAGGAGATGAATGGCTGCCTCAGTCACTGTGTCTTTGTGCACAAGGGCCCACCAATGCCTGGGATCATGCAAGAGTGTAGAGACCCCAAGGACAGCAAACTCCGTTCCAGGTCTCCAGCACAGACAGTGCCGGGAAACCAGTCAGCACTGACATTCCTAACAGGGAAAAATGACCGTGGCAGTCCTTCCTACAGTGAAAAGCCTTACGCCACTCATGAGAGCATGACAGAGCACCGGATAAATATCTGGTCACACCACCTCTTGGGGCATGCTTTCTTCCTCTGTAAAACCAAAATGAATAAAATTACCTCATCAGGTAGCCAGTGATTAATAAACTGATCCTTCACAAAGTCTTGCAGCAGGGAAGGCCCAGCATCCATTAAGTGAATCAACCTCCCAGGTGACTCCCACCTGCCCAAGTAGTCAGAGGAGGAGGGCCTTCCAGAGGCTCCAACTGAGTGCCCTGCCGAAATGCAGAAGGCTCTAAGTCTCAGTAGGGCAACACCCTGTAGCCAGCAGGGAGGGCAGCATACTGGGGGCACTGCACTGCTGGAAGAAAGCCACCTCAGGCAGCACTCCCTGGAGACAGCTTCCTGCCCCTGCTGAGCTATCTGGGGATAGTTTCTAAGTCTGAAGAAGACAGCATCCCAGGAGAGGCTTTCTAGGAAGTCCCACTGGGGGCAGTTTTAGATACTAGTACAGCCCAAGGGAGAGCTGACCCTTGAACTCTGGCAGAGAGGCAGAGTACAGGTCAGGCACAAGGGGCTCCAGAGATCATCACATGGGAAACAGCTCAATCCAAGTCAGCTTGCCAGGAACCAAGAAGATGGCTAGGCTCAGACTTCCTCATAAGTGACTGCCCTCTCCAGGGAATAAAACAAATCTGTTGTTATCCTTACACCTCAAATGCCATTTGCAACTGTTATTCATTTCAGTGAAGTTGACACTTGTCAGATGTTTTATGTATCAAAGAACATCAACTGGGACCCCCTCCTCATAACACTGTCCACACAGTTTCCTGCCATTCAGCCACCCTTTCTGTGTCACAAACACTGTGGGCCACATGCTGTGAGTGAAGTCTGGGCCTCCTGTCAACCTCGAAAAATCCAAGAATACAGTCCACACTGCTGACTCACGCAAAGCAGAGTCAAAACTCTGGTTCCTGTGGCTGGGAAAAGTCGGTTCAAAGCAGTGATAACCATGTCCAGATGCCACCAACCAGTCCATAAACTTAACTGTGAGGCCTCCATATCTAGAACTGGTATGTGATTTTCATGGCAAAAGCCAGCTCCTGGCTTTTATGACACCTTGATCAACTGGTTTGAAGTGAAGTAGCCTTGAGTTAACTCCTGAAGCACACACAGGAGATTCCCTGCCTGAAGCAAGCAGATTCCACCCATTAGGACTGCTGCTTGCCGGATGGGGACACAAGCCCCTCCCTGTGCTCTTAGACTCAACTGACACTAAATACAGCAGCCCAGTCTTTGAAAAGTAATAAAAATAAGGTAATATCTTCAGTGGGTTGTGACTCAGGAATAAACACTCTAGGGCGCCAGGAAGTGTGGTCACCAGACTTGCCTAGGAGCCTAGGGGAAGTGCCCAGTCTCGTATAGCCTCATAGGAAGCCAAAGGACTCATTTAAGTCTCTAGACTATACGTACCTTTTGGACCTCAAACTTCAAATTCTGACTAAAAAAGACTTCTTTTGCCCAGTTGAAAAGTTAGGCCAGTCGACTGATTTCTATAATCCAATCTTTTTACTAAAATATTTCCACTTATACCCCTTCACCAGTGACACCTGGAAGATGGAGAACTCCCTGGGGTTCAGTCCCAAAATCTGTGTTGAAGGAGTCCTCTGAGACACTCATGTAAGCCACTAATGTGGGTGAAGCCATCATAGCCTGCTTCTTAGAAGATGCCTGAAGCTTTACACAATTATTTCAAATTAAGTCCTAATAGTGTATATAAATCTGGACTCCCTCTTTTCCATCATCAGAAAATAGCACTTAAACAGAAAGTCATAGGTGTGGGCCACTTTCATGTTCCGTGTTGACAAAACTGCAGAGTAAGCAAGGACAGATGGGGACAGCTGCACCCTCCTCAGTAGTCCCAAACTTCTACCCTCACCCCTTTCACCCCTACCTTTACACATCTTACCCTCCAGGCGCCCTCTTCTCAGCCACACTTACCAGCATCAAAAGGGTCTAGAGATCACCACTGCTTGCTGCAAAGAAAGTAGGGGAGTCACAGGCACCTCTACTGACCCGGATGTGGAAGTGGTCTGCTCCTCCCACCTGGACACGAACTGCAGCACAGCTCTGGTGGAAAACCATCTGCCAGGCTGTATGGCTGCCTCAGTACCACGTGCCCTAGACATCCTCAAGCTCCTGGACAAATGACCTGGTCCTCAGATCAACAAGCAAGCTATTAAGGAACTTCGTCAAAGCCCCCTGGACATGGAGTAGTCCTCCTCCTCTCTCCCCAGCCACCTCTCTCCTCATGAGGAGGCCTCTGCCAAGCACATGTTGCGCTAGGGTTGCCTGCGGCTGTCCTGATGGCAGGGAGGATATCATGACTTAAGTACTATGTGGCTAAGACAGAGAAAGGAAACACCTGCAAATTAAGAAGTGCGCGAATTTTAGCTTTAAACACATCCCTCTCAGGCAGCAGAGTCTAAAATAGTACCTCCTATTTTAGGGAGACCAAAAGCAGCTCCTAAATCAGCCACTACAGAGACCCTGAGTTTGAGAGGAGGACTGCACAATAACAGAAGTTGGGGCAGCAGGGACTGAACAACACGTAACTCCACTCCCGTTCCACTTGAACGATGAGCACACTGAGGCCTGGAGAGCCAACGTGGCTGCTACAGTCCTCCTGGCTCAAATGCTGTGCTCTCCACTTCTGATCTTCTCCCACAGGAGGGTCCAGCAGTCCAGGTCAAAGAGGCCCCCACCTCTGTCCCCTTGTCCAGCTGAGGTCTACTGGGCAGAACCCACACTGCTTGGTGAAGTAGGCTCTGGATAGGCAGAGGCATGAGGGGTGTTAGGGAGAATACCTTGGCTTGTCAGGCCCTTGAACTCTAGGCTGAGCAAGGACAGTCACTAATAGAGGGATTGAGACAACCACAGTCTTGTTCTCTCACACACAGTATAGTTCCCTTAAGACACCAATGGCTCCCCTGGAGATTAAGGGCAGGAGGGAGGTGATCACCAGCGAATGGGCCAAGACCCACTGTCACTGACACTTGGTTAACCCCCCTAAAGTTAGGCCATGGTCGAGATCTCAGGGAAAGGCAATAGTAAAGCTGTCCCTCTGAACATGGGGCCCAGAGCAGTTACGACCCGAGACTGGCCGTGGTCTCCCCGGTCCATGCAGAAGGATCAGGATGGGCCCACACCTGTTCAGGCACAGGGCCTAGAGTGTGCCTAAAACAGGCAGGCTAGGGAGATGGGGCCTTATGCCTCACCTACCCTCAGGGCAGGGAGTGCAGATTCTCGAGCCAGGCCACTAGATTCCAATTCTGGCTCTGCTACTTACTAGGTTTCACCCAGGCAGGGCTAGTTCCTTTAACCTGCTTCTCCTCAGTCTTCACCTCTGTAAAAGGGGCATCCAGAAGCATATACCTCATGGAGTAGTTACAAAACTAAATGATTTAATCCTATAAATGTACCTGGCACATAGAGGTGCCACAAAAAGCTTTGCTGCTACTATTACCACCACTACAGTTCAGAGCATCTGACAATCCCAGGATCCCAAGACTCTTGTATCCAGTTATAACCAGGGGCTATGGAAGCACAGGCCACACCACTGCATCAAAGACAGCTAGCAAGGGGCTACACATGTCCAGGGATTCAGAAAAATGTACATCAGGAACCAAGGCAGGGATGGAGGCCAACCAACTAAAGCACAAACTTAACCTACTATCCTCACAGGTCAGGAAGAGAATGGGCTAGAGCGCCTTTGAGAATTTCTGGAAGAAGGGAAGCAAGGCAATCTTGACCATTCCTAGGTGACAGTATTCCAGGGATAACCACTTCGGTGACCCAACTCACAAAGAGCAGAGCAAGGACAGCATTTTCTCTGTGAAGCTTCCCTCCCTTTCAGGCAGGATAAATACCCTGTTCCCTCTCTAGAGGAACAGGAAAAAAACCTTTACTACCCTGTAAATCCTTGTCTCCCCTAGTTCCTTAGCAGAAGGGACTATGCCATCTTCATCATTAACCCTTCAGTCCTGACCACAAAACCGAACCTCTGAAGGAGCCCCAGAATCTCCTCATTCTAGTAAATGATTACATGAGAGGAAAAAACAAATATTGTGTCCCCAGTGCCTGAGAAGGATCTGGTACATAGCAAAATTGTTTTAGAATGTTTTTTTACAATGGCATAGTCTCTCTCTCTCTCTCTCTCTCTCTCTCTCTCTGAAAGAACTTTGACTACAAAACAATGAAGCTAGTAGGGCACGATGACATACAACTGTCATCCTTCCAATGGCTCAGGAGGCTAAGGAGGAGGATTATAAATTCAAAGCCAGCCTCAGAAACTTAGCAAGGCCCTAAGCAACTTAGTGAGACCATGTCTCAAAATACAAAAAAAAAAAAAAAAAAAAGGGGGTGGGGGACTGGAAATATGGGGATGTGGCTCAGTAGTTAAGTGACCCTGGGTTCAATCCCTGATTTAAAAAAAAAAAAAATCCCCAAACCACTGAAGCTGATTTTTCTGCACCTCCAGTCAGTGGGCTGATGCTGACATGGAGTCGTGAAAAAGCAAGGCTGTGAGATGCTGGGGTGGAATGGTGCACAGTCCCCCAGGGCAGGGTGGCACACTAAAGGTCCAGAGCTGGGGCAGGAGCCTAGTATGGTTCTTCTCTATTGCTAGCCAAGCAGGAGACTCTGGGCAGGCCACTTACTGGCTGTGGTCCTCAACATGATGATGCTTGCAGTGGGAAGGGCTGCATGGCACCAGGTAGGGCTCATATAACCCAGGGCTCACAGGTAAAAAGAGGGGTCTCTAAGGCTTTTCCACATTACAAAGAAGGTAACACAATGAAACAAAGAAATAAACCCCCAATCCCAACTACTTCAAAGGACATTCTTTTATGTTTGAATCATGCTTAAGAAAAAACTTAGCCAGGTACAGTGGTGCATGCCTGTAATCCTAGCTACTCAGGAGGATGAGGCAGAAGGATCACAAGTTTGAGGCCAGCCTCAGCAACTTAGAGAGACCCTGTCTCAACAAGAATTTTTAAAAGAGCCAGCCAGGGATACAGCTCAGAGGTAGAGAGACTACCTAGACTCAAACTTCAGTACTATTTAAAAAAAAAAAAAAAAAATTCTGGTAAGCCTCACCCAGTACCCAGAAGGTTGGGGTACAGCCCTTGCCAGTGGCACTTTGGACAACAAAGCCCTCTCTAGAGGAACCTACAATGCCCTCCTCCCTCCCGCCAGCACAGATATGCACTGCTGTGGCAAGCAGAGGGGATCCCCTCTGAAGGAGAGATGGGCCCAGGTGCAAGCAGTTCTGCCCCTGGCTAACTGGATGTTCCAGGCACTCACTGGGCCTGGTTCCCGCCTGTGACGCAGGAGTAACTTAGACCCCTCATCATCATCTCCCGCTGTCCCCAGATGCTGTATGCTGATGACTCAGGGATTCAAAGGCCCACCACAGACCATCATGAGGCCTGGGCTGAGACTGTGGGAGTACAAGTCTCTGCTGTGGCCCCATGCCTCAGGAAGTCATTGTTGAGAGGACAGAGTAAGCCATGAGAAAATGCTACAGAGGGGCAAGGACATTTCTTCAGCAGATGCAGCTGTAGAGGCCTGGTTCCTTGGACATTCACTGGCTATAGGAATGGTCTCTCCACATTGGCTGGCTTCTTCATGGGTTGTGCACTCCCCAGAGAGGTGTTACTCCACTCCCAACAGGAGCCCATGGTGCTGGGAGGAACAGCAAAGAGCAGCTGAGACCACGCATGCTATCACCTGGGTGTGCTCACACTACTGACCCTCTGCTCTGAACACACTCAGAGGGAACTGTCAGGGACAAGGCTGGGATGAAGCCCAGATGTGCACCTTCTGTCCGCCTCCCCAACCAAGGACCCCACTGAAGACTCATGCTCACCACTTCCAAAGCCCTCCTCAGTCCCCCAGGTCTCCACCCACATGGACAGTCCTGTTTATGGCTCCAGGAGGGGCAGAAACAGGCCTGGCTGAGCGATGAGAAAATGGAAGCACATGAGAGAGCGAAAAACGGCCTTGCTGGAGTGGACACAACCCAGTAGGCACTCTTGGTTCCTGCACAAAACAACTGACAAGGGCTAGTGGGTCTCAGGTACAAGATCTGAACAGTCAACAGGCTCCCTACAGCCTTCCAAGGAAATCCAAGACTGTTGCTTCCTAAGTCAGTCCTCACCCTGGCACTTGCCTGGCATGCTGCAGAAACAGAGCTCTGTGACCCCAAGCTCCAGGGTGCTGTCTGTGACTTCAGCCTGCTGGGGATTCCCAGGCACTGCTGAGGTCAGGGGGGCTGAGGCAAAGGTCAACAATGTCTTGGGAGTTTTTCACTGTTTCTGAGATTTTCAATAAATAAATAAAAAGGCTTAAGGACCACAAGCTTCAGCACCGTCCATTTAGCAAACACAAACTGAGCTTCTGGGTCTGGTTTTTGAAAGCTCAGCCAAGGCTTTGGCCACTGAGAAGCAGCAGCACAGCCAGGCTCATTCCAATTTACAGCACTAAGATGGCCACACAGAAATGAGGAGATGCCATAGAAACCTCTTGTGGAACTTAAAACACACTCCCACCTGTTATATATTTTAATTCTACATTTTCTCCTGATGGCTTAGTGAGACTGCCAAGTTTAAAGGGGAAAAATTAAAAAAAAAAAAAAAAAAAACTCAAATACTTTTTAACCCCCACAGGATCATCATTCCTTTCTCTGACATGGAAGGAAGGGAAATTAGGAGATGATGTTTCTCACTGAACCCAGGGCTGGGTGTCATTCATGGTGGCTGTACACAATGGAGCCACAGACACACACACGCATACACACCAGACACGTTTACTCACACTATACACACAGGCATGCATACATACCACACACGCTAGCACACATCCACAGCTAAAACTAGTTTAGTATGAGCTCAAAGCAAAGGCTTGGTCCAAACCATTCCAGTTTCTGAAACTAATGGTTCAGCAAGGTATAACAAAAATAAAACAGTAAAATCTTCTTAAAGAAGGGTGGTGAGGTTTCTTTGGCAATGTCCCCCAGATCCTCTTGCAGCGAGCCATAAACCACACCCAATAGGAGGCAGCACCAAGGAAGGGACTACCCCAAAGCCATCATTTTTCCTTCTGATCCTGGCATCAGATTTTTTCCCTTTCCTGAGCCTTCAGTGTCTGGCCATGAAGGAGAAAACTCCCTACACCTGCTTCTGTTGGGCTATTGCCTTCCGGTGGAAGGGCAGGAAGGGCCACTGTGAGACCATACCCTCCCTCGGGCTCAGAACCAGAGGCTAATAGGCCTCCCTCCTGCCATGCAGCAGGAACTGGGGGCCACTCAGGGCTCCAGTCAGAAAGGTACCAAGTGAGCTGCTCCTGTGCTCGGTCAGCCTCCATAACCAGCTCGCTCACCTGCACACCTGGACCAGAGCAGGGCAGCAAAAAGTAGGGTTCATCTCAAGAAGCAAAGAAGAGGAGGAAAGCTGGGGAGGAGGGGAAAGTCCTCATGAAAGTCACAAATCCTGTATGCTACAGCCAGCCTGATACTGACCCTGTTGATGCATTAATATCCTTACAGCCTCAGCTTCACGTGTCCCCTTTGTTTAAGAAAAATGTGAACTTAATAAGTAATGCCTTTAAGAAGGTTTTTGGGCTACAAATTCTAAGTTCTTAATAAAAAACAAATTAGCCTTTATTATCAAGAAGAGAGTGGGGTTTCCCTGCAGTGGTCCCCTTAGCTGGCCCCCATCATGCCTAGACACTTGGCTGGCAACACACCCAGGGTGACAGCGGAACGCTACCTGGGCCACTCACAGGATGTCTGCTGCAAGCACTGCCACTTCTCTGTTAAGAGGCCTCTGGAAACAGCTGCGTGGGCACCAAGCCCCATGCAGGGCCTATCCTGTGCCAACACCACAGTTCTAATGCATCCCAAAGAGAACACCAGACTGCCAGAGCCAAAACTGCTGGGGGAGGTAAGGAGCAAGGGACTTGCTATTTTCAATAGAGTGGATCTTACCCACAAGGTGACGCTTGAGCAAAGGCCTAAAGAAGCTCTGAGAGCAGGTCAGCCGCATGGGCCTCTGGGGGAAGAGATGCCAGGCAGAAGGACCAGCCAGAGCAAACAGCCTGAGGCCAGTTGGGGGGGCTGGGAGAAATGCTCCTTAAGGTCTGGGTAGGGTTGGGACAAAAAGGGTCAGGAGTTTGAGGAGAAATTAGGAAATCATAGCTGAGGTCAGAGTACAAGGGCCAAAGCCTGCCCACAGCCACACCCATTTGTTTACAGTAAGACAATGCCACCACAGCAGAGCTTCTGAGAGCTGTGACAGACTGTGTGGATGGCCCACAGAGCCTGGAAGATAAACTACTTGGCCTTTCAGCTTGAAATAGGACAGTGGAGAAATACACTCATGTGCCAAGTTCTCCCCGTGGCTCACAGGAGCTCAGGGGTCATGAATTCAGACTGGTCAACATGGTTGTACGTTCTCCTCTGGCCATGTGCCACTGCACTGACAGGTGGCTACGACCAGGCTTGTGGCTTTCCTAAGCAAGACCACGAAGGGAGAGGTGCCAGCCTTTTCCTGTCTGCCATAACTGGGCCATGCTGCCATAGGGCCTTCTTTGGTGCCCAGCCCAATGTCTGTGTTTCACCTTCATGGCCTCTGGGAGATGGCAGGGACAGAGGCTCAGCATTTAGTGACTGGATCAGCACAGCTATGAGGTTGGCCAAGACCAGGAGCCTGAGCTCTGAACTTCTAGGCCCACTACTCTCCACCCCAGCTGCGCAGAATCACTTAATGAGAGAGGTAACAAAGGCCAATGCTGACCTCAACCCCAGATTACACTAATGAGCCTTTGCAGGGTGCTGATCATGCTTCCATGTTTTTGAAAGTCCCAAGTGGCTGTGATGAGCAGCCAGGGTGAAGACACCTGCAACCCTGCTGGTGTTCCTGCTTTTACCCCCAACCCCAACAATCCCCTTTCCAGCTACTCACCTCTGCCCTGCCAGCTCTGGCTGTCTCTGTTCTGTTCAAAACCATCCCAACCAAGACTTTGGGAGATATCACTTGGGGTCTCTCTTTGGCATGAGCTCTTCATAATTCTCAGCTGGATTCTGGTCCTGCTATGGACCCTGAGGGCTGAGATTGCTAGCCTTCATCCAAAGAGGGTGTTGTTTCCTCTTCTCAAACTCAAGTCTCACTGTGTTCAAGATCAACAGAACTATCAAAAAAGAAATGCCACAGGTCTTAGGACCAGAAATGCCACTCTCCAGCCACATGCTATACAGCATTTAGTCAGTTTTGCATTTTATTACCCTCCCTTCCTTTATTAAAAACACCCCCCACCCAACCCATGGCACCTTTAAATTTTCCGTTTTCCTTACTGAGACATCAAAATGGGGTGTCTAAAAATCTCACTTTCTTATTATAAAACCTCATTTCACAATCGTCCCTTTAAGACTTAAAGTTACTATGTGTGAAACTAGTCATGGTTCTTGCTACATTAGAAAGTAAGCTAAGCACCATAATTGATAAATCTTTTTATAACTTAGTTCTTAAATTCCACAAAGGTGAGGTTGAACTTTTATGTATTTCAACCAACAGGCTTCATTTTGAAAGTCATTAATAAGTTATCTGGGACCTGGGGAACATTTCTTTCCATGTAAAATTATCACTAAGATGGTACTTAAGTATCTATGCTAATAAGCTAATGTCTATTCAACTCATTGGTCCTTTTCTGACTTAAAATAAGAAAAATGCGTCAGACATAGTAGCACACATCTATAATCTCAGCTATTCAGGAGGCTGAGGCAAAGGATAGCAAGTTTAAGGCCAGCCTGGGCAATTTAGTGAGATTTTATCTCAAAATAAAATTTAAGGGGGGGGGGGATGGGCACTGGGAATGTAGTTCAGGGGTAGAGCACTTGTCTAGCACATGTGAGGCCCTGGGTTCAATCCCCAGTCTGCAAAGAATAAAATAAGAAAAATGTTATTATAATACAAGAAAATATTTCTGTGTGTTTGAATGTGTATATACAGACAAGAAAATCAAGTGTGAACATGTATGGGGTGTACATGCAAAACTCTGCTACTAAAGGAAAAGAAACTTCAAGTTAAGAACACAGAAGTCAATTCATGGAGATTCAGAAGAGACTTCTGAGTGGAGAACTCTGATGCTAGTGGATCTCCACTGACCTGCTATCCTACACAGTAGGTGTCACTGACATTGCTCACAGGTTTTTGTCTTAACTGGTAACCTGGGCAGAGGGAAGGGGTTTAGCAGCTGGAAAGCCAATGGACAGTGTGGGGAGCAGAAAATAGATAAGAGGATAGAGGGGCATGGTTGTCATATGCACAAACTACCAAAAGGAAAGAATGCCGCTCCCTCCCCTTCTCTAAGAAACTCTCAGTTCAGAAGCCTGGGTGTGGTTCCTCAGGACTGACAGAAAACACACACATGTGAAACAAGTATTTAGAAAGAGAGAGATGGAAATAAAACTGTGGGTTTCCATCAAAAACAGACAGACATTGTCACCATGGGTCCTGTCTTCTCACTCCTCTGAGTTTGATGGCTGGTGTATCCTGGGACAAATCCTATTTCCAAAACCATAAATGAAGGCTTTTTGGACAAGGCCTATGAATTGAGTGTGCTCTGCTAGTATCCACCTGGGTGACTTCTCTGAACCTATAGTCAGTCTCTCGTTTGTAAAACTGAATGACACACATTTGTCATTCAGGATAGCTGGAGGATTAAATGAAGTAGTGCTCTCTGAGACACAGCAACCAGCACTCAGTGAGGTTTCAAATGCTGGTGACCCGTTATAATCTAAAACAGGGAAAGTCTATCACCTCTTCTGAGATAACCTCAAGGGTTAGCCTCAAACACACAAGAGAAGGTTCCTTCCTAAGCTTCTGTGGGAAAGGGTGGGAGATGGCGCACAGCCAGATGGGCAGGGATTGGCCTGCACACACAGCCAGGGAATCAGAGGGAGAACAAAGGAAATTCAAAACCTGAAGCCCTCCACTGCAGAGACATCAGGGCTGAACCAGGGCAGATACCCCCAACAAAAGCAGGGACTTAGCACAGAGACAAGCAAGGAAGAATGTTCTGCTCTCTAGGCAAGGAGATAAGGAGACATGTCAGCTCCTTAGGGGACCTAAAACCCAGCAACTGAGGGACTTCGGCAGCCTGGGGCCAGTGACTATGGCACTGAAAGAGAAGAAGGATGAGCTGAAGATACAGAACAGATTTTAGAACATGAACTACTATAAATTTTCATTAGGTCATTCATAACATATAAATGCAAATAAATATTTATATATATACATATACATATTCATATATATATATATATATTCCTATTTTAAGACTCCTCCTTCTATTACTTCTTTCCATTCAAATTGTGTAATGATATTTTTAAATCTTTGTCCTCTACTCCCATCCCCCAAAGCAGGAACTGCAAGTTCTGTCGGCTCTCTCCCTCTGCCTACTAGAGGGCCTGGCCCAGAGCAAGGTCCAATAAATAAGTCAACCATGTGCTCCCCCTCCCAAAATCGTCTCTCCTGAAAGTCACCTGGCCTTGCCCATATGACTTCTTCTCAGTGCTTTGCCAAGCCACCATGCTGGGCCATTTCACCTGTGTGATCCTATCTAATTTCCAACATGGCCTATAGGTTGTTCTACAGTCAATATACAAATGAGGAGGAGGAGGCTGCCCAAGGCCACTCAGCCATAGTGAAACTACAATTCACTCATTCAACTAGCAAGATACAGCCATAGCACCTGAGCATGACACTCTCATTTTTTTTTCAAATCAATAAAACAATACAGGAAATAGAGGTTTATCTGTTCATCATGGGAGTTCTCAGCAACATCATCATGGCCCCTAGCCATGAACAGAGCGAGAAAAGAGCTGTAGCCACCACTCAGCCTTCCCAGCCTCAGAGTTCACATTATGCACAGGATAGGCATAGATAGAGAACAGTCTTCATAAGGCTGCTATGAGATGTGACAGGTAAATAATGTCCCTTTAAAAATGTCCACATTCTAATCCCTAGAAGCTGTAAATGTTACCTTTTATGGCAAACTATCCAGATGCTTGAACCCAAGAACTTGAGGTGGGAAGATTATCTTAGATTATCCCGGTAGGCCCTACGTGCCATCACAAACATCTTTATGGAAAAGAGGTTGAGGGAGATTTCAGAGGAGAGAGAGCAAGGTCATATGACAAGAGCAGAGAAAGCAGACTCACAGAAAAAAGATGCTACACAGGTGACTTTGAATGATGGAGGCAGGAGACCACTAGCTAAGGAATACTGGCAGCCACCAGAAGCCAGAAGAGGCTAGGGATGGATTTTCCCCTAAAGCCACCAGGGAGCATGGCTTTGCCAATACCTTGATTCAGCTTACGGAATCGCATTCTGAACGTCTAGCCTCCAGAATGGTTAGAGAATTAATTTTTGTCATTTTAAGCCTCCAAGTTTGTTGTAGCAGCCACAGGAAGCTAACCCAGAAGATGAAATGGGAAGAGGACATGAAGCAATTAGCATACTACCTGGCACATGGTAGGAACTCAAGAAATCCCTATTAGTGAAAGACAGGTCCTGCCATCCTGTCTGGACAACCAGCCCATCTCCCAAAGCTGTGTGGAAACTTATTCTGTATGACCAGTTCTGTGCCCCACTCACAAAAGCACCTTCATGTCTCACTTTATTCTGTCCCAAAAAGGAGTTTCCAAGGCTGCCCACTGACTCTTCACTCATCCCATATAAATGTGATTTTGCCATGGGCACTTGTGTTAAAACAATAAGTACAACTAATTCAAGCATTTCATAGGATGGCCAGTGCTGAGATCTCACAGAGTAGACCTTCCCGACCTTAGGCATAAAGGGCTATGATCAGGACCACCTTACCTGAAGAAACAGCCCAAGCCCTTCTTTCAGCCACAGGCCCTGCAGCTGTCAAAGGAGAAGCTAGTGTCCAGCTCCTGCCCTGCCAGGACCCACACCAGAGAAGGGCAGGTTGGTGAACAGAAGAAGGGCTGAGGTGGCTTGTGTCTGGCCCTCTAAACTGCTTCTCAGCATCTTTTCATGCAAAGAGCTACCCCTGTGCTCTAAGCCCCCTTCTTTAGCCCTTGTCCTGTGCAACCTGCTCTCCATTTTCCTTCTTGAGGGGTGAGTCCAAGTGTCGAAACCCACTACATGCAATAATTCCACTTCCTCCCTGTTCTCGGCCTCCCCCATGCAGACTGCAGCCTCAGCTTCCTCTGGGTTGCTTTGAGGATGAGGCCCTGTGATCCTGATAGCCCTTCTGCCCTTCCCTCTGTCCTCTTCAGTTTCAAAGTCATGGCTGTGCTGTCCCAAGAGCCCTGCCACCCTGACTCCAACCCTCCTCTCCATCCTGCACACAATACAATAACGACTGTCCCTCTAACCAAGCCATAACAGCCCACAGCCACAAAAAGTCCAGGGTGGAGTCCCAAAACCTCAAGAGTATTTCAGAGAAATATGAACAAAAAGAAGTAGCCTGTTCCCTTCCTGGGCGCCACCATCTGCAGGTCCTCTGAGCTGTCTTCTTTGCACCTTTTCTTCTCTGCCCTTTTGCCAGGGCTGGGTTCACTCGATAGAGACCTCGCTCCAAAAGCGGGCTGAGACTATCAGTGCAGGAAGATGGCCATGGGTGTGCACAGAATGAGCCATGGCCAGGAGCAAGAGCCACCTCAGTGTTCCTCAGCCACAGGCATTGCACACAGCAGACCCAGTGGCCTAAAGTCTAAATTCTGCCAGATTTTCACTCCCCCTCAGAGGCTCAGGCCTCCGATCTGTCCTAAATCCCACATGGGGACTTATAGGCATTCTCACAGGTACATGCCTGTGACTTCTCTGTGGGTAGTTATCATCCCTGTTTTCTGGCTCTCCGCAGAGCCAGCTTAGTAATTGAGGCTTCCCTTGTGTCAAAAAAACACCTGCTAGGGGAGTGAATGAGAATGGGCAGGTTTACCCCAAGGAGCTCCTTCACCTCCCAGTCCTGCAGGTGGGACCTCACAGGAGTCCTCTGCCTCCATGACACTGTCTTGTGACATACTTTGACACACTCCACCTGTGATAAACTACTATGCCACCTCAGAGATTGAGAAGCTAAAGACAACCATCCCATGTGATTCTATATGACATGTATTTACAATGCCCTTGTCAAGGTTACTCCCTTCCCCCTCAGAGTACATTGGCCAGAGCAGCTGATAAGCTAGGAGGGCAGAGCCAGAGCCAGTCTCTGCCAGACACCATCACAGCTGGAAGGCTGTGTTCCTGGTCCTGGCTGTCAGAGAGATCCCTCCACAACTATACACACACTCAGACGGCCTGTCCCAAAACCAGGGTCAAAGATGGCCTTGCCAAGCCTCATTCAGATTGCTAGGTGTTAGTTTAAAAGGTCTGTGTGCAAATAGAATGTAAGGCCATATCTGTAAGATGCGTACCTTACAGATAATAATATTTAACCATTAACTGCCGTCAACCATCCAAACAAAATGATAGCAGCCATTTCATAATTGAAATAAATGGGGAGTAGTTTTCCAAGGTCACAAAAGCCCATGCTCTCCTCCTAGCCAGAGCCCAGGCCCTAGAGCAAGCAGGGGCAGGTGATCAGTCACAGCTTTCTTTGAAGAGCTAATAAACATACTGATGCCAGATTGAGAATATAATTGAGTAGAAGAGTGCTTGCCTCACATGCACAAGGCCCTGAGTTCAATCCCCAGCAACACACACACACACATACACACACAAACACAAAACAAAACAAAACTATTAAACATACTGATGGCAGGCACAGGCTAGAAAGAACCTAACAATATCCAGAGAGCACTGGTTGAGGCATCTATAGCATAGCCTGGCATAGGATGGCATGCAGCTAGACACAAAACTCCTCGTGTTCCAATGATACACAGTCAAGGGAGAAGGTGAGGTGTGTGCAGCGGGCAGCATGACACCCCAGTGAGTATAGTTAATTCATGCATACACGTTTGCTGCCATATGCAGAATAGCCTGGCAAGTACCTGGCACTGGTGTCTCCAGGGAAAGGATATAGGGGGCGGGGGGTTGGGTGGGAGATAAGATTTTACCATATATCCCGCTATACCTTATAATGTTTAAGCCAAAAAAAAATATTTGCTTATAAAAATAAAATAGATGGGCTGGGGTTGTGGCTCAGTGGTAGAGCGCTTGCCTAGCACTTGGGAAGCACTGGGTTTGATCCTCAGCACTACATAAAAATAAATAAAATAAAGGTATTGTGTCCATCTACAACTAAAAAATAAAAAACAACAAAATAAAATAGAAAGTTATACAATGTGTCAAATCAAATAAATAAGGCAGGTTTCAAGAACTCTTACCAAGTGACATTAGTGCAAAGTCACTAATAAGAAGGTAGGGATGTCAAGGCCATTTTCTGGGGGCAATACCATGTCCACAGTTGAGATCATCAGAGTCACACCGGTTGCTGGCAGTAACTGCCCTGTCACTGAGCATCCCTTGCTCTCTGTCCTTCCATTCTCCCTTCTCCAACAAGATTCCTTCCACTGTTTTCCACCCCCTGCTACATCACCTTGAGATGACACAGTGAAGTCCATGCTCCAAGTCACACAGTCCTGGGATCTTAGAGATGGAGGGTGGTTTCACGGACTCACAAGGCAATCCCTGCCCCCTTGATCCCTTATTCCCAGAGCATCCCTCAATCGAGAAACAATAGCTTCACTGTTTTATGTCTGCACTGTGCCCACAGCAGAGACCCCAAAGGTCACAGAAACAGTGAAGTCTCAGAGAGGACGAAGTCCCTGGAGCTGCCCTCAGCTATCAGCTGTTCACTGCAGGGAGAGCCCCAGAGGCAGCTGCAGGAACCTGGAAGGCCAAGGGTTCTTCCTCATAATTGGCACAGCAGTTCCCAGGCAGCTCAGCAACAGTACAGACCATCCTCCCCAGTGCTGGGTTTCCTTTCTAGCACGTCACAGACACGGGTTCACCTCTGACACTGTGGACACCAGGGCACTCTGCCTTTCGGTATACGCTGTATCAATCCTATATCAAGACCCATGCCTGCAGGAATGGACCCTGAGCAGAGATTAGGAATCCAAATCTTGGCCCATAAACCCCCAAAGCTGATGTTAGCACAATCCAAGAATCTCTTCAAACCATGAAATGGCCCTGGTCATTTAAAATAAAAGATATAAGCAAAAGAGAATCAAAACGTTTAAAAAGCCTGAAGACCCTCCAGTGTGCTGAGAATGAAGTCCCAAACCTTACTGAGGGTCTGAGGAGCCTTGAGCCACTGGGTGACATGGCCCTGCCTCTTTGGAGCCTCTCCCCTGAGGTGTCACCCAGCGGTCCTCCCCACCTCTCTTGGAACCCCAGCTTGAGCGACCTCATCCTTCCCAAGGCCTCGTAGTGCTCCCAAAAACCCAAGAGAGGAGGAGGCTGCCTTTGCTGATGGTCCTACCCTTAGAGGCTTCCTTTTATCTTTTGATATTTGTGAATATTTGCATAAGCACATGTATGGAAAGGGGGAGGTCCTTATCGAAGTTGCTTAAATTTAAAAAGCAGGAACAAAAACAAGATTTCCAGACCCTAAGGAATGATACTTTCTGACCCAGAGGAGCAGAAGCAGCCCCAGGTTCCAGGCAGCCAAACAAGAGCTCATGTGCCAAGGACATAAAAGGTCATTGCTGAGAACAGGCTTCTGCCTGTGACAGGCACAGTGGAACAAGGTGACAGTTCTGGTTTTAGCCCCAGAACTCATAGTGGCAACAGCTGTGCCACTAGCGCTGGTCTCAGCTATGTCCCTTCAGATCGATGGAACACCAGCTTGACTTCTGACAGCAGGCTGTCTTCCCAGAGAGGCCAAGGCCCTTCTTGCTACTCATCACAATGACAGACTGGCTTTGTTCACTCATTGACTCAAGAAACACTAATTATACACCTATTTTATGCCTGGTACTGCAGGACACTCTAGAGATACAAAGAAAACTGAGCTATTGTCCCGGCCCTGAAGGACACTTAAGTCTCATAACACCCAGATCCACAACATTCACAGGCCTGTCCCCAGAGAACTCTGGCAAGCTTTACACTGTAAATGCCACTGTGGGATGCCATGCCTGGTAACTCAGAATCTCACACTGGAAGTGACCTGTCCAGGCCCTTCAGGAGCTGGTGTTCAGGAAGAGGAGGAAGTAGTAAGCGGCCTCCCACTCAACATGCTGCCTGCCAGCCACCAATGGGCCACTGGCAGGTTAGTTTGCCCTTATGCTGTTCAAGCTGTTGGCTGCCCAGCACCGAACCCATCCTACTAACAACAGTTTCCAAATCCCACAGGGAAACTGAGCCACCCACCCCTCCTCAGGCCACTCAGTGGGAGGGTAAGGGCGGGCAGGAGACTTAGCCAGGCCCTGGAGTGATGATTTTGCCAACAGCAGGGAGTGCCGGGTAGAGGCAGCACCTGACCAGGTCCACTCAGTCAGTGTGACTCCTTCTCCTGGGCCTGAGCCATATGGCTTTTCTCCCCAAGAAGCACAGTTCTCAAAGGACAAAGCTCTGCCTGAGTGCTCTGTGATCCTAACCTAGTACCATATGTATGCCCTGTGCATGCTCCAATCACACTTGTGGCAAATGTGACACCAAAGTCATGAAAAACCAACAACTTCAGTGTCTCCAGATCTTGGCAGTCACCATCTTGAACACAGATGCTTCCCAACTGCCTACAATGAACATCCCTGATGAGCATGACTAGGACCAGTGACCACACAAAGTGTGCCAAGAGCTAATCTCCACGGTGGGCCAAGCTTTTGAGAAATTCCACCGCCTCTGCACTTTTGTCCCTGCTGCACTCCAGCAGAGGAGGTTTCCCCTTTAAGAGCTTGAGAAGAAACGTGGAAATCAGATCCACTGCCCTCGGCCTCTTTCTGCACATATGCTGCATATTTAGGTATCCCAATAGCCTTTGCTTCCTCTGGAAAAAAAATGTACAGCGTCCATTCGCCAGGGCCAAATGTGACCCAGAGCACCTAAGGAAGGGGAAGGAGAGTCCCAAGTAGCACATACCAGCACATCCATGAAGGGTCAAGGAAAGGTGTTTCCGCGAAGTGGGAAACTCCTTTAAGTGAAATATTTCACTCTCAAAGATGAAAAGAAGTATCTTCACTGAGAAAGAACTGGCTAGCAAAACAGTCTGGAAGACTATCTCTAGCATAGACACGCGGGCAGCAAGAATTCATGAGGGGACACCAAGAAAGGTGCTGTGTTTGCTTGTTAGTAGCCACTGTCAGCATGGAGAAAGTAAGAAACGGCATTTGATGATTTGAGCCTTTTTAAAAATTAAAATTGAAAGAAAAAACTCAAAAGCTGGGATAAACAGTTATTACAGATTAGCAAAATTCTGTCACTAGCTTTGGAAACACAGAAGTTTCCTATCATAAAAGCAGGACTTCAGGGAGTGATTCTCTCTACCAGTATTCTTGAACACATGCACACCGGTATCCATAACACTAGTGGAGTCTGGGTCAGTCTGGAAGCAAAGCATGGCTCTTCCAGGGGGTCTGACTTCCCAGAGCTGCTGGCTTGTCAGGTTGAGTGTATAAAGGGAATGTATGTGCACATGTACAGGTCAGGTGACAGCAACTGTCAGCCTAAACAAATGCTTATTCACAGTGCTTGCTGGCCCAAGGATGGCCCAAACTTCTCCCAGTCCATGCCTGGTCTTGTGTCTCACATCCCTCCACAGCAAAGACTATCTTTTGACTTTAGAACCTGCTAGCATTTATATTATTCTTAAAAGGCAAATGCCCCCAAAATAACACATTCAGTTTTGCTGATATTTACAATAAACTGGGTATCAGATCCTTTCTACCTAACACAGTGGGCAATGGGGTCCCTCTCCTAAATGGAAACTTGGGACAAGGTGGGGTAGAGCAGGACAGAGGTACAGAAAGACCCAGGTACTGTCCTTAGTTCAGCTGGGGAGTTGGCCCTCTGCACACTCAGGGAAGAGGACTGTCAGTGGTGCTTGGAATGAGGAAAAAGGAATCAGCCCTTCCTACCCTGGAGGCCATAAGGAAAAAGCAGTCTCTGTGTGGGCCTCTCCAATCTCGGCCTCTGCTGGCTCAGTGAATCTCATCCCCAGGCCCTAGCCTGGACCATGAACTCTGCCCGAAATCCTCCCAACCCTCCACTTCACTGTGAACACATCTCAGGAGTCCAGAAACAACAAGTGGGTTCTTGGTAGAAAGCAGCTCTGGTCTGAGCCTGGGCTGGCTCTGAGAATTTAGATTAGAATTCTCTTAGTTCCATTCTTCAAATGAGGAAATTAAGGCACAAAGGAATCAAATAATCTCTTTCAGGCTCAAAGAAGGTGGTATATGCAGAAGTGAGAATGAAGTTTCTAGTTGGTTGCCCTACCCCACTAGTTTCTAGTTATTGGCATAGGGAAATTGATCCAACCATCTCCCAATCTAGTATGAAAAAGCTCAACTTCCAAAAAAAGATAACAACTTATAGAAAAGAAAGAGCTTGCTGTCTCTGATTCCCCTCTCTTCCCCTCCCTTGTCAGCTCTTGCCAAGGAGCTATGAAGCTGATGTTCCATGAGGAACTCTCAGAAAGTTTGCTTTCCTGGAGCCTGGTGTTTGGAAGGCAGTTTGGGGGTGTGTTTTTGTTTTGTAGTACAGGATGGAACCCACAGTCTCATGCATGCTACACAAGTACTCTGCCACTGAGCTGTACCTCCAGCCCTCGCCTCGTGTTTAGAAGACCCACAGGCTGCTTATACCTCAAGCCATCATCCTGGAGATAAGGTCCTGGAACATGACCTGGGGATAGCACAGCATAAGCTCTGACTGTTCACCTCCAGACTTCAGCAAAGGAAGGACAAATAAATACCTATCTTGACTAAGCCTCTTTTCTCCAGGTTTTTTTCTATTATGTGTAGTCATATCTAAACCCAACAATTCTACCATTTCCCACTAAATCCAATGGCACAGAATGTCAGCATCCTATGTGCTGGGAACTGGGAATTCGGAGATTTTAGCCTGGTAATAGTTCCACATTTCCAGAAAGAAACCTTTAAATAAAGCATTTTCAAATTTACCCTGGGCTGTAAGCTGTAAGCTAGGGTGAGTACATTCTCTTTTAACCATAACAAGATTTATTTAGTTGCAAAGTTCCTTTATGAAAGAGTTTCTCCTGATATTATAACCAACAACTATAATCCTGAAACAGCTAACCCATCCTATTTCTGACCTGCCTGGGTGGCAAGTACAAAAAGTTTTTATACAGCAAATCCCTGTTTTCTGCCCCAGACTTTTTGGTTTGTTTGTTTTGTTTTGAGATTGGGTCTCCCTGGGTTGCCCAGGCTGGCCTCAAGTGATCCTTTCACCTTAGACTCCTAAGTAGCTGGGATTACAGGCATGTGCCCACCAGCACCCCAAATATTTAATAGCCTGGTTTGCATATTCAGTGCAGACAAATCTAGATTATGAGGTAAAAACAGCCCCTGCTTTTATTCATTATAGTTATTCCACTAAGTTAGATTTATAGTCTAAGCCACAGGCTACTAGTTGCCATGATAAATACGAGTATAATCTTTAATGGTTTACAAAACAGCCAACCTGTGGATATGTAATACAGGTCAAATTGTGGAATGCCCAGTTCCAAGGAGTGAAGCAGCTATTACTTCCCTGGAATTTGATTGTATCTCATCTAATCCTATTGGAAATGAGTCATTATACCTTGTAGCCCTCTTTGCTATCAAGGAGGCTGCTGTGCTAGCTTCTTTAATGAGGATACACCCGCACACCAGACAGGGTAGCTCAGCACCCTGACAGCATCAGGGCTAGGTGCACACAGGGACATGGCCCCGTAGTGAAATGCCAATGTAAAAGGCCAATGTCACCCCACATGAGAGACTGAGTGAGATGAACTTTAAAACCTAGATGCTTTCTACTAACTGAGTTGGTACCAGAATCATTTCCAGGAGGACTGCTGTCACTAAGGAATGCTTTCTCTTTGAGCCAGGTAATCTAACCCCACAAAAGGCCCCTCACTACTTGACTACCCCCGGCTGACTTTCCTTCTATCTTTGACCAAGCAGGTTAATACCTAGCTTGGTAAACATAGTTTACTAGCTAGACCTATTAAGAAATGATTAAATAATTAAGTTGGCACAAATCAAAATATCCCCCAGTGGAGTTATTAAAAATGTGACACGTTTGGAAGGTACCTATAAGGACAATCCCAAAATATCCGCGCTCCCAAAGCAAGACGCCCCTGCTCTTATAGGTCTGCACTGCTTCATAAGAAAGGCACATGACTGAAGAATATGAATGCTTTTAGCCAGATCAGCATACCTGAAATGCATTCAGAGCCTCTTAGGGACTCTTGTTGAAGAGAAAGCATTTATATAGCAATGTGCAGTTGGAACTCTTATCTGTTCATTCTTTGCAACTTTATACCTATTATTCTTTCTGCAACAAGTCAGTAATGGCTAACAGGAAATAAAATAGATCATCAAAATACCAATGACATTCTTAAAGAAACTGAAAAAAAAAAAAAAAAAACTCCTCTAAAATTTGTATGGAACTGAAAAGACCTCCAAATAGACAAAGTGATCCTTCTTGAGCAAAAAAACAAGGTTTAAGTCTGATTTCAAAATATATTAAAAAGCTATAGTAACCAAAAAGCAGAGTACTGGCACAAAAACTGACACACAGACTAATAGAACAGAATAGAAAACCCACATATTTACAGCTGACTGGTTTCCTACAAAGGGTTGGCAAGAACATACTAGAGAAAGGAAAATCTCTTCAAAAACTGGCGCTGAGGAAACTGGATATCCACATGCAGGGGAAAGACACTAGACCCTCATCTCTCACAATATAAAAAGATCAACTCAAAATGGATCAAAGACTTCCATGTAAAACCCCAAATTATGAAATTACTTGAAGAATATTCAGGACAAATGCCTCAGAACATTAACCTGGGCAAAAAATTGGGGAATACGATCTCAAAAGCAGAGGCAAAAATTGACAAAACTGACAAACCAAAAAGCTTGAGCATAGCAAAGGAAAAAAATCAACCTATAGAATATAAGAAAATATCTGCAAACTGTTTACTGGATAAGGGATTAACACCGGGAATATATAAGGAAGTCAAATAACGTGACAGCAAAAAAACAAATAATCTGACTTAAAAATTGGCACATGATCTGAACAGACATTTCTCAAAAGAGGATGTGCAAATGATCGAGCATATGAAAAAATGCCCAACTTCATTAATCATCAGGAATTGCAAATCGAAACCACAATAAGTTATCATCTCACCCTAATCAGAATAGCTATTATCAAAAAGATTTTTTAAAAAAATGTGTTGTGGTTCCAGCACTTGGGAGACTGAGGAGGGAGGATCAATTGAGCCTGGGAGTTCAAGACTAGCAAGAGCAACATGGCCACACCTCAAAAATTAAAATGCTGGCAAGGGTGCAGAGAAAGGAGAACTCTCAGGCACTACTGGTAAGAATGTACACTAGTACAGCCATTATGCAAAATACATGAAGGTTCCTTAGTAAACTAGAAATTGAACTACCATGCGATCCAGCAATCCCACTACTGGTAGTTAAAGGAACTGAAATCAGTATGTCTCAGAGACATCTGCACTTGTAAGTTTACTGCAGCACTATTCAGAAGAGAAGATAGGAAATCAACCTCAGTCTCCATCAACGATGAATGGATAAAGAGAAATCAGTATGCACACACCAATGGAATATTATTCAGGATGAAATTTTATCATCTGAAACAACATAGGACTTGAAGGCATTACATTAAATAAAGTAAGTCAGGCACAGAAAGACAAACACAGCATGTTCTTGCTTATATGTGGAAGCAAAAAAGTTGATCTCAAAGAATTAGAGAATAGAATAGTGATTCCCAGAGGCTGGGAAGAGTGGGAGAGGGGCACAGAAAGAGCATGGTTAACAGGTACAGGGGAGCAATTATATAGGATGAGTCATTTCTAATGTTCCACAGCAAAATAGGATAAGTAAGGATGGTTGGCAATTAATTAAATATTTCAAAACAGCTAGTAGAGAAGATTCTGAATGTTCCAAACACAAACAAATGATAAATGGCTGAGGTGAGAGACAAGCCCATTACTCTGATCACTACACATTGCACATGTTTTGAAATGTCACAACTTACCCCAGGAATACACACAATTATTAAGTCTCCATTACAAAAAAAAGTATAAGAAGAAAATACAACAGGCCAAAAGTAGGAAGAAAGCAGGTCAGAGAGAAAGAGAGGTACGTGGAGATGTCAGGGAAGGGGTGTCAATCTGCCAGTAAGGAGAAATAGTCCAGACCTGAAGCAGAAGATAAATGTGAATAAATTATTAGGGATCAGCACACTGTAGTGAGTTGGTCTCCATCAATCCATGGGAAAATGACAAGGATTTGGACTGCAACATTATATCTACAGGAGACTTGAAGACTGTCTACCAGGGGCCTCAAAGGAGGGATGTGAGGGTGGGGAGCAGGCTGGAGGAGTCTGAGAACAGTTCTGCCTGCTCGGCTCTACCTGGACCAGGAAGAGCTTGGTCTGCATGATTATAGGCAGATCCTATCTCCACTGACACATCCTGGGTCCTCCAGCATCTCTGACACCAAGTAATTTCTTCTACTCTAGGAAGTAACTGCTGAATCACTGCAATGGGGCAAGAAAGTGAAAGGAGAAAGAAGCAAAATTTCCAAGTCAACAGACTAGGGAAGCAGCACTTCCCTAACCAGGCACTGGGTGTGTCAGCCCAGTGCCAGCTAGACCCAGAACACACCGCCTGCACCTTGCAGCACTCAGCCACCATCACACCTCCATTCCCTCCATTCTGCCATCACCATAGGAGAGGAGCCAAGGGGGCAGAAATGGAGGGATTCACCTTAGCTGCAAAACAAGGAAGGAGGACAGTGAAATTCAGCACAACTTCACCAAGTCAATGGCAAGTTGGGCGTAAAACCTGAATGAGACCACTAGCCCTTCCTTCCCACCTAAGGTGGGCACAGTCTACCAGTTTGCTTCCCCCAAACCCAATCCTTGGCCCATCTTCCTCTCCTCTTCCAAACCATGGGAGTAACAATGTTATGAAGATTCTTGGGTATCTGGACATCTCTTAAACCTAGCTCCCTCCTGACTGGGCTCCATCAATCACTCCAGTTCATTACTATTTGATTATCACCCAGTCATGCAATGTGATCATTTCATTTGACATCTGTATATGTAGAACAGTCAAAGCAACGAATAAGAAATGTGCGGTACTCAACATTCCTTCACACACAATCCCAAGTTTTTACACATTAAAAACAACACAACAACAAAAAGTGCCAGTGGAAGCCAGCTGTATCAGTGACCACTTGACAGAAAGCTGGTCCAGATTCCTCCCACCCCCACCCACATCCTGTACCAGCTGTCCCTGTCTCAGCACCTCCTTCTTCTGCAACGTTTATTTCCCCTAGAGGTGCTCTGAGCAGCAGTCAGAGATGGTAAGCACTCCAGCCCACTGAGCAACTTAAAATCAGGGCACTGTCAGGGAAAACAGAATCAGCAAGACTATAAAACTAGTGGGAGGACATAAGCTCCCACCTGCACTGGTCCATTCCACAGTTCACAGATCTCTCTAGCTGACCTCTACCCTCTCGCCCTGGGAGCCAGGCACTTTCCTTTCCCCATTTCACAGATGAGAGCTAACTAGGACTCACATCAAGCACCTTTTCTTTCTTTTATAATCCAACTTTCCCCTTCCCAACAAAACCAAACAGATATGCCAAAGACACTACTGCCTTTGCTTTGTGATAGGAACCAGACTGATGCCTGCATCAAATAATGTGTCCCCTGCCCAACTCCGAGCCAGCCAAGGTGACTTGGGAACTGTTCTTCATTGCTAAGACAAAGGAACCTAGGAGAAATCACCCAAAATACACCCTATGCAAATAAATGTTTTACATAAAAATAAAGTGCTTGCCCTTCCTATAGAAAATGGATCTGGATATTTGCTATTTTGTTTCCCCCCACACACACACACACACAAAAAAAACCCTTTTAAATGTTGGTCACGCCTTCAAATTGCTTTTGTGAACCACTGCCCATTGAAAAATACTGTGGACCCTTCGCCAGCCAGACTCCTCCTCCAGTGTGCCTCTTCCTCATCATCAGTGTAAAGGTAGAGATCTCAGTGCAAGACTGCTCCTCAACATGGCTTTTATGTACTGAGATGAATTCTTAAACTTTGGAAAGTCAAGAAGATCTAGAAATACCTCAATTCACTAGTTTCAGGAAAAATGTGGGACCGTTTTGATCTCCTAATTTCACCATGGTGGTAGCTACTTTATTTCACCCAAACATAAAGTAGGGGAAAAAAGGGCACAAAGGAGGACACGTATGCAAAGTCAGACAGCATCATCAACCACTGCCGAAAATAGTCACCTGGACTGTGTCCAAACCAACTCCCTAAATATTTCTCAAGTTGCTGTTAACTAGATTGCTCTCTATTTTTCCCAAATGAGCAAGGAGTAAGATGGCACAGGAACCCTACACATCTGAACATACTCTGCAAATGTCTTGGGAAACTGAGTCAGAAGACCCAGCTTAGAAGGGCCAGTCTGGAAGAAACCATGCCTACTGGGCCAGACACAGAACCCAGGGCTGGGTGTATTCATGCTGCTTCCTTTGAGTCCCACTGGGAGGGGGAGAACCACATGCAAAGAAGCTACAGAGGCCGCAGACATAGGGGCCAATAAACAGCTGGGTAGATGAGCTGGGGCATACAGCAGGGGAGATCAAAGAAAGCAAAGCTACCTCTGGGTCCTTAAACACTTTCCAGTTCACCCTATGAGCTAACTGCTCAACATCCACTCTTCCTTCTTCCTATTCTGGCTTCAGGAAAGGCCAACCCCATTTCCAGCTGTAGAGTGGGAGTAGTCTTGATTAAAATAAGGGTGCATCAGAATCCATTGACCCTGCAACAGATTTCTGGGTCCACCCCTCAGTCTCTGATTCAGAAGGTTGGGTCTGGGACACTGCATTCTAAGAAGTCCTCATTATTAATGAGAGATGATTAATGATGAGAACTTGCAACTTTTCTGATTCTGCTGGTCTCTGCCTAACCAATCAATCCGCAGCACTCTCAAAGCCTCATGCTACTGGTCTGGAAAGGCACGGGATCCTCTGCTCCTATGAATCAGAGAGAAAGACTGATGTACACAGGGCAAGGGTTGGCTGGTGACCCCACTGGTTTGTCTCCTTCCCTGCTGCTGCTGGAAAGAATCGAGAAATAGTCCCACTGACCTTAACTATTTTGTAAGCATTAGGAGACTAGCCCTATAATGAAACCAGCAGTGATGGCTGGCGAGAGAGGAATCCAGGTTGTTGATGAAACTGTAAATCTGCTAATACAGTAGGACTCCAGTGATTGCACAGCTTCCATCAGAGCAGCCCGTGCAGCTGCAGGAAGGCTTTGGCAAGGAATGGGGAGCAGGAAGGGGCAAGGAATTTTTCAGAAGATCTCAGAATCCTATCTAGTAAATTACAACAAGACAAGCCCTATAGGAACCTGAGGTCAGGCAAGTCACAATGTGAGGGAAAGGGTTCTGGGAAGGTTCCTGGGCTGGGAGGAGTGAATGTTTTCTCCCTCTAGAGTCCCCATGCCTCCTCGTGGTGGTTGAGGGCACCCCTCTGTTTTTCTGACCCTATTCCAGAAAATAAACAAAGGACACCTCATCTTTATCATGAGATGATGAGTCCCTGAAATCACCCACATACATATTTATTTGCCTTCCTGCTTTTGAGGCCCTCACCAGGTAGACCTCACAGAACAGCCTCCATATTAAAAGGCCTGCAGTCTCACACCAACCCAGTTAGAGCTATGGGCAAACAGTTAGGGGAGAGGGGAGCAGAGGGGTTGGCTGGGGGACACAGGGCTGCAGCCAAGACAGGACATGAAGAAGGTGGGTGCAGACCAGAAAGAGGAGAGAAGGGCACAGACCCCAGGTCCCCTGGCTTTCCAATTCCCAGTCAGGTTATTACAAAAGGGACAGTTAAGAGATTGAACCTACAAGGAAAAGCTGATCTAATCCTAAATTTAATGCTGACCCCCCCCCCTTGCTCTAGATCTGAACTCATCATAAAGGCTTCGTTACTGCAGTTATCAGCGTCAGGCACCACTCCAAGTACACAATGTGTACTAGCTCATTTCGTATTACAACAGGACTGCTACCACTACCCACCCAATTTTTGCAGGTGAGAAAATGAGCACAGAAAGATTTAGCTACTTGCCCAAAGTCACAGAGATACTTGAAAAAAATTCAACATAGGAGTCCACAAAAGTTCTAGGAATAAATTCAGTTTCTGAAAGATGTCTGCTCACTACCCAGGCCTAAGTAAAGAAGCTCCTGATTCATAAAGCAAAGTACTGAAAATAGAAATTGTTGATATTGGAAAGTGTAGATAATTAATCTGCATCCTTCCATTGATAAATAAAGTGAAACATTTATTTTAAAAATCCTATGAAGGAAATTATGTGATTTAATGAAAATGGCATTAGCTCCAGACACTGAGCACTTGAATCCCAGACCAGCCTCTTTCAACTAACCTCAGGTAGGTACCCCAGCCACCCCTCACCTGGGCTTACTTTATGACCCACAGCTTGCCTCTTGACAGGCCCTGGGAGGACCTCACCTGAGCCATGCATTCAGGAGCTGCTCAGAAAACAATAGTCTCTTCTCCTTTAGGTTAAAAAATGTATCACGCTTAAAGGAGCCTTTTAAGGTTGCCAAGAATAAAGTCCAAAATTACAGTAACTTCCACAATCCAGTAAGAACAACCTAGTAAGAAAAAAAAATAGGCAAACGATGTGAACAGGTAATTCACAGAAGCTAAACTATAAATTAGCATGAAAAGGCCTTCAATATTTTTGGCAATTTGGGAAATAAAATTAAAACAGTAATGTCTTCTTTGCCCATTAGACTGGCAAAATTAACAGTTAACAAAATTAACTGGCAACTATATCTATCCCAGTCAAAGGGAAACAGTTTCACTCACTAATGGAATAAGTACAATCTGATAAAGTCGGCGGGTGGGGGGGGGGGGCAATTTGACAAAAATATCAATTTAAAATTACACTCTGTCCCAGAAATTATACTTCTGGGGATCTAGAAGACTGAAATATTTTTGAGCATTAACACTGATATGTTTCAAGGATTCCTCACTGATTTTATAGCAGAAATCTGGAAGCAATCTTAAATGTTCAGTAATAAGAGATGATTAAATAAACTGCACACATGGTACTCTAGAATGTATCTCTACTCCCCACAACACAAAGGAGGACAAACTTCTCATGTCAATATGCACAGATATTAGGAACAGAGCGTTAAATTTGAAAAGCAAATCACAGAAAATTTTGTGTAATGTGACTACACTTGTTTACAATTAAAGCGTTTGTCTACTGACAAGATCCAGAAGCAAGGGCACTTCAGCAGCAATGAGCACACCTAATGCCTGATACACCTGGGTTTTTACACCACTCTATTAAATGGAACTAAGGCTCTTAGGAGAAATGGCTAGGGCAAGGAAAACATAAGCTAAAGTCTTGATTTTGTGCCAGAAAGAAAAGAAATCCTCAAAGAACCATAGGGACATTTCAAAAGGACATACAATCCAGCTGAAAGGGCTCCCCCTGGCCAAATCTGAGACAATTAGAGCAACAAATGAGTAATGGGAGTAACAGTCTATAATCCATTGAATAAAGCAAGAATTCTTAAATCCAGGGATGCAAATCAAGAACTAAATAAGATAGAAAAGTTCCATTCAGTACAATTCCAACTAATAAATGTAGAAGAAAATATGGAATTAGAAAATCACCATCTGTCAACAATCGTAAAAAATGATTCAAACAAGAAGCATCAATGGGTTCTAAAACTAGTAGGTAAAAATATGAGTAACAGTATACTAACATAGTCTCAAATTCTCTCCCTATGAGATACATATTGATTACAACAGGAAAAATGAAAAGTTTTCAATGAGGCAGACACCATCTGAGTCAAATGATCAGAGTTAACAAGGCCAGTGAATGGGATCACGGACAGCATTATCCTAACCGGACACGCTAACAAGACAGCAGCATCAAGCCTGCGCTGTTCCTGCCAGAACTGCATAACCTGAATCTAATCATGAGAAAACCACAGGAAATCCAAATTGAGCAGCATTATCTAGAAAACAGTCAGTAGTCTCCAAATATGTCAACGATATGAAATACAGACTCAGGAACTTCTTCAGACTAAATGAGTTGATACAGACAAAATAATTTAATGCAATAAATGAGCTAGGATTTTCTTTTGCTATAAAGGACATTTTGGGGGGCAACTGGTAAGATCTGAATAAAACCTGTATATTAAATAATCGCATTCTATCAATGTGATTTTTAATAATTTCACTGCTGTTATGTAAGAGAATGTCCTTGTTTTCAGGAAATACACAATAAAGTATTTAGAGGGAAAAGGGCATTAGGTCTGCAACTTACTATTAAACAGTTTGTAAAAAAGTCATACATGGGGGCTAGGGCTGTAGTTCAGTGGTAGAGTGCTTGATAGCAAGGTGAAGCACTGGGCTTGATCCTCAGCACCACATAAAAAATAAATAAGTAAAATAAAGTTATTAAAAAAATTTCAAAAAGAAATCCATGAATATGAGAGAAAGACAAAAGACACAGCAAAATGCCAACATTAGGAGAATCTGGATGAAGGGTACCTAAGAATTCTCATTATTCTTGCAACTTTTCTGAGTGTGCAATCATCAAAATTCAAAAAATAATTTAAGAGAGCAAGGTGTGTATATGCATAGAAATATAGGGGATTTCCTGGGGATTAGGTTCATGGTGACATCTTCCTTAAAAGCACAAAAAAATCAGAAAATAATGAAGTAAGCTTGCATAGGGGTTAATACTTATCTCTCCAAAATATGCTCTGCACAATGAAAAAAAAAAAAAAGCTGTTTTTAAAGATCTTTCAAGACCAGCTCATTAATCATGTTCTACAAAAGAAGCACCAACATAATCAAGCCTTCTTCACCACAGATCTGTGCTATTTTTTTTTTCCTCTGAAAGTCAAAGCTTCCTGATACTATGAGTAGTTGAAGATGCTGTGGGGACTTTTCTGGAATATGTAAGCTAAAAAGGAGTTTTTCATTAAAAAGCAAACAGGATAAAACAGACTTGGTAGAATTCTTGAGATGCTAAGCCAAGGGGTAGGAATGGGGGTTAGCTGGTTGCAGTCTACTCTAACAAGGCTCCCAGGTAGGCAGCTGGCTAAAAGGACTCGTGGGGTCCATAGTTCTCTATCATATGCATCCCAATTCTCTGGTGTCCTACTGCTTACAAAAAGCTCTCATGGGTATAATTTATTTCACCATTTCCTTAAAGTGACTTTTTTTTTAAAACTCCAATATTTATTTACCAGCAATACTACAAAATAGCCAGTTTCCAAAACAATAGTATTAACTATAATCTAAGACGTCGGCACTGCACACTGCATCTACTTGGGGACAGAGTTTAACCTGAGCAAATAAATACCCTGAGATGGAAGACACCAAATGAAAAGGAGCTAGAAAGGTAAAGTAGGAAGGTAAGTACAATAAATTATATTGCAGAGCTCAGCATAAACACTGCCCTCCTTTCTCTTTGAATCTGACCAGAATCCATTCCTCTAAGCCCTGTCTTTGAGTCAGACCCTCCCAGTAACTTTGGCTCATTGCTACAGAACATATTTACAAGACACTACAGGGAACAAGGCCTTGGGAGGCTCTGTTCACATGCAACACCACCCTGAGAACAGCATCATTCATGGTCTCCGACACCAATACTCCCACAGAACCGCCATACTGACCTCCCCATGTGGGCACTATTTTTCACTTTCCTTAAAGAAATCAATGAATTGAATCTTCCAGGAGTAAATATTTCAGGAAAAAAAAAAAAAAAAACAACCAAAGGCCCTAATCTATATCCAAAGACAAACTCCCTGTAAAAAAAAAAAAAAAAAAAAAAGGCTGTTTGCAACCAAAGAAAAATTAGGATTAATTCTAGGACAACCAACAACTAATCTATGTGCATTGACCAATACCAAAAGAATCCAGGTTTAAAAACAAACTCAGTAAGAGATTCTGTTTTCACCTTTTAGAGAAGAGAACACCAAGATATAGAGTTAGCTAGTAGCAGAACCAGAATTCACACCCAGATCACCTGCTCTGTCCCCATCCCCCACTTGTGTCCCTGCAGTCCACACAATCCACTTGAACAGGGGATGAACCAAGCATAATTTCACTGCAACATCCTAACTGCCAAATCACCCCCCATTCCCTTGTTTTAGATGTCCTAATGGGCAGGTGACAAATCACATTCTATCCCTCCCCAGCCTCCCAACACAAAACACATTCAGAGGCAAAGCAAAAGACAAGATGATGAGCTTTACAACCGCCTATACTTCCTTCTTACCCAGAGGAATATGTTCATGAGCTGTCAACTGGGGCAGGAGGAACCCATCATTATGTAATGTCAGAGGGCAGGCAACAAGGGGCAGGGAAGCCGAGCCTATCAATGCTCCCGTCCTTTGCCCACAAAGATATAAATTTACCTTTGACAATGTGAGTGTCTCAGTTTTCTAGGGCCTACACGTTCAAGACTGGCTTTTCAAAAGACAGCCACAAATTCCTGCAAATCTCTCAGGCCTCAATTAACTGACTAGCAAAGCCAGAAAGGCATAAAATATGAAAAGCAAAGATTAGAGATGTCGAGGACTACAAGTCTGCAGAAAAGGGAAGAGGAGTTGCAAGGATGGAGACCCAATTTCCCACCCTGAGATGCATGTTTATTTTTACCCGGTAATGTTTACACCCGAAACACAGCGAGGCCTTCAGCGTGGGGAGTCACTGGATGCGGCCCCAAGACAAACGAGGCAGGCGCCGCGACACCGGCACGGTGCGCCGCATCCTGCATCCCCAAGCTCCCAGCCGACCCTCCGGAGCCAGGGTCGCCCCTGCTCGGATTGTTCTCAAAAGACGCCACCGCTGGCGAACCGCTAGGCTGTGCGATTTCCATGACAACCACGGGCGCCGTCCGGGTCCGGCTGTCCAGGTACCGGGACTGGACCCCGCGCCCGTTGCCCAGCCCCGGCCTCGGCCCCGCAGACGCCGCGTCGCCCCGGGTCCCGCCCGGCTCACCTACCTGGTGTGCCCCGGCCCGCGGCGCCCGCCGCCCAGCTATGCCCGGTTCTCCGTCAGCCGGGCGCGCGCCCGGCCCCGCTGCAACAGCAGCGGCACCGCCTGACTGAAGTGGCAGGTTTCGAGCCCCACCTCAGGTGCGTATCCCCCTGCCCGCGTCCGCGGCGCCCGCCCCAGCCGCGAACCTGCTGCCCGCGCGCAGCCCAAGCCCGCCGCCGGCGCCGGCACCGTAGCTCCGGACGCCGAGCGCGGCCCCGCCCCGGCCCCGCCCCCGGCCGCGCAGGCGCGCCGCAAGCCTCAGCCGGCCAAAGCCCCGCCCCTGGCTGCTCCAGGCTTCACAGATCTCACCCTCCTCTGTACCCGCGTCGCCTGCGAGGAGTTCTTCAACTTCCGGACCTACAGATGGCGTTTTTACCCTCAGCGACACTGAGGCTTTTGAGGCCTGACACGTCGCCGAGGAGTAGGTTCCTGAGAGGAGCCGCGACCCGGCGACGTGCTCAGGCGATTAGCGCGCTCCCGAGGTGCAGATGTGGTGGCTTCCTCTGAGACGTTTAGCAACGTGAACGGTCCAATCAGAAACGTGCAAAAAATAAATAAAATAAAAATCACAGTTCTTGGAAAATACAGATTTGCAAAAAGAAGAGGTTGCTGATATTTGAGTGTGTGTCCTTCCGGACCTGCCTGGCATATGTGCATAAATGTGCATTTATAGACCCCCAACTGATATCAGTTACTTCTCCCATGAAATTCTTTTTTCCATAGGAAAACAAAATAGAGCTGTAAAAAGTTTGGGAAGAAATGTTTCACTTTGATACGACTTTAAATCTTAACATTTCTGTTTGAGCAAGGTAAATACTGGACTGAACATAAACAGTTAATTTCTCCTGGAGTCTTTACATCTTTGTTTTGTTTTCCCTCCCCTGATTACTTGAGTCATTACATTTTATCAGGGGGAAAAAAATCTTTCTCCTTAAAAACTGTTAAATGAAAACTGTTTTTTAAAATTTTATTTTAGTTGCTGATGGACCTTTTTAAAAATTATTTATTTTATATGTGGTGCATGAGATTCAAATCCAGTGCCTCACCCATGCTGGACAAGCACTCTACCACTGGTCCACAACCCCAGCCCCATTTTAATTCAATAAATCAAAATACTTTGCAGTCAGTGTTCACATCTCAGGTATAAAAACAAGTAAGCATTTATAATTTGCCTCAAAAATGAAAGATATTACTCTGTTAGAAATTAAACAAGAATTCTCTGAAATCATTTAGATTTAGGTCTGATCCTCCCCATGCAACCAAAATTCAAATGCATATGATACTCTGCAACAAAAATAAATAAACATAAAACTAACTTTGAATCTTTCTTTTTCAATGTTTTATTTTATTTCTCTTCTGAAATATAACCCACTAACAAAATACTTACCTTTTGTTATTCTAATAAACAGAAGGAAATACTGACAGAACTTTGACCCTAGTACAAAATTAAAGCCAAGAGAATCTAAGGAGCTGGTAGAAATATTTTTTTTCATATTTTATTTTGTAAAATTAGTGTGACCAATACACCTGGTTTTCCTGGGCCAGCCCCAGTTTGCATCTTTTTTTCCAGTAATAATTTTACTGGAAATGCTCCTTTTCACTCTCAAAAGTATTCCAGTTGAAGCATTTTATGGTCAGGCTATTTATAATTCAGTTAAGAGAGTTTTAAATTCAGAAACTTTAAAAAGAAGAAAGAACCTAATTTAAATTCACATTTAAAAATAGAAATCAGTCTAATGTCAACATTCATTCACTTAGCACAGTAACAAACTCTGAATGAAAATCAGTCTTCCAATAATATTTGTCACTTAATTGTTGTGTAATTCCGAATAACCTTAAAAGATCAGTTGTGTTTCTGGTGTGACATTTCCACTGTAGAATGAACTTATCAAAGGAAAGGGAGCCAAGTATGTTAGTTAAGTGCATTAACAAGATGGATAATGAGCAGTGTGCTGGTGGCACAGTATCTCAGTCCTTCAGAAGTTCTCAGCATGGGTGCCCAACCAGTCCTTAGTATTCTCTAGGAGTTTGCTGGAAATGCAAAGTTCCAGACCCCACCCCAGAGCTGTTGAATCAGAATCTCTGAAAGTGGGGCAATCTGTATTTTAATGCAGATTGGGGCAATACTTTCGAGGAGATCTGATGAGCATACGGACCATGGGTACACTCACACACACCATGGGTAAGCTGATTTAGGTGATCTATATACAATAACTAAGAGCTGAGCAGTGTGATCTGCAGGACTAGTACTGAAGGGAAAGTGAGGAATGAGACACGGGTAAACGAGAAATGACAGACCAGGCAGAGATACACACGAGAGTTCATTTGTCAGAGCTGACAAAGGCCATCTCTCTACAGGAGAGGGAGGCAAAACAGGCTTGGGTTCTGGGATTTTTATAGGGCACACTCAGGAATCAGAGCCAGGCATGTCCTAATGCGGATGGTTAAGGCTTGGGTTGGTATGAGGGAGTGGTGAGCCTTTCTCAGAAAGGCCCTTGGGCAGGAAAGCAAAACTTTTTCCTTAAAATGGCGGCTGTCACTTAAGATGGCAGTCCAGATGCTAATCAAGGGCCTTATAAGGACCATCCTACAAGAGAGTTCCTCTTCAGCACTGAAACATGATGTTTATATGTACATATGGTTTCATTAGACTTTGAACAAGCAATATACAAAGGCTAAGGAAAAGCTATAAATTGCCTGCCTGACAATTGAAGGAATGCACACAGAGCCCCCCATTTAAACACAGGAAGAGGAAATCTTTGATTCCAGCATTTGAGGAAATGTTTGCCTGATCATTTGTGAACAATTGATCTGACGAGCAAAGACTACAAATGACTACAGTGACATATCAGTGGGTACAGATGATAAAGAATATAGATTTCACAGAATTAGCTCAAGGGAGTCACTAAACAAGCAAAAAACAACAAGAACAAACAGTAACAACACATCCTGGGAAAGAAGAATAAATATGATTTCCAGAGTTACCACGGCATAATATTTAAAATGTCTGTTTTTTAAAATAAAAATAAATAAATAAGTTATAAGGCACATATACAGGAAAGGACACAGGCTTAATGGTAGTTGATAGACCATTCCTGAAAAGCACAAATGTTAGACTTACTAGACAAAGATTTTAAATCAGCTATTACGGATACATTCAAAAAATTAATGGAAATCATGTTATGGTTCAAATAGGGAGTGTCCCCCAAGAAAGTTTTGAGGTGAAATGATTGGGTTATGAGAATCTTAACCTAATCAATGCATTAATCTTGTAATAGGGATTAACTGGGTGGTAGCTGTGGGCAGGTAGAGTGTGGCTGGAAGAGGTAGATCCCTGGGAGCATAGATCCTTCTTCCTCTTCCTCTCCCTTTTCCTCTCCCTCTCTTTCCACCTCTCTCTCTCTCTCTCTCTCTCTCTCTCTCTCTCTCTCTCTCTCTCTCTCTTTCCTGAGCATGACCTGAGCAGCTTTCCTCCTCCACATTCTTCTGCCATGATGTTCTGCCTAACCTCAGGCCCTGAGGAATGGAATTGGCCATCTACAGGCTAAGACCTATAAAGTCGTCGTGAGCCACAAAATAAACTTTTCCTCTTCTAGAATGTTCTTGTCATATCTTTTGGTCACCGCAGTGAAAAACTGACTAAAACATCATTGTATATAGTATATATTAGTACGCTACTTCTTTTTCTACAAAAGAAAAAAGTGATAGACAAATAGAGGAACAAAAAGGATATATGATACATAGAAAATAAATAATAAAATGACAAATAAATCCTACCTTATCACAAGCTATATTAAATATAAATGCATTTAATAATGGGATCAAAAGCAGAGATTGACAAAATGTACTTTTTAATCAAGTGTTTTAATTGTAGATGGACACAACACCTTTATTTTGTTTATTTACTTTTTATGTGGTGCTGAGGATCGAACCCAGTGCATTACACATGCTAGGCAAGTGCTCTACCGCTGAGCTACAACACCAGCCCCGAAAAATGTACTTTTAAAAAAATAGATCCAACTACATGCTGTCTGCAGAGATAAACTTTAAATTCAAAAGTATATACAGGCTTGAGGTAAAGTTATGAAATCATGTAAACCATAACCAATAGAGTGCTGAGGATTATACTAATATCAGAAAAAAACAGACTTTTAAAAAGATTGCTAAAGACAAAGACAATGTTTAGTAATAACAATAATAATTGATCAGGAAAACAATAATTGTAAACTATATGCATCCAAAATAAGTCCCAAAAATACATGTAGAAAGTCTGATAGAATTGAAACAAGAAGTGGAAAATGTAATATTTATAATTGAAGATTTCAGTATTCCACTTTAAATAATGGATAAAGCAACAAGCCAGAAGATCATCAAGGAAATTAAAAAACTTGAACAATGCTTTAAACCAACGGGACTTAACATACCTATGGAATGAACACTCCCCCAAACAGGAGCAGAATAGACAAAATGCTCAATCACATGTGGAATATCATGCAGGAGAGACTATGATAGCCCCTTTAAAGTCTCAATAAAAAGAATTGAAGGTGGGCTGGGATTGTGGCTCAGTGGTAGAGCGCTCACCTAGCAAGTGCGAGGTCCTATGTTCGATCCTCAGCACCACATAAAAATAAATAAATAAAATAAAAGTATTGGGTCCAACAACTTCTAAAAAATAAATGTAAAAAAAAAAAAGAATTGAAGGCTTACAAAATATGTTTTCTGACCACAATGCAATTAAAATTTAAAAATCAACAACAGAAGGACATTTACAATTCATTGGAAATTAAACAACACATTCCTCAAAAGACCAAAGAGTTCAAGAAGAACTCAGAAAGGAAATGAGAATCTATTTTGAGAAAAAAAATTAAAATAAACTTGTACTTCCAGTGTCTCTCCCAGTGCACAATGTCTTGCATGCAGCAAACAATGACACAGTTTTATTGAGCTTGGTGGTTTTCTAATCTGGATCCCTTGCAGAGTTTTTAAAAATTCTGATTGCCCCAGCTGTACCCAAGGCTGGCTAGCTTAACATCTCTGAAGGTGAAGGCCAAGCTTTGGAATTATACAGTTTCCCTGGATGAATTTTCTGTGCAGCCAAGGTTGTGAACCACCAGTACATTACTTTATCCATCTGTTCTTATTGATAAGTCCTGGCCAAAAACAGTTCACCTCCACTGGAAATGAACTGAATTAAATTTGGCAATTTTGTTTTTTGTTTTGGTACCAGGGATTGAATTTGGGAGCACTCAGCCTCTGAGCCACATTCCCAGCCCTATTTTGTATTTTATTAAGGGTCTCACTGAGTTGCTTAGTGCCTCACTTTTTCTGAGGCAGCTCCTTCTACCTCAGCCTCTGGAGCTGCTGGAATTACAAGCACGGGCCACCACGTCACACGGCTCAATTTGGCAAATATTTTTGATTCTGCTATCTGCAATCAGGTACATGTGGATGTGTACATAACAAACACAATTTCCATGGAATAATACTTCCAAGAGTGCAGTCTTGTTATTTTCTATTATATCCCCTTACAGCTTGTCATTTGATTGATCTCATGACTCAAGAATGGATTACAGCCCACAATTTTAAAAAAAAAATTAAAAGCCTTTAAAGAATCATAGTAACTTTGCAAGGAACAGGGAAAGCAGTCAGACACCTTCTGCTTGGACCAACGAACCTGACCCAACTCTATTTAGCATAATTGAGCATGTGGTTACATATGTGGTTTCCAGGGTCCCTACCCAACTTCAACGCTCTATGCTTTGACAAGTGAAATGGGTACAATTAAAACCCCTCCATGCTTCTCCATCTCCCTCTCTCTCCCATCTGAGCTCACCCCTGGTTGTCCCACAGCTGCAACAACCAACAGGCCTCTGGATCCCAGGTGCTACTGTGCAGTGATGGGCAGAGTGGGCCATTGGCTCCTGGGGCCGATGGTGGTGCCCTCGGGAACAGGGCAGGTTTGGAAATGGTGCCCGTAAAATTTTAGCATTTACTTATTGGCACAGGAAGTAAAGTATTTCCTTCCATGTTAAAAGGCAGATGTTTCAGATAGCTTTTTTGAGATATAATTGATATAATTTTGAATGAAAACTATACATTTAATGTATACAGTTTGATGAGTTTGCACATATGCATACACCTGTAATACCATCACCATAATCAAGGTAATAAATATATCATTTCCAAAAGGTTCCTGGTGACTCTTTAAAAAAAAAGAAATTTTAATAGTATCAATAGAAAAAAAAGCAAAAGCAGATATTATGAAAAGTTACAAACATCAAATAAGGTTTATTTCTCACATGTTTCAAAGTCCAAGAGCAAAGGGCTCAGAAATCCAAGCTCTTTAAAGCCAGGCCTGCTATGTCACCAAAAACAAGAAGAAAGTAGAACAGGCACATAGAGACACCTATGCCACCTCTACTCAGGCATCACTGGTCAGGGCTAGTCATCTCATCAGCCTGTCTGCAAGGGTGGCTGAGAGGTAGAGATACACCATGTGGGTGAGACAGGGGTGCACCACCATCATCAAAAGCCATCCCACCCACCCAGAGGGACAAACATCAGGCAATGCATTTATTATCAATCATTGAATTGCGAGTCCTTCAACAGGGGCATTCTTACTTTGGCACCCGGACTTAATTACTGGTAACAACGTGCTAAAAGGACCAAACCAGGCCTTGCTGCCAGTCCTGAAAGCTGAGGTTTGCCCAGAGAATGAGATCATCCCTCCCACTGTACTGGTGAGATTTGTCTTTTTTTCTTTTTCTTTCTGATTCCAGGGATTGAACCCAGGGATGCTTAACCACTGAGGCACAAACCCAGCCCCTTTTTATTTTGAGACACAGTCTTTCTAAGCTGCTTAGGGTCTCAAAGTTGCAGAGAGTGGCCTCAAACATGCAATCCTCCTGCCTCAGACTCCCGAGTCACTGGGATTGTAGTTGTACACCACCATGCCCAGCCAGATCTGTCTTTGAATCATAGTCCCCACACAGAGAGAAGCCCTAGGTGGAAATATGTGCACAGCTCAGAGCAATCCTTCCCTTCTATGGGAAGTCATACTGCATATGGGCAGAAGTGCCCTTGGAACGCTTCCCCTTATTATTAGCTGAGCATTTTTTTGTTGTTCCCAGTCTGGGGACTGGGAAGTCCAAGGTCAAAGGACCCACATTCAATGAGGGCTTTCTTGCTGCAAAGGGATGGGAAACAAAAAATGCAGGGTTTCTTTGCAACTCTTCTTTCCTTCTTCTCAGGTAACCCCGAATCACATCCACAAGATTTCTCGCCTCTAATGAATTTAGGAAAGACGTGAACTGTGCTTAAACTGTGAGAGAGTCCAATATTGCCACCAACCCCGTGAACACTGACTTCTGTTAACAGGATGAATTTTGCATAACCACAGGAAATGGATAGAAGAATCAAATCATTCTGTCAAAGCAGACTCAGTCATCTGGGCCTAAGGTTTACCACGCTGCCCTCAACCATGAAGAGCTGGCAAAGAATGTCTGCATGCTTCGGTGCTATCAGAAGCCACTTACCACGTGTCCTTCGTAAATGACTGGTCTTGGGCAATTTCACTGAGAATATAAGATTTCGAATAACATAAACCCAAATTTAACTTTAATACTTGAAAGTATATATGAAGTTTAAAAGAATTTCAAGGACCATTTTGGAAAATTCTCGTTTAACAATTACTACCCTATTGAAACAGAACTTGGAGTATTTCAAAGGAGCTGTCAAAAGAGCTTTGAATTCTTCACATTCCACTCTTTCAAGATAGGTGCCTTGTTTTAAAAATCACACCAAAAAAATATAACCCACATCCAAAATACCTAAAGTCATCATAATACTGTTTGGATAACCAATGAGTTTCATGGTTATTGGGCATTTGATTTTTTTTTTTTTTTTTTTTTTTTGATAGCAGGGAGGGTACTGGGGATTGAACCCAGGAGTGGTTAACCACTGAGCCATATCCCCTGCTCTTTTTTTTTTTTTTAATATTTTATTTAGAGACAGGGTCTCCCTAAGTTGCTTAGGGCCTTTCTAATTTGCAGAGGCTAACCTTGAATTCATGAACCTCCTGCCTCAGCCTCCCAAACCACAGGGATTACAGGCATGTGCCACCACAGCCCAGCGTTACTGGGCATTTGAGGATCATGAACCAGGAAGCAGCCCTCACTAGACACCAAATCTGCGGGCACCTTGATCTTGGACTTTGCACCTTCCAGAATGGTGAGATATAAACTTCAGTTGCTTATGAGCCACTCAGCCAATGGCATTTTATTAGAGCAGCCCCCAAAGACCAAGACGCTGTGTATATATAATAATGTCATTTTAATTTTCTCATGTTTATCTACTTCTCTCTTTTCATGATGCAATTTAGCAAATATAATTGTAAAGAAAAGCAGTAAACCAGAAGACTGGAAGAACAAGGAATAGCAAATGTGCAAGGTCCTCTCTGGCCAGGGCAGAGGTAGGAGGACAAGATCTGTTCACCAAAGTTTCTCAGGGCCCCTGGCCCAGGATTCTGCCCCTCTCATGTCTCTTTTTTTTTCTTTTTTTTTTCATAAATAATTTGATGACAAATATAAAATATGATTGTGATTTAAAAGAAAACTGGAAGGTATGCATAAGCAAAGGAGAACAAAAAATAATTTGTTTATCGTTCTACCATGAGATAATGGTGTTAAGAATTTAGTATATCATTCCACACTTTTTTCTGCCTATTTTAACTACCTCTCTTAGAATGAAAGAGAGAATGAGATTGAACACAAAAGAACTTTTCAAGGTCACTGTCTTAGTATTGCTGTGTTGCTGGTAGTTTTGCTATAACAGAATACCTGAGACTGGGTACTTTATAAAGAACAGAGGTTTTGCTTGCCAGTTGGTATATGCCTATAATCCCAGTCAGTTGGGAGGCTGAAGTGGAAGGATCACTTCAAGCTTCGGGTTCTAGACCAGCCTGGACAACACAGTGAGATCCTGTCTCAAATAGTAAAAGAGATACAAACAAACCCAAAACCAGAGGCTTATTTTGGGAGTCTGGAAAGCCCAAAGTCCACATCATAGTGAGGGCCTTCTTCCTCTAAGGGGCTGTCAAAATAGAGATGTTTGCACCTCCTTCTTATTCTTCTCAACTCCAAGTCTGTGGATTTGCTTTCTTCTCAAAAGAAGTGGACTTTATGACTATATTTTCTAAATAGTGAGGATTTCCGCTGAAAACAGCATCTATCCTAAGAACATCTGGCTAGAGTCGCTGAATAGCATGGAGAGGACAAACCTGTGTTACAGAGACAGAGCTCTATATGGCATAGTATACGTCTGACTTGAAATGCAGAAGTGAATAGGCTCCCCCTCCAAAAAAAAAAATTCTTTTTAAGCTGAATCAATTTCTGAAATTAGAATAAATGCATCCCTCTGTGCATCTCAAGCAGCCCCAGGGGGTTCTGGGAATGTGTGCAAAGGGTGGGGGGGGGGTTGGGGGGGTTGTCAAAGTGACTGCAGGTGCTAATGGCATTCAGTGTGATGGGGGATGGAGGCCAGATGCTCATTGTGATGCTGCCCTACCCCAAACAAGGACTGAAAAGCCTGTGACAGGGATCACTGAGAACCAGCCACTCCTAGGCCCTCTTCCCCCCTGCCGTGAACACAGTCTTAATGTTCTTGGGAAGCATGGGGTCCTTTTTTAAGTGCTAGGATGATGTGGGTCATAGGCCCAATTGCCCCCGGAATTAACTACAAACACACTGGTCAAATCCTCTTTTCTTTTAGCTGAATCAGAGATGGGCAGAACTAGAAGGGCCCTGAGTTAACACCCCTGGCCCTGTCCTAGGGACAGAGAGATGCAGCAGCCCCAAGGTCAATCTGAGAGATGCAGAGCCCCCAAATCCTGAATGCAGTACCTTTGCCAGCAAAACACGCCAAAGTGGTACCATTTGCTCATTTAACTCCTGCGGATCCAAGCGTCTGAGTCTTAGGAAGAGCTGGAGGTGGGGATGAACGCAATACAGATGTTACTGATATGATGCGTAAGCCCATCATATAAAATGGTACAGTATTTGCAGGGCCTGACATACTTCAGATCTCCTCTAGGTTAATTATAATATCTAATGCAATGTAAGTACTATAAAAATAATTGTTACACTATATTGTTTAGGGACTAATGACAAGGGACAAAGTTCAGTACAGACACATTTTTGTTCTTGTTGTTGTTCCAGATATTTTCTCTGAGGTTGGTTGAATTCACAGAGGCCCAGCTGAGAACATAGGAGGCTGGCAGTCATCTGAGTTGTGCCGGGGACTCCAGCCACTGTTCCACTGTTGAACTGAGTGTGGGAAGCTCAGCACACTATCAATGTTCCAGCACCAGAGCAAAGATTATCTTTAAGTTAATATATTATTTGTTTCTCAATATGAACAATGAAACCAAACATAAAGTCATTCTTTAAAAAAATGGAAAGTAAATTATTCAAATGAAATCCATGATTTGAATTCTTAAGTTACAGTTAGGAACTAAAAATCACTAAGATAACAGGAATGTGTTATAAAAATAGACACTCACTTTGCTTTGGTGGAAATGAAATTTTCTGACAGTTTTAATGCTTCCGTGGCCCATTATCTCTTTTCCTCTAGAAATGGTCACTACATTTGCCAGTGTTTCTTAGGACCTTGTAAACCTTAAGAAGTTTATTTTAAATTCAACACGCTATGTTCTCTACTGGCAGCTGGTCCTGGCAAAGTTAAATAGACAGTGGAGAGCTCAGAAATGAACCCAGTAAATTATTGCCGCAGTTATGCTGCATGCAAGTCTGGTGGGGATCAACAATGACGCCTGATTTTGAATCCATGTCTCTGTTGTTGTGGGAGAGAGAACACAGCAGCCTTGTCTGTCCAGATAAGACAGGGTTGAAAATCACTCCCCTGGGTTGAAAATTGTCACACTGTATAGAGTTAGAACAAGCCCCTCTACTGCCACCTGCTGGGAAAACGTCATAATTAATACAAAAAGGTTCATAATGGTGTGCGTGAGCAGGACACCTCTTTAGCTGGGGCCTTACAGGGCAGAGCACAATCAGAGTAGCTTGATGTCTCTTCAGAGATTGTGCTTCCTTTCTAGGGTACAGAGCAGCTGTCCTGGGAAGCAACTGCTTAGTGAAGGGTCACAATTTCCACTCCCTCTTTCCCTGCATCTAGATGTGAAAAGTTTTCACCAATAGAAGTGATAGGTGTCTTCTTTTTAATTTTATTTTACTTATTCCAATTTTTAAATATAACAACAGAATGCAATTCAATTCATATTACACACATAGAGCACAATTTTTCATGTCTCTGGTTGTACACAAGGTAGAGTCACGCCATTCATGTCTTCATACATGTACTTAGGGTAATGACGTCCATCTCATTCTACCATCTTTCCTACAACCATACACCCTTTCTCCCTCCCTTCCTCCCCTTTGCCCTATCTAAAGTTCATCTATTCCTCCTATGCTCCCCCCACAATCCCCATTATGTATCAGCATCCTTATATCAGAGAAAACATTCGGCATTTGGCTTTTTGGGATTGGTTTATTTCACTTAGCATTATATTCTCCAACTCCATCCATTTACCTGCAAATGATGATTTTATTCTCTTTCAATGCTGAGTAATATTCTATTTTGTATATATACCACATTTCCTTTATCCATTCATCTACTGAAGGGCATCTAGGTTGGTTCCACAGTTCAGCTATTGTGATTTATGCTGCTATAAACATTGATGTCCTGCATCCCTGTAGTATGCTGTTTTTAAGTCCTCTGGGTATAAACCAAGGAGTGGGATAGCTGGGTCAAATGGTGGTTCAATTCCAAATGTTCCAAGGAATCTCCATACTGCTTTCCAGTTGGCTGCACCAATTTGCAATCCTACCAGCAATGTATGAGAATGCTTTTCCCCCACAACCTCGCCAACACTTATTGTTTTTTTAATTTCTTAATAGCTGCTATACTGACTGGAGTGAGATGAACTCTTAGTTTTGATTTGCATTTCTCTAATAGCTAGAGATATTGAACATTTTGATAGGTATCTTCTTTAGGCCAAGGTGATTATGAACCAGAGGTACCTTGTTCATCTCCTCAGACCTGTCTGGTAGCTGCCTGTGGAACTCTGAGACCCACAAAAGGGCAATGCCAAAACCCAGGATCTGGGTCCCTGCTAGCCAGGAGCATCCATGCTGCAAGAGTGAGACACCTGTGTTGTGTCAGCATCCGAGATTGGTAGTCCATTGAGGGCAGCAGCTGGTGCGACTTTAGTAAATATGATTTGCTACTGGCTGATGCGTTTCATCAGCTAGCTGCTGACTAGTGGTACCAAACAGCAGCAATTATAGCAACATTAATGGAGGAAATATGAAAAAAATTGAGGCCATTTACATTTCCCTGAAAATTACTAAAAAGATTGTTCTTCCTAAATTTCATAGCAAAGTACCAGTGTAGCTCACACAGAATCCATGAGAATATGGTTTGGAAAACCTTCTGTTGCTGTTTTGTGGAAGGCAACCTTCTGCTTACTCTTTAGGGAAGATAGAACCTAGGGTGATGGGTACAGGTAAGGCCAGAAGGCCTACTGTGGCCAGGCAACTCCCTATCCTTATTTCTTTTTAATATTTATTTTTTAGTTTAAGGTGGACACAGCATGTTTATTTTAATGTGGTGCTGAGGATGGAACCCAGTGCCTCACATGTGCTGGGCAATCACTCTACCACTTAAGCCACAACCCCAGCCCTGCCTAGCCTTAATTTTGCAGGTATTTACCTGCTCACCTGATCTAGGTGTAGAACCTCAGGAACTGAAACATCTCCAAAGCTGTCTTTGCTATAAAGATCATCACATTTCATGGGATGAGCTGATGAAAAGGAAGTGACATAGTACACTGGAATCCACATGGGAATTTAAAAGAAAATCCTAGGTCAGTGCTACCACATTAAGGGTCCAAGTATTTACATTCCACCCAATTTTCTGGCTCTTTGGAGCTCAGAATGTAGGTTCTCTTGTCTCTTTCTGGTTAATGGAATTCTCTGGTTATTTGTTCTGCTTTAGTATTATTGTAGGTGCACCTGGGCAGGTTTCGCCTGTTTGATAAATTTGTTAAATATTGAATATGGTTAAATATTCAAGATTAATGGACATGGGGAGGTTGTAGTATAAGTTAATCTTAACTTTTCACCAACACAAACCACCACATTAAGGTGGGTGCCTCAACATGGATGTCTACCTGTTGCTTTGTTATAATTTCTAGGTACCTATCTTAGAAATGTACCAAAGAAAGCTCACTTTCTAATTTCATGAGAGCAAAATCATACCCAGAAACCTCAGAAGAGCACATTACTGACTAAAACAGGTTCCAGTCTTAGGTCTTAAATCATAGACACTAGGGAGTGTCTTTCTAAAAAGAATATTAAATTATAAATTCAAAATCACGAACAAAAGTAAATATTTGAGTGAGAAAAATCATTAAATGTTACCAATTTAAAAAAATAAAATACCAAAGACATAACAAACTAAAGAACAATACTCTATTGGTATTTTATTGCCATTTTATTAGTCAACTAGCTGATATAACCAGTTTGCTACTTTTGGGGGGGGTGGTACTGGGGATTGAACTTCAGAGCACTTTACCACTGAGCTACATCCCCAGCTTATTTATTTATTAATTTTGAGATAGGGTCTCAGTAAGTTGCTTAGGGCCTTGCTAAATTGCTGAGGCTGGCCTTGAACTTGGGATCCTCCTGCCTCAGCCTCTTGAATTGCTGGATTACAGGCATTACTGTGCCCAGCAGTTTGCTATGTTTCTTTGTCTTGCTATTCCAATCAGGTTTCAACATGAGCTTTCTTGAGGGCAAACCTTGTCGACCCTGTAGGAGAACTAAGGACGCTAGTGGATGAGCTGGGAGTACCCCTTACCTTCGTCTCTGGCTCACAGTCCCCAGCCTCCCCACTGTTCCTGCTACCTCTTAACTCCAATTTGCCCAAATCCTCAGGCTCCAATCTCGGCTCATGATTCTCACCACACCATCTTCCTGCTTCTGTCCCCATGGCTGAGTGCCTTATGGTTGCTGTTTTTTGTCTCAAGCCCTGGAGAGCCTGAACCTGGTTAGCTCAGCTTGGCTTTTGCAGAGAAGAACCGTGCAGGTCTGCATCCCTGCGTAGAGGCCCATCCAAGGTCCAGCCAGCTCTGCTATCAGCCTTCTCTCCTTTTGTAAATATTCTGCCAGTGCGTTGTTTGCCATTGATTAGAGTGCTTTGTTACATGGTCAGATCTTTACCATTTGGTGCAGACAGGCTAGGCAAAGGAATAACTACTAGGAGTTTTGATAAAAGCACTTATTTGTTTGTTTACTCCTCCCAGTGGTGGCCCCAGTAACAGATTCTTGATTCCTCCCATGTCAGAGAGAGCACTTGGTACAGTCCTGAGTAAACTGAGTGATTTAGAAACTCCACAGAAGCTGAAGGTGGAGGCCCCGGCTTGTAATCCTAGCAGCTGGGGAGACTGAGACAGGAGGATCGGAAGTTTAAAGACAGCCTCAGCAACTTAGCCAGGCCCTAAGCAACTTATTGAGACCCTGTCTCAAAATAAAAAATATAAAGGGCTGGGATAAAAATTAAAAAGTCTCAGTGGTTAAGTGCACCTGGTACAGAAAGAAAGAGAGAGAGAAGGAAAGAGAGAAAGAGAAAGACTCCGCAGTGTAGTGATTGAAGTCCTCCATTAATGACAATGTACACGAACTTCTGAAAGAAGGTTCTCATTTCACAAACCCTGATCTCTTTTTTGGGGGGGTGAGGTGGGATACCAGGGATTGATCTCAGGGAATTCAACCACTGAGCCACATTTTGTATTTTATTTAGAGATAGGTCTCAGTGAGTTACTTAGTGCCTCGCTTTTGCTGAAGCTGGCTTTAAGCTCTCGATCCTCCTGCCTCAGCCATCCCAGCCGTTGGGATTATAGGTATGTGCCTTTCTTATTTACTAGTATTTTACAACTGTACATAATAGTGGGATTCATGATGCCATATCTGTACATGCACATAACATGGTTCGATGGATCTCATTTCCCAGTGCCTTCCCTTTCCCTCCTCTCCTGCTTCCCCTGATCTGCTTGCTCTAGGCTATTGATCTTCCTTATGTTATTATTATTACCATCATCATCATCATTATTTTAATTAGTGCATTATAATTGTATGTATGCAAGATTCATTGGGGTATATTCGTGCATGGATATAGCATCATTGGTAGATTTCATTCCCCAGTACTTCCCAGTGCCCTCCCCTCTTCCCTCCCTGTCCATCTGATTCCTCTACTCTGTTTGTCTCCCTTCAATTACCCCCTGTACCTTCCTTTTTTGTTCCCTTTTCTCTCTCTCTCTCTCTCTCTCTCTCTCTCTCACTTCCATGTCTGAGAGAAAACATCCGATCCTTGATTTTCTGAGTTTGACTAATTTCACTTAGCATAATGTTCTCCAGCTCTGTTCATTGACCAGCAAATGACATAATATGGTTCTTCCTTATGACTGAGTAAAACTCCATTGTGTATACACACCACATTTTCTTTATCCATTCATCTCTTGATGGGCACCTGGATTGGTTCCATAACTTGGCTAGTGTGAATTGTGCTGCTGTAAACATTCATATGCAGGTATCACTATAGTAAGACAATTTTGTTTTTTTTGGATAAATATTAAGGGGTGGGATAGCTCGGTCATGGTGGTTCAGTTCCTTTTTTGTGGGGGAATCGCCATACTACTTTCCAAAGAGGTTGCACCAATTTGCAGTCCCACCAACAATATATAAGAATATGTAGTTATTCTTATTACGCTGTAGTGATGTAAACTTTTGGGGGAAGCTACTTAACATTCATGCAAAACCTAAGAAGTCCAGCATTTTGTTTCAGTAGCTTCACCTCCAGGAACTCTAAGGTGATTAATCCCTTCAACATCTAGCACATACTTATCAAACAACTATTATGTGCTAGGTCTTATACTGTGGGATTTACCATGATAAGGAGAACCTGATTATTATCTGAATAGAATTTGGTTTAAGAAATAATCAGATGAATGTGCCATAGAAAAATTAACAATGGGCCAGGCTCAGTGGCTCAGAAGTTGAGGCAGAAAGATTGAAAGTTCAAAGCCAGCCTCAGCAATTCAGTGAGCCCCTAAGGAACTTATTAAGACCCTGTTTCAAAATAAAAATAAATAAATAAATAAAAGGGCTGGGGATATAGCTCAGTAGTTAAGCATCCCTGCGTTTAATTCCCAGGAATCCATCAACACATGAATGGTTAAAAAAATATGGTATATTTACAAATGGAATTTTACTCAGTCATAAGGAAGAATGAAATTATGTCATTTCACAAAATTAGAAATGAATAATGGAAACATGAATGATTAAAGACTGACAACTACTGGCAAAAGTAGATTTGTTATGGTTGGTTGGAATGTGCTCCCTCTAAATTCATGTGTTGGAAATGTAATCCCCAGTGCAACAATATTGGAGGTGGGGCCTAAGGGGAGGTGTCTAGGTCACAAGGGCTCTGCCCTATACAAAAGTTTGTAGGAGTGGATTCTCTCGATTGCCCCTCTATAATGTGTCCGCCATATTGTGACACAGCACAAAGGCCCTCACCAGGTGCTGGCCCCTCCATGTTGGACTTTTCAGCCTTCAGAACTGTGAGAGAATAAATTTCTCTTCTTTATAAATTACCCAGTTTCAGGTGTTCTGTTACAGGAACACAAAAGGGATGGGAGAATTTGCCCTTTAAGACTATTGGTGGCCAGGTGTCTGGTGCACGCCTGTAATCCCAGTGGCTCTGAAGGCTGAGGCAGGAGGATTGCAAATTCAAAATCAGCCTCAGCAAAAGCAAGGTCCTAAGCAACTCAGGGAGACCCTGACTCTAAATAAAATACAAAATACTGGGGATGTGGTTCAGGAGTCAAGCACCCCTGAGTTCAATCCTCCCAGTATCCCCCCCACCACAAAAGAAGGACTATTGTTGTAGTGTGCATTGATTGTGCACAAAAATCACAAAAGGTTGAAACAAACTGTTTTAAACACTCCTGCTTGCTTCGTAGAGCCTATGGGTGTAGTGTTTAGAATACAAATTCTAAAATCTACATTACTAGTCCTGTGACCTTGGCATTTTACAGACATTCTCTGAGACTAATAGTTTTTCTACCTGGTTATGAAAATTCAATAAGACAGATTCACTCATGAAAGGAGTTCCCACCAATACTGGGTACTTCTCTGGGCACTGGAGATATTACAGAGAGCAGAAGAGGGTACTAGAAGGAGAGATAGGCAAATAGCACCTACCATTAAGACATTTCTCATCTCCTTCAACTTGTTTGGGCTGGTGCATCCCTCAGCATGTGCCATGTCACTCCAATCCTTGCTTTTGTGGTCACATCACCTTCTCTGTGATCTTCTGTATGGGAACCCCATTCATAAGGACCCTTGCTACCACATCAGGCCCACCTGGATAATTCAGGATGAATCACTCCATCTCAACGTCTGTGAAGTTTTCATGTCTGCATGATCAGTTGATATTGATACTACATACCCTCATGGCAGTGATAAAGTGCTGTTGTCAGGCACTTGGCTCCTGTTCTGGGTGTGAATATGTGTAATATGTTAATATGGCTTTACCTTCTGGAGAGAGGAATATCACATAATCTATATAGGTTTTCTGCAATTCTTTTATAAAAAATGATGTCCTTTCTTCCTTATTCATTGGTTTATCCATTCATTTATTTATAGGTGTATGGCCTCCTAGAACTTTATATTATACTTTGGGTTATAATAATTCTATTTTTTTTCTTTTGTTGTTCAACTGGTTTCAGTTTTGGCCACTGGGAACTCTTTCAGAGTGTTTGCTATGATGTCCCTTTGACATACTTCCAGCATTTTTTAAAAGCAATTTATGGTTCTGTGAGATGCTCCAGGCTCATCATGTTATTTTCCCTGCCCTAGTTCTAGAATCATCCTCTGTTCTTTTTCTTGGAGAAAGATAATTAGAAACCAAGATCTAGGTGCTCACTACCAGTAAGTACCAATAAGTCCAGGCCATTCAGCAGACAGACAGGAACATATCCATGTCTACCAACCTTTGTATGCACACCTACCTACACTTACTCTGCATCAGTCTGTATGTATAAATAAACATGAGTTCATAGTGACATCTCTGATTCCAATATAAGACCACAGGATTCATTCCTGCCTCTTACTCTTACTTTTTTATAAATTTCTCTATGTAATAAACTTCAAACCATTCAAACCCTTCCTTCCTTCCTTCATAGAATGCTTGTCATCTCAGAATACCCCCATATCAAACAAATTTACAACTGGAATTTTGTGTTCATGTAACTTCTTGCTTGTCTCAAGTCTAACTTTCTAATCAAAGCACCATTTATTTAGGTCATCGTTGTACCCTGTGTCCTTCAGTAAGTTTATGTCTTATGTTTGTAATACAGTTAGATTTATATGTCAAAAATCTGCTTTCCATTACAGATTTGCCCTATATCCAGATCCAGTTTTTAAAATTTGCCTTCCTTAAAGTTTACTCTTTGTGATGCACAGTTCTCTGAGTGTGGAGAGATGTGTATCTGTGTATCCCAGGCCCATCACACTAAGCATTCCCCTGCGTGTCCACTTGATAATCAACCATTCGCCATCTCTCAGCTCCTGACAATCATGGGGCTATTTTCAATCCTTATGGTTTTGCCTTTTCCAGAATGTCATATCAATGAAAACTTTTGGCATGAATCAATGACTCATGGATTTTCATTGGCTGATTAGTATTTGATTATATGGATATACCACTGTTGAATTGTATCATGGTTGCTTCCAGGTTTTTATTATAAATCAAGTTTCTAATAAATATTTGTATGTATGTTTCATATGAATTTGCTTTTAATTCTCTTGGGAAAATACCCAGAAACATGATTGCTGGATCATATGCTAGGTATGCATTTAATTTTGTAAAAACTGTACTAAATTGTCTTACAAAGTGGTTGGGCCAGTTTCCATACCCAGCAGCAATGCATGAGAGTTTTTATGCTTTACATCCATGGCGATATTTAGTGTGGTCAGCTTCTTGGATTTAGCCATTGTTTTAAGTAATTCATAAAGTCTTTGCACAGAAGAGTACACATTTAAAAATCAATTAATGGGGCTGGGGTTGTGGCTCAGTGGTAGAGTGCTCTCCTCACACATGCGAGACCCTGGGCTCGATCCTCAGCATCACATAAAAAATAATAATTAAGTGAAATAAAGGTGTTGTGTCCAACTACAACTAAAAAATAAATTAAAAAAAAGTACTCTGACTTAAAAAAATCAATTAATATGTGTTGTTAATAATAATGTTAAAGATTAAAAGCCTAAGTCAGAAGGTTCTTTCCATGTGTCTGTGGTGATGGAGGAAATGTATGCTTTTGCATAAAGAATGGTGCCTGGCACACAGGAGGTGTTTAATAAATGATCCTTCCTCTCCAGTCTGCCTTTTCTCAGGCAGTTCTGCTTTCTTAGGAGGGAAAGCTTCATGATACAGGAAAGAAGGTTTGATGCTGTGCTATAAGGAAGCTGTCACTGGAGGGGGGGTCATTTTTTAGGACGCTTGGTCATTACACCTGCTCCAGGTACAGAGAAGGCGGGGCCTCAAGTCTGTGAAAGATATTCTGTCAAACTCAAAGCCCTTCCCACCCTTCTCACTTTTCTAGAACTCTCTACTACGCAGCAACTGAGGAAGATAGGAAAGCAGAAGGAAGGGAAAGGGACTTTTTACTTCCTTTTTGCCCCTCCTTAGACTGTCCAAATTCCTATTTATGAACTTGTCCGAGTTCCTGAACTATCAGTAACAGCCAGCAGTACCCTGTCCTCATAAGTCTGAGTTCAAGCTCTTGGGCCTGCTCCTCTGAGCACCTCTGCCCCTTTGATCTCCAGTCCTGGGGGTGTATAGCTGCTTCCTGCAGCTGCCCCTCCCTGAATAAACTCAGCATCCTCTTCCACTCTTTCAGTCCCCCAGCACGTACAGCTAATTCCCTCTATTAAGTTCTCTTTGGTGGAATACCTAGCATGGTTTGCATTTTTCTGATGTCCTTAGATTCTGATATTTAGGTTCTTTGTTGGCTATTAAAAACAGTGCTGCAAAAAAAAAAAAAAAGAAAAAAAAAACAGTGCTGCAGGTGGGTATTGTACCCCACACTTGTAATCCCAGCAATGCAGGAGGCCGAGGCAGGAAGATTGCAAGTTTGGGGCCAGCTTGGCCAACTTAGCAAGACCCTGTCTCAAAACAAAAACCAGAAAGGTCTGGGAATGTAGCTCAGTGGTTGAGCACCCCTGGCCCAATCTCCACAGTACTCCTACAAAACAAAATAAAACAATGCTGCTGTAAACATTTGTACCCGTCTCTGGGGACACATCACTGTCATGTCTCACCTGCCTCTGGATGTTCCTGGCCCCTCCCATCAGTGTATACCACCCCTGCTCATTAGTCCCTATTTTTCTAGGGAAGCCATTGCCCTAGACACATACACTGGGGTTGGAGCTTCCTTTATGTCAAGAGCTGAGGCAGGATTCAGGAATCGTTTTTAATCCACATCTTTATTTTTCCTGTGCAAATGTCAACGCAGGCATAATTAATAGTTAAGGCTTTAAAAATATACGCATTTTGAGAAAACATTGCTAGTTACATTTTGCTGATGCTATGAGATTGGATCAACGACCTTTAATAGACCTTCTTATTCATTTTTTAAAAGTTAAAATGGTCAAATGACCCACAGTAAATGGTCAAATGACCTGCAAGAAGAGACCCATGTAAGTCCAAAATACATAATTGAAAATGCAGTACTTTTGGCATGAACTATATTAGGACCCAATTATGTAATATATGGATTATAACATCAGATCACAGAGACTTCGAAATTTTCAAAGCAAAGTGGGGGATTTTGTCTGATGAGAAGAAGAAAGGAGGAGGAGGGAAGGAGAGAGAGAAGAGAAGGGGAATAGAAAAAGAAAGATTCATCATTGTGTAATTTGCAATGTGTATTCAAGTGAAGGATAGACCACGGAAAGTATAATTTGCAATCACAGAACCAAAATATACAAATCTGTTATAAAATGTTAATGTAGTTATATTTATTGGATTAAAAAAAAACCCTAGTTTCTGCAATCTGCAAGTTCTCAGCTAGCTATAAGCTTTGCCTTAGGATGGAATTCCAAGAGGGTTTGAGGCTTCCTCAGGTATGAAGGAGCAGTTTGTAAAGATATGGATTATGGGCCTCATCTTCTACAAGTCCCGGTCAACAGCATTTTTGACTTACGACACCATTCCAACCTCCAAACTAAAAGCCTCTCCCTGAACAGAGCTCTCCTCTTGGAGCTAGGACAGCTTGTCCCGGGGGGTCACATAGCCCTAGCAGCAGGCTATCCCGGCAGTGGCAGTTGGTTCCAATCTCCTTTGGGGACTCCCAGCATCATTCTCACCATGCAATGCACTCTCTTCAGAGTTTGTCTAAATTCCTGTGTCTGCCAAATTTCTCTGAGTCCCTGAATGATCAGTGATGGCCCACAGCATCCTGTCCTCAGAGGTCCCAGTCCTAGGACAAGAATGGAAGCTGTCTTTGAATCCCTTTGGCAAGTGAAAAGGGGACACCGCTCTTCCCCTAAAGAGAAGCTCTATTCTAGGAAGCAGATCCTGGTGTCACTGTGGCTGCATCTGCCAAGGAGTCTATTGGTGTCACCGTGGCTGCATCTGCCAGGGAGTCTAGTATTGCTTTGCCAATTTGAAGGGGCCTCCCACAGAATTTGTGCTTGCCACAGAACCACCAAAGGCTGGGGTTTCTAGGGGTCCCAGCAAGCATGTAAAGAGACATCAGACTCAGAAATACATCCTCAGACCATCTCATATAAGATCGAATTTTCGTTTCTGCCTATCTTTTAAGTTTCTTGTTATATTTTATTTTTTTTAATATTTATTTTTTAGTTAAAGGTGGGCACAATATCTTTATTTTATTATTATTTTATTGTTTATGTGATGCTGAGGATCGAACCCAGTGCCTGACACACGCTAGGCGAGCACTCTACCACTGAGCCCCAGCTTGTTACTTTTCATAATGAGATGGTGATAGAGTGAGGTTGGAGGTGAGGAAAAAGAAAGGGTGACTAAGTAATCTTCCACTTGTAGGAAAATTAGGTTACAAGTCCTAAAAATCTCCTCATGGATTCCATAAAAAAACAAAACAAAACAAAAAATTGGGCCAGCATGTAGCACACACTTGTGGTCCCAGCTACTTGGGAGGCTGAGGCAGGAGGATCACTTGAGGCCAGGACTTCAAGGTCAGCCTGGACAACACAGTGAGAATCTGTCTCAGAAGCAAATTATTACAGTTTCCCATACATACTTGCATGTGCTTGGACTGAGGATACTCCACATTTCCCTGCCCTGCTTGGAATTTCATGAAGATCTTACAGTAACCTGGCACTTCCCTGGAGCTAACATCCTGAGTCCCATTTTCTAGAGAAGAAAACCAAAGCTCTCTCCTGCAGTCACACTGCTTGCAAAGGATGAGCAGAATGCAGGATGAGGAATGCAGCCCCAGCTGAGTCCTCCGCCACACAGCTGCAGACATACAGCGTTGCACAGAGAGTCGGCCCCCATGGAGCAGCTCATTTTCACTACTGTTTGGCCTCTGTCTTTGCAGCCTCATCGGGAGCCTCCGCATCAGACGGGGGGCCGCTCCCACTGCCCTTCACCTGGCTCTCCAGCTGGCTGAGCCGCTGCTTCACCTTCATCTGGTTGGAGTTATACTCCGCCAGGAGCCTCGCAAACCTGGTCTGTAGCATGTCCAGGGAGGACTCCAGGTGCTCCACCTTCTCCTCGATGTCCTTGGGGTCTGCCCCAGCCTTGGCCACATCCTCATCGATCAGGTTGTCCTTCATCAGGATCTGCCGTCCCTTCTCCTCCAGAGCCTTCTTGGCCTCAGGGTATTCAGTGAGGGCCTCCATCAGATCATCCTTGGACAGGCAGAACAAGTCCGAGTAACCGATGCTCCTGATGTTCGCCGTCCTGCGGTTCCCCGACTTGCTTCCCTTGATGTTTAAGATGCTGATCTCCCCAAAGTAACTGCCATCGCTGAGGACCACAAACTGGGTGATCCCATCATCGGCCACCACAGCCAGCTTGCCCTCCTTGATGATGTACATCTCCTTCCCAATGTCCCCCTTCTTGCAGATATAATCCCCAGGGCTGAACACGGTTGGCCGAAGCTTCAGCACCAGCTCCACCAGCAGCCCCGCCTCGCAGTCCTGGAAGATGCGGACCTTCCTTAGGGTGTCCAGGTGCACGTTGATGGCGATCTCGGCTTTCAGCTTGTCTGGAAGGCTCTTCAGCACCTCCTTTTCATCCACCGTCTTCCCGTTGGCCCACAGGTAGTCAAACCAGCGGATAACCCGGGTCTCCAAGTCCTTGGTCACCTTGCGGAACTGCATGTACTGCTTGATGGAGTCAATCTTAGCCTGGAACTCGGCCCTGGAGGCATTCATGTTCGAGATCATGGAACCCACGTTGCCCACAATGGTGGCAAAAATCAGAACACCCACCAAGAAGTCAATGACCACAAAGAGATACTCCTCGTCTTTCACGGGGGGTGGAGTCTCACCGATGGTGGTCAGGGTCAAGGTGGACCAGTAGAGACTGTAAATGTACTTCCTGGAGAGGCGTGCATGCTCTGGCTTGGAGATATTTGGGTAGACCCAGGAGTCTGTTCCGAAACCGATGAACTTGGAGATGGCAAAGTAGATGCAGGCATTCCAGTGGATAATGACGAGGATGTACAGGACCAAGTTCCCAATCCTGAACACATTGGGGTAGCTGGTCCTCGTCTCTGTGCGGTCAAAGAATTCAAAGAGGCGAGAAAGTCTCAGTAGGCGGTTGAACCTCAGTTCTGGGTAGTTCATGCCCCACTTTATATAAGCCAGGTCTGTGGGGACCAGGGACAATACATCCAGCTTGAACTGCATGGACTTTGTGTAATGTTTCCACAGCCTGCTAGTATCCTGGACCATCAAGCCTTGCTCGAGGAAACCTAAAGAAGAAAAAGAAGGTCACGTGGGCATCAGAGCACCTGGCTTTCTTTGGTCACGGGCAGAGAAAGGTATTTTATATCAGGACTACACACTATGCAGTGACACCTATGTAAGGACAGCAGCTTCCAAGAGCTGTGGGAAACTCACACTCACGGATTTTCTTCGATGATGTTCTAATGCATTCTATATTCTATTCAGCTTTTCAAAAACCAGATCAGTTGGGCAATATTGAAAATAGATTGGGTATCATCCATGTTGGCATCCTGACCTTTAGGTTTCCTGTTATATTTTCACCATCAGATGGTGGCAGAGTGCGGTTGGGGAGGTAAAAGAGGAAGGGTGACTACATAATCTTCCATTTCTAAGAAAATCAGGGTACATACAAGTCCTAAAAATCTCCTCATGGATTTCATAAAAAAATAATTGGGCCTGACATGGTAGCACACACCTGTGCTCCAGCTACTTGGGAGGCCGAGGCAGGAAAAGATTATTACATTTTAAAGGATAAATGAAAATTTGTATCTATGATTTATATATAATATAATTTTAATATATAATTATATAAAATTTTACTTACATATACATTATTATTAATATATATAAAATTCATAATTATACATGTATTATCTATATACATAAATTTATATAAAATTATATAAATTTTATGTACTATTTATATAATCATATAAACATAAATTTATATATAACCATATTATTTATAAATTATACATGATTATATGAATTTACAATGTGTATAATTTTATGATTTATAAATTTTATATATTTTATAAATTATATTTTACAAATATTGTATAATATACTTTTTTATAAGTTATATATTATGAATTAATAATTATTATTTATATAATATATAAATTATAATTGTTCATATAAATATATAAAATTTTAAAATACATAAAATTATAAAAATAAAATATAGGACTGGGTTGTGGCTCAGAGGTAGAGCACTTGCCTAGCATGTGTGAGGCACTGGGTTCGATCCTCAGCACCACATAAAAATAAAGACATTGCATCCACCTATAATTTAAAAATAAATATTAAAAAATAATAAAATAAAATCTATATGAAATTTAAAATGTACAAAATCATAAATTATATATTTTATGATATATTTTATTTTATAAATCATGCAAAATTTATAAAATTATATATTTTCTACATTTATACATTATTATTTATGTAATTGTATATTATATATAAATATAAATGGGTACATATATGTGTGTATTGATTTTAAAAGGGGCTTTTCTAAGTTAACTTTCAGAGTCAGAGTGAGCTGAAGAGTTCACTGCCTGGGATTGGCTTGAAAATATCCCAGGCAGCAAAAAAAAAAAGGGACGGGGTGGGGCAGGTGACGGACAGAGGGTAAGAAGCTGGGAAGTGTGGAACTGGGTGAGGGCCGTAGGGGTCACAATACTGTTCCCTCTGCTTCTGGCTGGGTACACTGGAATATCAATCATAAACATTTAAACACACAGCTCAGATTCTATCAAATCGATTTCACCAGTCTCATGGGGCACAACCTGCCTTTGAGAAACCCTCCCCAGGAGTGGGGTGGCTCCTCCTGGTTGCACATTATAGTCTCCTAAGCTGCTAGAAGTCTGGGATTCGTGTCCAAAGACTCAGACTGGCAGGAGACAGGCTGGATACAGGAGTTAAGAGGCGTTCCGACCAGTGCACTCTATCATGGAACTCGTGACCTGCATTCTTTTAGTTTTCGCTATTTCCAAACATGCACAGGAATAGAGAGAGTAATATAATGGGTGCTTTTGAACTTTGGGTAAGCAGCAGAGTCCCCTATGGGGGGTTCAGTGGGACACAGAGGGCTTGAGCCTGGATGTCTGGGGCACTTCTAACAGGTTCTGGGTGCTGCTGCCACTGGTCCAGGGCCACACTTTGAGGCTATATGGGGGGTAGGCTGTCACCTCTATTAAAATTGGAAATCAAGTTTATCCACACATAAAGTATGTCCACACATAAAGGACACCCCACCTCCAGCCCCTATTCTTCACATCCTTCTTTTGTCATCCATTCTTCCTTTGGTGTCTTTGGTGTCTTTGGGCGGGTAGGTTCCAGGATCCACCTACCCGTCCTGCCCAAGGATACAAAAATCCTCAGTTGGTTGAGCCCGAGGACACAGAGGGATAGAAGGGCCATTGCACATGTACTTATTGAGTGCCTGGGCTGTCACATAGCATTCCTGTGCCTTGACACGTCTTGACACTTCTTTGAGACCTTTCTCTCAATTCTGATGAGTTTTCCCCTTGGACCATGATCCACAGCCACTTGGTTTCTGTGCTTCCCTCTCCCCCAACTTCCTGATGCACCTGGTGTTGCCCAGGGCGGAACACAGGCATAAGAGTCAATGTCTGAGCGAGGGGTCTTGTTGCACCAAACTTGGCTGAGATCAAGGACAGCCAGCCCAATGGACTGTTCATGGAGCTCTGAGCCTGTGCAAGCTAATGATGTGCAGCAGAGTGGCAGATCCCCAGGGCTGGCAGGTCACCATGTAAGCCTCAAGCCATGCATGGGAGGTCTTCTAAGTGACAGTGCTAGGCACCAGTGTGGGAGCCCGTGTGGCATGACTGGGTAGTGTCTGTGGACTTTGAGCAACTCACACAGTGTCTCTGGCCTTGTTTTCTAAATGAAAAACGGAGACCACCATCCTGCACCTCTTGTCTTGTGCAGTAGTTCCAATGAGAGCATGAGATGTGTTTGGAATGCTTTATAAACTACGAAGACACACAGAGAGAGGTGTGCTTGCTGTGACCTGGTGGTGTTAACATGGACAATTATGGCACAGTTTTTAGTTTAAAAATCTTGAAAGAAATAAGCAGGGCTTTTGCCAGTCTTCCTGTGAATTAGAAAAGGGAGCACAGCTCTGAGCCTGAGGGGTGGTGAGTTTTAGTCCTGGTAGAGGCAGTAGAAGGAGGTCTCATGTCCTTGGCACTGTGCTCTGAAAGCTACTGAGTAACTTTCCCTTTTGCTCCGCTACCAGTCTTGAACAGGCAGAGCTTGGAGGGGTCCTTCCAGATTGAAGTGTGGCCTTCTTGCTTTATAGATGTCCACAGAGACAGCTTGACCTGCTCAAAGCCCTTCAGTTTTCTGGGAGAGCAGAGCCCAGAGCATAGGCATTCTGACCCCTGCTCAGGGTCCATTCCAAGGTTCAGCATAGAGGGACCTGGAATAGCAGCACCCATCTTCATGGTTAAATGGTCCCCAGACCTCCTGGCCTCTCATGGTCAAAGACAGGTAACGTCCAACCTGTTATTCTGGATCTCTCTGAGCATTCCATGTGGTACCCAATATCCCCCTAACCCCAAAGTCTGTGGCCTGGCTCAGAGCAGTCTCCAGGCCTGGGACAGACTCACCTGTCCGAGTGCGTACCAGCATGTCCAAGCCATAAATGACATCTGACGAGTAGTCCAGGACCAACCACAGCATCAGGTGCTCAGACTGGAGCTCATCAAAACAGGCCCTAGACAAACCCAGCATGAGAGATGAGACAGATGGCCACTTGTCAGAACACAGGCCAGGCAGCATCTTCGTACCGTAAACATGGCTCACTTCACGCAGTGACAGTCCTGCTTGCAGGGTTAGAACCCCAGAGTATTAACCCAGGTCTCTGATGAGGAAACAGAGTTTCTTTTTGTTCCTCCAGAACTTGGGATTTGAACCCAGGGCCTTGGACATGCTAGGCAAGTGCTCTACCACCGAGCTGCACCCCAGCTCTAGAGACTCAGGTTTTAGAAAATTATTGTTCCATGGTCATGGGGCTGCTAAAAAGAGCCAGGGGCTGGGAGCGTGGGTCAGTGGTAGAGGATGCACAAAGTCCTGCTTTGAGCCCATTACCAAAAATGAAGGAGGAATTGAAGACAGAGGAGAAGGAGGAAGAGAGCTGGGATTGACCCCAAAGAGTGACAGTGAGCTATAAAACCCTAATAGGTGCATTTTTTCTAGGCCTCTTGGTAGAGTCAGGTAACGGGGCTAAGGACCTACAACAAAGTGTGACAACTGAGAAACTGACAACTAAACAAGCCAGTGAAGATCTCCTATCTTTTCCTCTTTACACTCTCTCTCTCTCACAGAGCCAACACCCCGGAACTCCCCTGCTGACCTCAGAAGAGCAGCAGCCTGTCCCTGTGGCCCTTCCTGTGGCTTGCTCAGCAACCCTCTGAAGAGCAACAGTTCACTCCTGGGTCCTCAGATTCTGACTGACAGGCAGGGAGCAGTGCAGCCCCCTGCTAACTTGCAAGGAGAGGTCTCCACATTCCCTTCTTTGTCCTGCAAACCCTCAGGAGAGCTGATCACTCCTTTCTCAGGCCATCCCAGGACTCCTCTTACACTGGGGTAGCGTCATGACTTGGATTTTAAATGTCCCCAAAGGCTTATGTGTTAAAGACGTGACCGCAGCCTGTGCTGCTCCTGGGAGGTGTGGGACCATTAGCAGATGGGGCCTATGGGAGGAAGGGAGGTCATTGAGGGCATGCTCTTGAAGTGGAGATGGGGACCTGGCCCCCCAATACTTCATGCTGAGGTGAACAGCTTCCCCCATCACCCACTCCCCATGATATGCTGCTGCTTTGTCACAGGCCCAAAAGCAAAAAATTGCCCATCAAGGGAGAGCTCAGAAGCTGGGTTCAAATAAACCTTTCCTCCTTTTAAGTTGTTTATCTCAGGCTTTTTGTCAAAGTGATAGAAAGATGACTAATGCTTGATCAGAAATGCCACCACGCTGTCTCCCAGAGCAGCAGCTGTCTGTCTTGCAGTCTTGCTCAGGAATGCCTCAAAGCCCACTGTCTAATGTCAGAGGGGAAGGACTTGCCTCTGTGTCCTGGTCTTGCATGCCAGCTCAGCAAAGCCCCAAAGGCACCCCTCACCCTCTCGGGGCTGCATCCTGGTTGGTCCTATCATGCTTTGGAGAGCCCCAAGTCCTCGCTGACTCTCAGAAGTGTAGAGACCTGCCCCTGCATGCTTGTCCTGCAGGCTTGCCTAGGGCCCTCCAGCTGCTCTCAGAAGAGCAGCATATTCTGCATCCTTGTCCTGCAGGTCTGCTGGGAAGGGCTCCTAGATCCCTGGCTTACCTTGAGAGAGCAGAGTATGGCCCTCATCCCTGCTCAGGAACTTGCAGCCCATAGACTTTCTCAGAAATACCCCCAACTCTGCCTGCCTGCAGAATAGAGCTGCCAGTCCTGCATCCTCATCTGGTAGCCTGCTCAGGAATGCTCCAAAGGCCCCTATTGAATGTGGCTCCCTCTGGTCCCTCTCCCGGTAGCTCTGCTCAGGAAAGCCTCTGGAGCCCCTTCAGAGGAGCAGTATCTTGTCCCTGTATTTACAAACATCACTTCCTAGGAAAGGTTTAATTTTCCCCTGGTGCTTGGGAAGCACCAATTCAACCCTGCACCTCCCACCTGCAGCTCACTTAGAAAAGTGCCAAAGCCTGTGCTTCTCTCCAGAAGAGCAACAGCTTCTTTTAAACTTCCCAAAGTACATGCTTGCCTAGGAACACCCTGCAAACCCACATCCACCCTCAAAATAGTAGCAGCTTCAATTCACAATAGCTAAACTATGGAACCAATCTAGGTGCCCTTCAACAGATGAATGGATAAAGAAAATGTGGTTCGTATACAAAGAGCGTCTCAAGCCCAGCTTGTCAGCAGTGACTTAGAGCACCCCCATAGTCCTCTTGGAGAACCTCCTGATTTTATAGGTGGAGAAACTGAGGCACCAGAGCTATAAGGTGGCTGTGAGGGGACCACAACTCTGAGATCCTGGGTGACACTCCATCTTCTGGCCATGGCTGCCCTCACCTGCTCCAGCCCGCCTCGAGTGATGGCCCAGCCCCTGCACCTACCTGCACACAAGCAGACACCAGTTATAGAAGACTGGCATGGCAATAGTGGTCAGCCAGCGGTAGTAGAGGTTGCTGGAGGGATCCATCACAAAGTCTTCCTTCTTCTTTCTGGAAACACACACACTCACAAACAGTTCAGTGTGTTGAAGGGTTGTGGCTTTGGGAGGGTTTTAGAGAACTGAGGGTAATTTCAGGTTGACACTGGACAATGACTATACACATCAGTGTCCTCTCAGTCTCAGGGGGTCACACACGGTGTCCCTGAATGGGAAGACAGGCTGGAATCCAGGGCAGACTTTGGGGTCCTTCCCTCCCAGCTCAACTCCCCAGGAAGCCATGGTTAAACCATAGTCATGACAATGATATTTTGTGTGACATGTGGCAGCGTCCTTGCCCTTCAGGATTCTGGAAATGAAAATGCTGTCTGGCAATGTCACCAAGGACTAGTGAGGGAGCGTTGGGACCGTCCAGGGGAGCTTTGTGTAAGTGCTGATTCCCAGGCCCTCCCATCCCCCCTCCAGAGCTGGGGCCTGGAGATGTGCATTTACACCCCGACTGGGGGTTTCCAAGGAAGCTGCTTTCCTTTGAATATGGAAGCCCAAGAGTATGCCCTTGGGAACCCTCCCTGCTTCCCTCACTGAATTTGTGCTAAAATGAGGTTATTGATTTTATTATTATCATCATCTATTATTCCTAAACTGTGAGGCGAACCACCCCATTCGAGTACACCCCAAGAAATTAGTGGTTCTATCCAAAGTTCTAGAATTTATGATCTTTTTCCATGAGCTCCTGGGAAAGTCGAAGACATCCTGAGACCAGACACATTTTGAGGTCGGTGGTGAAAACCCAAATCCACATACTGAGTTTTAAAGTCATGTATCAAGCTCTGTGCTTTGATGCAAAGGGTGTGGCCTGTAAGTTGTTCTCAAAACTTGTCTCTGGACCCACTGAAGGGAACCCAAGAGCAGAAATGAAGCACAAGTCAGAACAGTTTTGTGAGGCATGTGCAGACAGCCCCTGGCTTAGGTGGTTCAGCTTAATGATTATTTTGACTTTACAATGGTGTCAAAGATATGCATTCAGTAGACACCTGACCTTGAATTTGGATCTTTTCCCAGCTTGGTAATGTGCAATCCAATTCTCTCTCCATGCTGGTTGGTGGCATGGAGCCATAGTGCCTAGTCAGTCACATGATCTCTTATTACCATATATAACAGGCTTTGTGTTGGAGGATTCTGCTCAGCTGTGGGCTAATGTGAGTTCGGAGAGGGCTTAAGGTAGGCAGGGCTGTGGTGGGAGGTTTGATAGGTAAGGTGTATTCAATGTACATTTGACTTGGGATATTTTCAACTTAAGAGTGTTTATTGGAATGTTGCCCCAACTCAAGTCAAGGAGTATTTTTAGTGGCAAATCTCAGAGTCAAGTCCTGCAAATGAAGCCAAGTTCAGATGCATATTCAGACATTGCAGGATGGTCCTGCTGGTACACATGGCTTTATTCTCCTTCCTCTTTATCTTTTCTGCTTTCTGGTATGTGTATGATACTGGTGATTGAACCCAGGGTCTATATGCCCAACCCTTTTTAATTTTTATTTTAAGACAGGGTCTTGCTAAGTTGTCCAGGCTGGCTTTGAACTTTTGCCTCAGCCTCCTGAATAGCTGAGATCATAGGTTTGGGCTACTACACCTGCCCCACTGCTTCCTCTTCTTTATTGGGTACCTTTTAAGGGTTAGGTAAGGTATTATTCTAAAAGTTATGTAAACTGATGGTTATAAAAGTTTTTCAAGACAGGCATTATTGCCCCATTGCCCAGTTGAAGAAACCAAAGTGAAAGGTAAGAGATTTTGCCTGTTAAAGGGAGAAATCTATAGCAATCACCTTTGGGCCCCTCTGATTTCACTCTTCCACATTCTGGAAGAAGGCATAGTTGAGAAAAATGTCTAGTCATTGAAAAAGACCAGTATGCTTTTATCTGGCATTTGCTAAGAAAATAATTATGCAAATATGCATACAGCAGAGTCATCACAATAATCAAAAAGTGCAAGCAATCTAATCATGCCCTAGAAGATCAGCAATAGAATTCTGTGAGGTTACTTGATGATGTTGTGGAAGAATATGCAGCAATATGGGAAAACTATTCCTAATATTTTCTAAGTTAAAGAGCAGCCAGGTGTGGTGGCACATGACTGTACTCCCAGTGATGAGGGAGGCTGAGGCAGGAGAACTGCAAATTTGAAGCCAGCCTCAGCGATTTAGTGAGGCCTTGTCTCAAAAAAAAAAAAAAAAAAAAAAAAGGCTGGAGATGTAGCTCAATGGTGAAGCGTCCCTGGGTTCTGTCCCCAGTTCCAAAATAAATAAAATAAATAAAAAGCAGACCATAAAAGAGTTTAAATAATAGTGAACTGGTTTTCTTTTGCTGCCAGAACAAATTCCCACACATTTAGTGGTTTAGAAATCCATCATGTAGATCTGTAGGTCAGAAGTCCAGTGTCACTTCCCTAGACTAACATCAAGCAGAGCTGTGCTCTGTTTTGCAGGCTGTTTGGGAGAATCTGTTTCCTGATTTTTGTGGACTGTTGGCAGAATTCAGTTCCTTGCAACTGTAGGATGGAGGCCCTTGTTTTCTTGCTGGCTGTGAACTGAGGGCTAGTCCTAGCTTTCAGAGCCTGCTGTGCCCCTTGGTCTGTGGCACTCTTCCTCCATCTCAAAGCCAGTGGTGGTGGCCAGGTTCCACTTACTGAATCTCCCTCCTCCTTCCCTTTCAACTCTGACCTGCTCTTCTACTATGTCTTTTACTTGAAGCACTCATGTGATTATATTGGGCCCCCCTGATAATCCACGATATCCACCCAACTCAAGATTTCTAAATTTAATCACATTTGTAAAGTCACCTTTGCTACATGGGGCAAACTGTTCAGGGATTAGGACAGTAGAGACTTCTTTTTCTCCCCTTCCCCCCCCCCTTTTTTTTTGAGTGGGGACAGAAGGGCTATTCTGTCTACAATGATCAATATTTATTGAGCATATTTATCAGGCACCGTTTCAACCCTTCACACAGCTGTGTAAGACACTATTACAATCCTTTGAGGTCATGGCTCATAAACCCCAAATCACAAATTATAAGCCAGAAAACTTGACATACGGACTAGTCAAGGTAACTTGCCCAAGGTCACAGAACTCTTAGGGGACTGAGTTGGAATACAAATGTTGAGTAATTATCTTTGATATATTGTATCTATTTATCTATTCAATATTTGTGCCTAGGAAAAAAAGTTGGAGGGGGCTGGAGCTGGGGCTCAGTGGTGGAGTGCTTGCCTGACATGCCTGAGGCACTGGGTTTGATCCTCAGCACCACATAAAAATAAAATAAAGGTATTGTGTCCACCTACACCTAAAAAAATACATATTTAAAAACAAGTTGGAGGAATATTAATATTTTAAGAGGGGTTCTCACTGATAGCTGGGTTCTGCTGTTAACAGAAAAATGTACTTTATATGTGCTTATGGGATCTTTTCTTGTCTTCCAAGTTTTCAGCAATGAATACATGAATAAAATGGTGTTAGCTTACATTTAGATCCTCGGAGGATGCCTCCACACTTGAATCGCAATATTTATATACTAAATAGTATATAAACTGCTTTAAAGACGACCTCACATTAAATAGCGGAGTCCCAGCCAATCACAGCTGGGACTGTGATTGAGCTTCTGTCAATCACCGGAGACCCGCTGATTTGAATAAGGCAAAATGCCCGGCTGTAACCAGGGGCTCTGTCTCCACCTCACTTCCTTTTTCTCTCCATAAATGGCGCTTGATCATGTTACAACCTTCTTAGAATTTGTTTTAGTTTGGGGGTTAATTGTGAATAAAACCCAATTAAGGTCTTTAAGTAATTTTTTCTAATTTTGTCTTTTGCTAGTGGATAATACATTATTCAAATCTTAAGTGAGAAGAGCAGTCACCCATCCTCTGCCTTCTTGAATCTACTGTGATGTGACCCCTGGAGTCTTAACGTGAAATTGACAGCAGAGGGCGCTGCACACAAGCTTATCTAGCGCACCTATCCCTGTGTAGCGTTATTACGCCAGGCTCAGCTTGCTTTGTCCAGGCCTGTCGCCCTGGGGTACAGGCCTTTCCTCTGATTCCCAAACTGCAGAGGGTCTAGGAAAGACACAGAGCCATACAGCTGCATCCACAAATCCACCCAGGACTGCTGAAAAAGAGCCTGAAGTCCTACAAAATGATGCCCAATTTGGAAATAGTTATGGAGACCTAAGGAACTAACTATGTGATGGAAAAGTGGAGGAAGTGTCCAGGGAGGGTTACTTTCCATATCTTCTGTGCCCAGGTGTCCCCATTTGAGGACAGTTCCCAGTTTCATCCCTTGGTCATTGACTGCAGTGTGGACCCATGAAATTCGCCTATTTGAGAAGATTTAAGAGCCAACCCCATCCACCTCCATCCTTGTCCACGTCTCAGCCCCAGGACACAGGGGCCCAGAGTCTGCTGTTGAATTAGTCTTCTATTGCTGACAGAAAGATTATCACATATTTAGTGGCTTAAACTGCAAGTCCATTATCTTGAAGATGAATGGCCTTGCAGGATCTCGATCCCTGGTTTCCAGCACCCTAAGCTTCTCCCTGCTCAAGAGACTCAAAACCCAGTCTCCCAGGGGGTCTCATGTCAGGTTTGGCCTTAAATTCAATCATACATCACAGCAGCTATTGTGGTGTTGAAATCATTTCATTTTTGTTAATTGACTGTATTTGAGTCTTTGAATTTGATGTTCAAATTTATGCAAACAGAATACATGCTTCCTTTGTGGAAGGAAACAAGAAAACAAATCTGAGTAATGGGAGAAGAGAAAAGTGTTGGCTCGTGTCTCTGTCAGTTGGAAGTCAAGAAACGGGCATTTCTTGATGATGTTGATAGTTCCCCCCTAGCCTTTGGTGAAGAGTCCTTTTGCCCTTGGTATTCCATAAAGAGATGTCCTGTGTGGCTGGAGAGTTGTACACACATGCATTGATGCACCCTGATAATTTTGCACACACACTCACACACACGTACACACACACTCACTCCTGGGGCTCGTGGGTGGCACTTGTGAGAATCACCCTCATCTGCCAGCTCAGCGTCTGTGACAGAAAGAAATCACAGCAGGTCACCCTTTCAAAAGGCTGGTCTCTGGAAATATTTAAATTCCCCCTTTCTCTTCCCCTGATGACACCCTGAGTGTCACTGGCCTGAGTTGGCCTCAAGATGGGGGCATTTCACTGGCACCCAGGAGCTTGAAGTCCTAGAATGGAAAACGCATTCGCACCACTGAGGTGACCGTCGATGCTCTGCCCGAACTCCGCTTTTGTACCCTCAGATCGCCACATAAGAGGTTAGACCTTCAGGAGTTTATCTGACCAGACCCTTTTGCTTTATAGATGAGAAAAATGAAGTCACAGAGATAAAATGACTTCCACAAAGAAGTCATCCAGACCTTGTCCCCTCCCCTCCTAGACAGATGGATTTCCAGCCAAAGGAACAGGATTCTAGAATGTTCTACTGATGCTTGGGGTGGGATTGGGAAGCAGGAGTATTCAAGGGGGAGACAAAGCTGGACCACTAAGGCGGGGAGGGTGGATCCTGGGATTGGAAGGGAAGTGGCTCCGCTGAGCCTGGGTACTCACTCCTCCTTTGGGTTCTTAGAGGCCTCCTTTGTGTTGTTAGAGGCCTCCTTTGAGTTGTTGGAAGCCTCCTTTGAGTTGTTGGAGGCCTCCTTTGAGTTGTTAGAGGCATTGGTGTTGCTTTTGGCCAGGGGCCAGGCACTGCGGGAGGCAGAATCAGTTTCAGTTACTCAGGACCAGTGTCCCCAGGTGATTATTCTAATGCCCCAATTCCCCCTCCCCAGGTCTTCTAGTTCACAGCTTAAAGAACTCAGGACTTCTTTTTATCAGGGACCAAAAAACATTAGGGACTAGTTAGCTCTGGTTAAAGCTTTGGGGGAAGAGAGGGCCCATGCTGGGCTGGGCTGAGCTGAGGTTTTTCCGAATAAATGAGAATTGGTAGGAATTGGTGGTTTGAATCTCATCCAACTTCCGGTCTCCAGTCCCTCTGGATTTCCTGTCATTCAATTCTGTAACCAGTTGGTGTGTCAGACACCACAGGCCAGAAATGGACCCTTGGGACCTCTGCCCTCAGGCCCTTCTCAGGTAGGGAGTGGAGCCTTCTGCGTCAGGATGGACACACCCTGCAGCAGCAGCAATACCTGGTCACCCTCACCTGCACAGGTTCTTGGCTGTCAGGACAGTTTTTGACACAGCTAGTCTAAGAAAGTCAGGTTTCCTATCCTGTAGCTGGCCACTGCAGATAGCTCACAGGAGACCACGGGGACTGAGGCCAGTGACTAGTGACACTGCCACCTGTCTCTTAGGGCCTTTGCTTCTATGATGCTGGATTTCTGGCCAAATGGCATTTTGGCTACTTCTCTTGCCCTACCCAAGCCTCTGTCTTCCCATCTAACACGTGGCCACAATTTATATTCTGGTTCAGCTCACTTGAAAATCCCCCAAGGAGTGGACGCCCCATCAGCTCCAGGGTACAGGCTTCTATGCCCCAATATCACAAGGCCAAACCCACACAGGGGACTAACACCTATCTCCGCATACACCTTGCTTTGAAGTTGGGACTTGGCGTCCAAAAATTAAAAAGCCTCCTTCTCCAGGAAGCCTCTCTGATTGATCAACTACCACCTTGCCCCATCAATACATCACAGTGGCCCTTCTGATGGCTGACCAGGGATCTGTGGTATACTCAGGATGTGGTCCTTGCCCAACCCTGTGCTCATCTGGTCACACTGGGAAATGAATCAAGATTACAGCATCCATGTCCATTCGCCTAAGGTTGTAGGAATTTGATTTGATCAATTTGTTTAAGGAAGTCTTTGTTTGCTAAAAAGGAATTGACAAACCAGTCTGGCTGGGTTGTTAAGAACCTTCCTTTTGCTCCCCCTCCTCTTCTTCCATATCTCTCTGCCATCCCTCCTGTCTTTCTGTCTTGGCAGTCAGTAGCATGTAGGCTTTACTTATGGAGCATGCTTGGGGTCTGGGATGCCTGGCCCTGGGAACCTGGGACTGACTTGCACATATCCCTGCTAGCACCCAGGTGCCCCGGCCTTCTTCCCATAGCCCAGGGAGCCCACAGGTTTATAGTCCCAGCCCACGTGAGACCTTGTGCCTGAGATCCCTCCCCAGCAGGCGACTTCACATCTGTGCATTCTGCCATCTTTCCCCAGTAGAGGAGATAGAAAGTGGCTGTCCTGTAGCGGTCACCAGCAAGAAATGACCGACCTTGAACTCTCATATTTTATCTTAAGAATGCTTGTACATTTTGCAATCTCCTGTACAATCTGTACTGTAAATATATCCCCTCAAACCCTCAGACACACAAATGTGGATGGAGGTCACAGAGGAGGCTCCAGAAAGATCCAACACATCTCCTGACGCTTGCCACCTTCACTTCCCCAGGGTCCTCCTAGACCCACTGGGGAAGCCCCAAACGGGAGTCCTTCTCACTGATACAAAATCAAATGGCATTGTCTCTAGCAAATTATATAGGAACTATCTGTTCTGTAGCAATCTCTCACCTTACAAGTCTTGCATTACCTACAGGCTTCTGCCCAAAGAGAGCTTTGCAACATATTTTAAAGGTTCAACCTTTTTAAACCTTTTTTTTTCCCCAGAATGCAAGTTCTGGATGAGAATTCACCTGCTTGTGAGGCTAGGGGAGGCCAGGTTCCTCTCTACATCTGAGCTCTCCTCCCTGCAGACTGACTTAGGTATCCTAAAGAGACCCTCTGCTTATTTCCCAGTCTGACCATGTGTCATACAAGATGCTCGGAGGCCCTTGCTTGGCAGATCCTCTTACCAGAAAGCACATACTCTGCCCCAGCCTTCCCCTACCCTTTGCCTCTTACCCTATCTTGGGACATAGATGAGTCCCCTAAAAAATTAGACCAACTGGTCTAATTAGAAATATATATAATTGTGAGTACAACATAGGTGCCCCCTACAAAGGGTCCTGGTATAAAAGGCCCTTCTTTATAGCAAGATGGGTCACAGGGCAGTCTGGGATGAGGGTCATTGAGGGAGAGCAATCGTTGAGGCCCCTGATGAATGTAGAGGGCTCCATGTAGGAGGGGGTCAGTGGTCAAATGAAGCTGGACACTTGGGACCAAGGACTTCCTTTCCTGCAGGACTGCTTGGACTCCCAGTGGAGGATGCCCGAGCTTCCAGCCTTGCTCCTGACAATAGATGTCTTCTTCAAGGGATCTTGCTCCAAGGTCAGCAAGGGGCATCCAAGGTGGACCCGTCAAAGCAGACGACTCCTGTTGGCCAGCTGGTGCAGGTGGTTTTTTCTTACCTTCTCCCTCTGTCTGGTGGCTCCTGGCTGCCCGCCTGTGACTGAGCATTGCTTTCTTGGCTGGACACCTCCTTGAGCTCAGCTCCTCGGAAACGGTCCAGAAGAGAGTCAGATCTTTGGTCCTCGCAGCGCGAGTGCCTGGCAGCCCACGTGCGCAGTGAGATGATGAGGCGTGCCAACCTGGAAGGGCCATCAGAGGGCAGCCATCAGAAGAGGAAAGATAGGGAAAGCCCTCTCCCTGGTCTCGAGGACCCTGGAGAAGCAGAGATGACCAGGAGGGTGTGGGTCAGGGGTTCAGGTTTGTATATCCACTAAGCAGGGTCTTTTTTTTTCTGGGGGTATTGGGGATTGAACTCAGGGGCACTCAGCTATTGAGGCATGTCCCCAGCCCTATTTTGTATTTTATTTAGAGACAGGGTCTCAATGAGTTGCTTAGTGCCTCGCTAAGTTGCTGAGACTGGCTTTGAACTTGTAATCCTCCTGCCTCAGCTGCCAGAGCTGCTAGAATTACAGGTGTGCACCACTGTGTCCTGCTAAAATCAGTTCTGAGCAACTTGCAACTAAGCCATGAATTGTCACATACCTTGACCTAATCCCACTTTTGTGTCCTTGGCCTAAGGGAATACATTGAAGCATGAAAATATTGCTGATAGCTGCTGCTGTTGACATATTTTGAGGTGCCTGCCTGGCCCTTCTCAGCTCTGGACAGCCCCCTTCCTCTACTCTGTGGAAGGAGTAGGACCAAGGACATGTCCCTTACTCCTGCCTCAGCCAACAGGACTGGGGTTGGACAACTGACCCATAACAAGTCACTCAAGCTTCTGAACAACCCAGAGCCAATCCAGGCTGGGGCTGGCTGTGTCCACTGAAGACTGTATGTTGAAGGCCATTGTGTGAGCTCAGAAAGCCAGAAGTGGGGGAGAGGTGAAGAAAAAATACCATGACACCGAACAAGAGAGGGAGGAAGAAGGCAGCTGCCTCCCGCACCCCTCCCAGGTGCCCCTTTGATTCCATTTCCAGGACAGTTTGTAGCACTAAGCAGTGGCTGCTCCAGCCCTATCCCAGCCCTACCCCAGCCTTTTAATCTGAGCATACTTGAAAGTCCTCTCTCCCTTGCCATCAAAGAGACTTAAGACAGCATTTGATTAATAAACCAAAAACACCGGAAATCTCTTAACTACAATGAGCTGGTCAACAAATCATGGTAGAGTAGTATTCTCCACAATGAAAAATATGGTAAATAAATGAATGATTTTTTTGGTGGTAATCTTAAGTAAAAAAGCTACAGAACACATGACTGTAAAACTGTGGTGCTGTAAAATAATTTGCTGGAAAGAAACAACATATCCCAATGTTTGCTGAGCACCTGTCATGAGTGGGCACCTGGCTCTGAGGCTGCTGTCACCACCCGCGGGGCAGGTACTGTGAGATGAATTTCTAGATGAGGCTTGGAAAGATGAAATGACTTCCTCAAGGTGGTGCAGCTATGACAGCCAGGATACAGAGTGCTACGGAGCTCGGAGTCTTGCTAATCTTTCAAATATTTTTGCAAGGACACTTGCTATAGAGTCTAGACAGACACCGGATAAAACCTGCCAGGGACAACGGTCACCACTGCCTTAATGTACCACTATGTCAACCCAGTGGTCACCTATGGCTGGCTGATTGGCTTTTTTATTTTTTTCTGAAATCTTCCAGAATTGAGCAAGTACTTTAACATCACTTTTTATTAAATCACTTTCAGATAAAGACAGGCTTTTTTTTTTTCTTCTTAGACTCTTCCTAGCTCAGAACATCTGATCTAAGAGGAAGGAAATTATGACTGAGAGATTTCAGGCTGCTGTGCTTCTGCCCTATTCTCCAAAACTTCAATTTCATTCCCACCCAGCGCGTCTTCCTGAGATGTATCCACCTCCATTCTGCCCCAGCCTCCCCCTTCCCAAGGTGAAGGCTGGTCAGTTACCTGGCAGGTCCCTGGCCAGTGAAGGAGCTTTGCAGGGGTCCAGCAGGTTCTCTGGTCTCCATGGCGATTCCTTGCTGCAGGGCTGTGGGTGTCTCCTCACATGGCAAGTGGCCCCTAGCAAATCAAATATGCAGCAGCTAAATCGATTTCAAGCTTACCCACCTCCTGGACACAGTCAGGAGGGAGATGGACAGAGCCCTGCTGCATGAGGGAAGCCATCCACCATCACGGGTCTGCAGCCCAAGGACTCTCACTTCCATTCACCTCCAGCAGGCCCTGACTTTGGGGAGAAATGCATCTTTTCTTTATAGCAAGACTGGCCAAAGATGGTGGCTCATGTCCAGCCATTGTCCAGAGGCTGGTGAAGGTATAGGGGGGAGACGGCAGCAAACGTTGACACAGTCCCCATCAGAGCATGGGATGGAATGGTGTTGGGGTGGAGTGCCTTCCATCTTGAAGCATAGCTGCTGTTTTTACAGAATGATTCCAGAATGACGATTTTGGTTCAAACACAACTCTGTGTGCTGAAATCTGACTCTCTAAGACCAGGTCCTCCTGGAAGCCTTCCTAGTGTCCCTCATGTGTACAATCACACTTCCAGGACAGTGTGCTTGTCTGGTAGCCTTTCTGCAGCCCTTTGGATTAAGGGGGAAGTTCCCAGATTTGCATGGCCCTGGCCTAGCCCTCCAGACACACTCAAAATAATTTGTACAGCGCTTTCAAATGCAAATTCACTCACTTGTTTGTCAAACCCTGGCCTCTGTGCCCTGCATTGCATAGGTAGGGGACAGAGATCTCTTCTGTGTAATTCCCGTCCCTGGCAGGTTTTATCCCGGTAAGAAGTATGTGCATAAAGAGGATAGGGGGACCCCTCTGCAGGAGCCTGTTGAACTGCCTGGAATAAGACCAGGAATGTGTTTGGGGGTATTTGTCTTTTGTGTAAAACCTCCTGAGACTGAATTTGGATCAACTTGATGGCGAGTCAGCCAGGCGTCGGCCTCTGGGGATTTGTACTTCATCCTAGGAGCCTTGAGGAGCCCAAGCAAGGCCAATTAATCCCATCACGTGGCCTATTCCAACCTAATCAGCTTTCTTAACAAGGTGGTTGAAGCAGGAGGCAAGAATTAACATCCGGGGGCAAAGCTGCTGTCTGTCCCCCGTGAGTGATTAGAAGTCAGAGTCCTTGAGTCCCAGATGCTGAGCTGCCCTGCCCCCTCCTTCCAGCAGCATCCCAGTCCTGGAGCTTACCACCATCCTGCCAACTGGCCAAGCCCTTTCTGGACAGCTCTCGGGGCCAGTAGTCTCCTCCCTCCCTGGGCTTCCCCTCAGCAGGGCCACTTTTTCTACAGAAGCTACACAAAGTCAGGCAGCTTAACCTCCTTCAGGGCCACCTGCAATGACTCTGCCACATCTGGTTTTCCAGGGACAGACCCTCCACCCTCGCCCTGTCTTCACCCACATTCCTCCTTGGGTTTAAGTCTCTCCCCCATCACAGATATTCTCCTGTGAGCATGTTCCTGAGTTCTTGCCTTGGCTGGGCAGGGAGACTGAGGCCACCTTCTATTACTGGGGACAAGCCAGGACGTCTTTGTTGGTTTATGTGCTTTTGGTGGCCTCTGATGGTCACCGCTACTTAGCAACAGACCAAACCCAATCTTATAACACAGGCTGCTGCTAAAATATCAGCCACCCCTGATTTTCCTTACAACACCATCTCATTTGCAAATGCAATACACCAACCACCAGCCATTTGTCAATGGCTTATTTCTGTCACCACCTACCTCTTAGCATTTAATCCACGCAACACTTTAAGGGAGGGAAGGGAAGTCTAGAGAGGTTAAGTAACTTCCCGAGGTCACAGGCCAAGTGGCAGAGCTGAGATGCCAATGTCATCCCATCCTATTACAAAACCTGCCCTCATCCACTCCCTAAAGGAGCTCATATATGGCACAGATTAAAATATATGGCGCTTTAGTTCCAGAACCCCTGAAGGAATGCTCCCCACCACAGCCCATAAGAGATCACTCACATCTTGTCTGCGTTCACACCAGAGACCCCTTTGGAGGCCCTGGGCACAGTCCACAAGCCAATTCCTCTGCCCTCCTGATATTCTGTATGTAGCAAAGGTGGGCTTCACATTCCAAAGCACCTGGGTCAGTTACAGGAGGAGGTGACCGGGGACAAGTGAGTTCATCTCTTGAGTCCTTGAATCTGAGCAACTGGCATGGGGTTGGGGTAGCACCTGGGCTGGGGCCGGTCACAGCACGGGTGCCCAGAAGTTCCAGAGGCTATCCAGAGGGTGGAGGTGTTTTGTCCGCACCCACTCTAATTCCAAAGCCAGCTCACAACTGGCAGCAGCTGGAGCCACTGCAAGTAGATTGAATGCACAGGGGGCGGCAGAATAGGGAGCAAGAGGTCTAGATTTGAATCCCTAATCCAGTGCTTTTTAGCAGGCTGTTCTGTGGACTGGTCACTTACCCTCTCTGATCTTAAGCATCCTGCTCTTCATAAAGGAAATAAAGAAAAAAAAACCTGGTAATTTCATGTTGATCTGAGTATTGCTCAAACTCTCAATCCCAGGAAAGGACATTTAGCCCTGAAGAACAAGGAGAGCCTTTTAAAATGCAAGTTCAAGGATCCCAGGGGGCCTTTTCTTCATGCATCTATTATGTTTCAGTCAATGAGGGGCCACATATATGACAGCGGTCCTGTAAGATTATAAAGGAGCTGAAAGTTCCTATCGGTTAGGGACATCATACACTCAATGATCACACAAGTAGGAGGTTGGTAACCTTCACCGTTAAAGGACCCATAGACCATAATTACTTGGTTTCACCAAGCAGATGGAGGGGAATGGAAAGAGGACAGGAATCAAGAGTCTGAGGTGCCTGAGCTGAGATCCCCAAGGAGACATGGGTCCTGAAAAAAGGGAGAAACTTTTAGCAATCAATGCAAGAATGGGGACTAGAACCTTCCAGGGAAATATAGAGGCAGGAGAGTCTGGAGGTCAGGTCCTGTTCTGCCTGGAGCTGGCTGAGGGGTCTGGAGCAAGGGCTTGATAGGGCCTCAGTCTGTAAAATGAGCAAACTTGGTCGGGACAACCCTGAAGCTTCCCTCTGGTATCTCAGAAGCTCGAGGCCCCTGAAGTTGGAAATTGGCCAAGAACAAGGCCAACTACAGCCACATAATGAAGTGATTGTTTTGAAAGATGAGGTGAGATGCTCAACTTTAAGTGTATTTATAGAGAGGCATTTATGATGGTAAGGTGAAGGTTTCCTTTGCCCTTGGTCACTGGGCAGGACAGAGGTTCCCAGGAGAATGGAAACTGGTAATTAACTTCGCACTCTGTGGAGCATGTGGTGTCTTCTTCCGGTGACTTTGGGGACATAAGAGTAAACAGAGGTGACCTTTCAGCACCAGGCTGGAGAATATGGCACTTTATTTCCATTTTCCTCTTCTCAAGCCCTGAGGAACTTGGAATCCGCTGCTATTGGACACATGTGACCAGAAATTGCAGCCAATTCATTTTTAAGTCTTTAGTCCTGGAGAAGCAGGTGGAAAATGGGTTTCTTTAGTGATAATTGCTTTGGGCTCCACTTGGGGAGTAGCATGAAGAAAGCCTCTTTTCTATAGGCCACAGATCCTAGGCCCCAAAGCTCATTCCAAAATAGCTGCACCAGGTGAAGGATGGGGACTTGGGGTGCTCTCTGTTCTCACTGCAATCCTCTGTAGTATATTCTTTGATCTTTTTCTTTTGCATTATCTTTTAAAATGTGCCAAATAGCTCCTAGATAATTGGGTTAACCAAACAGATCTGAATAGCCAAGGAAAACTGAGGACATTTTTATTGCTGGAGTTTTCAGGGTGTAAATATATATATTCTCATTCAAAGGAAGCATTCTCACTCTTCCTTATGACTTTACATTTGGAAAAATAACTCCAAAAATTTAAAAAAGAGAAACAGAAAACCAGGCCTCCGATTTGGTGAAGAACATGGGGGCAGGGAAGTCCCAGGGGACAGACATGGTAGCTCCTTCCTCTGGGACACTTAGCCAAGAGCCACACCAACACAGGTTTCAACTGGCTTCTTGGTATCATTAAAGATAATCAGTAATTACTGTGTCAGCACACAAAGTCTCAACTGTTTATCTGAAAAAGCTTTCAAAGAGAATTTCAGGGCAAAGAGGTGCTGCATTCAAACACCATTTCCTTCCCCCAGAGAGCGATTTGAAGCTTAAAATTTTGTATGTGGATGTGCCAGAGGCCTTCGTTCAAATTGATTTTATATGGACCTTGTCTGTGAAGAGAGAGATGCTGATCCTGGCTGGGAAGTTGGGGAAGGATCCTGGGGTTATGCCTCCATCCTGAGGCTGCTCCACCTCTATCCTGAGCAGGTGGTGGCTCTCCTTGATGACTCCAAGGAACATTGTAGAAACTTCAATGGGTCATCCTATTTCTGTTTCCATAAGGTAAGAATATATCTCTCCACCCTTAGAGTTGAGAAAGGAGGTCAGGAGGAGGGAGGAAGGCAGGGAAAGGGGAGGTACTGGGGAATTAAACTGATCAAATTATGTTATGTGCATGTACAATATGGCACAATGTATTTAGTTGGAATGCACTAATAAAAAAAAAAGAAGAGTCTCTCTCTCATGAAAGAAGCATTCTTTGTCACTTTCCTTTTGAAATCTCTGTAGTGTTTCCATGGGCTTCTGTATTCACCTGTCAACAAGTTGTTACCATGACCCAAGTGGACCTCAGGAAAACTCAGCCCGTGGTCAGGGTGGGAAAACACGACTGGGCACAGGCAGGAAGGGCATGTCCAGTTCCAGATGCCTGGCCTTCTGGGGTTATCTGAGGTCTTCTGGGGTTATCTGAAGTCTCCTGGGGTTATCTGGGGCATCCGAGAAGGCCCAGGGTGGGAGGAATCGTTCCTAGGTCTGACAGTGAGGGTTGATTGAGCGCTTCACCACACAGCTTGTGCCATGCCAAGAACGTTGCAGTCACTATTTATCTTAACCACAACCCAGACGATCAACACTGGACCGGCTCATACTGCAGATGAGGAAAAGGAGGCTAGATGCAGTTGAGCAACCTGTCATAGCCGGTCAGCTGTACAGATCCTGTTCCAACCCACACTGTGGCATTCCTTCCCACCATCGAGACAGCTTTGCAAATAATCTGAGGCAAGCATGAAACGAAAAGCCCATCTTACCTGCTGAGGCCATTCTCAGCGCGATCAAGGTCTCTGTCCACGGTCTTTGCTGTGAGGTGGGTCAGGGTGGGGCGGGAGTATTGGGTGCTGACCTTAGCCATCTTGCTTGTCGCATTCAGCCCCCAAGGTGGTGGCTAAAATGAGAACACAAAGTGGATATGCCATCAGGATCAGCAAGTAGGCGCAAACCCAGCTCACTACAGACACAGGCCACTCTGTGTGGCTCCCTGAGAATTCTAGTGCATAGGTCCTCTGGTTCATACATGGCTCCTCACACTGTGCTTTAGTAATTCTGGATTCTTCTTTCCAACCTGAGCCATGACAAGTTCTTTCACTCCTTTGCATATTTCTCTACCCCAAAGAGCTGTTCAGAGTGAAGTGCTAAATGAGCAAATGAATGAATGAACCAACGGTCGAGTAGGAACCTGATGTAACCAAGCCAAACCCCATGGTTCTCTGGGAAAACACAATGTCCCTTTTAACCCTGGCTTTCTCACTTCCTTATTTATATTTTATAAGTTGGCATGTGCTTTAGTAGTTTTCCTGAATCCTATTTTCAAACACAGTGTGAAAAAATAAGTACCAATACTTAACATTCATAAAACCTTTACAAAAAAGCAATGCTGGGCTCAATACTCATCTAATCCCCGCAATAGCCTCCTGTGCTAGTCAGCTTTTCATTACTGTGTCCAAAATCCCCGACAAGAGCGATTTAAAGGAGGAAATTTTTATTTTGGCTCATGGTTTCCATCTGTGGTTGGCTGGCTTCATTGCTTTGAGTCTGAGGCCAGGCAGAGCATCAGGGTGCAAGGGTGTGGCAGAGGAAAGCTGTCAGCTCAAGGCAGCTGGGAAGGACAGGAAGAAGAGGCCAGGGACAGGATATAGTCCACTAAGGCCTGGCCTCAGGACCTCCATCCTTCGTCCATGCCCCAGCTTGCATGACCACATTTTCCACCAATTCCTGGCAGTCCATTCAAATGATTAATTCACTAATTGGATGAATCCATTGATGAGGTTAGAGCTCTCATGATCCAATCATTTCCTAGAAATCCCAGCCCTGAACATTGTTGCATGGGGGACCAAGCCTTCAACACACGAGATTTTTGGGGGACATTCCAGCTTCAAATCATCATACCTCATGAAGTATTTGAGACTTCTATCCCTATTGACCCAACTAAGACTCAGATCAGCTTGTCTGATCAAACCAATAGATAAAACCTACCAATGTGGCATGTTCTTATGCCAGAAATCAGCCTAGGAACATTTTCCTCTTCAGCAAATGTTGGACGGTAGGTACACCTAGGAGTGAAGGGGAAGAGGAGTTGATGTGGGGGCAAGGCCAGTGTGGTTGGCCAGTTCCATAATTTCTGGAAAACTCTTCCAGCTGGAAGATAAATTCCTGAGGTTGAGTCACTAAAATAGACTAGCACAGACTCTCTGGAGCAGTCATATGGCTTAAGTGTGTCAAATGTCAGTAGAGAGCCCTCTAGAGAAAGATGGCAGTTTCTATAAATAGCCCCAGTGACTCACACTGGGACTGAATTCATTCCACATCCAAAGGAAGGGCAGTGCACGGAGCCCAGGGGACCTCACCAAAGCAGCCTGTGGGTGTGAGCCCTGCTTTGCAAGATCAATGCACACCCTGTTTCTCAAGGGAAGCCGTTGACTCAGCTGGGTCCTGACTCACTTCTGACATTTGATAGCTCAAGTCTAGATTTTTAAATTTTGCATGCCAAAGAAAAATAAGATAAAGTCTATCTTTAAGAATTGGATGGTCTAGTGGGGCAGTGGATACAACAGGGCCTTCCAGGTTATACTGAAGAGCTATGGCTTTACCCTGAAGCCCAGTGGGTATGTGGTCAAATGTGCAAAGGCCATTGTGGCTGCACTAGGGAGGATACACTAAGGGGACTTGAGTGTATGCAAGGTGAGCCATTAAAGTCTGCCGCAGCACCTCAGGGGAGAGAGAGTAATAACCTAAACTAGGTAACAGTCGCCTGATCTAGGTAGTGAACTGGATAAATTTTAAAAATTAGTAAATGGACATAATTGCATGGGCATGGAATTGATTGGGTATAAGGGATAATGAAGAGGGAGATGCTGGGCATGATATCCTGCCAGCTGGCATGGAGGTAGAGATGCTGCTCACCGACCTAGGTAGGGAAATAGGGAGCAGATTTGTGGAAGAGAAGGATTCCAGTTTGGGATGCCTGTGAAAACTTTGGAGCCAACTTATGAAATAATGGTTTTTCATTAAAAGCCATAAACTCTAATTTGTAATGGTCCATTCAATACTTGTTTTTAATTGGTCACTTACTACATGCCAGGGGCTCTGGGTGGGTCACAGAACAATGTGCAGCTGCCCCAAGAAGCACGGAGTCTAGTGGAGTCCAGGGAAAGTTTTTGGGACTCTGCAGGAAAACCATTACCTCTGTACCTGAGGCACAAACCCTGGTCCCAGGGCCACTGTGTGGCGGTAGCCCTTCTGTCCACTCACAGACTGGCCTCCTGTTGTGGTCATTAGGTGCCTGGCCCAGGGTAGATGCTGGGCAGCACTTTCTCATGTGACCCTCACAACACCTCTGCTCCTCGCTTTGCAAATGAAGAAACTGAGCAGGTGAGTGGTTTCCTGAGGCTGGGCCTGTGCCCTGGCCAGGATGGACCAAAGATCAGACTCCACAACCTTAATAATGGCAAGGAACCAATGTTGCCTCTAGGCCTGGGCAGGAGGGGTCCCGGCCCTGGCCCCGACTCTGACCCTCCTCCAGCTACATCCCTCCCGTGAGGCAAGGGGATGTGCCCACCCATAACTCCACCTCCTGCTTCAGAGGATGCTCTGGGTGCCCAGGACTCCCTGAGTCTCTGGATTGTTCTAGACCCTCCTTCTCCTCCTTCCAGGTCTACTTTCCCCAGGGTGGCCCACAGGTGCACTCCCCAGGGCCCACGGGAGGCCAGGGAGCAGCTGTCTGTGAAGGAGCGGGGAATGGATCTTGGAGGTATGGGCAAAGGGTCCACATGCATGGGTGCAAGACCCCTTGCAACATGAGGTGGACCCAGGCAGGACTGGCAAGAGAAGAAGGCAGGTCATGGACAAGCACCCAGGGATTAAATCTCTCTATGTGCCCACATTCTGAGGCTCAAACTAAAAGTCTGAACCTGGCCTCCAAGGCATTATGAAGGTGTATCTGTCAAGATGGGAGGTAAGCATGTTTGATTGAACAGTGTGATAGCTGGGTCACCTAAGGGTTGTCTCTGGCCCTCTACCTCACACCCTTCCTGCCAGTCTTTCAGTCAGCTGTTGCTATGGCATCCAGCTGCATGCTGGGTACCCTGATAGCATCTTGCCTTACCTTCTGCCCTGGGGCCTCCCTGCTCCCCACAGGGAACACCCTCTTGGACCACATCAGTCATTCTGACTCAAATAGAACCCAGAAGTGTCAGAGTTAGCACCTTCTTGACTCATTGCAGCAGGACTCAGGATGTCCGCTGTCCTGGACAGTTAGACCAGGAAGGTCATTCTGAGGCACATTTCATGTGGTTCCTTGAAGGACCCTGGTTGCCCACACTGGTGGTCAGTGAGATGATTACATTGGGTCCACTTTCCCTTTTTCCTTCTTTCTTCTTCAGAGACTCCTACTTCTCTTCCTTGGAATCAATCCCTAAATCAACTGCCCACATACACATCCTTGTCCAAGGATTTAGTTTGTTTTGTTTCTTGGGAGAACCCACGGAGCAAAGACCCTGTTGAACTTTTAGATATTTAAACACATGGTAAGTGTGTTGTTTGCATTTCTGACTCAAACCCCCTCAAGGTTTAGGGGTAAACCTGACTTCTCTTTTAATTCTGTGTTCTTTGGGGATTGATCAAAGCAAAATGTACAACATTAAGGGGAAATGCCAGTTTAAGAGAACTAATTTTTCTTCCCCAGCTGTCTTACAAATGTCATAAATGATTGTCTTTATGTTTTATTATATTTTTTATATTGGTACTGAGGATTGATCACAAGGGGACTTTACCACTAAGCTACATTCCCAGCCCTTTAATTTCTTTTCTTTTTTTTTTTTTAAATTTTGAGACAGGGTCTTGCTAAGTTGCTGAAGTTCTCGCTAAGTTGCTGAAGCTGACCTTTAACTTGTGATCCTCTGCCTCAGCCTCCTGAGTAGCTTGGAATACAGATGTGCATCACTGCACCTGGCTAAATGATTATCCTTTAAAAAATATGTAAAAAGAACCAGTATCCAAATGTGGTCCATATATTTCGATTGGTTGATGTTGGCATTTTTTTAGCTGAAGTTTTCTAAGCCTGTTTCCCTTTATGGAAGATACTTAATTGCTTGTCTTTGTAATTGCCTACAGTTCAGATTTTTTTTTCTAATTCCAACTAAAACAATTTCCTATAAATGGTAATTGCAGCCAGAGGACTGGTCAAATTTGGATTCCTCGTTTGTGTTTTGCTAAGACTACTTCATAGGGGGTGTTGTATTCTTACATCAGAAGGCCAATAACATCCAATTATTTCTTTGGGTGATGTTAGCAGCCATTGATGATCATTAATTAGATCCGCCAACTCATTAGAGATCGCAAATTCATGCTATTCTATCAGTCATTTGTCAATTAGTTGAGATATTCTTAAGAGAACATTTTAGCTCATTAATTACTTGGTTGACCAGTGGTACAGTCCATAGTAGTGAGAGATGCATTTGAGGATACAGAGAAAGATATGCTGAGTCTCAAAAGAACTCAGTCTCAATGAACCATCAGAATTCGAGAAACACACATGAAATGCAAAACAAGCAACTCAAGAGCAACCCAACCCATGTCCTTAGCCCATGTCCTTAGCCCATGTCCTTGGCCCTTGTCCTTGCCTGCAAAAAGTAAAGAGATGTAGGTAATAATGAAGCGCACAGGGAAAGTGACGTGAGATTGTGTGTTTCCACCCTAACTCTACCTCTAATCCCTAGCTACTGTCCTTCCATAAATATGAACACCCCAGAACATGGGATTGCTTCTGGAGATGGCCCACATTCTCCTTTGAATGTGTGTCTTTTTACCTCGATAAATTGTGTCTCTGCCTGGTGTGTTGGTACACTCCTGTAATTCCAGCAACACTGGTGGCTGAGGCAGGAGGATTGTAAGTTTGAGTCTAACCTCAGCAACTTTGTGAGACCCTGTCTCAAAATTAAAAATAAAAAGGACTGGGGTGGGGGCGTGTATCTCAGTGGTAGGGGGGCTCTGGGTTCAATCCCCAGTACCAAAACAAGCAAACAGACAAATAATAAAATCTGTCTCTGACTAGTGCATCTAAGATTCTTTTCCATCATGAGCACCAAGGACCCTGCATTTCCTGAGTGGTGGTCACCCTCTCCAGGAACTCCTCCAGTGGCATAAGCAAGACAGGGTAAATATTCAGTTCTTCCCCCAATTTATCGGTTTTTTTTTAAAATTTTTTATTGTGGGTTGTTCAAAACATTACAAATTTCTTGACATATCATATTCCACACTTTGATTCAAGTGGGTTATGAACTCCCACCTTCACCCCATACACAGATTGCAGAATCACATCAGTTACACATCCATTGATTTACATATTGCCATACTAGTGTCTGTTGTGCTCCGCTGCCTTTCCCATCCTCCACCCTCCCCCCTCCCCACCTCTCCCCTCCCCTCCCCTCCTCTCTCTCTACCCCCTCCACTGTATAACCCTGAGGGTCTCCTTCCATTACCATGCAATTTCCCTTCTCTCTCCCTTTCCCTCCCACCTCTCATCCCTGTTAAATGTTAATCTTCTTCTCCTGCTCTTCGTCCCTACTCTGATCTTAGTTACTCTCCTTATATCAAAGAAGACATTTGGCATTTGTTTTTTAGGGATTGGCTAGCTTCACTTAGCATAATCTGCTCTAATGCCATCCATTTTCCTGTAAATTCTATGATTTTGTCATTTTTTAATGCAGAGTAATACTCCATTGTGTATAAATGCCACATTTTTTTATCCATTCGTCTATTGAAGGGCATCTAGGTTGGTTCCACAGTCTTGCTATTGTGAACTGTGCTGCTATGAACATCGATGTAGCAGTGTCCCTGTAGCATGCTCTTTTTAGGTCTTTAGGGAATAGACCAAGAAGGGGAATAGCTGGGTCAAATGGTGGCTCCATTCCCAGCAATTTATCGGTTTTTAAGTCATGACATTGCAAGAGAATATGCAATGACCCTATGTGTTCTCGAATCTCCTGTCCCTGACAAACTCTGGGAGAACTTGCACAGGAGATCAGGAAATCACGATCAGTGATCCTAAAACTTTGTTGAAAATGAGAACTGCCAGGCAGTGACACCCGCATCCCCACCCCGTGCCCCAGTGAAGCACTTCTGTGTCCTCACTGTGGTCCTCAGGGGCTCCAGGGAGTAGCAGGGATTTTGATTTGCAAATGAGGCCAGGGAGGCTGGCTCTGTCTGACTCCACCTGGTGGTTTGCTTGGTTTCCCATTCCCACTGCAGGAGGCTGAAAATGCTCAGATGTGACTTCAATTTTCAAGAGCAGGAAGAAGATGCCTTCTGCCAGCTATGAAGGTGACCTTGAAGTAGATGGCAGGCATGAGTCCAGCAGTGGTTTGTGAGCACTCTAGGAATTGACCTGAGAACTAAGAATGTACCATTTCAAACAATTTCTATTGTCTTTTTTTCTTTCTTTCTTTCTTTCTTTCTTTCTTTCTTTCTTTCTTTCTTTCTTTCTTTCTTTCTTTCTTTCTTTCTTTCTTTCTTTCTTTCTTCCCTCTTCTCTCTCTCCCCCACTCTTTCTATCTCTCTTTCTTTCTAGTGCTGGAGATTTAACCCAGGGCTTCAAGCATGCTAGGCAAGCACTCTATCACCTCGCTACCCACCCACTCAATTTCCATTTTCTTTACAATGTGACTAAATTGGAGGTCTCCCTGGTGATAAATAACCACAATCTTTACTGAACATTGACCACATGGTACCCATTGTGCTGTGCCCTGGCCCCCAACCCTTTTATGGACTCCTTGACAATATGTCCCAGGCACTGTACCTGAAAGAGGAATTTGGGGATTTTGGAAAAGGGAGCAATATTCTGGGTCTCAAATAGAAGAGCTCAGAACCATTGAAATGCAGAAATCACCCTTGAATCCTGAAATGCAAAAAACATCCATGAACAGAGGCAACCTGCCTATGCCCTTGACCTGTACCCTTGACCCATGCCCTTGTCTGAAAATGTGTAGCCTGAGGACAAAGCACAAGAGCTGGGAAACTGGCATGAAGCTGTGTAACTGCACCCTGACCCCACTTCTAGTCCATCCCTTTTCAAGTCCCTCTATAAATATCAACACCTGACACCAACGGTGGCTGGCCCTCCCTCTGGAGATGGCCTGCATACTCCCTTGAATGTGTATTCCTTGCTTTACCCTCAAGGCCGCTTCTCTTGACATCACCCACATTCTCTCCTGAATATTTATCTACTTTCCTAAACAGACCTCTGTCCATTCCTTTGACTGGCAGCTGCTGAGATTCTTTTATCTCGTTTATGTCAAGAACCCTGCTGGTCCTGCAAGTCCCCCTTCTCTCCAGGAACCGCTTGAATCCTTCATAAATCTCTCTCTTCCCATGACATGGCTGGCCCTCAGGACCAAGAAGATGAAGAATACAGGCTCCTGCCTTTGAGAACACAGAATGGATGGGAGGCGGGTCGGGAAAGTGCTAGAGGTGTTGAGATAGATGATGGTGAGCCATGTGGAGAGGACGGGAGCACCAGATCTACCTCAGTGTCCATGGAGGAGGCCTCCCTGGTGACAAATAGCCACAATCTTTACTGAGCATTGACCACATGGTAGCCATTGTGCTGTGCCCCTTCGAGACCGTGGAGACTTTGGCGCTCTGGTGTTCATCTCCGATTGTCTTCCTTGTCGAGGGCCTGGGTATCTGTTAGGCCAGGCAGTTCAGAGGGCTCGCGTGGGTTTTAGTTATTTTTGTACTTTTCTTGTTCCTTTACTTAATCCAAACACCTTGGAGGCAAGAACTATTTCCTTCTATTTAAAAAAATAAAAAGATATTTTTTTCTCTGAATACCCAGCACAAACACATAGTGTAACAGTGTCCACTCATGCTTTGAATAGAGCCTTGCTGCTTTGCCACTGTGACTTATTTTTAAAATGGACCTGCTTCTTTTTCTTCCTCTTTCCCTGCTCCCCACTAATTTCCCCCACTCCCTAATCTCAGGGGAAACAGGATCACCTTTCTTCCCCATCCTAGGCAGAGTTATCTGTCCCTGAGTACACACCCACCATAGGACCGAAGTCATCTAGACTTTGAGGATGGCACCGGAAGGTCTCAGAAATGACTTCTCCCAAATTAATAAGTGAATTACAACTGCAACAGAGAACATGTGGAATCACCTCTTTAAAAGCTCCTTGTTCCTGCTGATGGGCAGAATCACAGCCTCTGGGGCAGGAGTTCCCTGTGTTTCTCCTTTATTAGCAAAGCAATAAAACTTCTTTTTCCTTTTTTCTCAAAACGATGTCCTTGTTATTGGGTTGGCATCAGGAACAAGGACTGAGCTTTTGGTAACAATAGTAGCTAGTAAAGAGTGTGTGGCATAAATGAAGGAGAGTAAATACTGATGAGTATTTACAACAGGACTCGGAGGATGCTGTTGCTAAATAGCACCAACTCTTGACAAGAGCCTGCAGATGCCCAGTGGGTATCTAAAAGCAGGACAAAGCTTGGCATCTCTGCCCTTGTTTTGTATCTGTCTCCTTTATTACCTGGTTAGCCCTCTTCCCACTTCAAGGCTGAAGGCATCAAGATAAATCAATTGAAGTATTTTCAAGGTTTGCAGGGCTGTGCCAGTGCCCTCTTGTACAACATCCTGCCCCAGACTTCCAGGAATGGTGCCTAGGGGTCTCCAGTAATTGCCCTAAACCTGCAGTCACCTTGGATTCCAGGAACAGCAGAGCATCTCAGACAGATCACCCCTTGATGAAATTACCCTCTAAATGGAAGCAATAATGTTTTGACGGGAACCAGGGCTGTCTCACCCTAAGCAGGAGCAATGATTTCACCGGAACTGATTGCTCCCTCAAGTGACCACTACTTCTCCAGAGTCACCTTGCAGAACCAGAACTCAGAGAAGAATGATGAATCCAACGACAGTTTGATCAATACTACGTAATTACTTGTTCCTATCCCCCTGCCCTAATTCTTCCTCTATTTAAACCTAAAGGTCATGTCATTACCCTGGAAGACAGGGCTGAGGGTGAGTCTCTGGTCTTCCTGGTGTAGCTACACTGATTAAAGTTCCTTTCCTGCCTTCTTCACTGTTTGCATCTTTGATTGGCATTTGGGAATGATGGCAGATCCTAATCTATTTAGGGCCTTCACCCTAAAGTGTCGCAATTCATCCATGGGCTGTGCTTGTGAGCTATGAGCATTTGAGCGTATGAGGGGACTGGTCTGGCCTTGTGCGCTGATTGGGCATCCTCCGAGTCCTGTCGCTCTGCCTGTGATCCCACACAACACCTGAGATGGGTGTGACTAGCCAAGATGTCCACCAATCTGCTGACCACAAGACATCACCAAGCAAGACTCCACCCTTCGAAATCCTACCCCTTGCCTTATTTGGGTGGAACAATCTATTTATTGAATGTCTTCTCCCCAAAAAATAGGGTGGTTTCAGGTGTGCTGTCTCTCTTGCTCCTCTTGCTCTCTGGTGCAGGAGCTGAACCCTGAGGTGACAGATCCAACCCTGACCCCTGACAATGGTATTTTGTGTTTGTGTGGTCTTTTCGTTGCCAGCCCAATTCACACGGAGTGCTCCTGAATCCGTCACCCGCGTGGGCGCGGGCGACACTAACACTTAGGTAACAATCATAAGGGTGACACTAATAATAACAACAGTATTATTACTGAGCACTTCTTCTGCCTGCTCCTGTTCTTTCTGTTCAGATCACTTAACATGCACATTAACTCATTTGCTCTTCACAATGATCCTGTGAATAAGTGACACTGAAAATCATCACCCCACTTATAATGATGCAGAGAGATCAGGTAAACAACACGGGAGGCCAAAACATGCAAAGCCCTGTGCTCTGTACCAAACCATGCTTCTGGGAAAATAAAACAAAAAGCAAAACAACAACACACACACACACAAAAATCCTGGTCCCCACTCAGGATGACTAAAATAGTGTTTGTGTCCTGTCCTTTTTGTATTATGGCTTAAACATGAAAACTAGTTCCTGGTCCAATTTATGTCATTCTGAGCCCAGAATGCAGCAGAGACAATAGAGAGGTGGGTAGCCTGCACAGTGTCACAAGTGCAGGGACATCCACAGTTGCCTTTGTCCCCCCTAGCGAGTCTGTGGAGGCTTACTCTCCCTGTTCCATGCTGCCAGAGCAGCTCAGAGAGGTGAGTGACTTGCCCAGGGCCTCACTGGGGTAACTGGCAGAGGCAGGTGGAGTTGATCTTAGGGCCTGCAGTTGGCCTGCTGCTGCTCAAGGCCAGGTACCAGGTGTGACACAAATGTCACAAGTGTGACACACAGGCTAGACCTGAGACTCTTGGATTTTCCTTGGTGCTTTTAAAATACCATTTCCTTTATACATCTCTTTGATGGTAGGTTCGTGCTTTTAATCAAGAGAATGATGCTGAAGAGATGGACGTTGCTGGTCAGCTCTGCCCCGCCATCGGCCTTTACCAGCCAGCACACCGGCCCATGCGGCTGGCGTCTAAGCCTTTGGGAAGCAATAGAGAGGGAGTCCCCTGCCTAGTGGTGTGCCACTTCTTGCCATTTCCCTGGTTGTTGCCCCCCTGATTCTTCTTTCTCCTCTTCCTCTTCCTCTATCACACAGCTCCTTGTGCTCAACTCCAGTGCAATCTGGTTGGCTTGGGCTTCATTGTCAACCTGAACCAACACACGTCACAGGACTGTCCTGATCAGGCTGAGAAGACAGCATCTCCCTCTCTTCTAGAGCTGGTCACTGATTGGAGGGCCAATTCGTCAACCTTGAGGCAGTTCAGCTGGTCCTACAGGGCTGTCTTCAATCAGGGCTATGGCTCCTCCTCCCTGCACAGCAAGGTTCCCCCCCCCTCACTATACTGCCACTCTCTGTGCGCTATCAGCCGGGCACTCGGTGATGATGCCATGACTGATTCCCCAAAGCAACATCCTTTAGTTGCTACCCATATTAAGCAGGTGAGCAGACTGAGGAACATGGTTCACGCAGCCAGGACCTATCACATTAGCCAGGATTAATCTGATGATGCGTCCTGCAGCCTTAATCCCTTGCCTCTCAAGAAACAAGGCCAACTTCTGGGACCAGTAAGTACCATGGCTTTGTCTATCTGCCCAGGAAAGGCCACAGAGGGTGTCTAAGTGCTAGACAAGGCAGTTGTATCTGGTTGTACCTAGAGGTGAGTTTGAAGGCCATGGGGCAGTGGGAGGTCAGAACCCCATTCTTCCTCCTCTGTGGAGTGGAGTCTAGCCTGTACTAAGCCCAGGAATGTCCCTGAACTTAAATAGGGATGCTGAGTCTGAGTGAGGAGAGTTGTCTTGTTTCCCAAAGAAACCTTCTCATGGCTGTGAACTGGAATACATTCTATTCAACCAGCAAACAGGAGCTTCCTAATGCCAGCTGCAGATTCTCAATTCCTGCCTGAGGAAAAAAAAAGAACAGTTCCCAAGAACAGGAAGAGATTTGGGCTTAAAGAAAATGCACTGGAATTGGAACCCAATTATCAATTATGTCTCACCCAGGGAGGCAGAGACCTGTCTCATGCCTAAAATGTGTCGTGGTCTAATGTAGGGATGACTCAATTCATGGGACTCTGAGTTTCTCAAATCTGAGTGTATTCAATTTTGAAATTAATGCTTTGTGATACAATTCAGCTGTTTGGTTTGAGATTTCAAGAGGATGAAAGTGCTTTCTTATTCTTGCCAGATCTGTGGAACTGAAAACTTTGTAGCCAATCTCACAGATGCTCTCTCCAGAACTGCCTGTTCTTTCTGCCCTAACACCAGCAAGGCCAGGCCAGAAACCTCTCTACCTCTACAAGGATCTGCTTCACCAATCCTCACTATAAGCACAGGAAATTAGGTGGCATTTTTTTTCCTTAAATAACTTTTAGAGTGCCCTTACATGCCACTACAGGTAATAATAAGATGGTCCTATCTAAATTTGAGCACCTACCATCTGCCAGGTATTGTATTTAGGAGTTTACTTCTATTACTTTATTTAACTCCCAACAAACCCATGAGGTAGGTATATATAAAATAACTATTATTCCAATTTACACGTGAAGAAGCTGACACTCAGAATGATTAAATAACTGGTTAAGAGTGACCTAGTAACAGAGCTGGGGAGTAAAAGCCTGTTTCACTTCAACCCTGACGCTGCATTATTAGAATCCAATATGTGAATCCTATAAAAGGGTTGAAAGAAGTGCTCTGGAGATAAGATGAGGTCCAGGGGGATTCCTGTGAGGGGTGTACCCATGTCCAGGGAAGAGTTTTCCTTGAGGCAAAACTGTCCTGAGTGTCACTGCCCCCCATTGAAGTACCACCAAGCATGCTCTTCTTCCTCTCATCCCTGTCTTGGTTACTGCCATGAATGTCACTCAGAGCCAGTTGATCACTCAATTGAGACTGAATGAGCTTTCAGTCCCCCCAGATCCAGCATTACCAAGTCCAATTAGTTAAACCACTAACTAGCCACTAACTAACCTTTGTCCCCTTTATCTCATTTACTAATTTGCAAACAGACTGAACACTAACCATGTGCTAGGGTCTCTACCTGACAGAGGGTATGTGGTGGTGAACCAGACTGGCAGCTCCTGGCCTCCTTGAGCTGTGCCCCCATCTTTGTCCAGGTTCTTGTCTCTCTCCCTGGGGTCATTAAAATAATACCCTTTGCTCCCCTCCCATCTTCAGTCTCTCATCCAGTGCCGGCACTTAGGAGATGCTCAACCAGTGTGGAATGAGTGAATAAGTGAATGAATGAATCTTCCAGAGTGACTCCAGGGTTTTTGCAAAGACAGTTCTAATCATTGTCTCTCGTCTCAGGAACTTTCAGAGCCTGTTTATTGTCTCCGTCACACAGTCCCCATTTCTTCATATCAGCTTAAACTGGATGTTCTAGCTAAACCAAGTCACCTCCCCTTTCCCTACATGTGTCATGAATTTTCTTCTGTCATCTATCGGAAGAGACAGTGCTCATCAAAATCAATCTGTGCTTCCTCTATTTCCCAAACTCTGTTTCAGGACAGGTGAGGGCTGAGGGACAGGCTCTGGTCAGTGGACTTCTCCCATGATGCAGGACCCCACAAACCCCATGGCCTTATGAGTGATGGGCTAAGCCACTGAGGTGTTCCAGTCTATGTCAGCTTAGCAGGATCTATTCTCTCAGCCTAGAGAGCTTTCCCCTTTTCTTTGCAATTTGTTTTCAAGTTTCAGGTCCAGGGTGAGCTCCCCTGGGAAGCCCTCCTTGACCAGGAGCCAGTCCCTCCTCTCTCTTTACTCTCAAGGCTATTATCCCCTCCACTTCAGTCTGGAGGATGGGCAAGCTCACAGGTGGTGTAAGGGTTTGTCTCCCACACTGTACCAAGCGATCCCAGAGGCAGGGACTGTGCCTGCTTAATTAAATTAATTGTGTTCCTCCCACTGGACTCAGCTTTGTGCTTTGTACCTAGGAGTAGTCAGTGTGAAACCGAAATGAATTAGGTCAGAGGGGAAACCATTTACCACCAGGCCCCAGGGGATGTAGTAGTGGGGGATAGAGAAAAAGTTTGACCCATCTCAACCTTGAGGCTGTGGTTTGTGGGTTTGCAAGGCTTCAGGTGAGCAGGATGCTCGGGAGAGTGGGGGAAAGGAGGGGAGAGAAGGGAGAGGGAGAAAGGCTCTGGAACCTGGTCATCGCAGGAAACCAGCAGCCACTGAGCTATCCTCAACAACTAGAGAAGAGCCTGCAGCTTCCAACTGTTTACCTCCTGGGTACCATGGCGACTGCTGACTGGTTGCCATAGCAACCATGGGCTTAGCCAGAAGCAGCAACCAACAGCTAACAGATAGTGAATGAGGACAGAAAAGACATAAAAACAGGCACATCAAAGGCAAGGGCACACGCAGTCCTGGCTGAAGTCCAAGAGAGCGTGATTGAGATCCTGCATCGACTAGTCTGCCACCATAGAGCCGCTCTTCACTAGCTCCTGACAATTCTGAGCAGTGGAGGACCCTCTCTGAGGCTGAATAGAGGCTGAAGAGGTAGCACGTGCCCGGGTATTTTGTATAAAGTTGAGCAGAGCGAAGTCCTCTACCCACACCACAGAGCCCGCATCAGCTCAGTGAAATCCCAGCTGAGTCCCCGATCTGGCCTAGAAGATTTGGCCTAGAAGACCGAGTGTGGTGACAGTTCACCTCTGCTTTCCTGGCCCCAACTTTCTACCACCCCCCTATCCACTGAGTTCTTACTTATGGGTATGAGCACCTACAAAGTGCTACAAGTGGGGACCCATTCCCAAATATATTAATGCTCATTTTGTTTTATGAATGAAACTGTGTGTGTCTGTGTGGGGGGTGTTAGTCTATAGAGAATGAGAGGGGGGTCTGGGATGCCCACATTGGGTTGGAGTCTAAACCCAGGTGGCTGGATCTTTCCCAAGGGTTTGAGGAACAAGGGACCTTGCCCCCTCATTTCAATAAAAGATTTGGTGAGGGGTGCCTGCCACAGGCTGTCTAGATTCAGGGAAGAGGCTGCGCTTGCAGAGTGGGGACAGTACTGAGCAAGCAGGTTGAGGTGGCCTGGGGGCTGTACCTGGTTCACAAACCAACCATGTCCCTCTGCTTTAGTCCCCTTTCTTTCAGGCCACACTGTGTTTAGCTGGAGATAACTATCTTAGAGTGAGGAATCCTAAAGTCCCAACAACAGAATAAAGTATGGAAATTGCATCAGAGAAAAATGCAACAGTCCTACCGAGAACCCTATCCCCACTCTGGGGTGAGCAGAGCACAGGGGTCAGTGGACCCAGCTACCTGGGATGGGTTGGGGGCTGAGCTGCCTGGAAAAGACTGAAGACAGACAGCCAGGAGCCTTTATCTGATTAGTGGATTGCAAAGGATCAGAGGACCTGTTGCGCCTTCCCCCTGCTTGGCACTAAGCCCGAGGCACTTAGGGGCTAAAACTGTGATTATGTTTTATCAATAATAATAATAATAATAATAAAATAAAGTGCTCACTCATCAAAAGAAATTTAATTCCCTGCCTTCTCTCCAGTTCACCTGTTTGGATCCCCAGCCTGAGTAGGGTCGGGTAGAGGCAGCCCCGCATCCCCCACCCTCTGCTTCACAGGGGTCCCCTTCAAATCGCTGATACAACTGCCCCAGTGCAGCACGGGCCCAGGGACACAGGGCAGGACCCCTGCCTGGAGCAAGGGGATCCAAGCAGCAGTGGAGACCCTTCCCCACTAGCCGGAGTGGAGGCGCCGCTTCTGGGTGCAGTGTCGTGGGAGAGGGTGTCGCCGAGTGGGAGGACTCCTTCCTGACCCCATCGGAGCCAGCCCTGTTCCTTCTGCCTCCTTCTCCGACGGCTCCGCGGGCTCAGCCCAGCGCGGCTACCGGACGTGAGTAAATGGGGGTGCGATGGGCTTGGGGAGCACAGAGGACGGCTTCTTGTCCTTTGTACTGGACTGGAGGGGTGGGGGGCGCGGAATATGGGAGCAGAGGCAGGAGCGGCCCCTCGCTTCTGTCCCTTTCTCCCTGACCGGTGGGTGGCCGGTTTCAGCACCAGGGGCTGTGGACAGCGACACTCCGCCCTTGCAAGCCCCCACCCCACTCCCGAGCCTGGAGTTCTTTAATCCAGCTCCCGCCAGAGCCTGCACTCCCAGCACACCTCCCGGCGCCCCAACAACTCCCAGATCCAGATCCCCCACTTCCTTACCCCGGCAAAGTTTGAGCTTCTCTGCAGCGCTCCCGGGTCCGGCAGAGTCTCCTGACTCTGGGCAGCAGCTCCTGGCTCTCTCCCTCCTCGCGCTCTGGTCCCAGGACCCTTCTCTGGGGACAGCGGAAGGAAGGATCTTGTTGCCTCCCCCTCTCTGGGGAAAGTCAGATGAGGCTCTGGAGCCTCAAAGGAGTTCTCCCGAGAAGCAGAGGCCACTCATTCATATCTCCATCCCCTCCAAGGGAAAGGGGGCGAGCCAGAAGCAAGAAAGCAACAAAATCCGTCTGTCAACTTTGGAGTCTCTCCTGGCTGCGCGCGGCCACCTTGGACTCCTTCCTCGGATTTTTACCAGTACAGTAATCCACGCGGGATGAGGACACCGCAGACATCCGCGAGTTTGAAGTTTAAAGGTGGAGATGTGTATAATATTTATATATAAATATTAATTTTAGGGAGGATTTGAGAAACTAGTCTTTCTTGGGGATCAAGTGTATTCTCCTTAAAGAGTTTTTATTTTCTTCTATCACACCAGACAACCTTGACTCCCTGAACTGAAAGTCAAAACTCACCAATCCAGCAAATATTCATCATCTTCTACCCCAGTCAAAGGAATCTGAGTTCTTTTTGGAGAAAATAACTTTATTCAATAAAGCCTCCACTTTCCCCCCAAATCACTTTCCCACGGAAGGGGCATGTCTAAGGACACCATCAAGAATGAAGACCTGGGCTGGGGTTGTGGCTCAGAGGTGGAGTGCTCGCCTGGCATGTGCAAGGCCATGGGTTCAATCCTCAGTACCATAAATAAATAAATAAATAAATAAATAAATAAATAAATAAAGGTACTGTGTTCAACTACAACTAAAAAAAAATTATTTTAAAAAAAGGATGAAGACCTAATTCCTACTGCCCCCTCCCCCAAGCAGATCCCACAGCAGTCACCACCACAGAACTTCCCTAGGACCTGTAGCCCATAGCATTTCCTGAAAACACCCATTAAATTGCTTATTCATGGAGCAGCTTATCTTGAAAAGTCTTAAGACTTCAAGTTCATGCACACTTGAAAGGAAAGATGAAGTACTAGTTTTCACTGAAGCAATAATTAGAGTGACAGGTAAGAGTGTACACACGTGCACGCACACACACACACACACACACACACACTCAGGAAGCAAAATCTAGAAAAAAATTTCCCTAAAGAAATGGCAGGCTTATTCAGATGCAACGATTTCTGGTAGTGGGAGAATAAATCAATAGTAGTGGTTAATAAATAAAACAAAGTTGAAGCCACAGAAGTTGGAGGAGTGGTGAATTCTTGTTTTATCATTTGGGCTTCTGGAAAGAACTTGAAATTACTTCAAGATGAGAAAACATAATTTATAGGATTCAATTTTATCAGGACCTTTAGTGTGCTTATTCCAAAGACTCTCAGCCTATCTCAGTTATTATGTGCAATTATTTATAGTCTTCATTGTCAGGAAATGCTTTATTTCCACTAATCCCAGTAATTTATGCTAAAAATTAAAGCTGTTTTATGTTGGTTTGTCCCCAAGGAAAACATTGGAAACAGATGGTTATCTTCTGTTGTCTGGAAACATTTCAGAGTTCCAAAAGAATCTTATATCCTGATGTTGGAGAAAGTAATAACTATGATGAGGTAATTTTAAGGCATCATCCTGAACAGTGAAAAATCCCCTTGGATTCTGAAACACACACCATTTCTAAAATTTGAGGGAGGAAATATGACCCCACAGAATTAACCGTGAAGTAGAGAAGTACACTATGTCTGATAAAGTGAGACAGAACATTTGGTGCAGGACTGGGTACATAATTGACCCTTAGGAGATGAGGTGTGGGGCAATCGTTACCATTGAAGAACTTTGGGTACCTGAAAGGTAGGAACAGATGAACTGAGACTGGGAATGAGTAGAAAGCATCTGAAGGGGATCTATCTGTGCATTTGACTTCAAAAGAGATCCGGCAGCAAGATCCAAGGACACCAGACCCACTCAGAGGAATGGCCTAGTGCGAAAGGAATAGAAATGTTTCTTTTTGTACTGGGGTTGGAACTTGGGGCACTGTACCACTAAGCTGCAATTCCAGCTCTTTATTTTGTTTACATTCTTTTTTGTACATTATAATCATGCATAATAATGGGATTAATTGTATCATATTTGTACTTGCAGTACTTTGATTAATCTCATCCCCAGGACCTTCCCTTTCCTTCTTCTATTCTTGCTCTATTCCATCAATCTCCTTTCTAGTCTTATTCTTTTAATTGGTGTATTACAATTATATGTATAATTAAATATACTGTAATGAATCCTGCTTTTTAATATATATAAACATATAAAAATCTATTTATATATAAATATTAATATATATTTATATTATTATATGTATTACTAAATCTGTTATATATATTATATACTATATATAGTATATAATATATAGTAATTAAATATACTGTAATGAATCCTGCTTTTATATATATTTGTATAGAGAGATTTATACATATATAAAAGCAGGATTCATTACAGTATATTTAATGAATACATGGAGTAGCATAATTTGGTAGGTTTTGTTCCCCAGTACTTTCTCAAGCCCTCCCTTCCTCCCTCCCTCTCCCTTCCCTTCCTCTACTCTTTTGGTCTCCTTTCTATTTTCATGAGGTTCCCTTGATGTTGTTCTTTTGTAATTGCTCTCTCTGGCTTCCACATTTGAGAGAAGACATTTCAACCCTTGACTTTCTGAGTCTGACTGACTTCAATTAGCGTAATGTTCTCCAGCTCCATCCATTTACCAGCAAATGACACGTTTCATTCTTTTTTTTTTATGGCTGAGTAAAACTCCATTGTGTTGCAGGTGCAGTGTTCACACCTGTAATTCTACTAGCTCAGGAGGCTTAGCAGGAGGATGGTAAGTTCGAGGGAAGCCTCAGCAACTTAGCAAGGCCTTAAGGTACTTAGTGAGACCCTTCTTAAAATAAAAAAAAATAAAAAGTGCTAGGAATGTGGCCCAGTAGTTAAGAACCCCTGGGTTCAATCCCCAGAACCAAAAACAAAAACAAAAACACCCATCCCTCCAAAAAACCCAACTCCATTATGTATATACATATATATATATATGCCATAGTTTCTTTTATCCATTTATCTGTTGATAGGAACCTAGGTTGGTTCTATATCTTGACTACTGTGAATTGCACTGCTATAAATATTGGTATGCATATATCACTACAGTATGTAGTCCTGTGTTGAGATAAAGTCTCACTAAGTTGCCCAGGCTAGCTTCAAACTGGTGATCCCCCTGCTTCAGCCTCCTGAGTAGCTGGTGACAACAATCTTTTTGTCAAGACGCAGGACACAATCAGTACCAGTTAATCCAAGATGCGTTAGTAAGATGTCCTAACAGGCCCGTGTCACCAGGAGACCAAGCACAGTGATCCTCAGAAACCCAAAGTCATGTGTCAGAATGGACCATGGTGAGAAGGGAGCTGTGGTGAACTTCATACCATCAGAACTTCATACCATTTCCTCTTTCTGACAGGAGAGGTAAGAGGGACCAGGTGAATCTGAAGTTGCTCTGGCCTGAGTCAGGGCACGCTAAGGAGGCGGGGAAAGTTCTGTGGGGAAAAGAGTGGTACCCAGTCCTCAGGAGCTGAGTGAAGTTGGAGAGAGGAACCCTGGTAAGACTAGTTCTGCCCATCCAAGAGCTAGGTGCCAGGGAAATAAAGGGATGGATATTAACTGTGCCCAGGGGGGTTGACTGATCATCAGCACGCATATGTGTGGCTTAGGGGACTCCCACTGATGTTTAGCTTGTTTTGTGAAATTTAGAATTAGTGTGATGGTCTGTATAGTCTCCTGAGATTCGCTTGTATCAATCCACATTAGGCTAGTGAGATTCAGGATGTTGCGTGTAGCTATTTTTCATTCAATTTCACTGTGTAAATATATAATGTGTTTTTATTCTCTATGCACACTCTATCGGTTGCTCCAAAAAATGGAGAAGGGAGTCAAAATTTTATTCTAATTATGTAAAATCTTCCAATTCCAGACAAATTTTAGGTGTTCAGGGAACCTGATATTTATACATTAGGGTTGAAAGGCACACAAATAGGGCCCATAGGTGGGTAACAGGACAGCTATTTCTGCTGGGGGCCATATGGTACCCAGGTTAAAGAACACACAATCTGATAAGGAGATAAACGGACTGCCAGCTGATAAACAGAAATGCAAACAGATAAGCCCAGTTATCAACAAAGCGAGGGGAGTGGGGGCTTGCTTTGGCAGATGGAATAGGTCCTTGGCAAATGGTAAGGCGACTTGTAGGAATGGTTTTTGGGGAAGTGAAATATACACAATGAGGCAGTCGATGTTCAGATGAGAAGAAGGATGCGTTGGAATCTGTGGGAATTCTCTCAGTCAGTGCTTGGATGGGGAGAAGGCCCAGGCTGGGCAGAAGCAATGGCTTCTCATCTTGAAGGGCCACTTCGACTGCTTCCTTCTCAGGCAAATGGGATGGTGGCATCTCTTCCTCCACCTGTCTGGCAGGTGGAAAGCAGAAGGAAAACAAAATTAACGAATGTGTTTTAAAGGGTTAAAAATTCCAGCTGAGGGGCTGGGGTTGTGGCTCAGCAGTAGAGTGTTTGCCTAGCACATGCGAGACCCTGGGTTTGATCCTCAACACCACATATAGATAAATCCAATAAAAGTATTGTGTCCAACTACAACTAAAAAATAAATATTAAAAAAATTCCACCCAAATATCATTAAGAGCCTGTAGGGCCATGACTTCTAATCTACCCTGCCCCCTGGGGACCTTCTCTCCACTTTCAAGTCATCCTGACCAGCAGTGGAGAGGTAGAGGGTATCTGAAAGGCCCCAATGTCAGCTCTCCCACTACATCCAAATCTCCAGCATCTGACCATCAATACCTGAATTTCCACCATCAGAACTTCATCTATTTTCAAAATTTCATTCCTTTTAAATTAAAAATAACTCTAGGAGATAGAATGCGGATAAGTATCCCAAAGCCCTTGAATAAGAAAGAGAGATGAGAGCCTTTGATGGTCTTGCAGACCAGCGAGGGTAGGAAGGTGTGGATTTCAGCTCAGAGGGGACAAAGGCCCAAATGGCAGTCACTGAACACTCGGTTAAGCTTGGCTCCCATCACAACCAAACCCAGAAAATCACCTGAGCTTTCCTCTAAGCCTGAAGCCTTTGTTCCCACCCACAGAAGGAGAATCACCCCTGCTAATCGTTTAGCTGGCAGGTGTGTAGTGCAAGCACGGTGGCTTTAGTGGCTTGTCATGTGAGATGTGATCAGCGGTGCACTTGAGTAGGTGTGACACGCTCTGGGGCTCAGTACTGTGTAGCCCAACATGGTCAGCATGTCCCTGGGTAAACACAGACTGGCATATTTTGATATGGGCAGAACAGATAGCAAAGGACACTTAGGAGATGTGGAGACCGAAGGGTGTAAATCAGATTCAAAAAAGTCCTGAGAGCCTTCAATGATGAGCAGATCAAACAAAGAAGTAACAGGAACAAAGGGAAATTTCTGCACCAGATTTTAAAAGAAATCAGCCCCCAAGCAGAGGAAGAGGAGAAATGGCTTCTCAGACCTCACTCAGCGTGTGAAGCTGCAGGAAGACCAGTCTCTCTGTTGTGGTGTGAACTGATAAATGCAATCAATAAGAGTGTAAATTATAGGTTATAGATCAATAAAAATATAGATTATAGACAAGCAATTTTGATAAGTGGGATAAGACAATTATAAAGCAAGAACTGTCATAGGCAGGCCTAAGACTCCATTTTGCTGCCTTCTATAAAAAAATGCTACAAGAGCTGTTTCTGAGAAACTGAAATGAAAGCTGTTTTCTTATAAAAATTGTTTTTCTGTACTTTGTACCCCACAAATTGTGCCCTACTCAGGATGCAGCGGTGGTCATGGTGAGCTACATCCTGGGTTTGGATGCCCTGTGGGTCTACATGACTTTGAAGTAGATTCTCGCCCCGCTGACCCCAGGCCCAAACTCAGGATGTGACTGTCTAGCACCTGCTGAACCAGGACTGTGGTCAACTGAACTGCAAAGCTAATGCCTTTTTAGCTTCTGTTTATTGCTTGCTTGCTGACTGGAAAATTCCAGTCCTGCCTAGAGCCCACAGGTCCCACTTATTAATGTTTTAATTTCTGTGATTGGCTAGCTTACATGACGATAAGCAAGTCACTGAGTTGTGGTTTCTGTGCTAATGGACCAGGAAGCTGCTGTCCTCCCACAGAGCTTGAGTCTCAATGGTGGGTGACAGTCCCTGTCCAGGTAAATAAAGCTCTCTTTTGATTTGAAATTAGGTATTAGAGAGCTTTCTGGAGCAACTCCCCATAACATCTCCAAGAATGGGCAAAAGCTATCGAGAAATAAGGAGGACTGAATAGAAACATAGCTTGCAGGGAAGAGACGAGCCTGCTCAGCTGTTCTCTTTTCGACATACCTGGGTTGTTTTCATTTTACTTACTGCATTTCAAAAAGATGTAGCACAAGCAACATTAAATTAGAAATCACAGAACTTAAAAAATCAGTCTAATAAATCAATTGTACATTAACAGTTGCCCTCTAATTTTTCTTCACAGATACATGTCATCCTCTTTGACAGTGATAATAACAGTGATGTAATTATAATTTTGTTACTCTGCTTTTAATTAGGTCTCATATCTTAAGAGACTGTCTATCATGCTGCATTCATTTCCAATGATTGTTGATCATGAGCAAATCCTTTATCACTGGCCATGATCATGGCCAAATGGATGATGTAACTAATAGAAAGATTTACACAATTGCTGCATTTTTAGTGTACATTTCAATTATTTCCCATCTCACTCCTTTAAATGACTATCATAAAGACAAGCATAGTATCTTCTTCTATTTTTTTTTTTGGGGGGGGTGGCAATTTCCTTAGGTTACAGTCTCAGAAATAGGATCATTCCAGGGATAGGAACATCTGAATTCAAGAGAAGTTCTAGCAATTTCTATGAATAGAAATCATTTACCAGTTCCACTATATTTATGTGTTTTATCAGCATCTATTTTATTTTTCAAATTTAATGCATAAACTGTACCCCATTATAATTTTAATTTGCAACTCAATAAGAGGTAGTAAAGTTGAACATTTTCTTATATTTATTCCTTGTATTGCCTCTTTGTGAATCATCTATTCATGTCCTTTGCCCACTTACATTAAAGTTTTGATGTTTTTCCTTTCAATTTTCATGAGCTTTTTGTGCAATACTGACAGACAATTTTTTTCTGTTTTATTTTATGAAAATATTTCCCCTAGTCTTCTGGCCTTTTTGAGTCCTTTTAATATTCTAGTGATTGCAAACATTTCCCCTTGAGATTCATTCCATTCATTGAAGGCCTTATAATGCACAATTCCACTAAATATATGATGTCTACTCTTTTTTTTTGGTGGTCATATTTGCTTTTATTTGGAATACAATTTAATATTCTTTAATACAATTGAGCTTATTTTGACAGAAGGTCTAGACAATTTTACTTGAAAGCTCTTTAATTTTGAGCAAAGTTCAATGTAGTGTGAGACTTAGGTTCCCTGACTGTTAAAAAAAAAATGAATCTACTTCTCACTTTTATTCCAAAATCTTATTTCAGAATTATGGGTGAGTCAAATAATTAATAGCTTAGGGCTAGTCCTCAACCATTCTGGGTCAGCTTATCAATTCATTTTTTCTTATCATTCAAATGCAGTCATGGACATATTTATTTATTTATATTTATTTGTTCTTTTTTAGTTATACATTATAGTAGAATCTATTTTGATATAATTATACAAGCATGGAATATATCTTATTTTAGTTAGAGTCCCATTCTTATGGATATACATGGTGGTGGGATTCACTGTGTAGTTTTCATATGTGTACATGGGAAAATTATGTCAGATTCATTCTGTTGTCTTTCCTTTGCTTATCCCCATGCCCTTCCCTCCATCGCCCATTGTCTAATCTACTGAACTTCTATTCTTTCCCTCACCACCTCTCTTCTGTGGGTTAGCTTCCACATACCAGACAGAACATTTGACCTTTGTTTTTTTGGGATTGGCTTATTTTGCTTAGCATAATAAGTCTCTAGGTGCATTCATTTGCTGGCAAGTGCCCTCATGTCATTCTTCTTTAGGGCTGAGCAATATATATATATATATATATATATATATATATATATATATATCACATTTTCTTTATCCGTTCATCTGTTGAGGGCACCTAGATTGGTTCTGTAGTTTAGCTATTGTGAATTGTTTATAGCAATTAACATTGATGTGGCTGCGTCACTGTAGTATGTTGATTTTAAATCCTTTGGGTGTGTGCCAAGGAGTGGGATACCTGAGTCAAATCATGGTTCCATTCCAAGTTTTTTGAGGACTTTCCATTCAGCTTCCCGGAGTGGCCAGACCACTTTGCAGTCCCATCAGCAAAGTACAAGTGTCACAATTTCTTTATATATTTTTTCCTGAGGATGCTGGAGAGGCAGGGAAGGAAGGGCTCTCTTGCTGTTTCTGGTGGTTGTATCATCGGTGAGCAACGCAGGTGTGGGAATGTTCCGTGGTGCTCTGCCATGGCTATATGGCAGAAGGCACAGTCCCTTGATGACCTCAAGGTTTAAAATCATAGTTTCCTTACCTTCATAGTAGTCCCAGCTTGGCCTGGTGATCATTTTCCTGTAGCTCTTACAACATAGCACCCTGCATGCTGTAGCCTCCTGACTGTACCAGTGCTCCAAATCCCTCTGCTTCCCTGTGTCCCCTTCCCCTGGGTTTGTCTCCTGTGACCTCCTGGAGCTGTGACCCTCTCGACGCCCACACCTGTTCACAGGGGTGCTTCTGCTTCTTCTGCACACCCGTGTGGCCGGCCGCTGGTTGCAGCTCGCTTGACTCCTTTCTGACCTCTGGGCGAGTCAATTCCTGCTTTCTCAGTGACTGCAGAGCAGCTGTGGCCTGAGAGAACCAGGGGACTTCTGTGCCACCCACTGTGTTGCAACTGTCCCTCCTTTAACAAGGTCTAGAGCTGTCCTGGGGAAGTAAGACACAGGATTTAAGCCACAGGAAAAAAGCTATGGGACAGTGAAAGGCGATAAGTCAGCATGGCAGTATAGTTACAGATCAATACAGGCTGATAGGTTAATCTAGATATAGACAAGGTTACCTCAGTATAGTTGTGAACAATTGTATTAGGTTGGTCATGTAGACATAAGGCTTATACATATCAGTAGTAAAATGATGAGTAAACGAGATAACTGCAAGCATCAAATAAGTGACTAGTGCTGGGACAGTGGCCATGGAGTCACTGTGGCTATACAAACAAAAAGTGTGGCCGTGAGCACTCCATCTTAGCTGTTCTAGACTCCACCTTAGTTTTTCTGTTATTGCTCCGGTGAAGAGGGAACTGCATGACCCATTTCTGAGAAACAGAAACCAAAGCTGTCTTCTTTTAAAAAATTGTTTTTCTATACTTTGTGTCCCACAGAATGTACCCAACTCAGGATACGGCGGTGGTCCTGGTGAGCTCCCTCCTGGGTTTGAGTACATTTATGGGTCTACAGGACTTTAAAATAGATCATTGCCCCCGTTCAGCTGAAACTCAGGATACGGTTGTCCAACACTTTTGTAGACCCGGATGCAACTAAGCTAAATGCTTTCTATAGCTTCTGTAACTTACTTGCTTGCTAACTGGAAAATTCCAGTCCTGCTTAGATCCTTCTTAATATTGGTTTGCTTGCATTATGCTGAGAAAAACCCCTGATCTGTGGTTTTTGTCCTTAAATTCCCAAGACACAGGCCGGGAAATTGCTGCTCTCCCACAGAGCTTCAGTCTCTATGGGTGGGTGACAGTCCCTGGCCAGGTAAATGAAGCTCTCTTTGATTTGAATTCGGATGTAGAGTGTTTTCTGAAGCAGCTCCTGTTAACAGTTTCAGTCTCCTCATTAGATCCAAAGTGATATACACACCATGAACCACTGCATTCTTGATATTTTTCTCTAGAGAACAGGTCAGAATTTTCTTTTTCCAGGGACCGGATAGTAAGTTTTGGGCTTCAGACTGTATGGTTTCTGTCACAAACTTCAAACATCCCTTCATGTAGGAAAAAAAAAAATCTCTGCAAATTAAGAATAGAAGGGAACTTCAACCTGATAAAAGTCATTATAGAAAAGCTTGCTGCTGACATCTTGCTCAATTTGAGACTGAGATGAGGAACAAGTCAGGAATGCTCACTTTGAAGCTGGGGCTGGGGCTCAGTGGTGGTAAGTGCTCACCTGGCACGTGTGAGGCACTGGGTTCAATCCTCAGCATCATGTAAAAATAAAGTAAAGTGAATGGGGTTGTGACTTAGAGGTAGAGCCCTTGCCTACCATGTGTGAGGCACTGGGTTCGATCCTCAGCACCACATAAAAGATAAAATAAAGATATTGTGTCCACCCATAACTAAAAAATAAATATTAAAAAAGGCATTTAAAAAATAAAATAAAGGTATTGTGTCCATCTACAACTAAAAATATATATTTTTTAAAAAAAGAATGTTCACTTTCTGCACTTGTGTTCCACATTGCACTGAAAGTGCAATTCCAAGGAAAAGAAAAGCAAGGCATAAAGAGGGCAAAAATATAATCACTGTCATTATTTGCAGAGACCATGGCTATGTATGTAGAAAACACCATGAAATCTGCAAAAAAATCATGAATCTAATAAATGAACTAAACAAGATTGCAGTCTGCGAAGTTAATGGAGAAAACTCAATTGTACTATATTCTAACAACAAACAATAGAAAATGAGTTTTTAAAAATACTATTGACATGCACCAAATACATCAGTTTCTTAGGAATAATTCTAGCACCCTGTGCAAGACCTTATAAAACATTGATAAGAGAAAATTCAAAAGATCTAAATTAATGTGAGATATAAGTAAATAATAAGCTTATTATTATTAACTTACATTAAATAAATGTAAGTTTATCTCAATAATTTAAATATATTTTTCCCCAAAATTGATTTATTCGTTCCATACAGACCCAATCAAAATCTCAACAGCTTTTCTTGAAGAAATTGGATCCTACAATTTTACAGAAATTTAAAGGAGTTAGATTAGACAAAACCATCTTAAAAAGAAAAAAAAAACAGGGTTTTGTTTTTTTTTTCTGATCTCAAGACTCCTGATGAAGCCACCATAATCAAAACTGTCTGGTTTTGTCCTAAGCAACAGGTTAGTGGAACAAAATAGAAATTCTAGGGAAAAAAGTCATCTATGGTCAATTTATTTTTGGTAAAGCTACCAAATTAATTCACTGGAGAAAGGGAATCCATTTTTAAGAAATGGTATCAGAACAAGGTTTCTCAGCTTTATTTCATTCCATGCAGGAAAATTAATTTGGGATGGATAAAAGATATCTAAATTTAAATGCCAGAACCCTAATGCTTCTAGGAACAAAACTCAGTATCTTTCCATGACTTCAAAGTAGGTAAAATTTGCTTAGGACATAGAAATCACCGACCTTTAAAAAACAAAAACTAAGTCCCAATAAGCTGTACTTAATTAGGATGAAAATTTCTCTTCCTCAAAAGATACCATGAAGAAAATGAAGAAGATGGTCCACAAAATAAATGCTATGTGCACTTCAAAGTTATGCCAATAAAAATAAACCATGATGGACATACAGACAGACTGAGGAACTGTTCCAGATTGGAGGAGACTCAAGATAAATGAAAACTAAGTGCTGTGTGGTCTTGATGTGGGACCTTGAATCTAGCAATGTTTTTTTTTTTTAATTTTGCCACCAAGAGACTTGGTGAGTATTGAACATGGTCCACAGGTTAAATAATCATATTGAATCAGTGTCAATGCTGATCTTGATCATTGAACTGCGGCTACGGGGGAGAAATAGAAAGTCTAGTAGTCCATTTTCAGAATACTGTATTTAGCCTTAAATGTGATATTACTTGGGATGTAAGGTAGGCAGCTGTCAGGGAGAGCAGAATGAAAAGTTAAAAGCAGTTAGCACTGGAGTGTGACAAATTCACAGTCCCTTGACAGACAGGAGGTGACAGGGAAGGGGCTGGCCTAACCAACAGAGGGAGAGGGCAAGATGCATGCAACCCAGGAAGGTCTTCCTGCCACGGGAGAACAAAGGGAGGTGAGGACAACTAAAGGTACATTTCTTTGGATAACCCAAGAGCAGACAGTAAAACCTAGTTCAGGAAGGCTGTACCCCCTATGGAACTCAGTGAGGAACCCGGGGAGGGACCTTGCACACCTGATCTTGCAAGACTGTCAGTAAAAAGCCTCATTTTTGCTATACCTTGTGTCTCTTGGTCTATCATTTGGGTTTGGGCAGGTGAGTTTGTTTCTTGTCCTTGTTTTTAGAATATATTCACTGAAATATTAGAGATAAAGGGATATCATCTGTCAGTCTCAAACAGTTCAGGAACACACACACACACACACACACACTCACACCACGTGTGCACAACAGACAGAAACAGAGGCTGATGAAACCAACGTGGAAAATATTTGCATCTATGGGCTCTGAGTAAAGGCAATACGTAGATTCTTTGGACAGTTTTTGCAATTTTTCTGAAAGTCTCAAGCTACTTCCAAGTAAATGTTGAAGCAAGAAAATATACAGAAAAGCTCCAGATAAACTATTCACGGTACATGTATCTGACAAAGGACTCATCTGCAAAGTCTATAAAAAATTTATATAAATCAACAATAACAAGACAACTCAATTAACGAATGGGAATAATATTTGAACAGACATTTCACCAAAGAAGATAAATGGATGGAACATTTACACATGAAAAGTGCTCAGTGCCATTAGTAGTCAAAATACTAATTAGAAATTTGAAATGCAAATGAAAGCTACAATGAGATGCTCACACGCATCCATTAGCATGACTAATGTTAAAAAGATTGACAGCACAGAGACCCAGGGAGGATGTGGAACAATGCCTGCCCCGGTAGTAGAAATACAGAGTGGCACAGACAGTTTGGAAAACTATATGGCAGTTTCTTACTACGTTAAATGTATACTTAACACACGAACTAACATTTTCCATCATTTGGTGTTTTTCCCAAGAAAAATGAAAACATATGGCATCAAGATGGTACACAAATGTTCATAGTAGCTTTATTTAGGATCACCCCAAGCTGGAAAGAAACCCAAGGTCCATGAATAGGTGCATGGATAAGTAGATGGTGATGGATTCAAACATGGGATACTTCTTGGCAAAGGAGAAGATGACAGATACATGTCCTCATGGACATGTTGAGGTCAATATGCCAGACGTCAAGTGTGCCTGACTACGGTATGTGAAGTTCCAGAGAGGCTAAAATAATCTAGGTTGGGAGAAAATCAGAACATAAGTTGCCTGGGGATCTGGATGGGGGGTTGATAGTAACGGGGTCAGGAAGGAACTTTCTGGAGTGCAGGCAGATATTCTATATCTGGTGGAGAGGGGCAGTGTCACAGGTGTCTGTGGCTGTCAAACTCATGGAGCTGAGTACTTAAGAGGTATGAAGCTTATTGGATGTCAACGCAATACCTCATTACAAATTATATTAGATTTTAAAGTGACTGGGAGTGGGAGTGGGCTGACATTGGGGCATCTTTGGTGCCAAGGTGGGGAGGGGAGAATTCATCCCCAAACATTTCCCCTTCCACTCACTCCCTGGCCACCTTCTCTAACTTCAATTGGATTATAAAAGACCTTCTTGTTATGGCAATGCGATGGAAATTTCTAACATTCAAGTGACTTAGACCTAAAAATCTTAGAACCCTCTTTGACTTTTCTTCTTTTTGTAGCTCATATCTGCTACAGTAGCAAAATCACCTAACTTTAAAACAAATCCCAATTCTGCTCCGTTTTTGCCACATCCGTTGTTACCTGTGCTAGTCATCCTCATGACTGGAATGGGTCATTGTAATTGTCTCCTACATGGTCCCCTGCTTGCTTTTCCCCTGCCCCTTCACTACCTTCCTTGTTAATCGTCAAACAGCCAGGCACATTTCTGCCCCAGGGTCTTTGCACCTGCTTTTCCTTCTGTCTGGCACAGCTCTCATGGGGCCCCTTCTTCCTTTCTTTTGCATATTCACTCATACATCGCTTTCTCAAGAAAACATTTCCTAAATTCCCTGTTCTGTACCCATCCCCAGATTCTACATCTCCCCTCTTGCTTTATCTTTGTCCATAGCACTGATTTCCATCTGACTGGGCTCATATTTTATTTTCTACCATTCCCACCAGGCTATAAACACCACAGGACAGATACCTTGCCTCTTTTGATTACTTTCATAACTCCCAGGGCTTAAATTTGAGCATATGGTAGCAACTCTGAAACTGGCCGAATCCACAGGATCCTAGCTTTGCACACTGAGCTCCAGGAGCAAGAGGGAGGGAAGAGTTCGTTCCCATCTGGATGTCAAAATGCCTTGAGCATCCTCACAGTGGTCAGTTTCAGTGGAGGCTGGTCTGGAGCGAGATGGCCTTTCCCCTACCCCGACATCAGCCCTTTTCTCCTTTCTCTTCCTGCAGATGTTCACTGTCCTCTCTCTTTCAGAGCTGGATGTTAAAATTCCCTGGGGAACAGGGATGGGGTCCACCCTCAGTTTGTCCTGGGTGTTTTGGAGAGTGGCTGCTGAGGGGGATCCGGCTGCCTTGCAATGGCACCTAGAATCTCAGGCTCTAGGCTGGGGCCCAGCAGAGAAAGCAAAGGTTCCAGGGAACATGAGTCAAGCCTTCTGGAATGGCTCATGGGTTTATTATGATTCACAAGATCTAGGTGACATTTAGATTATGCAAATATGTCCTGCTTCTCTGAGAGTGGACACAACGCACACATTTGCAGTGACACGGAATGATGAGCAATACATTTCAGAGGGGAGGGGTGCATTTTGCATTTCCCTTTCGCTCTTTGTAAAGCGTGGGTTTTGCTTTTTTTTTCTCTATTTGAATTCTGACTCGACACCAAGTGGATAGACGAAGGAATTTACTTTGTTTTCTGTGGCTTCTCTCCCTCTCTCCCTCACCTTCTACCTTTTCCTTTCTGTTTTTAATCCTTCTTTCTTCCCTTCCTCCCTCATTTTTATTTCTCCTCCCTCTCTGTCCCCAGACACCATGGCTTCTTCTGACCCTTGGGGATGACTGAACTGGATCTTCTTCTGTCCTGAGTGAGCTGGATGCTGGACACTGGGATCTTTTGACCCAATGGTGATGGAAATTAAATAGAGTCTGATGAGTGTGCAGATAAGGCAAATTTTCTTGGGGCTTCCATTTAGAAAAGATAAGAGGACCCCGGTTAGCTCCTTGAATAAAAGAAGGGTGCTGGCTTGATTGGTTACCTAAAGGAATGTTCATTGGCTTCCGATACACTCAGCCCCAGTTTGGCCTGTGCAAAAGGTAATCTACTGCAGACATTCACAACACATCATGGCACCCTGATCTCAGCCATGCAAAGCTGACTGGTTGGGGGTGGCACACCCCAACCTTCCCAGCCATGACAGGTCATGAGCTGAGGCTCAGAAGTGTACTTGTGACTCACCCCTGTAGTGGTCCCTGTCTCTAGCTCCCACTGTGTGTCCATGGGCACCATGTTTACTAGCAACGCTTATTTTTTTCTCAAAGAAGCCTGGAGAGAAGTATCTTGGGAGACACATCTAGAAGGTTCTTTTGGGGTTGCTGGCTACAGTAGGTCTCCTCCCACACTTTCCACCTGGTTCCTCAAATTTGCCCATTGAACAGATATGAAAACCAAGACTCAGAGTGGGAACTGACCAGCCCAAGGTTAAATGGCAAGTCTGATTTGTATTCACCAATGATTGCTTTTTGTGATAAAAATATTTATTATCTTTCTAGCTAGACCTCCTGGGCTGTATGTCCCCTGAGTCCCCTGATACGGTAACTGTCGTGTGGGAGATCAGACCCAGGAAACAAGGTTCGGAGCTTGGCAGGTGGAAGAGGAAGCAAGATGCTGTAAGGATAGTAGACATGCTTTACTCAGTGGTGGCCACAGCCTCCAGCCTCCAGCCTCAACTTAGCTCCCAGTCGTGCCCCCATGTTGTCCCTAAGTCTTTTCCAAAGACCTTTTTTTTTTTATGCAGGCCAAACAGAGAAGGCCCGCTGCCTGCGGCCAACATGTTACATAGAGGGTGCCTGCTCAAAGTTAATGTTTATGACCTTAAGTGTTTGCACTGAATGAGAGTGTTTCTGGCCTCAACTAACCATAACAGCCAGATCCCAGCCCTGGCTACACACTACACACACAGCCCAGGAGAAGTCTTGGCGAGGGAGCCCAACTACAGCAATTTTGGGCCCAGCCCTGACAGTGACAGAGGACGGTGAACCAGGTTTACTTTATGTCTCCCACTTACTATCCTCACAGGGCTCCAGGACTTGTCAACTGTCATTTACAGGCACATTAAAGTCTCAGACCTTCACTCTAGGTTGTCTCTCTGTCATGGGAGAAGAGATGTCTCCGGAGAAGTGTCCAAGGAGTCCCCAGAGGGAAGGGAAAACTTCAATTCAGGACAACCAATGTTCGTGGCAGATGTGATGGAAAAGAATTTTAGCACGAGTCAAGACAAACGTGTAGTCAGAGGTTTCTTTAGTAAATAGATGCACTTTTCAAAAATGGGCCATCTTGAGAGTGAGAAGCCCCTCTCTGGACTGGGGGTGCAGTATTTGTACAAGGGTTGTAGCTGGGGGCCAGGGTGGAGGTGGAGCCAGGGTGGGCTAGTTTTCTCTGTGTTTGTGTATTTCCCTCATTTTACAAGGATACAGGCTGAAGACTTGTCACTCAAGATCTACAGCTGTGCCTCCTGCACCTCAGTGGCTCCTGGGCATTTCTTTTTAAACGTCAGTATATAGCTCTCCCTTTATTCTAAGTCTCTAATGTACCTCTACTGCATTCCCCCCAAGACCCCATGCATATCAGAATCTGTGCTGCTCAAGCCCCTTACATAAAGTGGTGTGGTATTTGCATATAACCCATGCACACCTCCAGTACTCATTCAATCATTTCTAGGTAACATGGTACCTAATGCGGTGTGCCATGTGACTAGTTGTTCTATAGTATTCTTTAGAGAAAAAAGCAAGGAAAAATATGTCTGTACATGTTCAGTACAGATGCCATTTTTTTTTGTCCTGAAAATCTTCCAGTTGGTTTAACCCACAGATGTGCAACCCACAGACACCACAGTTGTCACCTCAAGTGATTCCTACTTTGCAGGGAAGACTCACATGTAAGGATATCATTTTGGATGCCTGGCTGGAGGTGAGTCACTTACATTCAAATACACCCTAGAAGCAGAGAAACATACATGGAGGCCTCTGGTAACGTAGCTAGGTGGTACTTCCAAAAAAATCCCAGAGGAGAAGCCCCACAACACTCCTCAGCAGATCATGTGTAAATCCACAGGATGGCACAGTGACTTTTAAAATGAAAGTGAATTTGTACCACCATGTGAATAGACTTAGCACTACTGAACTGTACATCTTAAAAAGAGAAGATGGTAAATTTTGGCTGGTTGTAGTGGATCACACCTGTAATCCCTGTGGCTCGGGAGGCTGAGGCAGGAGGATTGCGAGTTCAAAGCCAGCCTTGGCAAAAGCAAGGCGCTTAGCAACTCAGTGAGGCCCTGTCTCTAAATAAAATACACAATAGGGTAGGGATGTGGCTCAGTGGTCAAGTGCCCCTGAGTTCAATCCCCAGTAACCACCCCCACCCCCCCAAAAGACGGTAAATTTTGAAATTTTGTTATGTATTTTTTTACCGTAATTAAGAAGAAGCACGCACACACACACACACTCACACACACGCACAGCCACTGGTAGCACGGAGCTCCCCAGTCTTTCGCGTCGAAGGTGAAGCTTTGCAGTGACCTGTCCGGCCAGGTTCAGCGGAGGCTCACTGATTCAACTCACCTTGCCTGCTCTTTTAAGCCTTGACAGGAGTGAACAGAAGCTGTAGCGGCCTCCCCAGAGCTGTCCAGAATGATTCGACATGAATACAGATAATTCATGCAGAAAGCAGACTGCAGGCAGATCACTGCCCTGGGACCAGAAAACCTGTGCCTTGCGAATTGAGTGTCAGTGGGACATCGTGTGTTTTTCCTGAATCTCAGTTGCAGAAAAATAGCAAATGAGGTGTGTCTCTGATGGGCACAAGGTGTAGAAAAAAATACATGAACCAAGAGAGCTGTAGAAGAGAAGGGGACAGAGGGCATTGTACGGCCAACCCCGAGAACACACCCCGCACCGAAAATCTCCAGATCCTTCTCCTCTAAATAAGTTCTAGTGCCCAGAAAAGCACAGGGAGAGGGCCCCTCAGTGAGACATGAGCCCTCTTCAGAGGCTGGGGCTAGAAGGGGATGCAAGCTGTCCCTGTACCCTGAGTGGCCCCAGGGGAGCCCATCCTTGGAACCCGTTGAGCCTAATGTCTCAGGAACCCATGTGAGAGCAGCAGCCCCAGGGTGTAGCAGGGTCCAGACACCACGGGACAGCAACCCGCAGGTGCAGTGAGTTGTCTCCTCGAGGGTCTCCCGAAGGCTGCTAAGTTATATCCTTCCTGCAGCCAACTATGCATTCTCCAGGTCAGTCAAACCGGGGCTCTGGGGCAGGGGAAGGAGCTTCTGTTCACAGGCAGAACCTTTCCTACTCAGGGAGCTTCAGCCTGGCCCTTCAGCCCTTCTGCTGATTGACCCAGGCCCATTTAGACCATCTAGGTACTCTCCTCTCCTTATGCCGACTGATTATGGACTGTAATCACAACACCTAGGCTGATGTGTGAAGAACTGGGCACTATAGCATAACTAAGTTGACACGAGTTGCTACCATGATTTCCCTGATGACCAATGCTGTGGACCAGTTCTTCATGCACTCATGGCAAATCATATATCTTCTTTTTAAATCTTACCCATTAAAAACATTAGCTAAGAAGCAGAGAAGAAGGGGCCAGGTCCTACTCTCCCCTTCAAGGGATGCTTATCCAAATCATAGCACCTCGTGATCCTATATGTCCATTTACCACTCCATCAGCTGCCCCTTTATGCTACAGTTGCCCTATCTATTCTGTCTATAGGGGAATAAGGACAATTAGAGGAAAAATATTTTCAAAATATTTACCTAGACCCTTACCATTTTAAATGCTGCTAATTCCATTTTGGGGGAATGGGGATACTGGGAATCAAACCCAGGGGCACATAACCACTGAGCCACATCCCCAGCCTTTTTAAAATATTTTATTTAGAGACAGGGTCTTGCTGAGTTGCTTAGGGCTGAGGCTGGCTTTGAATTTGCAATCTTCCTGCCTCAGCCTCCTGAGCCACACAGTATTACAGGTGTGTGCCACTATGTCTGGCTTTTAATTTCATTTTTAAGATCTGATTTTCTGTTTTAATTTCCCTTCACCCTGAAGAATTTCTTTTAGAATTTCTTGTAATGCATGGTTTTTGATGATAAAATTCTCTTTTTTTACTTTTATCTGAAAATGTCTTTATTTTGCTTTCATGTTTGAGGATATGTTCACCAGATGTAGAATTTTGAGTTGCAAATTTTTATTCTCTTTTCAACACTAATGATGTTGTTCTGTGGCCTTGGAGCCTCCATATTTGCTGATGAGAGTCCACTGGTTTCAAATGATTTTTCCCTTTTTATATGTTGTGTCTTTTTTTTTTCTAGCAGCTTTCAAGATTCTCTCTGTTTGGTTTTCAACATTTTGATTATGATGGGATGCTTTTTTACTTATCATTCTGCTAGGGATTGGCTAGAGACTTCTTGAATCTATAAATTTATGTCTTTCAGTAATTTGGGAAATTTTCACTATTTCTCCAAATACTGCCACCCCTCATCCACACTGCCCTTTCTTTCTCTCCTCTCATTTAAAAACTCTAATTACAAAGCATGATTTCTTTTTTTAAAAAATATTTTTAGTTGTAGTTGGACACAATACCTTTATTTTATTTATTTATTTTTATGTGGTGCTGGTGCTGAGGATCAAACCCAGGGTCGCACGTGCTAGGCGAGCACTCTACCACTGAGCCACAACCCCAGCCCGCATGTTAATTCTTTTGGTATTTCGTCACAGTTTCCCTAAACTCCTGTAGATTTTTTGGGGAAAAAAAATCTTATCTTTCTTCTTCAGTCTGGACATTTTCCATTGATCGATGTCTGATCATGGATTCTTTGTCATTTCTATTCTGCTTTTAAGCTTGTCCAGTGGATTTTTCTAAGTTAAGAAGTTATATTTTCAGCTCTAGAACTTTCAGTTGTTAATTAATTTTTTTTAGTTGTAGATGGACAATAATTTATTTTGTTTATTTATTTTTATGTGGTGCTGAGGATCGAACCTAGTGCCTCACATATGCTAGGCAAGTGCTCTACTGCTGAGACACAACCTCAGGCCCCTCAATTTTTAATATTTTTATAAATTGTTAAAAGCATGTTTCCCTTGACCTTAAAGACCGTTGTTATAGCTGCTATCAAGTCCTAATCTGAGTCTGACATCTGGGTTATGTCAGGATGGCTTAATTGACTTATGACTTTTTCTCTTGAAACTGTATCACATTTTCCTGGCTATGTAGTTGAGTGATCTAAAATTTTATCCCAGACTTTGTAAATGTTAGGTTTTAGACACTCTGGATTCTGTTACATTCCTCAGAAGAGTTAATATCTTTATTTTAGCAGACAACTAAGCTTGTTGAATTTAAACTGAAAACTCTTGTATCTCCGGAGGCAGTTCAAGTTTGAGTTGAGCTCTTTTAACATTAGCCTATGTGTTCACATTCTGTGTGTGCATATGTGATTAAGGTGTTGGTCCCCTTCTTGGTCTATTCCCTAAAGACCTAAAAAGAGCATGCTACAGGGACACTGCTACATCGATGTTCATAGCAGCACAGTTCACAATAGCAAGACTGTGGAACCAACCTAGATGCCCTTCAATAGACGAATGGATAAAAAAAATGTGGCATTTATACACAATGGAGTATTACTCTGCATTAAAAAATGACAAAATCATAGAATTTACAGGGAAATGGATGGCATTAGAGCAGATTATGCTAAGTGAAGCTAGCCAATCCCTAAAAAACAAATGCCAAATGTCTTCTTTGATATAAGGAAAGTAACTAAGAACAGAGTAGGGACGAAGAACAGGAGAAGAAGATTAACATTTAACAGGGATGAGAGGTGGGAGGGAAAGGGAGAGAGAAGGTAAATTGCACGGTAATGGAAGGAGACCCTCAGGGTTATACAGTGGAGGGGGTAGAGAGAGAGGAGGGGAGGGGAGGGGAGAGGTGGGGAGGGGGGAGGGTGGATGATGGGAAAGGCAGCGGAGCACAACAGACACTAGTATGGCAATTTGTAAATCAATGGATGTGTAACTGATGTGAATCTGCAATCTGTGTATGGGGTGAAGGTGGGAGTTCATAACCCACTAGAATCAAAGTGTGGAATATGATATGTCAAGAAATTTGTAATGTTTTGAACAACCCACAATAAAAAATTAAAAAAAAAAAAAAAAAAAAAGGTGTTGGTCAGACACTTGGGCTGAATTTATACGCAAAATTTGTGGTTTCCTGTCTCTAGATCCCTTCTTGCTGATGTTCTCCCTGAACTTTCCAGCAGTTATAATTTCCTTAAACTTCTGTGTTTTCAAGCCAGAAAGACTACAAGTTTTGATTGAGAGGTTAAGCCTCCACGTGGGTACTCATCACGTCTTGCCTTAGCCTGCCCTTGAGCTAAAGTACATGACAACAGGATCTGTTTGTTTTGGTCACTCTCTAGATTTTCTGGGGAGTATTTTGTCCAAAGTTCATAGTTGTCTGTCAAAGGGTTGTTAGGAGTTTTCTTGAACTTCCCAGAAGTAGAACTTCTTTTGTTTTGTTCCAGTGGAGATACAATTTTTTGTTGGTGGGTTTAAAAAATTTTTTCCTACACTTTTGCATTTTAATGCCTAATTCGAATATATTCTGATCTATATATTTTTTGTTGAGAAGTCATCCATAATCTTATCACTGTTCCCCTGAATGGAATGTATTTTTCTCTTCTGTCTACTTTCAAGATTTTCTGGTTATCTTCATGTAGCAATTGGACTATGATGTGCCCAGGGGCAGTTTTCTTTGTGTTTATCAAACTTAGGATCCTGGAATCTACTAATGTTTTCTGCCACATTGTGCAAGTTTTCAGTCTTGATGTCTCCAAATTTGGGTTTTCCTTTCTCTTTTTCTACCTCTTTTAAGTCTCCAATTATCCCTGCTTTGACACACTTGGAATCATTTCTTAGGTCTCTGAGGTTCCCTTTACTTTTCTTCAACATTTTTTTTTCTTTTTGTTCTTTGGATTGAGTAATTTTTATGAATCCATCTTCAAACAATTCTTACTTGTTCCAGCTGCCTCTTTTGGAGAATCAACTCTCCTCCAGCTGTTAGGTAGGATTCTGGGGACACCAAGATGGTGGAGACAGCAGTAGAAAGAAGCTGCTAGAGAACAGGACAAGGAGACAATCATGCCCCGATTTACAGTCAGTCCCATTACCATGACAACTCCCTCCAGTGAGAACTTATCACCATGACAACTCCAACCACAGGATCTATATTTTAAAATGACCAATGGGAGTAAAGTGGGCAGCTTTCTAAGTAAATTTTCTAAAGTAGCCAATGGGTACAAATGGGGTAAGGTCTTCCATCAGGTCTGTATAGGGAAAAGAAGGCCCCACAGCTCAGGATATAAGACCCTAATTTCCAGACACTGGGGCCTTGAGCATCTCTTTTTCTCTCAGCCCACTCTGCTCTACCTAATGGAGTGCTACCTTCACCTTCAAAAAACCTGTACTTTGCCTGTTACTTCTGTGGGTCTTGCTCAACTCTCTGTTCGTGACACACCAAGGACCTGGACTTCAACTGGACATTCTAATGGTAGCACAGCTTCTCTCTACTCTTGAACATTTACTGTGCCTTTAAATAGTTATAAGAAGTATTTTATCCAGGTCTTAAATTGTTGTGTGTGAAAGGATTTGTGTGACCACTTCCCATTGGTGCATTATTGGGAGTTCTCTTAAGTGAAACTTCAATTTCTGTCATCTGTTCTTATATCTTTGTAGATAGTTCATATCATTTGCCTTATTTTTCCTTAAATTTTTAAGAGCTTTTTTTTTTTTTTGTATTTTAGGGACATTAATCCTGTGTGTGATATATAGTACAAATACTTTCTCCCAGTTTGTCATTTGTCTTTGCTTATGATGTTTTTTAGTAATGCATTCTAAAAAAAAAACCACATTTTTATGTTGACAAGGTTAGTGATTTTTTTTTTTTATTGCATCAGGATTTTGAGTCACAGAAAGCCTTTTTCTACATTCATGTTATAGTGGAATTCTCTTATATTTTCTTCTAGTGTTTCCACATTTTTCTTTTTTTGCTTTCTTGTTTTACACTGAGGACCTGAATCCATTTGGAGTTTATTCTTGCACATGATGTGAGGCATGGATCTGATTTTACTATTTTCTAATGGCTATCAGTTGTTCTAGGGTACCAGTTACTAAAACGTTCCAGTGATTTGAGATGCCATCTTTATAAATTTCCATATAATTATGGAGTTGAGGTCTTTTTCTGGGCTGTTCATTATTTCATGAGTACATGTATCTTTACTTGTGTGAGTGCCATGCTGTTTTAACAGGAGATCTGTTATAGTGGTTTTATGTTAGCATAAGTCCTTCCTTACGTCTTTTGTTTTACAGTATTTTTCTCAGCTATTTTCATGTGGTTGTTTTTTCATCTCAGCTGTCAACTTTTCAAGTTTCATAAAAGATTCACCATTTCATTTGGAAGATGTTACATTTATAAATGAAATCAGAACTACCATCATCTCCATGAAGTCTAGCCATCCCCTCTAAAAACAAATGATGTTCAAGCCTATTTTTGTGTATTTCAGGAGCGTTTTAAAGTCTTACGCATAATTCTTTTGTGCATTTCTTGTTTTTTCCAGATACAGACTCTGCTCACCATTCAGAGATTCCATGTTTGTGGATTTACCTACTGGATAAAATATATTTTATCAATGCTCAAGGCACTTTTGCAAATTTTTCACTTCTGAAAAATTTGAGTTGACTCAACACCTTCATTTAACTCTCCCCACCATTAACAATGTATCTTTTTAATGGTGTATTTAGTGTTCCTTTTTTTTTTGTATTCTTTGTGATTCTTATTGATTTCACAGTTGAAAATGGCTGAGATGCTGTTTAGTATTCTTCAGAGAAGTCTCTGACATACATTTGGAGAATATTTGTTAGATAAGATTCATTCATGCTTTTAGTGTATTGGGTGTATGTAATTAACAAAATAAATAAGGGGTTTTAAAATCAGAAATACTTATAAAGCAAAGTTATACACTAACTGGTTAATGAAAATATTGTGATCAGAGACCCATATGGTGGCATACCTCTGTAATCCCAGCTACTCAGGAGGCTGAGGCAGGAGGATTAAAAGTTTGAGCCCAACCTGGGCAACTTAGAGAGGCCCTGTCTCAAAATAAAAAATTGAAAAGGCTGGGGAGGTAGGTTGGTGACAAAGCACCCCTGAGTTCAATCCCCAGTACCAGGGGTAGGGGAGAAGAAAACATTATGACCAGAGATTTGCCAGAATCTTGTAGTTCACCCTGTGGGCAATAATTCAGTATTTAGTGTCTAAAACAATTTTATAGAACATAACTACTGTGAATAATGAGAAGCAACTTTGTTGTTATTGCAATAAGATTTCTCTATCAATAATGTCTTTTAATTGGTCATTCTTTGTGCCTATTAATTCCCATGATTTGTGTATATTGATTTCTGTGTATTAAATTTACATCCTTTTATCTCACTGGATTCTTTTTTTTTTTTTTTTTTTTTTGAGTACCAGGGTTGAACTCAGGTAGAATTCAAACACTGAGCCACATCCTCAGCCCTGTTTTGTATTTTATTTAGAGACAGGGTCTCATTTGGTTGCTTACCACCTCCCTGTTGATGAAGCTGGCTTTGAATTCACGATCCTCCTGCCTCAGCCTCCCAAGCCGCTGAGATTACAGTCATATGCCACTGCATCTGGCTATCTAACTGAATTCTTTTGTGGATTTGTGTTATGATTTGTGTGGATTCTGGATTTGTGTTATGATTCTCTCAGGTTTTTAAGGCATACTCTTTTATCCTGTGCAACTGTATCTTTACTTATTTTCCAGTTCTTATTCCCTAAGTAACTTCTCTTGTTTAATTGTAGGGCTACATCCGTCGACCCTTCCTTTAACAAGGACAGTTTTTCATCTGTGTGAACTGGTTTGAGTTGATAATGGACCAGGTCAGTGGGTCATAGAATTCTGGAGTAGAACAAAATATAGAGGTAAGAATGTAGGTGACTTGGTTACTGATCTTTTTTTCTGGATTGAACCCTCAGTCTTGCACAAGTTGGGCAAGTGCTCCACCACTGAGCTACATCCCCAATCCCTTTTGAGACCAGGTCTCATTAAGTTGCTCACGCAGTCCTTGAACTTGTGATCCTCCTGCCTGGGCCTCCCAAGTAGGAGAGGTAGTAGGTCTTAAAGGTGTGCCCTTCTCCCAGCTGTCACCTGTCTTATACGTTCCTTAGCCTCAAATCTGTTCTGTACTTGGACGTCTGATCCTTTCCTCTGGAGAGCATCTCTCTCTTTTTCAAGGACTCACTCTGTGCCCATTCCAGAGACAGTGTCTGTATGGTTTCAACCACTCTGTACCCCCATGCTTCCGCCCCTGGCTTGTGATTCGTGACAATTATATAGGGAGACCATGAAATCAGAATGTACAGCTAGCATTATTGTTTTTGTTTTAAGAGTGGATTTTATTTCCTTCTTGTGTGTGCCAAAAGTGCAGATTTATTGGTGAAAAATCAAATGCACAGATCCCCTGAGGAACACATCGAGGTGGGTGTTCAGGATGGATGGAAATGTGTTAATGCACCAGTACCATTACTCTATACAGTCAATTACCTTTAAAAGGGACTTCAATAATGCCTTTTATAAATACCACCAATTACATTTCTGGAACGCTCCATCATCTAAGCCATTTCTGAGGTATTCCAGCTGTGTTCGTCCTTGTCGGGGCTGCATTTTCTGCTTCTCTGCATGCCTATCTTTAAGCTAATCTTTGGATGCAAGACATTGTGAATTTTACCCTGGTTGGATGGTGTATATTTTTCTATCTCTGTTAAGTATTCCTGATCTTTCTTCAGGGATACAGTTAATTAGAAACAGTGATCCTTCCAGTTCTTTCTTTTAAACCCTGTTCAGGGGAACAGAGGAGCATTTAAGTCTAAGGCCAGTTTTGCTCTGCAACGGAGGCAAATCCTTTCTGACCCATTACTGGAAGGCCTGAATGAAGGAGGTTTTCCTCTCTGAATAGAGGGAACAGGAACTAGTCCCAGCCATGTATGTGTTGCAGCGACTGTTCCTTCTAGTCTTTTCGAGAGGTCCTCCCTTCAGCCTTGAGTAACTAACTGCCTTTGCAGTTGTACTGATCAGTACTGGGTTCAAGGGGTGTCTCAAGGGGAGCCCTCTGCAAACTCCAGAGCTTTCTCTGAAGCTTTCTCTCCAGCACTCGACCCTGTGAACTCCGGTTGCCTTGGTCTCCTCAGAACCTAGTCCCATATTTCCTCGGCTCAGGAGGCCGAGGGCCCTGCGGAGGCTCCCCGCTCCCTCTGCTGCAGCTGGACCTGTCTCTCTAGGGAACAAGGGGGGCTGCCCCAACAGTTCACCTCCTTTGTCTCTCAAAGATGACTGTCCTTGATTGCATGGTGGCCAACGTTTTGGGAAACTCTTGGGTTCCATGCATTTTATCAGGCATTTCAATTTGGGCCAGCAGTGGAAATTGAGTTTCTGTTATACCACGTTTTGGCTGGAAGTGGAAGCACTCGGTTGTAATTGCAAATTCCCCCATCTCTTTGAACTAGGCATCATTAAACACGTCTCCTAAAACATGTCACACACGACCGTTAGGATGTCCTTCTGCCCTGCAGTCCTTTCTTCCTGCACACCTCCCCCGACCAGACAACAGCCTTGGGTGCAGTACGAACGTGCAGATGGAGGGATAGAGAAGGGATGTAGAGGGGGTAACATCTTCCAGTTGTCTGATGGTATCTCTGGAGCCTGACACGTTGTCAGTACTCGACTGCCTGCTGAATAATGGAATGGTGCCCGCAGGCTTAACGTGATGGGTGGGTTCCTTCCTACCCCTCCTCCAGTTCTCTACTATGTACAACACCACCCTGCGTCCTTCAGACACAGCTCTCACTAGCAGAGGATTGCTCTAGAACCTTCCTGCTGGAGAGGCAGATCTGAGTTGGGGGCAGGCAGCACGCCTCCCCATACACTCCCTCTGCCTTGTGTCCGTCATTTCCTCCATCCTCCGTTCCTTCCTTACTGCATCCTATTCCTAGGCTGATGTTGAGCTAATGTCCCTTATTCCGTTTTTGGAAGTAGATTTCTCCGATATTTATTTTTTTATCATAACCCTGGTGACCCTGAACTTTCAGGAATGTGAACACCACTTTTAAACAACAACAACAACAACAACAAAACCTTCATCTGTTTCTTCTTAACAATCTGTACTCTATTTTTATCCAGCCCTAGGGTTGTTACTAACTAGAAAAAAGGGAATTGGAGAGAGCCAGCTCAGCTTTGAAATTAGGAGAGAATCCAGTACTTTTATACGGCATTGCTCAAATGTGTTCAAAGAATACAGTGATCAGTGAACAGCCCGACAGTTTTCAAATGTCTCCAACGTAAGAGTTTTTATTCTCGTTCTGCACTCAATTAGAGGTACCTACAACAGACTGTAGACAAAAATAATTAGGAAGGGCTCAATAGAAATGTTCGGAAAAACAATAACTCGGAGAATGGTCAGTCTCGATGATCTCAGACAAGCTACCAGGTCTTAATTTCAGTCCTCAACCTTGAGTGACAAAGTCCCTAATTCAGATGGGAATGATACTTTAAAACGAGGTGGCAGGGTTGGATTGATAAGTACTGACTGCTAAACAGTTGGAAAATCCTATGACAATAATCTGTCAGGTCAGAACTTCTGAGTGTGACCATGTACCAGAAAATCCAGAAGAGTTTTGTGAAGATGGGGAAGACACCGGGATGAACAATGGTGAGGAAAGGTGGGAACCCATACGCTCAAACAGGTGGGGGAGTCAGGGAAGGAGAGGGGCGCGCGATAGGCCTCTGCTACACACAGGGAAGGCTCGGGTGGAAGATGGCGGCCTTACCTCAGTGAGGGGCTGCTTCATAGTGTCCAGTGGCGGAGGCTTGGGCTGCCTGGAGGAATCCTGGCTCTCTTAAACCTAGTTGCCACTAGACTATTTTTTTAAGACTTCTCAGTGGTGGTCCTCAGCCCTTTGCTGCTGTGTGCCTTGGAGAGGACAGGGCAGGGCTGCTGGAGGTGGACATGTGGCAGCGATGGCCGGCTGAGTCCTAGGCCTCGGGCCTCGGGCCTTCTCTGGGGAAGTGGATGTTAGTGTTAATTTAAGGGTTAGTGTTTTTGCTGTGGTGGGATCTACTCTGTCTGGAGTCTGGAATTGACCTCACAGGCACTATTCTTGAAATCGAGATTTCAAAGTGTCGCCGAGATGTGTGGTGTTGGTCCCCCTCCCCACACCTTGGGCTCGGGGTATGGCTTGGGATGGGATTCTTGGGACCTGGTGCCACGGGAAGAGTCATCCGAATCTGAAGACACCACCTCCTGCAGAGGCGGCCTCTTAGCAGGTTTCTTCTTCTTCCTTCTTGGGTTCTCCTGTTTGGGCTCTTTTAAATCCCCCATGTCAGCTTCTTTCAGTGGGCAGAGTACGAAGGTAGATTCCCTGACCTCTGCGTCTTTCCTGGAGACAGAGAGAGAGAGAGAGAGAGAGAGAGAGAGAGAAAGGGGTTTAATCCAGCCCCACAGGGGCTTCCCAGCTCTTTGTCCTCTGGAGTCCTTGAGCCCTGGGGGCTGATACTTAGCGCTGCTCAGTTCTCCCCCAGAGGCCTTTGTGGTCTGAGCCTCATGGAGCTGCAGGATTGTCTGGGCTCATGGAGACATTTGGACAGAGTCCTGACCAAGTCGGTGAAGGAAGAGCTCGCTCCATCGCAGAAGCCTCAGGCGTGCCGCCTCAGCATTGACCCTGTCCACCCAAGGGGACCAGCTTGGCCCCCTCACACCTGAACTGGAGAACCACAGAGATGGCCTTCTGTTGCCCTGGGTTTCTCTCAGGTCTTGATCCAAGGTGTGCCATCGGGAACACTTCCCGAAAGCCAACAATGATCTGACTGTTAATTGCATTTAATTGAAAAAACTTAGGCACCACCATGAAGTCACGGAGCTAGACATATTATTTAGGAAATGTCCCAGACAAAGCCTCTTTGTCCAGAAGTGTTTGTCCTTCACTTGGGAAGACCTTGACCTCATTCCACATGGTACCATGGCTCCCTGTTTTCAGAACTCAGCCTTTTTCAGGGTCTTCAGGGATGTCAGGGTACCTGCTGCCTGGCACTCAATCTTATTTTGTTCCCATGTCAGGATCAAGCACCTCGACCACCTGGTCCCCCCCCCCCTTCCCTCTGCGTAGTGTTTTGTTTTGCTTTTACTCTGAATAACTTTGGATCATTACTGCTTCCAATCCTTCTGGAAGAAGTCAGGAAACAGAGAATAAACTGGGAAAAGATTTTTAGTTACTTCCAAAGAGAAATTCCACCATTCAAATCCCTCCCTTCAAGAGTCAGTGCAGGTGATAATTTTCAAAGGTTGGCTCAAAGACTCGGGAGAGAATTCCGGAGAGAGACTAAAACACTGGCCTGAGCCGTGGCAGTAGCGGGCTCCCCAGGAGGCCAGTGACAGACCCCGGTGCCTGTGTGGACACGGGGCTCTGTGATGCCAGGGTTGGGAGACATCCTGGAATCGCAGCACTCCCACATTCTGGTCATCACCCTGCTTTGTGAGTTCCAAGACCTTACCCACCATTTCACCCTGAACTGCCCCCCTCCAGAGTGGACTCTTGATATGTCTGCTTTTTACAGCCTTTCTCTACTTACCATGTAATGAGGAATGATCCCCTAGTCTAGTCTACCACCTGTAATCTCTCAGAAAGAAGACCAACAGGCATGGGAGCAGAGAGTTTTCTAGACATACTGAAAGCACCCAGTGAATAAGGCTGTAGAGGAACCTGCTTTCCGTGACAGGTAGGGAGGGAGTAGGAGGGGGAGGAAGGAGGTATGAAGGAGGAGAGGAGGAAGAGAGACCAAGTATATAGCTTCTGTTGGGACTGGTCATGTGGATACGTTATGGGCCACCTGAATAGTGGAATTTTAGATAGGCAATAATGAAACAAGATGTGTTATGGAAAAATAAGCCAAGTATGTATTGCCAAGTGGGAAAGATGTTAGAAAATGGGATACATACTATATTTTCACTTTTGTTATCAAGGTTGTAAATATGCAAGGGTGCCTGGAAACCTTGTGTCAAACTGTTAACTGACACTTTCTCCACCTTTAAAGAATTTTTTTGCAACTGTCATATATGATGAAAAAAAATTAAAGCTTTCTGTTTTGAGGAAAAATAAGAATCAACACAGCAGAGAAAACACACCAAAATATAAATGGTCGTTAGTTTTGAAATGTGGGACTATGGATGGTTTCTGTACTCTTTCCATTCACCTTTAATTTATAAATTATATTAACTGTGTATGTGTGTTTTTTTTTCAGAATAAGAATAAAACAGGTTGGCATGATTAAGAACAGAAAAGAGTTTGGATCAAGGAAAAGTCTTTAGGTTAATCAGGCAGATATTGTTTGGGTTCTGTATTTCACTCTCCAGAATGACTGATGCTGACCAAGTTCAAGACATTTTCTGAGGAGACGTCCCCTCTATGGGGTACAGGTGGGGGCAGGGAGCAGGGTAGGTGTGAATCTGATGTGAAAGCTCTTACCACCCTCAACCCATGCCCCTCACTCTGATGCTCAACTCACACCCACTCTGTGGAGAGGAGAAGGGCTGCCATGATCCCGACTTCCTGCTGGTGGACCTTCTCCATCAGCAAACCTGGGAAGGACCCAGGACTCAGTGGCTTTCTTTAGCTCAATCTCATATCAAAGTGGCAGTAAATTAGGTGCTATCGAGCTACAGAGCTGGTTGGGCAGGTTAAGTGTCCCTTATCTGAAATGCTTGGGACCAGAAGTGTTTCAGATTTAGAATTTTTTAAAAAAATTTTGGAAAATTTATATACATAATGAAATACCTTGGGGATAGGATCCAAGTCTCAATGCAAAATTCATTTCTGTTTCATATATACCTAACATAAGCCCAAGGTGATTTTATACCATATTTCTGATGTGCCTGCATTTTGACTGTGACCTCTCACTTGAGGTTGGGTGAGGAATTTTCTGTTCATAGTGTCATTTCAGTGCTCAAAAAGTTCATATTTTAGAGCATGTCATATTTTGGATAGGGATGCTTGACCTGTAATAAGATAAATGGGCCAAACGTGTGCATGCTCCAGCTGGGGAGAGGACAGTGTTTTCCTTGGCTCTTCAGCAGGGGCTGGTCCCACTTCCAGGAAGAAAGCACTGAGCACCCACTCTGTGCTCTCCTGAGGACAAAACCCACCTCACTTGCTTGAGGAAGCATCACCAGCTTGCCAGTATTCTAGCTTGCTCCCTGAGGCCCTCATTTCAACTCTGCCCTAAGTGTCTGTCAGCAAGGCTATCTCAGGACATAAAGAACAGGAAGACCCATGAAGTAGACACCAAGCAGATGTCTGAGAAGGACCAGGAGGCCTCTGAGCTTCAACAATGAAGGAGCAGATAATGAAGAGACTGAGACCATTGGCCCTGAGGGTCAGCAAATCTCTGTGATGCCTTATGTTCTCTTGTCTCAAGTGTCAGGACACCACGGCACACTTCCTGAGAGTAGCCAGTGGCGTTTGTCCCTGGATAATGTATGACGCTTGCAGACAGGATTTATTGCTGAACTTCTTATTTCTCAAGTCTTTGCTTTAGGACAGGAAATGGGGCTCCTAATCTGACCAGAAAGGAGAAAAGGAACTAATGACATACAGAGGCTTAAGGACTGTTATGGTTTAGATATGAGGTGTCCCCTAAAAGCTCATGTGTGAGACAATGCAAGAATGTTCAGAGAGGAAATGATTGGGTTACAAGAGCTTTAACCCAATTGGTGCATTACTCCCTTATAGGGACATCAAGTAGGAGGTAACTGAGGGCAGGTGGGGTGTGACTGGAGGAGGTCGGTCTCAGGGGACGGGCCTTTGGAGGTTTATATTTCGTCCCTGTGAGGTACACTCTCTCTCTGCTTCCTGATTGTCATGTCTTGAGCTGCAATGTCCCCCACACCCTTCCGCTGCAATGTTCTGCCTCACCCCAGACACCGAGCAATGGAGTTGACTGTCTATGGACTGAGACCTCTGAAACCTGGAGCCCCAAATAAACTTCTCCTCCAAAATCATTCTTTCAGGTCTTTTGGTCACAGCAGTGAAAAAACTGCCTAAAACACTGATTTCAAATGCACGACTCCCTCCAGGGAAAAAGTTGTCAGGAGTGAGCAGGGGAGGCGGAAGGAAGCGATTCGTCTCCTGTCAAGTCAGAGGCATTGCTGAACCTCAGGTTTTAATCAGTGACTTGATTTCACTCTGTCAGGACAATGTGAGTAAAGTGGGGAGGGAAACAACGTGGGAATTATCACTTCTATTGGCACATATTCCCAAGTCCAAATGGCTACATGGAAAATTACTAAACTGCTCAAAAGAGAGAAAGCAGGAATTGGGAAGCTGACCATAGACCCAGCCAAACACATCTGAGCCCTGGGAGGGTCTCCTCCTGCAGCCAAATTCACAACTAGGTCACTAAGACAGTCAAGCAACAAGACAAGAACGTTCCTCACCATCAGGATCTCAGGACCCAACAACTTCCTCCAGGTACCTGATGGTTTTTCTGGTGCACCAAGAAAATGACTGATCTTATTTGACTCTCCTGAGATCACATTTGGAATGCTAGTAGTTTTTAAAAAGAGATCATGCTCCCTCTAAAGAGGGTCTTCTTAAGGAGGAGTCTTGCTCAAGTCTGGCAAGGTCAAGAACGAAGAGAGGATGGATTCCAGCTCTGCTGCAGGGATTTCCAGCCAGTTACGTAACATCAGCTGTGTGGATTGGGTTCAGAACTGCCAGAGCCCCAGCTGTGGACCGTTAACATCTGTGGAGGCCGTTCCCTTCCATGGGGAAAACTAGAAGCTAGAGCATGGAACTTACTTGGTGCTTTCCCCTGCAGCATCCAGAGGCCACAATCCCCTTATGTGAACAGGACCCCAGGGGAGGCATCCAGGGAAAGGAGTCCTCTGCCAAGTGAGGACAGGAGGACAGAGGATGCTAAATGGGGGGAATTTTCTCCTGTTCTGCTTGAGATTTCCTGGGAGAAATTACATGGGTGTTCTCTAAACGGGGGAAGTTATGGATATGTTAGAGAATATTTTTTTTTTTTGCTCATAAAAGATGACTGTGATGTCACAGCATGTAGAAGAAAGTTTAGGGACACTCCTGAGGGACAGAGGAAGGGAAGGGCAGTCACTTCCCTCCACTGAGACCCACTCTCAGGTGTGGCCTTGGCAAAAGAGGAAATGAGCGCCAGCCTCAGTCATTTCACATTGTAGATATGGGTTTGTCAGGGATCTCCTCTGGGAACCAGTCACTGGAATGTGGCAAGAGGTGTAGCTTATTCTGCAAGCCAACCTTGCTAAGAGTCTTCAAGATCATTTCGGTGTCAGATCTTGAATCAAGAATGACAATTTGCATCAGCTTCGGCCATATTTGATTGATTTTGAACCCTTCACTCTCCAAATACTTTCATTCCTGAGTCAGAAATTGGAAGAGGGACCTGCAGGGAATATTGTCAGTCACCTGCACCTGAAGGCCCCCAGGAGGAAGGAGAGGAGGGCCAGAAGATGGAGAGCTAGACATCAGGCATCCTGGTGCACACAGCTGTCTGGGGCCAAGGATCCCTGTCTTAGCTGCCCTAAATGGATGGTATACTTGATTCAATATTTTAAAATTAAATTTAGTTAAATGATGACTTGTTGGAGATGTTACCTATAATACATTTCTTTAATGGCCCATGAAGAAAGCACCAAGATTTTTTTTAATTGGCCTCATTAAAAGATGGCACATTTATAAAGTGAGAAAGAGCCCCCAGTGAAAGACCTATCACAAGGAAATTCCAGGGTAGATACAAATAAACCCTACATCTTTATTTTTGAGCTCAGCTCTGCCAGCCCTGATTATGGAAATGGACAGATTAAGCTCTGAACTTAGCAGGCTGAATGTGACCTCTGCTTAGGAGAATTAAATTCAGTCTCTCTTAACACCCAGAAAGGCAGGTAGTGTGAAAAACAGTGGAAATTACAATGGGAGAGGAGGGAGTCAGTCAATGAATACATTCATTGTGTGAAGCCCCAGAAGTGAGAGTAGAAAATTAGCAGCTAAGGGCTTTCAATAAAGCCTTGGAAACGTGGAAAGGAAACAAAGGCTTTTCTCAGCAGAGAAAGAAATGAATTTTAATGAACAAATAGCAATTGAAAATGTTGAGTTTAGGGACAACAGCCAGCACCTGGACATATCTATTCATATTTCTTCACAATGTACTATAATTTACATACCATATTCTTAAAAATATTTATTTTTTAGTTGTAGTTGCACACAATACTTTCATTTTATTCATTTTTTATGTGGTGCCGAGGATCAAACCCAGGGCCTCGCATGTGCTAGGCAAGCACTCTAATGCTGAGCCACAACCTCAACCCCACATACCATACCTTTTGAGTGAAGTTTTGAGACTAACACAAAATCCACTATTATTTTTAAAGGAAATATGCTATGTAGACAAAGGATGAAGGAGTGTAGCATATATTCTCAATAATCATACTTAGGAAACATTCTCTGTGGAATTATGTAGCCCTGCAGGACCACCACTGGGTGCTGACACTAACATCTATTTCGTTTTTTGAGTTGTTCTTCAAATAGTCAGTGGGCATAGCCTGTGAGTCAGATCTGAAAATTGGGCTTCAGAGGCAGATAGAACGTGGCCTTGGCCTTCAAGGATTTCACAGAGTCTATTGGTTTGGATGTTGTTTGTTCCCCAAAGGTTCACATATGGTGATGTTGAGGATGGTGGGACCTTGAAGAGGTGGGACTTAGTGGGAGGTGGTTAGGTCATTGGAGGATTGGCCTTAAAAAGAGACTAAATGTTGTCCTCATGGAGTGAGCTGGTTCTTTTGAGAGTGAGCTGTTATAAAAGAATAGGACTAGCCCCTCTCCAGTCTCTGGCTTCCTGTTTTACCCCATAATCTTTGTTATATGCACTCCCACTGGATGTTAACCACCAAGTTGTGATACAACCTTAGCGCCCTCACCAGAGGCCAAATGGATGGGGCCACCTGGTCTGAGCCTTTCAGTCTTCAAAACTGGGAGCTTAATATACCTCTTTTTCTTTATAAATTACTTAGCTTTTAGGCAGTTTGTTATAACAACAGAAAATGGACTAAGACATGATCCAACACAAGGGAACTTTTCTTTTTTCTTTTGTTAGTGGTGATTGAACCTAGGGACACTGAGCTATACCCCCAGCCCTTTAGAAAATTTTTTAATTTTGAGGCAGGATCTCATAAGTTACCCAAGCTAGTCTCAAACTTGTTGTTCTTCTGCCTCAGCCTTCTGGGTAGTTGGGATTGCAGCTATGAGCCACTATGTCTAGCTATAAAAATTTTCTTTAATGAAAACCTCTACAGGGTGCAGTAGGATCACCTTACTGGGAGGGCTGGCTGCCAGGTTACTGAATACTAATGGAACACTGGAGCTCAATCTTGGAATTCCCCAGGTGGCCAAGGGCATGGGATACCGTTCCAGGGCAGGGATATTTGGCTCACACAAAGGCACAGAGACCTGAAAAGGCATGGTGTGTATGTGTGTGTGTGTGGGGGGGGGGGCACACTACAGAAAGTTTAATGTGGTTAGTGTGCCCTGGAGGAGGGTTGGTTGAGGCTGGCTAGGGACAAGTGAGGCTAGGAAGGCAGGCTGGGTCACGGCAATGAAAGGCTAAGATAGGATAAGAAGGGGCATTCAGGGAGCGGGTGGATTTTTAAGTCAGGGAATCTTAAAAGCAGATTTGCATGTGAGGAAGATTACCCAGCTCAGCCCTTGTGGACAATGCCTGGGCTTGTGGCAGAACAAGTCTGGAAGAAATGCAAGCCCCTGACCTAATGCAGCAGAGAGCTGAGAAATAGCTGAAATTTGAAATCACTAAAACATGAAGACAGGTGGTGGAGGCCTGGGGTGTGGTGGGTGAAGGACAAGCAGCAGCAAAGATGACCGGCATGTTTCTGCTAGGATCACTCCGAAGGGTAGGTGGAAAGGCGAACTGAGACGAAGAAGGACGAGAGGGCAGCAGGTTTGTGGGGAACTACAATTTCGGTTTAGATGGCTCAATTTTCCATTTTGCACCCTTAAGTAGAAATACCCATTGGGTGGTGGTGCTTTTCCCACCATGCGCCAAACACCTACTTTATGCTAGACCCAGCAAGGGACATTCCTAACCCTTCTACCACCCCTAGCCTGACAAAGGCAGGACAAAGCTCAGAGGGGAAAAGCAATCTTCCCAGAGCATGAGCCAAATGATGGTGGACGAGCAATGGGCCCAGTCTTAGTTTCCAATGTCCTTTCCCTATAGTTAGCCACCATGAGTGTGCATTACAATCACGGGGGCACTCTCTAGAGACCCACTGAAGGTCCCCCTCTCAGGGTCTGGGGTCCTGATTCAAGAGCCCAGGGGAACAGCCTGGATTGGAGGAGACATGGGGTCCTTAGAGTAAGCAGAGTCACGGGAGCCATGTGGGTGAAGCCAGGCAGGGAGAAACTCAGAGAGAGTGATGGCAAGCTTCAAGACCAGTGAACTAGGGAAGGAGGGAGTGGCCGGCTGTCACATACGATCCCAAGAGCAAGCTCAGTCAAGCCTGGGAAAAACTCATTGGCTTGGCCCTGGGAAAGGTCCTGAGTAGCTCTGTGAGAACTGTTTCTGCAGAGGGTTGGGGTAAAGCTGATGCCCAAGGCGTAGGGGGAAACAGAAGGCAAGAGAGTGCGACACCAAGTCTGCTGGACTGCACAGACACAGGCCGAGAAGGGAAGGAGGGTGCTGGACCACAGCCACAGGAGGCCTTTGTGTTTAAGTGTGTGTGTGTGTGTGTGTGGGGGGGGGGTGTATACGGTAGGGGAAAGCAAACCTGTTTTTTTGAAGGGTGAAGCCTTCAATGGAGAGGAACTAAAGAAAGAGATCAAAGTATCCAGGGATGATGACCCATAGAGCAAGGATCCGAGGCAGTGGGATAGGCCACTGGAACCTGATAGATCAACTTCAGATGATAGGAGGGATGCCGATACTTCAACATCATGGGAAGAGGCAGGAATTCCCACAAAGGGCAGACACGAGAAGGGGAGGGAGAGAATTTTTGATGGTTTCTGTAATGAAGCTGAAGGTCAGGCCATCAAGACAATAAAGGCCGGCTCCCAAAGATAGCCCATGAACTCTAGGTAAAATTGGAAGGTGTTTCCTGGGTCTCTTTCTATAGCCCTTGCGCAGAATCTACATTTATCTCTATTCATACACTTTTGACTCCAAGGTCATGGCTCTATGACTTCAACCTTGACACCCTTCTTGGCCCCACAGACTTGGGGTTGTTTTCCCCCATGCTCTTTAGGCTATTTGTGTTAATTCCCCTGCTCTTTTCGCTATTTGTGTTAATCCACCTCCACAGCTCTTAGAAATCCCACTGTCCTCAGCGGCTCTGGAGGCTGAGGCAGGAGGATTGCAAGTTCAAAGACAGCCTCCACAATTTAGGAGGCACTAAGCAACCCTGTCTCAAAATAAATAAAATTAAAAAGTAACATTTGTTCACCCCAAATTTGCAGCTCCTGGAAACCACCACCCACCTCCCCACCCTCTCACTGTAAGCCAGGGCCAGCCCCTCACTTCTGCCTCCCAAGGTGGAACAGGCAGCAGGTAACTGTCGGCCTCCTCATTAGGAGGGGCCTGAATTCCTGCCAAAAAAAAAAATGACAGGACCGAATGCCCTTCTGAAGGGCAGTGGAATCATGTTGAGTTTGAGATTAGAACCCAATGGAGGGCTGAGTCACAGAGAATGTGACATGGAAGGGACAGCTGTCACAGAGCTACATTAAGTGGGCAGGCTTCCACTCTGGTTTTCTCCCCCATTGTGCGGAAGCCATGGATTCCACCTAGAAACAGGACAAGAGGCACAGATGGGAGCCAAGGGGTGAAGGCTGGGCACACTTACCCTTTTGGATTTTCCTGAAGTGGGGGTGAGATTATATGAGAGCAAGAGAGAGCATATTTGTTTTGGCTGATCTTTATGAGTGCACTCCGAGGGCAGAATTCCTGCAACGACACCGAAAGTGTTCATTCAGTTTAAATCAGGAAAGTCCACAATTCAGAAATGATTTTATTCTACCCAACCCGTTATAATAACTACCAGTCATTATCCTATTCAGGGTGACACTTAAGAGACAGCCGGTTAGATTCAGAGATTCCCTTGATTTCCTTGCGGAATTAAACATTGTTGAATCGGCTCTGTCATTTCTCCACATTCCGGGTCAGTTGTCAAATCTACCCACATAAGATATGACACACGCGCGCGCACACACACACACACACACACTCTTTGTATAACCACCTTCCATTCTATCTTTTTTTTCAGCCTTGGCCATCTCTATGACAACTGCAGCCACCACCCTTTGGCTGAATGCCCAACTTTCGATGTTGTGGGGTCTCCAAGGATCGCTGACAGCACTGTCTCCAGTGTCCTTTCCCCTGAGCATGCCTCTCTGGACTTCAGGGACGCCGTACCCTGTGGGTCAACTCCAAGGTCCCCCCCTGGGCTCTGAAGCTCCTTCTCAGGGATCCTGAGCTAACTGCCTCATCTCTCCCCAAACCCTGGGGCATGCCTGGGGACATCTCCTCAGATGTCCTTTGGTTTGCTATCCCCAGAGAACAGTGTCATATACAAGGAATGCTAGCCACTTCTCCATCCTTCCCGACTGCTCAACTTTCTCTAACAATATGGTTTTGCACGGACTGGTGGGAAGACACCTTCTTCTCTTGTTAGTCGGACACAGCGCTCTGGTGTCCACTGGCTCTGACCATCTTCATACCTTCCCTCAACCCTAAAATTGGTTTCCCTTGCCCCATCTCCTGATGGAAACACCTCATGCTACAGTCAAGAATTTACTCAATATTTTAATTCTGTAGACGAAGCAGTTGGGCACAGTGCCTTAGTGTGCAAGCCATGGATCCAGATGTTTGGGTTGAAATGCCTGCTCAATCACTTACCAGATATGTGACTTCAGTTCTCTGATTCAGTTTCCTTATCTGAAAATGGGATGACAGTCCCTACCTCACAGTGTGCTGAGGATTCAGCCACTCGCAACCCAGAGAGCATTTACATTACCCCAGGCACATAGCAAGGGCTCAATAAAGTTAGCCCTGCTATTTTGCTTTCTTCTCACCAATCTATTTCTCTTGCCAATCAATTTTTTAGGCTTGTTAAGTGGTCCATCAGGCAATGTCAGTTTTCATTAGGAATTTCATTCATTCAAGTACTTTTAAAAAACACCATGAGAACCTTCTTTCCATCAGGGGCTACGTAGGAAGAGGGTATAAAGAGGAATAAGTCAGGGTTGGAAATTTGGTGAAGAAGCCAGCATGGGAGAGGGTCAGTGGGAAGTCTCAATCAGGTAAGTTTTTAGAGAAATATATCATTAAGGAAGGATTTCTTAAACAAAACATAGAGAAGGCAATTTATACAGGAGGGGATGCATACATTTGACCATATTAAAATTTAGAGCATCTGTATAAACAGAGATCCTAAAATTAAAAGACAAGCAATAGACTAGAAAAAAGAATACCGACAGTATGCATTAAATCTGGAAGACAGAGAGGAACTCCTCGGATCAGACAGAAAACACAACACTTCACATATCTCTTATGTAATGAAACAGAGGCTCAGAAAGGTGAAGCAGACTGCCCAGGTCAGGTATCCACTAGAAAGCACAGCAGAGGGTTCAGTGAATCCAAGCTTTTTAAACCATAAAGCCTATGTTCTCTCTACCCAGCTGCACTTGACCTCATATTCCTGCCAGTCCCAGGGCGGGGGTTTCCTAGGCAGGGATAAGGTGGGGAACCAGGGGGTGATATTCCTTGATGAGGGCTGAAGGAAGAGGGGCATCCCTGCCTCTGACCCCCACACTTTGGGATGGCCTGTGGTTCACCAAGAGGGAGCCGTCCGGGAGAACCCAGTAAGAAATGCAGAGTTGTAGCTCAGGGTAGGAGCAGGAGCCGCCATGCCTGGCCCAGAGAAGGTGTCCAAAGATCAAGGCTTATCCCAAGAGACAGGCCATGAGGTAGCAGAGGAGGACAGGACTGGGAGAAGCTTGGGAGATGCCCATATCTTCAGGGCTTGCAGAGGAGAACAAGGTAGTAGGAGGAGGACGGGGAGGGGGGAGAGAATGACACCCCAAGAACCCAGAGTGAGCCCATCCAGCTGTCAAATGCAGAACAGAGTCTGGCCAGAGTCAAAAGATCATTCAGCGCAGGTCATGATGACCCCAGTGGGGATAGAGTTTTCCTGGCAGAATCCAAACCCAGGGTGTGTCTAGGCAGAGCCTTGGCCGAAACATCTGGCTAAGCCAGAAAAGGATGAGGGGACGTCCAGGGTAAGGCCACTTTCTAGCAGGACAGTGGTTTTCTAAACCAAAGTCTACTTACTCTACGGTTGTTACACTTTAAAACTGTGTAGAATTTTTCTGAGTTTGAATCTGGATTTGGAAGTGCTGTGACAATGGCAGGGACATAGAAGTCAAATCCTTTGGGGATCACAATTTTGGCAAACACGTAATCTCCAACCTGTAGAGGAGAACAGATATCAGAGCAGATAATGTTTATAGATCTCACAGACAATGTTGATAGAAACTTGTGTCAAAATACCCCACATGACTGGGAAGTACTGGGGCTAAAATTCAAATACCTATTTTTCTTTTTCCTGTTAAGAATGAATTCCAGAATTCTCTGGATTCATTGGTGAGGCACACCTGGAATTTTATGGTCAGTTTGGGGAAGCCCCATTTTGGTAGGACTTTGCCAACTGACAAAGGTCCAGGGGACAGCCAGGAGGATGGTGGGAGTTCTGGAAACCACATGTTATGAGATTTGTTGAAGGAACCTGTTTGGGGTGCTTGACTTAAGAGACACACTTGGTGTCTCCTCGCATATCAGAAGGGCTGCCACTCAAAGCAAAGGAGCAGGTTTGGTCAATGTGGCTCCCAAGTGCACACTTGGAAGGCATGGATAAAAGTTCCACAGGTTACCTGCAGCAGAAAGGAAACTTTGCAAAAGAGCACACAGACTGCTGGGTGCTGGCCAGTCATCAGGGGCAAAGTGCCTGAGTGCACAATGGGTTTGGCCAGAGACATAGGAACAGACATCCAAGGTGAAATGCTCTATTTCCTCCTGGCTCATATGATGCAAGAAATTGCACTTTGCAAGGCCTCCCCTTACCTTGGCCTTGGTGCCAGGACAGTGGCAGGAGGATGGTCCAGACACAGTATAGCCTTTACGAAGTGATGAGCAGATGAGAGCACATTAGTCTGGCTCATCTGTGGAATGCACACTGGGGGCCACTGTGCATTACATCACAGTCTGATGTCAACTGACTACAATGTTAAGGAAGCACTGTCTCCTTCCTTGATATTACATACAATATAATGTCATCTTTTGCAGTTAGAGTGTCAAGAACCACAGCGACTCCCTTCCCCCATCTATCTATAGTCTTGTCAAGCGACAAGAGCCACAAGGTGCAATGTAAGTCAATCTGCACAATCCTGAGCTACATCAGCAGGAGCTGGCAGGTCAGAGTCACTAGCAAAGAAATTGTCAGGTGACAGGTTCCAGAAACAGAAGCCACTGCTCTTCCTGCCCAAACATAAGCTCCCTGCTGGAGCCCATCTGGAATCAGCAAAGTGCTAAACAGTGCCTTGCTATCTTCTGTTATCCTACACTGCATGGATGATGGGAAGGGTCCCAGGACAGAATGGAGCAGGTACCTGCAGCAGCGGGCAGGGCATGGCGCCTCCGATGGGAGTGATGAAGGAGGTGGGAACGACCTTGGTGTCTCCATACTTGAAGCCCACCAGTGCGTGGGTGGGGTTCAAGCACTTCTTCACAATCCCTGAAGGAATCAAAGGCGGCATAGATATAAAGACAAGAGTGCTACCGAGTCACAGCACCTGGCTGCTTTAATCAGCATAGCCCTTTGATTTCTCTAGAAAATAATGTGAACGTGGTCTACCCGGCTGCGCCGTGCGGAGTGGCAAAGCGCATGCTCTGGGCTGGAGCTGGGCGACTCCAGGAGGCCTGTCCGTCGGGCACCACCAGCTGCCATCCAGCGGTGAGACGCTAGTCCCAGAGACCATCCTCCCTCTGGATACCCCCTATTGCCCCATTCCCTTACTTATTTATTTTATCCCTGTTTTCTTCTCCAAAGATAGAAAAAAGGTGTTATTAAATTGTGAAAGTATAAAGGAAACATGAACTCCATCCGAATCAGCTTCTCATCTGGTGAAAAATGAGGAGGTAAAAAGGTGGAGAAGCTGGGACGGAGGCTGTATGTCCCACGAAGCTTAGACTACTTTTTTCTTCCACAGAAAACATCAGCTTATCTTTGCTGTACACGTTGCATGTAGACTTTGTGTTCTCACGACTTCTCCTTCTCCTTCTTCTTTGTTTTCTTTTTCTTTTTTGGTACCAGGAATTGAACTCAAGAGCCCTCAATCACTGAGCCACATCCCCAGCCCTATTTTGTATTTTATGTAGAGACAGGACAGGTCTCACTGAGTTGCTTAGCGCCTTGCTAAATTGCTAAGACCGGCTTTGAACTTGTGATCCTCCTGCCTCAGCCTCTTGTGCACTGGGATTATAGCCGTGTACCACTGTGCCCAGCTCATGACGCCTTTTTAGTTCCTTCAATTCTGTTTCTTTCTTTCTATAATATCAGTACATGTGGGTAAGTTTCTCACAATTATCTTCAAGACCAGCCTCACCAGGCTCCCCTGCTAGCTATATCCTGGGAGAGCTGGAGGACTCAGGGTTGGCCTCAGTCTCCATCTTATTAAGGAATTGCTACCAATTCTTGTGTTAGGACTAAGTTCAGCTCCAAGTTTGGGCCTTCCTTACCTGCACTCTCTCTCTTTCTACCCCCAATGCCAGAGAGCTGAGACTATGTCTCTTGGTTCTGAAATCCATCTGAGGACGGATTCAAGGAGCAAGCAGAAGAGCCTCCAGGCTTCTGGTCTTCCTTCTGGGGGAGGCTGTCCAGCCTAGGCATCTTCCTGGGTAGGAGTCAGCCCCTTAACTCAGCCAGGAGCTGTCCTGTAGTCGGATGGGGGAAGGGGAACACACCTCTTTTTGAGCTTCTCAGCAAACATGCTGTCCATGCCCAGTGGTCAGAGGATTGGCAGTCAGTATAAGTTGGTTCTTGGGTGGAAGGTGCATGCGTAGTTCTCCATCTTTTTTCCAAACAGGAGTCTCAGGCTGGAGACTCCTGGCCATCTTCTCCACTGCAATGCCACCCACACTCCCTTGTCATAGCCTCTTCTTCCTTTAGTCTGGCGAGTCCCTTTGCCTGTGACTTCTGTTAAGCTGTGAATGTGAAAACAGCTGCCTGTGCCCCAGAGAGTACTGCAGTGGCTGGGTCTCCTCAGAGGGGCTCTCAGTGGACACTAGATGGACTCTTCCCACGCAATGAACAGCGCGCTGTGCGCTGCCACCCTTAATCTAGGCGACAATCTCACAAAGGCTGTGGTAGGTTTCAATTCCAGTTGTAAAGGCAGGGAAGCTGAGGCAGAGGGAAACTGAGGGACCCCGTCATAGGGCGAGAAGAGGGAAGGGGCCCAATCGGAATAAATCAAAGCCCAGGGTCTTCTGATGTAGACATCGCACATGCCCCTGTTTTCTTCCAATTATAACTTGTCCTGTGGCCTCAAACAGAAATCCCCGAGCTTCACCAAGTAAGATGCCTCTCGCCAGTGAATGACGAGGAGCGAGCCCCAGTCCCACCAGCCACGATCGGATGCGGTGTTGAAAGGCGTCTTGCCTGTCAGCCAGACAAGCCCTGACCACTTCCACTCTGTACAAGGGAGTCGTTCCTCATCTAGGCAGTCCACCTCGACCACCCCTGGAACTCGGACCTCTCCTGGGAGTCCCTGCCATGCCCTGGAGGGTGGCAGCAATAGCCAGCCGGCCCAGCTCTGTTCCAGTGTGACCTGGCCTCTACCAAGGGACACCCAGATCCAGCAGGTGCAATGCTGCCTTGGGCTGAGGGCACATTTTCAACAGCTGTTCTTCACTGAACGTGTTTAGGAGCTTTGGAGTAATAGCTTCCAGAAAGGGGTTCACCAGTGGGTGCCATGTTTGTGCCCTACATCACTCTGCTATCCTTCTCTTTTGCAGGAGGGAAAGTAGCAACTCATAGTGACCAGGTGGACTAATGAGGGCAGATGGACATCATGTGCCTTCGGATGCAATGTCACCTGAATAAGGTCACTCAGGTAACATTCTGACCAAGAATGTATACATTGAATCCAATCTAGTCCAAATTGAGGAACATGTCATGAAATAATTGGCCTTACTCTTCAGTAATGTCACTATCATCATGAGTGACAGAAAAAGCTAAATAATGACTCTAGATTAAAGAGGACTAAAGAGACATGTTAACTAAATTCAATATGGGATTCTGGATTGGAACTGCACTGAGAAAAAAATCATATAAAAGCCATTATTGGGACAGTTAATGAAGTCAAAATCTGTAGATTAAAGGACTATAATAGTGTTAAATTTCCTGAATCTTATAACTTTATTGTGGTTATATTAAGAGAACATCCTTGTACTTGAGAAACATACACTGTTGTATCAAGGGCAAAGCATGATAAGTGTTGCCCAACCTCTAATAGTTCAGCATAAATGATATGTGGGTGTGATGTGTACATGTGGAGGGGAAAGAGAGATGAGACAGAATAAATAAAAGTATGTGATTAAATGTGATCAAATGTTAAAAATTTGTAAATCTAGGTAAAGCACACACAGGAGTTCTCTGTATTATTCTTGCAACTATTTTATATAAGCTTGAAATTATTTTCTATAAAAACTAACTCTATCAAGGTACAGTTGAAATTTCCCATTAAAGATTACTTGACTTTGGAGAGGAGAGGACACAAAAAGTAAGTTATCCAGCTCTCCCACACACTGTCATTTAATTTGGCAGTCAGTGTTTTCTAACTAGTCACTGATCAAAATTACTAGTTATATGACTAAATTCAAATATTTTACCCCAACTTAAATTTGATCACAGCTGCAAAATTAAAATTCCCAATTAGCCAGATCCCATGCAGCTATTAAGAGCAAATGATCTCTAATTACACATTTTTTAAAAACTGCCAACATGTGGGGTGCAGTGTCACACGCTGTCATCCCAGACACTTGCGAGGCTGAGTCAGGAGGAATGCAAGTTCAAGGCCAGCCTGGGCAACTTAGCAAGACCCTATCTTAAAATAAAAAGGACTAGGGGTGTGGTCCGTGACAGAGACCCTGGGGTTCAATCTCTAGTATCACACACACACACAAAAAGATTAAATAAAGTAAGATAAACTGCCAGTGTGACCTTTGGTTTTGCATGTGACTGTGGTCTTGGCGGGTCTCTCTGACCCTCTTAGTAGGTCTTTCATACCCCCACCCAATGCTGGGCTGCGGTTGCTCAGTTCTTTCAGGAACCACATCCGCCCAGGAACGCTGGGCAGACCCCTAAGGTGCAGCCACACCAGCTGCTGGCTCCTCCCCCAGCTCCCTCCTCCTCTCTAGCTTGCTCTTTCCCCAACTCTCCATGCTTGCTCCAGCCTCCAGCCTTGGAGCTGCCCGTGCCTCCTCTTTAACTGTCTTCCTCAGGTTATTTCATGGCGTGCCCTCCTCCTTTGAGTCCTTATCCTGTGTCACCTTCCCCAAGAGCTCTTCAGTGTGCAGGGCTAAGCACACATTTAGAACCGCGACCTTCACCTTGACACTCTCAACGCCCGCTGTGGCCTGATTTTTCTCTGTGGGCACTGTATCTTGACATGCAACCCGCCTGTACTTGTTCCGTTGCTTGTCTGTCTCCCACCGTAAGATATAAATAACCTCCAGAAAGATAAGAATTTTCATGTGTTTGCTTACTGTATCAGACCAGCACTTTCAGAATATTGCACAAAAGAACAAAGTAGGTATATAATAAAAATATGTCTGCTAAGCAAATGAGAGTTAAAATGAATACACTTTTCTGGCTATTCCCCCCCCCCCCCCCCCCCCGCCTTCCAATGTGATGAGAAAACCCATCACTGTTTCACTTAAGAATACCTTAGTGGTCTCTAGTGCCAAATTATTTAACAAAAGAGTCTCACAAAAAAATAAATAAATAAGTAAAAAGCAAGCCTACCCGGAAAATAAAAGCCATTTTCATCACATCTTGCAATAACCTTCTGGCCTTTCAGGGGATCTACTTTTTTTGGTTTGGTTTTCTTTGTAGGATTTCCTTGAGGTTTCTGTTGTTGAAAAAGACAAACAGTAGTCATTAATGAGAAAAAGTCAGTATAGAGAGTGAAAATCCTAAGTCTCACATCACCTGGGATTCTTTCCTGAGCACAGCACTAATGAAGAACTACCAAACCTACATAAGCTATATACTCACTTTGGAATACCTTCTGTTCTATATTAATTAAAAATCACCCTCTTGGGAAGTGTACTATCTATCCTCCCCAATATCTATACTTAGCTCCAGGTAAAAGGAGAATTGACTAACCAACTGAAGAAAAGGGAAATACAGAAAATAATCATACATACAACTAGAATTCTAGAAAATCTATGATAGTCTTAAAGCTAGGGACACCAAAGACTACCTAGAAACAGGACTTGTACCATCGCCTTCGTAGAATTGGGGGAGGTGAATGGGTTCTTTAACAGAAAAGTCAATCATCAGTTAGCAACTTGGAGACAAGCATGAAAGCACAGTGATTACAAATATAATAGCTCATATCCCACCCCTTCAGGACAAAGAAAAACTCTTATAAATCACCTACATACAAAGAGGAAAGAAATGCAAGGGCTGAGATTGGCTAATGAATGGATTGCTCTTGTTCTCATAGCTCCTGGTGGGGCAAGTGTGGATACTAGAAGGAATAGGATGTCCTTTCAATGTCCCTGGAGAAAGGAACTTTCAGCCTAGTATTCTAAACCCCAGAAAGCTGTCAATCAAATTAAATGACAAGGTAAAGATATTGCTAGTCATGCCCGTAAGCACAAACTCCCTCCCATTCATCCTATGTTAGTAAGTTATTTGAAAATGTATTCCAGCAAAATGAAGGCATGAAGAAAGAGAAACACATAAAATCCAGGAAGCGGTAGGATCCATCCCAAGGGAACAGGAAAGGGAAATCTCAGAAGGATAGCTTTCTGCAGGTCATAGACATCAGGAAGTCTCCCAGGAAAAAGAGGACATAGAAATCCTAGAAAAAAACACACATACATCTATAAAAGCATGTCTGTCTATCTATCTAAAATAAACACAAAGTAATGACTCAAACATAAGCAAAATTGTGGCATCATTTTGAATACCAAGGGATAAAAGGTAAAGAAATTTATTTTCTTGATGCTGTTAACATTCTTTAATTGGTTGACATATCAAATAAGACTTCAAGAGGGCCATGTACCACTAAACCGTGATTTGTACCAGTTTTGAACAACAGTTATGCATATATCATAATAATGCAAACAGTGTTTAATGGTTTTTAAAACAACCTTAAAATTTACAGTGAGCCTTTGGGAAGAGCATAATACTGGCAATACAGTGGCCTAAATGCAGCTCTTGGAAGGTGGAATTGAAAGAAGAAAGAAAAATCACTGGCACCGAGATCTCTACCATGTGGATTCAGGAATTGAAGATTATGAAACTTGATGTGAATCTAAAAAGATAGGCTTAAATATATTAAGTAAAACATTGCAAATACAACTAACAATGTTGGGAGAGGGACTGACAAGGGTAAATTATCACTTTTTTTTCATACAGAGGCATAAAATATTGTTTAAATATGATTAATCATGAAATAGAGGCATAAAAAGAGTTTGAAGAGAAGAACTAAAAACAAATGTCATAGATGTTGCTTCTGGGAAGTAGGATTGAGATGGCAGGGACACTGTTATCATTAGCAAGAGCTCTTCTATGCATTTGAGTTGTTATGAAATAAGTACTATGATAAAAATTAAAAATTAATCTGGAAGTCTCAGAGAGGAAATAGCTGGAGGAGATGATGTCTTTCTTCTCTCTATGAATGAATCAAATTCCAGGACTCACTCATGAAGTGCACACGAGTAGGAAAGACTTAAAGCAACAAGGCCCAGGATTCAAGAACTGAGCTAAAGTTTACACCATTGTCCAAGTCCCAGACTGACAGAATGAACCCCAAATAAGGCAAGCATGGGGCAGACTCAAAGGAAACAGCACCAGCTTTTTAAAACGGAACTGACATGGGAACCACTACTATGGAACTCTAACCCTAACCAAGTTGGATGGAAACAAACAAACAAACTCAGCCTTCTCCAGAAAACTGAAATCTAGACTCTTAAAACACTGTATCAAAAAGTCCAGCATACATTTAAAAATGCAACATAGAAAAAAGCAAGAAAATTTGAGCAATTCTCAAGGTAAAAGGCAACCCAAAGATCCCAACACTGAGATGACCCAGATGTTTGAATAACTGATAAATCAGTTATAAGTGAGCTGGTCTAGGAAGGGTTTATAATCAGCAATTATAAACACAGTCCAGGAGGTAAAAGTAAATACTGTTGAAACGTTGTTCATTTAGTTTTTTCCAATAAAGAAATATAAAGTATAAAAAATGGAAACTTTGGAAGTAAAAAATATAATATCAGGATAAATATCTAATGAATAGCAGAATTGATGTAACAGAGAAGAGACAATGTACTTAAGACATATCAATAGAAAGTGTTTAATTTTGAAGGACATAGAGGAAAGAAGAAGAAGAAAAAAAAAAACAGTATCCTTTTTTTGTTCCAGATAAACCTCATGGACCAGCTCACTTATAACTTTTCTGTGAAGACTTTACCCCCAGGAAATTTCAGAAACAGCAAAATAAACACTGTTTTGTTGCTATCAAACGTTCTATTTTCTATGTTTGATGACTGATCACTAATAGAAAGACTCAATGTCTGCTAACCCGCCCCTCCCCCACCAAATTCCACAAAACCTTCATTTTATCATCCAGAATAGTAATTATTTCTAATTCCCAATCAATTTGAGGACCAATGTCCTTGTAAACTATACTACAAATTAATTGCTAGAGAAATGAAATAGTGTAGGCTTATAGAAAGTTTAGGTTCTGGATTTTAAAAAATCTATTCAAGAAATCTGAAAATCAAATAGTAATAAATGAGTTGGGGAAAAAAAGCAAGAATTCAAAGCACTTCATAACCAATAATGTGTTTATTATATTTTCCCTCTAGTGGCCTGATCTCCAGGTAGTCAGAATTGGGCACCAGGTGCAGACAGCTTTAGAAGTCCTCTAGTTCTGGTTTAAGGGGACTCCTAATACTTGCAGAAGATAAAGAAATTCCTCTCTCCTTTTAACCCAATTTTGTACCCTAGTCCCCAAAACCCATCCTGTGGTAATGTTGGCAACATGAGCCCAGAGGAGCCAGAACTCTGAAGGAGGGAAATCTGGTTTGAATAATAGCACTGTGGTCCAAAGAAAGTGGAATCAGTCCACAGATACAAGTAAAATAAGTAGAAGCATGACACTGATCTCTGGGTAAAAGAAAACAAAATATAACCAGATATTTTGGCTGGAGAACTGGACAGAGGAGCCTCTTGGAACCACAAAAACTGAAAGGATCCATAGATTAGAAAAAGGCAGGTGAAGCATTATCCCAATAAAAAAAGAGACAGAGATATCACAAGATAAGGAAACTACAGATCTGTATATTTCATGAATCCACAAGATAAGAAGGATTCTACACATTGGCAAAGTAGGATTTATACCAGGAATGCAAAGCTGGTTTAAAATCATGTTAATAGAACAAAGAATATCAACTAATGTAATGCACCAACTTAACAGAATAAGCCATAAAACCATATGATAATTTCAATGCACAAAGAAGGAAAATTTATCCAAACCCAGCACTTTTGTGACAAAAATTCCCAACAATTTAAGAATAGAAGGAAGGAACACTTTCAGCTTGATAAAAGGCATCTATGAAAAGCCTCCAGCAAATATCATAATGGTGAAAAACTTCCCCCTGAAGATCAGAAAAATGGCAAATCACTTTTGCTACTTTTATTCAACTTGGTACTTGAGGTTCTAACCAATATAATAAGGCAAGAAAAAAATCCAGGAAAAGGAACAAGTAAATCTAGGTATATTTATTCATAAATTATATACTCTATATTTGAAAAATTCTAGAGAATCCACCTCAAAATTACTTGAATTAATGACAAGTTCAGCAAGATATCATGCTACAAGATAAATAAAAATTAGTTTTTCTATGTACTAGAAATAAATAATCCAAACATGAGATTAATAAAAATTTCATTTATAATAGCATTCAAACAGATACATTTAGGAATGAATTTATGAAAATAAGTGAAAGACCTATTCACTGTAATCTACAAAACATCACTGAGTGGGAGTGACATATCATGTTCATGGATCAAAGTTGATGTTATTAAGAGAGCCATTTGATTTCAATTGCCCTATAGATTCAATATAATTCATGTCAAAATCCTAGTATGTTTGTCTTTGTTGTTGTTCAGAAATTTGGAAGGTGACCTAAAATTTACACATAAATTCTGAGGACCCAGACATGCCAAAACAATTCTGAAAAAGAACAAATTTGGAGATCTTACACTTCTTGATTTCAAAACTTACTATGAAGCTACACTTAACCATGAAAGTATGCTACTGATGTAAGAATAGTCATGTGCCAAAAAGGAACAGTATTGAGAGTCTATTAATAAATCCTTATATTTTTGGCCAACTTATTTTTAACACTTTGGCAAAAGCTTGATACTTTCTTGAAAAAAATAAACTTACCATATAACCCATAAATACTACTGTTAGGTATAAATACAAAAGAAATGAAAACTTATAACCATACAAAGATTTATGTGCAAGTTCATATATCAGCATGGTCTATAATAATAAAAAGATGGAAATAATTCAACTATCCATTAATTGGGGAATAGATGAACAAATGTGGTATACAATAGAATATAATGCAGCCATTGATATGTGAAATATGCAGAAAAGGCAAATTTATAGAGACAGAAATTGATTAGTGGTTACCTGGAGCTGTGGGTGGAACAGAGGTTGACAGTACATGGGAATGAGGGATCTTTTGGGGATGAGGATAATGTGGTAACACTGGATTTGTGGTGGTAACTGACAACTCTGATGATTTTATTAAAACCACTGAATTGGGCTGGGATTGTGGCTCAGTGATAGAACACTTGCCTGGCATGTGTGAGGAACAGGGTTTGATCCTCAGCACCACATAAATATAAATAAATAAAAATAAAGATATTGCATTCATTTACAACTAAAAAAAACCCCATCATTGTATTGAAAGACAAAATTTTATAACAAGTGATCATACTTCTATAAATCTAGGCTTTTGATTTTGTTTATTTAAGTCGGTTTTTTTTTTCATACCAGAGATTGAATCCAGAGGGTGCTTAACCACCGAGTCACATCTCCAGCCCATTTTTAATTTTTTATTTTGAGACAGAGTCTTGCTAAGTTGCTTAGGGCCTTGCTAAGTTGCTGAGGCTGGCTTTGAACTTGGGATCCTCCTGCTTCAGCCTAAATCTGTTTTTATTTTTAAAGGAAAATATGAGTGGCTACTTATTTCTGATTGATCTATGCGACTGCTCATGGCATTTTGCATCTAGTGGGCTGAATAAATAAGCAGAGACATTTTTACTCTATACCGAGTCGAATCCCCAGCCTTGAATATCCTTTTAAATCAAAAGTTAAAACAAATAAGCCTTTCCCTCCAAATTGCCATGTCACAGAAACAGGGGTTTCCCATCCTAGATTTTTATCTATTTTTTTCTTTACCATTACCTTACTAATTATTGAGTTTTTAAAAGAAATTAGTCCTCCATCTCAATTAAGAGTACCCAGCAAGATCATTCTGCAGATTCTCCTCTTTGCAGACTATCAAATGCTCATTTTCTCCATGACACAAAGCCCAACATAAAGTATTTCCATAGGCATTTTGATGCCACTTTTAGCAATACTACAGCTGAATAACCACAGCTATGTATTTGCAGTATTATAGTTATATCATAAATAAAGTATTCAATGCATACTTTATGAGTTCATCTGTAGGCCCCCACTTAAGGAAGTCTCTAATTTATGAGGCAATTGACTATAAAAATTTAAATAACTTCAGGCAGTCTCAAAACCACTTGCCACTGGATCATTATTCATGTTCAATACAATTTGGGTTCTGGTAATAAGTGGGCTCATTTCCATGGTGCCCTGACGTGCCTATGACAGGGCTCCGCTGTAGCCATCTATCACTGGCATCTGTTTGGAGATGCTTTTCAGGTTCATTAGCGGAAGTGAGAGTCTGGTTTATTTCCTCAGAGATGAAAATTCAGATCCAGGTTCTCAGAAGTGAAGAATTAGTAAGCTGAGGGGTGAAGATCTCTTCAAGGACTTGTGGAATATTTTCAAGTTTTCAGACTTTCATTGCTGGTAGTCTCTGAAGCCACGGGCAAACATGTATGGAAAACACTGCTCTTCGTTTGTGGTATTCTCAACTGGTCAGATTTTGCTTGGGCTCTTCCCAAGCCTGGAATTTGTCTCTTTTCTGAGGCAATCAGTATGTCATCAGTGGTGGATGGGGGTTGCTAGCTGCTTATTTTGGGGCTTTTATCAAGAGGAAAAACCTAACCCCCTTTCTCCCTGTTGAAGATTGAGAAGGACCTACTGCAGTCTGAAAATGGCCTCAAGGGACAGGAGAAATGACACATTGCTGCCCGGCTGGCTGTGCGAGTTTGGGCAGAATCTTTTCAAATCTTCCCAGGTTTTTTTTTTTTTTTATCCCTGCAATATGCAAATAAGCAGACAAACTAAATGATCTCTGGCTTCCTCTGATTCCATCTTTCTGACCAGGAGGCACTGAATCTGCAGTTAGGCCATCTCTACAAAAGGCATAGGGAAGCAGGAAGGCCACCCTCTTTTGCAGTTTCTATAAAGCGTGGGGAAAACACGGGCCAACTCTGCACACAAGCAGCACAGACTTCCTATCTTCCCAAGAGAGGCCCATGCCAAAGTTTCCTCCCACCAGCAACTCAATGAGAGAGTCCAGTGAGATCATTTAGAATCTAGAACATGCCAAGTCAACAGCTGTTGCTTAAAAACCTCACTTTTACATAAGTTGACTTCCAAGACCACTTTGCTTCCTGCTACCAGTGTTCACATCAAAGACCAGCTAGCCAGAGAGGTATGGTTGGTCACCGAGGCCACCTGACAGCCTCCCTGTCTCCAAATAACAGCATGTTATTCCAGAAGAATGTCCAGACTGATTCCAGACTGATTCCAGAAAGGGATCATCCCCCTTCAGGGTTCATCAATATGCCAAGCTGCTTCTTAGAACCTATGTCTAGATTCAGTTAAAGCTCCTTCTTTAAATGCTATGTGAGTATACTCACATAATTTATTTAACTAGCCCTCTTTTATCTCTGGATTTCAAATATTGATTTTCTCAATGTCCTAGCCAGAAGCTAACTGATGAGATTACTTTTTTACATTTTCAGAATGTGTTAGAGGTACAAATCTGTGAAGTCAGTTGCCTAGAATAATAAGGTTTTTTTTTTTCTTCTTCTTCTTCTTCTTCTATTGACTCACTTGCCAGTTCATCCACTATAGATCAGCCATTCACTCCAGACAGGCCTTTGTTCTGCTTGGACAACAACACTGCAAAAGTGTCTTTCTAAAGGGCTAGAGGTATCATCTCCCTCGCACTATTCATATACCTGTGAGTGTACCTGGAAAACGTCAGGTCAGATTGTCAGGGCTTTGCACCAGTAACTTACATTCACTCTTTTTGGTTTCAGCTATTCTTACTTTGGGCAAAAATTCATTTCTGGTCAACGTCACAGCATGCAGCTGTGTGCAGAGAGCCATTCACTCCTTAATACACATTTGTACCATGGCATGATCAGTTGGGCTCCACCACCAATAAAGCAGAGGAGCCCAGGCAACAATGAGCCCAGTAGGGCTTTAATACAGTGATTCGTCCTGCAGAGAGACAAGAAGGGCCTCCCACGATGGGGACATCTCATCAGGGAAGCTAGACATGCCAACCCTTCTGCCAGAATACTGACAGTTTTGTTCCTGAAAGATGATATTCTGCTGCTGTAAGTCTTGCAAAAGACGTTAGAGGTACACAGCTCACACCAAAGAATACCCCCAGCCCAGTCCTTTCCTGCCATAACTCACCCCCCCACACACACACTAAACAAAACACTATATTGAAAAAAGAAATCCATGAAGACAAGAATCAGAAAAGAGAGAGACAGAAAGAAAGAGAGAAATAAAAATGGCTGTCCTAAGATAAGCTGACATATCTCGAGGCTTAGGCACCTGAGAATAACTACAAACCAGTTCAGTGGGGAAGTCACATGATGGGGAGATGCTGTCCTCTGGGTAATTTGATTTAGCCTTGTCTATAAAATTCAGAGAATCCAATTCACTTCTGTGCCAGATTCAATCATCAGGTGATGTATGGTGGGGCTCCAAACGATGTCACCCTTTTTTCATTTCATTGCTTCATTTCAAGGTCACGCCCCTGGGTTTGCATTAGTGAAGACAGTGATGTTACTAAATGTTTGATGCTTTAAAATTTCCTATTGGGTAAGCACTAAGCTTCCATGCTGGGTACAGAACACATTTCTTTGATTTAACTCCAACTACACCTTGGCTCAAAAATCACATTGAGAAACTACTACTGCATTATTTTTCCCGCCCCAAATCATTGAACTCCACCACACACAGTCCCCAAGGTGTCCTAACACCGAAAACAGCTTAATATTAATGCTTCCATGTCCACGTGTTGTCCTATGATCAGTAAAGTCTATGACTTTGCTTTAATTAAGATGATGCACGCAGAGTCACATGTGTTTTGATCTTCTCTCTAGAATTCCCAGTTATGAGGCCATAAAATTTGCAAAGTGTTTCTGGGAATAATTCAACTCCCTTTAAAACTTTGGTGAGCAGGACAAGGCCAGTCTGGAGAGTCTTCTGACATCCCCCTCACTCGCCAAGAAGATTTCAAAGAGCTTCCTCCACCCAGAGAATATCCAGGGTCTTCATCCCTTTTAAAAATGGATTAAAGGGAGAGAGAGAGACAAAGATCAGGAGAAACAAACTCCTGCCTAGCCCCTGGGGATTCGTGACTCATGGTAAAGGAGTTGGAAGGCCTCCATGTGATTTCTTTCCCAGATCACGTGCATTTTAACAGGAGGAGAGGTATTGTGCCAAAGAAGTGAAACTCTAAGTGGAATTCCTGCCTCAGCCCTGGAGAGGAAGGGGTGTCTCCTTGCACCTTTCCCACTAGCAAAGCAGTTCAGGGCTGGGGCCGCTGGGAAAGTGGCCATACTGCTTGTGAGTCCAAGGCTTAAGGGAACATTTACTTCCTCCCCATGCAGCAGTGGAGTCACTTAGCCTTGCTTTAAAAACCAGAGGGGAGTTGCTTTGGTGGAGCTGTTTCTGTTCACATCTCCTCAGGGAATTTAGAAAATGAGGTTTGAGAAAAAGACTCTTCCATGAAGTCTCCTCTGCCCTCTCCAGGGCTGTTTTCTGAGGGGACCATGGACCTGGTGAGCTGTCTGGTCCTAAGCTCATCCCAGGCAGCCTGGCACTTTGTGTGGTGTGAATGGCTCCCTCACACGGTAAGGAGAGGAGGACTCCTCAGGAGAAACCCTGAGGAGGAAAACAGCCCTTTCTCCCCTCCCCAGCTCCAGGGCGGAGAGCAGACGTCACCATTCTGAAAATAAAACAGCCAAGCAGATGTGAACAGCGACTTGGGGGACTTTTATGAAAAGATGGAGATTCCTTGATTGCTCTTCTAGGGAAAAAAATCAAAGAGGAAAAAAAATCTGAAATATTAATAGGTAATACTGAAAATGACTGAAGATTTGGGGATTTGGATGTTCCTGATGTAGGTATCCATTTTCTGTGACTGCAGAGATGAACAAAAGTCACCTGTTGGAGCCACTTTGGTGTCACTGCCTGAAAGGTGGACCACCACCAGATACCTGGGGACCCCTGAGGTGTGCGGAGATATGTATTCATATCTCACATGAGACTACAGCAGGTCTTTTAAGAAAATCTTCAAAACATCGACAGCTCTTGTTCTGCCTCCACCTCCCTGCCTTGCTCTGTGACCCCAGAGGCTGGCCCCCAAGGACCATACCCCACTATTTCCCCAGCCAGCTGGAGTCTGGAAGGGGGCAGCCAATGTGAGGCGCTGGCAGAGATCAGAAAGCAGGAGGAGGAGAAAGACCAGGGCTGTAGTTTCCTGCTGCTCCCTGCTCTTTGTTCTCTAGGGCTTTCTCTTGCCCCTGAAGGTCACCCTGGCGCTCTCCCTCAGGGTTCCAGTGACTATTTCCTTCTACTCCTTCAACAACTTTCTGCTATTGCCAGTTTCCGGGTGCCCCAGTACCCCCAGCTGATTGCCTTGGACCTTCCGCCACCTGTCAATCAGCGGCAATCTCCAGCTAGGAGGGGCGCCTTCAGCCGCAGAATGCAAAAGCAACCTGGCTGCTGCTTTTGCCACCTCGGAGATCCCCAGAGTTGGTACCCATCTTCCTGCTCCTGCGCAGGTAGGTACTAAACAGAAGACTTTTCAAATAGAATTTGTGAGAATTTTTCTTCCCTTCCCTAATTTCCCACAGTGACAGGAGCTCCTGAGCAGGACTGTCTCTTTAAATCTCTAGCTCATACAGCACAATCATGAGGTCAGAGGTATTTTTTCTTTGACATCCATTCTTTCTAGGATGGCAATGTCATCCGTGCACAGATTTGTGAGCCCCTGTCCTCACCTCAGAGGTCTTACTCTGTCAGAGAACAGGTCTTCCTACCAGACCTGGCTGTCAGCAGAGCAGACTGAAGTGTTCGCTTAGGGAATGAGGAAGGCTGAATTGGAGGTCAAGGGTGATTCTCCTCCACTTTGGTCCAATTGCTATTTTGAAGCAAATATCACAACTGTAGAGAGTCTGACTTCATTTAATATAATTCAAAGAAATTTCCCTCTAATCTCCCCAATTAACATTCTCCCATATGCACAACATCAAGGTCACAATCCAGTATAATATTCTCATGTCCAAAGTGTGTCTCTTCTCTTCTTTCTCCAAGTTCCAACTCACCCAGCCTCAATCGCCCCCCTTCCCTATGTGCATTTTCTCCCAACACTCTTTCTCCTGGATAGTTTTTCATGGGGCAGAGTGCCCAACCCACATTCCTCAAAGTCATGGACTCCAGATGCCTCACTGGTCATAGCTTTGAGAAGCAGACACATGCAGCCAGCTGTACGGATACAGTTCCAAGGCCTCCTTCACAGTTGCCTGCAGCTGCTTACAATTTTAAAAAGATCTTCTGCATCCAGAATTTCCAAGGTGATCAAAGGCATGGGTGTAGAGAGGAATTTCTTAGTCTGGATTCTGTATGATTTGTTCTGGAGGACAATCCATATTTACTGAGAAAATGTTTGGGACAGCACAGCTGGCTGCCTTAGACCAGGCTCCCTGGGAGACCAGGGAAAGGTTAATTATAATTTACAGATGCCCTTCATTGCTCAGCTGTGAGGGTGAGATCTGTAATCATGGCAACCAGAGGTGGGCTAGCAACAGGAATTTGCAAGGAGAATTTTAAAAATTTAGACTTATACATTTCCCTTCTGTTATGTGATCAGTGAGCACCTGTCATCAGGGATGCCCTAAAACCAGTGGACTATGGAAACAGGAAAATCATTCCACAGCCAAGCATGGAATGTGCTCAGTGTGGGGGCACCTGCAGAGCAGGTGAGAATGGTTTTCACCTTAGGTCTAGTCTGGGGCCAACCAGTGCCCCTTGATGGAAACCTGAGAGTTAAAAGCAAGCCAGGACCATCTGCACGAGACGTCTGAAGCCACAACTCCTTCCCATCTCTAGATTTCACTGATGGAAAAATCATGGTGCTGTCCCAAACTCAGAAGCCAAAGAGGGAGCTTGTTGGGTGCCAACATTACTGCAGAGGAGGGTACCAGAAAGCCTCCGATGACCCAACTCCATGGTGCACCCTGGGGTAATGCAAATGCAGCGACCACAGCCTTCTGGACCCAGCTGGGTGTTTCTGATTGGATGCCACTCCAAAGGCACTTTAATCTATCTTTGCTGCACATTATAAATAAACTCTAGGGGGTCTCTATGGTTAACAAGGTTTCTTCCTCTCCAACATTTGATCATTTATCAAAATCTTTTTGCCTTGGTGAAAAGAATTTAAAATGAGACTATATTAATATATGAATGAGTTAAAAATGACGTGCATCTCTGCATCTGTGAATTTTGCACCCTGGGATTTTAAAATGCCTTGTAGTCTTGAGCTTTGGTCCCACCAAAGTTTTTCACTCTGGAAGTTGACCTGTTCATGGGTCATGAAAATAAATCAGGGGTGCATGATAAAAATGTAATTCAGGCTGGGTCACGGTGGCGCATGCCTGTAATCCCAGTGGCTCAGGAGGCTGAGGCAGGAGGATCGTGAGTTCAAAGCCAGCCTCAGCAATGGAGAGGCACTAAGCGACTCAGTGAAACCCTGTCTCTAAATAAAATACAAAAAAGGACTGGGGATGTGGTTCAGTGGTCAAGTGAGTTCAATCCCCAGTACCAAAAAATAAAATAAGAAAGAAATGTAATTAAAAAATCCCAGAATATATCACACATGGTCAAAAGGAAGATTGGTTTAAAGGCAACAACATACAAAATCTTCCCTTGAAGAAGGTGGCAGTGGAAAGAACTCTGAAGGTGAGCTAACAAAGACAACCCCTTTATTCACTTCTTGTGGACAACTGTCCTGGCACGTGGGGTTCACCCTGAGCAGATGGAAGGGGGGTTGGATGCCCTACGCGGGGACAGGGCAGTGAAAGGAGAGTGTTAGTCTCTGGCCAAGAAGTAGCTAGGGGGCTGTGAGAAGATGGCGGCGAGGGGAGTGCATTGCCCCCGTGTGCTGCTTCACTGTGTGGGAGTATGACAAGTCAGGACGGCTAAAGGATATCTTGTTAGGAATTTCCAGCAATAGTGGGGTGCTCCAGAACCTGGAGGAAGGATTTCCATCGCACGAGGATCGGCTACGGGGACTCAAACGCGAGAGGTTTGTCGCACGGAGGGTAACACTGCTTATTCAGCAAATCGCACCGCCGCTAGAGTCTGCAGCGCGCGCTGGGAAACGAGGAGATAGCGACGCAGGGATACAGCGCTGCAGTTTCTGCCAGCCGTGCAAGCACCGTACTCAGGGCTGAATTCTGGGTTCGAGACGGGGGAAGGAAGCTGTCCATCTCGGTTCTCCACACCGGTCAGACCACAGAGGAGGCCAGCAGCCACCATGTTAGAAAGCTAACGTCACCTTCCCTGTTTTCGACTGACCGCAGCTCATTCAGCCATAGAACAGGTAATTTCAGGCTGCAATTCGCCTGCAGCTTGCAGACAGATTGCTAGGGTTCAGTGCCTGGATGCTTCTTAGAACCTGATCTTATCGGACGGAGCGAACACCGAGCGCGGGGCGGCCGAGTTCCGGCTCCCGGAACCGTCCCGGAACCGCCCTGGCCCAGGGCTGCGGAGCCTGCGGAGGCTGCTTCTTGGACCCTGCTCCTATCAGAGCATACACCAAGCACTAAGCGGCCGAGCCCGCGGGGACTGCTTCTTGGAGCTTACACTTATAGGAGCTTACACTGAGCACGGAGCGGCCGAGTTCCAGCTCCCGGAACTTCCCTGGCCCAGGGCTAGGAGCCCGCGGAAACTGCTTCTCGGTCCGGGTCCTGCTGAGGGCCGGTCAGGACTCACCCGTTGCTTTGGTTGCCCGGCAAGGGGAATGAAATGCTGCCATTCGCATAGGATACCAACATGGCAGAGATCTGATGTCATCAGAAAGCCGCGGAGGAGAGATCTTCATCAATACCAGCGGCGACAGAAACAGTTGGTCTCCTGGTAGGGGGGGGTGAGGCACAGACACCCGAGTCTCCTCAAGTTGTCGTCGAGCCAGAGGGGAGGAGCCGGGCCGCCGCCAGCGCCCGGAGCAGGCCCAGCGGCTCGCCAGCATGGTGACCGCGTGACCCCAATTGGAGAGGGGGCGGAGCGGAGCCGCCACCCACACCCGCAAGGTGGGCAGACCCGCGACCCAGTGGTACATGGGCGTGGTAGGAGGGGCAGGGCAGAGCCGCCGTTCGCGCTTGCAAGGTAAACAGACCTGTGACAGCCTGGCGGGTCAGGCCCAGTGGCCTGCCAGTGTGGTACACACGTCACCCCAACTGGAGTAGGGGCAGAGCAGATCCTTCTCCCACGCCCGGATCAGGCCCTGCCAGTGTGGTGGTCACGTGACCCCAATTGGAGTGGGGGCGGAGCGGAACCGCCACCCGTGCCCGCAGGGTGAGCAGACCTGTGACCAACCTGCAGATCAGGCCCAGGGGTCCGCAGGCGTGGTAGAAGGGGCAGGGCAGATCCGCCGCCTGCACCTCCAAGGTAGGCAGACCTGCAACAGACCGGCAGATCAGGCCCAGGAGCCTGACGGCGTGGTACACACACCACCCTAATTGGAGTAGGGGCAGAGCAGAGTTGCCGCCCGTGCCAGGAACAGGCCCAGCGTCCTGCAGGCGGGGTAGTCACGACACCCCAATTGGAGTAGGGGCAGAGCAGAGCCTCCACCCGTGCCCGAAAGGTGGGCAGATCTGCGACCGACCAGCGGGACAGGCCCAGTGGCCTGCCGGTACGATAGACACGTCACCCCATTTGGAGTAGGGGCAGAGTAGAGCCGCCGCCCGCGCCTGCAGGGTAGGCAAACCTGCAACCGACCGGCGGATCAGGCCCGGTGGCCTGCCGGCGTGGTACACTCGTCACCCCAATTGGAGTAGGGGCAGAACAGAGCCGCCGCCAGCACCCAGAACAGGCCCAGTGACCTGCCGGCGTGGTAGCCACGACACCCCAATTGGAATAAGGAGAGAGCAGAGCCGCCGCCCACGCCTGCAGGAAAGATACGCAAGCAGTATGAAAAGACAAGGAAAGAAAGGACCACAAGCAATGCAGGTCAACGCAACTTTAGAAGAGGTAACAGCTGCAGCAGATGGAATGTCAGATAAAGAATTCAGGATATACATGCTTCAGATGATCTGGAGTATCAAGGAAGACATTAAACAGCAAAATCAGACAATGAAAGATCACTTCGACAATGAATTACGCAAACAAATCCAGGAAGCAAAGGATCAACTATACAGGGAGATAGAGGTTATAAAAAACAAACAAACAGAAATCCTAGAAATGCAGGAAGCAATAAACCAACTTAAAAACTCAATGGAGAATACTACCAGCAGAGTAGAACACTTAGAAGATAGAACATCAGACAATGAAGACAAAGTATTTCAACTGGAAAAGAACATAGACAGTTCAGCAAGACTGTTAAGAAACCATGAGCAGAACATCCAAGAAATATGGGATAACATTAAGAGACCAAACTTAAGAGTCATTGGGATACAGGAAGGTACAGAGCTCCAAACCAAAGGAATGAGCAGTCTATTCAATGAAATAATACAAGAAAACTTCCCAGACTTGAAGAATGAGACAGAATCCCAAATCCTAGAAGTCTACAGGACGCCGAATGTGCAAAATCATAAGAGATCCACACCTAGACACATTATAATGAAGATGCCCAACATACAGAATAAGGAGAGAATTTTAAAAGCTACAAGAGAAAGGAAGCAGATTACATTTAGGGGTAAGCCAATCAGGATAACAGCTGATCTTTCAACACAGACTCTGAAAGCTAGAAGATCCTGGAATAACATATTTCAAACACTGAAAGAAAATGGGTTCCAACCAAGAATTGTGTATCCAGCGAAATTAAGCTTCAGGATGGAAGATGAAATTAAAACCTTCCACGATAAACAAAAGTTTAAAGAATTCGCAGCTAGAAAACCATCTCTTCAAAACATCCTCGCCAAAGCATTACAGGAAGAGGAAATGGAAAATAACAATGAAAACCAACAGTGGGAGGTAGGACAGTAAAGGGGGGGAAATAATCAAAGAGGAAAACAAATCATGTTTAGTAACAGAAATAAACAAATATGGCTGGAAGAACAACCCATATCTCAATAATAACCCTAAATGTTAATGGCTTAAACTCACCAATTAAGAGACACCGGCTAGTAGAATGGATCACAAAACAAGACCCAACAATATGCTGCCTACAGGAGACGCATTTGATAGGAAAAGACATACATAGGCTGAAGGTGAAAGGTTGGGAAAAATCATATCACTCATATGGACTTCGGAAACAAGCAGGAGTGTCCATACTCATATCAAATAAAATAGATTTCAAGCCAAAGTTAATCAAAAGAGATAAAGAGGGACAGTACATACTGCTTAAGGGAACCATACACCAACAAGACATAACAATCATAAATATTTATGCCCCAAACAATGGTGCAGCTATGTTCGTCAAACAAACTCTTCTCAAGTTCAAGAGTCTAATAGACCCCCACACCATAATCATGGGAGACTTCAACACACCTCTCTCGCCACTGGACAGATCTTCCAAACAAAAGTTGAATAAGGAAACTATAGAACTCAATAACACTATTAATAACCTAGACCTAATTGACATATATAGAGTATACCACCCAACATCAAGCAGTTACACTTTTTTCTCAGCAGCACATGGATCCTTCTCAAAAATAGATCATATATTATGTCACAGGGCAACTCTTAGACAATATAAAGGAGTAGAGATAATACCATGCATCTTATCTGATCATAATGGAATGAAACTGAAAATCAACGATAAAAGAAGGAAGGAAAAAGCATACATCACTTGGAGAATGAACAATAGGTTACTGAATGATCAATGGGTTATAGAAGACATCAAGGAGGAAATTAAAAAATTCTTAGAGATAAATGAAAACACAGACACAACATATCGGACTCTATGGGACACATTGAAAGCAGTTCTAAGAGGAAAATTCATTGCTTGGAGTTCATTCCTTAAAAAAAGAAAAAACCAACAAATAAATGATCTCATACTTCATCTCAAAATCCTTGAAAAAGAGGAGCAAAACAACAGCAAAAGAAGTAGAAGGCAAGAAATAATTAAAATCAGAGCTGAAATTAATGAAATAGAAACAAAAGAAACAATTGAAAAAATTGACAAAACTAAAAGTTGGTTCTTTGAAAAAATAAACAAAATCAACAGACCCTTAGCGATGCTAGCAAAGAGAAGAAGAGAGAGAACTCAAATTACTAGCATACGGGATGAAAAAGGCAATATCACAACAGACACTTCAGAAATACAGAAGATAATCAAAAACTATTTTGAATCCTTATACTCCAATAAATTAGAAGATAGTGAAGGCATAGATAAATTTCTTAAGTCATATGATCTGCCCAGATTGAGTCAGGAGGATATAGAAAACATAAACAGACCAATATCATTTGAGGAAATAGAAGAAACCATAAAAAGACTACCAACTAAGAAAAGCCCAGGTCCGGATGGGTATACAGAAGAATTTTACAAAACCTTTAAAGAAGAACTAATACCAATACTTTTCAAGCTACTTCAGGAAATAGAAAAGGAGGGAGAACTTCCAAATTCATTCTATGAAGCCAACATCACCCTGATACCTAAACCAGACAAAGACACTTCAAAGAAAGAAAACTACAGACCAATATCTCTAATGAACCTAGATGCAAAAATCCTCAATAAAATACTGGCGAATCGGATACAAAAACATATCAAAAAAATTGTACACCATGATCAAGTAGGATTCATCCCTGGGATGCAAGGCTGGTTCAATATACGGAAATCAATAAATGTTATTCACCACATCAATAGACTTAAAAATAAGAACCATATGATCATCTCGATAGATGCGGAAAAAGCATTCGACAAAGTACAGCATCCCTTTATGTTCAAAACTCTAGAAAAACTAGGGATAACAGGAACATACCTCAATATTGTAAAAGCAATCTATGCTAAGCCTCAGGCTAGCATCATTCTGAATGGAGAAAAACTGAAGGCATTCCCTCTAAAATCTGAAACAAGACAGGGATGCCCTCTCTCTCCACTTCTCTTCAACATAGTTCTCGAAACACTGGCCAGAGCAATTAGACAGGCGAAAGAAATTAAAGGCATAAAAATAGGAAAAGAAGAACTTAAATTATCACTATTTGCAGATGATATGATTCTATACCTAGCAGACCCAAAAGGCTCTACAAAGAAACTATTAGAGCTAATAAATGAATTCAGCAAAGTGGCAGGATATAAAATCAACACGCATAAATCAAAGGCATTCCTGTATATCAGCGACAAATCCTCTGAAATGGAAATGAGGACAACCACTCCATTCACAATATCTTCAAAAAAAATAAAATACTTGGGAATCAACCTAACAAAAGAGGTGAAAGGCTTATACAATGAAAACTACAGAACCCTAAAGAGAGAAATAGAAGAAGATCTTAGAAGATGGAAAAATATACCCTGTTCATGGATAGGCAGAACTAACATCATCAAAATGGCGATATTACCAAAAGTTCTCTATAGGTTTAATGCAATGCCAATCAAAATCCCAACGGCATTTCTTGTAGAAATACAGAAAGCAATCATGAAATTCATATGGAAAAATAAACGACCCAGAATAGCAAAAACAATGCTAAGCAGGAAGTGTGAATCAGGCGGTATAGCGATACCAGACTTCAAACTATACTACAGAGCAATAGTAACAAAAACAGCATGGTACTGGTACCAAAACAGGCGGGTGGACCAATGGTACAGAATAGAGGACACAGAAACCAATCCACAAAACTACAACTATCTTATATTTGATAAAGGGGCTAAAAGCATGCAATGGAGGAAGGATAGCATCTTCAACAAATGGTGCTGGGAAAACTGGAAATCCATATGCAACAAAATGAAACTGAATCCCTTTCTCTCGCCATGCACAAAAGTGAATTCAAAATGGATCAAGGAGCTTGATATCAAATCAGAGACGCGCCGTCTGATAGAAGAAAAAGTTGGCTACGATCTACATACTGTGGGGTCGGGCTCCAAATTCCTCAATAGGACACCCATAGCACAAAAGTTAATAACTAGAATCAACAAATGGGACTTACTCAAACTAAAAAGTTTTTTCTCAGCAAAAGAAACAATAAGAGAGGTAAATAGGGAGCCTACATCCTGGGAACAAATCTTTACTCCTCACACTTCAGATAGAGCCCTAATATCCAGAGTATACAAAGAACTCAAAAAATTAGACAATAAGAGAACAAACAACCCAATCAACAAATGGGCCAAGGACCTGAACAGACACTTCTCAGAGGAGGACATACAGTCAATCAACAAGTACATGAAAAAATGCTCAACATCTCTAGCTGTCAGAGAAATGCAAATCAAAACCACCCTAAGATACCATCTCACTCCAGTAAGATTGGCAGCCATTATGAAGTGAAACAACAACAAGTGCTGGCGAGGATGTGGGGAAAAGGGTACACTTGTACATTGCTGGTGGGACTGCAGATTGGTGCAGCCAATTTGGAAAGCAGTATGGAGATTTCTTGGAAAGCTGGGAATGGAGCCACCATTTGACCCAGCTATTCCCCTTCTTGGTCTATTCCCTAAAGACCTAAAAAGAGCATGCTACAGGGACACTGCTACATCGATGTTCATAGCAGCACAGTTCACAATAGCAAGACTGTGGAACCAACCTAGATGCCCTTCAATAGACGAATGGATAAAAAAAATGTGGCATTTATACACAATGGAGTATTACTCTGCATTAAAAAATGACAAAATCATAGAATTTACAGGGAAATGAATGGCATTAGAGCAGATTATGCTAAGTGAAGCTAGCCAATCTCTAAAAAACAAATGCCAAATGTCTTCTTTGATATAAGGAGAGTAACTAAGATCAGAGTAGGGACGAAGAACAGGAGAAGAAGATTAACATTTAACAGGGATGAGAGGTGGGAGGGAAAGGGAGAGAGAAGGGAAATTGCATGGTAATGGAAGGAGACCCTCAGGGTTATATAGTGGAGGGGGTAGAGAGAGAGGAGGGGAGGGGAGGGGAGAGGTGGGGAGGGGGGAGGGGGGAGGATGGGAAAGGCAGCGGAGCACAACAGACACTAGTATGGCAATATGTAAATCAATGGGTGTGTAACTGATGTGATTCTGCAATCTGTGTATGGGGTGAAGGTGGGAGTTCATAACCCACTTGAATCAAAGTGTGGAATATGATATGTCAAGAAATTTGTAATGTTTTGAACAACCCACAATAAAAAATTAAAAAAAAAAGAAGTAGCTAGGGCAGCAGTGGACCTGGGATGTCACTGTACAAACAGAATGCCTACTTCTTAGGGTCCTGCCACCTCTTGCTCCTTGCCTACCCTAAGAAGATCTGGAAACAAAGCTCTTGGCTTCCTAGCTTGGCTTCCTTGACTCCCACCTCCTCTTCCACTTACTGCAAACTGCTTCTGCTCCCACGATGCCCCTGACGTTCTTCTGGCTAACATCGTTTGGGAGCTTCCTCTGGCCAAACTGAACGGCTTTCAGACAGCGTTCGGGATGGCTTTTCCAAAGTCAGTTCCAACTTGCATAATGGAAACGGCAGTCATGGTGTGTGTATATGCAGAATGCATTTCCTGTTGGCGCCTAACGCTGACCTAAGCTCAAGATGCTCTTTGTCTCATAACCATCTTTCAGATTGGGACTTTGACTTTTCTATTTCACATATGAGGAAGCCTCGAGGTTGACAGGGCTCAAATTACACGACCAGAAGGTGGCAGGGCAGAGATTTGACTCAAGTCTCTCTGACCCCCACACCCAGCTCCCAGCCCGGTCCCCAGGGGGCTCACATCACAGCTCTCTGCTCCCAGCCTCCTGCTCCTCTACCTTTTCTGTCTTGGTCCCTTCCCAACTGTCTCCTCTTCCTCTCTCGAACCTCAGATGATTCCAAGCTAATCCGTAGCTTGGGCCTCTCTTGGGAGCTCCCGGAGTTCTGCCATTGGCCTTCCCACCTGGACGCCCTGTTGACACCTAAGAATCAACAGGACCAAGAAGAACATCCTGTTCCTAATAATCTACCCTCCTCCTTGTGCCTCTTCCTTCTTTGACTTCCTGAAATACCCTTGAGTGCCTGGGCAGTGCCTCCCACGAGTTCAGGCTCTGGGAGGGAGGACCTAGTACCTCGCACTCATCCTAGTGGAGAAGACCGACCACAGACAAATGTGTCCCTAACGCTGGGGAGTGAAATGTGCTGGAAAGTCAACAAAAATGAGGTAAGGGTGATAGAATGATGAGGTGAGCACATGGACTTCCCGGGGAACAACGGCCTTAGTGAGGAAGCGGTTAATAGTGACTGTCCTCCAGTTGTCCAGCACAGACATCTTCCTGGACACCCTTGGCTTTACCTCTGGCTCACCTGACACTTATGGCTTTCCAGAGATGCGTGATTCTTTACCTGTCCCCTCCTCTGCTCCCCCTTGGCTCAAGGACTCAACACCTCCACTGGGAGCGTTGTACACGGTTTTGGTCTCTTCCCTCTACGATGGGCCTCGTCTCACTGCCAAAATAACCTCCTTGAGACTCGAGTCTGTTGGAGTCTTCCACCTGCTGAAAACCCCTGCCTGGGGATCCATTCCTAGGCACAAGATCCTCACAGACAATTCCAAGCCCCTGCCACCATCTTCCTTTTCCTATCTTTTCTCCAGGTGAACGTCCCATCTTCTTCCCTACCCCCCACCTGCTTTGCACAGGCTGTTTCTTTCACTCAGAACATCTTCTACACCCCAACCCCCAAGTCCTACAGAGCTTTCCAGAACAAACTGGATGACCCTTCACCCTGTGAAGCTTCCCTCAACTCCCCAGTCAGAATTGGTGGTGTTCCCATCTGCCAGGTCTAGGGAGGCCTCTGGTATCGCACTTATAACGTTCAAGGGCTTAGGTTTGGTCCTTCCATACGTGTTTGCTGGTGCCCACTGAGGCTACTCTTGGTGCTACTCTTGGTGCAAATTAGGCCAGACAAGGGCTCAGCCCTCATGGCAGTGATATTCTATTCTAATATGTCTCCTCCACTGGGCTGGGCCCACATCTCCAGTGCATTTTGTAAGTAACACACAGTATCACTCGGGAGACCCCAAGGAGGGAGAGAATAAGACAGGCTCCTCGCTGCCTGGGTTCACCTGGGCCATGCATGGAGTCTTATCCATGGCAGGGAATAACTACTTTTTTTGATCAAATATTTTTGAATGCAGGATGTATGGAAATTGCTTTTATTCCCATATTGTGGAAAGGGGATGTAGAAACAGAAAAACTAATTTGATTAATTCACATCCTGTAAACAGTGAGCTTTGGACTGCCGGAATTCTAAACAAGTTCAATAGAACACACTATCTTTGTTCTGAGTCAGAGGAGGCTTTTTTTTAAAAAAAAAAAAACAAAAAAAACTCCATTTGTAACACTTCCTATTTGAATATCTAATAGAAAGCAGAGATGAAAGAATAATGCTAGAAAATTTTTTGTTAGGCCGTGGTGTCTCCACAGTTCAGCAGTGGACCATTACTGGTGGATTTATATGTTGTGTTCTCTGTGCTCCAGGTACCTAGAATAGTGCTTCGTACCTTACAAGAACTCATTAATATTTTAGTGAGTAAATGAAAGAACGCCTATCATCTCAGCAGCTAGGGAGGCTGAGGCAGGAGGACCACAAGTTCAAAGTCAGCCTCAGCAATAGCGAGGCACTAAGCAACTCAGTGAGACCCTGTCTCTAAGTAAAATACAAAATAGGGCTGGGGGGATGTATCTCAGTGGTTGAGTGTCTCTGAGTTCAATCACTGGTAACCCCCCCACACACACACAAAAAAAAGAGCAAACAGACCAGGGGATACGTGAGTGAAGAGCATATTTTGAGGAGAGGTGGGTAATTCCCTTTCGGTCCTCTTAATTCTTAGGTGTCCCTGGGGCCCTGAGATGAGCAAGGCCAATAGGAACAGAAATATCTGGAGGCATCCATGTGGTGCCTTTCAAGGGAACATTGAGTAATTCTTTGAGAGAGTCACTTTCTCAGAATAACATTAATGGACGTATGATGATCTATGATAAAATCTTGGTAGAATCAAGAAGAATAAAATCAGAAGAGACAGCTTTTTATACTGGAGGGGAGATTATGATTTGCATAGGGAAAAAAAGGAAAGTGAAAGAAAAACTAGCAAACAAAACAAAAGACCCAAGACAGCAAACACAGAAGCCGAACCCAGGAAAACCCGCTTCACTTGGCAAAGACTGAAACTGAGAGGATGAAGCCCAAAGGTGAGCTCTTTGGGAATCATTTTCAGACTATTGTATGGGGAATACCAAAAAATTATCTAGGATTCAGTAAGATGTTAGATGGATTTTTTCCATGTCCATAAACCCAAACACAGTCAGAAAAGGGGGATGTCACATGGCAGGATCTGTTCTGAGCCTCCAAGTGTTCATGCCCTTCACCCAGGAATCCCTCGCCTAGACTGTAACCTAACAAAATAATCCAACTATACAAAGCCCAGGAGGCATAAAAACATGAGAGAGAGTGGAACACTGGAAACAACCCCAACGTCCAACATTCAGTGAAGAATTAAATACATCAGGATGTAAACACGCCGTGGAAATATGACGGAACACCAAACATGCCCATCTGAAGATTCAGCAATAAAAAAAAAGAAAACTTATGAAATTAGGCTTAAGTAGAAGCAGCATATAAAATTATAGACACTCTAGCTTAATCTACATAAAAACACATTTTTGAGGAGAAAAAAAGATAAAAGGAAATACTCCAAAGTGGAATTCAGATAGCAGTTGGATTAGAAATTATTTTTCCTTTTTAGATTTATTCTAATAATAATAATAATAATAATAATAATAATAATAATAGTAATTGCTAACACTTATGTGGGGCTTTCAGTACTGAGTTCTTAACATGCTCATTTTATCCTCATAACGACCCTATGTGGCTTGTATTACTACTCCTATTTTATAGATAAGAAAACTAAAGTCTAAAAAGACATGGTGACTAGCCAAGAACACACAAAGATTAGGTGGTAAATTTGATGGTAGGCCTTTGTCTCACTTTTTTTTGATACCAGGGATTAATCTTGGGGCACTCGACCACTGAGCCACATCCCCAACCTTATTGTATGACATTTAGAGACAGGGTCTCACTGAATTGCTTAGTGCCTCACTAAGTTGCTGAGGCTGGCTGTGACTCGTGATCCTCCTGCCTCAGCCTCCTGAGCCACTGGGATGACAGGTGTGCACCACCGCACCTAGCAAAGTCCAGGATTTTAATCATTACATTATACTTCCATTTAGTTTTGGTTTTCAAATTAAAAGATGTGTGGTCTTAAAACATAAGACCACATTAAAGTCAAATGACATTTCCTTTATGATTAAAAAGTAGTGAGATCTTAGCTGGATTGGCTCCGACTCTCTGAGAAGTTGGTGTGGTGGAGGGTGGGAGAGAGAGGGAGGGCCAACATGGGAGGCCCCTGACATGGGACAGGCAGGGAGAAGGCGATCTGGAGAGCTTGTGGCACCCACCTCAACCAGTGACTTGCTTATGCAGCTCTTCTTGGCTGCCCCCTGCAGCTCCATGGCCTGCTGGATGTACATTTTTCCAGCCAGGATCTCATTCTCCAGCATTGACAGTTCTTTCAATGAAATGGGCCAATTCAACCGTTCCAATGCCTTGTTTAAAGCAGTCTTGTTTTCCAAGTATCGTATTGGTTTGTTTGCATCTAACCTAAAAGCCAAAAAAAGAAACAAAAGGAAAAGAAAATGACTATAATAGAGAAAAATAGGGTAAGATAGTTTCCTCAGTCAACTCTCAGACTTCAGATGACAGAGTCACAGCCGTGCTCTCCCGTCTGTTAGGACTTTGGTAGCTGGCATAGGTTAAAAACAACCACCTCTGTGAATCACTGGAGGTGCTTTTGCCCATCACCTCGTTTTAAAGAAGTTTGATAGACATGAATTTTTTTCAGTAAGATTGCCCAGCAGATTGGAGCCTATTCTGTTCTCCCTAGGCCTAACATTTGTTAGAACCAAATATGAGATTCAAGGAGATTTCACCCAACCAGGCATAGCAGTGACTCTGGAAAACAAAACAAGGCAAAGCCAAACAAAACCCAAATATTTGCTACAGGGCAGTAACTCTGCTAGCTCATTCTAGCTCTTTTAATCTTTGTTCTTCCATGTAAGCCTAAATATGCCTCAAATTTCTGGCTAGGTTGTTTGATAGACAAAGAACAAAAGACACACTTTTTGAGCTGTGGGTCTCCAGGTAAAGCTAACATGGAGTATGGCCTTGTTCCTGGTATCTATTTCTAGTCGCTGAAGCTTCTGAGTCAGATGCTTCTGACGGAGAGGGGTGGGGAGAAAGACATTTCATAATCCCCACTCTCTTACCTTATCCCTTTAGATGGCAGATGTTGGGGGACTGCAGTCTAAATTCAGCTACAGGACTCAAGTCTGCAAACTAAACTTCTCTCCAGCAGACAACACAAAATTCTTATTAAAACTCTAAATTAGAATGATATCAGTAAGATAGTCGAATAAGAAGCCTGGAGCCCTTATTTCCACACAGAGACACTGACTTAACAATGTACAGACCAAATTGGTTACAGCATCTCAAACAAGTACAAAGCCAAGAGGTGTCTTATCTAAGTGGGACAGAAAATTCATTGCATTCTCCACAAACAGTGCAGAACAACTGGAAGAAAACTCCCAAATTCTACCTTCTCCCTGGGAAGGGAGAGTGGAATGTGCATCCAAAGTTCTTGTCTTCTGGGGTGCTGTCTAGAGAACTAGTTTCTGTCCTGTTTAACTTGGAGGGCTGAAGGTAACGGTGGCATGTTTCAGATGCCAGGTTGGAATCTGCCACAGCATCAGAGACACAGCAGTACTTCTGACACGCATCATGGGGAGCAAGAGATCACAGATCACAAAATCCTGAGGAAGAAATAGGAGCAAACTTCTTTAACTGGGAAATTATACACACAAGACCAGAAAATATAAATCTCCAGAAAGGGTTTGGGAGACCCTCAGGATCTTCAGCTGGGATAGTTGGTAAAGACCTCCCCCTGTAAGAAGCCAGCCTATACAAACTGAGAGAGGTGTCTTTTAAATTTTTTTCCAAGTACTCTAATGTCAACTAAAGATCACAAGGCATACAAATATACAGGGAAACATGGTCCAATCAAAAGAATAAATAAATCTCCAGAAACTGTGCCTAAAGAAATGGAGATACTTGACAAAGAATTGTAAAAATATCCTACTGATGTTTCATGAGCTAACAGAGAAAGTAGACAAAGTAAATCAGAAAAGCGATATGTGAACAAAATGAGACTTTAAAAAAAGAACAAAATGAAAATTCTGAACTGAAGAATACAATGGAACTGAACATTTTACTGGAAGCGTTCCACAGAAAAGAGCATCAGTAAACTTTAATAAATTTTAAGTCATTAACAGCTGTGTATCAACAGAGTGAAACAACAACCTACAGAATGGGGTAAAATATATGTAAATCATATACCCAAGACTTGGGTAATATCCAGAGTATATAATGAACTATAACTCAACCCAATTTTAGAAGTGGGCAAAGGACTTGAATAGACATTTCTCCAAAGAAGATACACAAATGGCCAAAAGGCATATGAGAAGATATTCAACATGAAGAATCATTAGTGAAATAAAAGTCCAACCACAATGAGATGTCACCTCGCACCCACAAGGATGGTCACTATAAAAGTGAAACCAGACTGAAAATAACAAGAGCTGGCAAGGAGGTGGGGTAATGGAGACTCATGTACCGTTGATGGGAACATATCATGGTCCCATAAGATTACATCAGCTAGGGACATTCATCATCTTCATTTGTGTAAGCAGATGCTACAGTGTTTGATCAATGGTAAAACATCTACTTCTGCTTTTCTCAGAATACATCTCTGGTGTCAAGTGACACATTAATGTATCAGGTAGCTTTTAAAGGAGGAAAAAAATTATTTCCTAACTTTAGATAAAGGAATTTAACTGTCAAGACTTTTTAAAGGCATGAAAAAGTTATATAGAGTAATGGTAAAAATACTTAAAATTTCCATATCTGGTAAATATCGAGCACATAGACTTCATTCATTAATTTATTCAGTAAGTATTTACTGTACGCCTGTGCTGTGCCAGGCAGAGCGTGTTGATAGACATGAGGTATTTCTCTGATGAATAAATAGCTGAACCAAGCCCTACGACGTTCAGAGTCTGGAGAGGGAGGGGAGGTAATGCGAAATGAAATCAACCAAATGCTATGTGCATAATGAACCCCACTTTTATGTATAATTATAATGTAGCAATTATTTTTAAATAGAAGGGAGACCGGTATAGTAGAGGAAGGGGATCAGTGGGAAGGTGAAATGGAGGAGAAGGAGAAGTACTGAGGAATGAAGTGGAGAAATGAAATGGGGAAAAATATGATATGTGTACATATGAATATTCACAGTAAACCCTGATATTCTGCATAATTATAATGTACTAATAAAAAACATAAAATTTTAAAAAAACCTCAACAATTTACTGGTGGGAAGAGACTATAATAAGCAAGGAAATACAGAAGATATGTAATTATAGATTATGACAAATGGTAAGAAAGAAATAAAGAAATATTGAGAGGGGGAGAGAAAGAGTGCGTCAGGATGAGAGTGAGCTAGGGTGATCAGGAAGACTCTGATGAAGTGACAGTACAAAGAACCTGTCACCCAGACAGTGGGGGAGGGGACATTCTAGGCAGAGGGAATAGCGTGTGTGAAATGAAGAGAGATCAAACAAATCTGTCAGTTTTCACAAACCAAGATAGAGAACTTCAGCATATGTGAATACGTATATAAAAACCTGGGTTCTGAAACGGTGCTAGAAGAAGGGATTCTTTAATTAACTATTTAGAGCTGTAGGGCAAGGCAGGCCTGGGAGAGAATCCAGATACTGTTAGCTATCAGCCAGGTGGCTTTGGGAAAATGACTTAATTTTCCTACACCAGGGATTCTTAAGTTTTATCTCAATTAAGAATTGTCTGAAGGGTATTTTCCAACACAGATGGCTGCACCCCTCCCCTCTGCTATGTTGTCTTGAGAGAAACAATCTCATCTGTAAAGTTGGGGCTGATACCCCTCACATACAGGTGTCACAGGAGTGAAATGACACAATGGGAGTGAGGTGCTTCATGGAAGGCCTGACACACATCTGGTGCTCAGGGAGGTAGTGGTCGAATAGGGTCTACACATCTCTCCTAATTCCCTTTCTACAGTCCTGGGTCAGGCTGAAGGGATCTTTCTCCCTGACTTTTCATTCTATTCTTAACACCAATTTCCAGAACTCTGAGTATCTCTGTTTTCTTTGGTCTTGAATTGTCATTGTCTATATCCACACAGTGTGACTCTGACAAGGCGGGAAACTCCTCAGGACAGACCCTCACCTGATCCTGCTTTCACTCTCCAGGCTCACAGGCAGCCTTCAGGGAAGGTAAAACCAGATAATCTATGAATTATGAAGGTTAAATAAGGAAATGACAAGTATCAGGTGACAGCAAGCACAGAACTCACTTAACGCCTTGCTTTAGAAAGTGAGAAGTGAAGTGAGGTTGTGAAGGACAGCAGAATAAGAAAAATCAAGATCTAGGCTCTCTACCAAAACTAGTAAACCAGCTGTAACTCAGAATCAACCATTTTGAAACTCGCGAATCTAGTTGAATACCTGTAGCATCCAGGGGAGTGAATGCTTGATGAAGAAAGAGGCTGGTGTTTCAGGAAATCTCTGCCCAGTCACTGGCTGAACACAGAGAAAATGGAACAGAGACTTCTCTGGAAACACACATGACAAGGAATGTAATTTTTGTAAAACTTGTTTGGAAAAACACTAACTAGACAACCAAATCATTTCATTAAGCAATGAGGCAGATTCTGAATTCCAGAGGTATCACATTATAATATCCAAAATGTTCAATTGTTAACTAAAAATTTTATCAAGAAACAAGAATTCTTATGTCCTATTCATAATAAAACAAAAACCTGATAAAAGAAGGTTGATGTTTGGTTTACTTAACAAAGATTTTAACTTAATGGTCTTAAATGTGCTAAAAGAGATAAAAGAAACCGTGAGAAGAGAACTCAAAGAAATCAAGAGAATGGTGTCTGAACAACAAGAGAACAAAAAATATAAGAGGAGGTAAATAGAAATACTGAAGCTGAAAAGTGTAATAGCTGAAATAAAAAATCCATTCGATAGCAGATTTAAGTAGGCAAAAGGATCAGTGAACTTACCGGTAGATTAATTATGATAACCAAGCTTGAGAAGCAGCGAGAATAAATAAATGAAGAAATACGAACAGAGTCCAAGGAACCTTGTTCCAAAAAGTGACAAGAGGGGAAGGAATAAGACACTTGAATAAATATTGGTTGATAACTTCCCAAATTGGATGAAAGATATAAATTTACACAACCTAAAAAGTTCAGCAAATTTTAAGGGAGTATAATACAGAGAGACAAAGACAAAGAAATTTTGTGTTTTTTTTTTTGGTGCTGGGGACCAAATCCAGGGCCAAGCTCTGTACCACTGAGCTATACCTCTAATTCCCAAAAAGAGAATCCTTAAAGAAACAAGAAAAAAGTGACTTGTCATAAATAAAGAATCCTCAAGAATATTAACATTTTATTTCTCATCATCAACTGTAATAGCCAGAAGGTAACAGGATGATCTATTAATGTACTGAAAGAAAATCCAGGAATTATATATCAAACAACACCGTCCTGCAAAAATGAAGACAGAACTAAGACATTCACAGATAAACAAAAGCTAGGGGAGTTTGATGTTGATAGACTTTCTCTACAAGAACGCTAAAAAGAACATTTCATGCTGAAATAAAAGGATACTAAGCCATATAAAAAAGTAAACATGCCTGGTAAAAATAATGACATATAAATATAAAAGCTAGTATTGTTGTATTTTGGTATATAACTCTTCAAGTTTTGTATATTATTTAAAAGGCAATTACACAATAATAATTATAACTATGTTAATGGATACACAATACACAAGTGGTAATCTGTGGAAATAACTACATAAAGGGAGGACATGAAGTGACAGAGGAAGAAAGTGAATGTCTGCTATGGAAACTAATAAGATATTGATTCACACTCGAGGGTTATGAATGTTTAGTGTTAACTGTGATCCCCAAGGGAACTACTAAGAAAAACTAAAAAGTACACAGCAAAAGAAATGAATAGCAATCAAAATAGTAGACCAGAAAAATATAAATATTGGAGCACAATAAATGGTACATCCACACATATAGAAATAGCACCGAAGTCCTCCATGATTAGTAAACACTTTAAATGTAATGGATTAAACTCCCCAATTAAGAGACAAAGATTGGCAGAATTTAAAAAAAAAAATGACCCAACCGAATGCTGACTAAAGGAAACTCCCTTTAGAACCAAAGACACAAATGGGTTGAAAGTAAAAGGATGGAAAAATGATATTCTGTGTGAACAGGGATCAGGAGTGGCCCAGAGTGTCTAAACTGTTACTAGACAATAGAAACTTAGAGTTGTAAACTGTTACAACAGGCAAAGGATAATGATTGATATTGATAAAAATATTAAATCAAGAAGATCTACAAATTATAAACATATCACACATCCATTAATAGAGCCCACAAATAAATAAAGCAAATCTTAACCGAATTAAAGGGAGACAGACAGTTTGTACAAAAATAGCTGGAGACTATTTCTAGTAATGGATAGGACATCTAGAGAAGATCAAAAAGGAAATTGTAGATTATAAAACAGAATAAATCAGTTATACAACAGACATATACAGAATACCTCATTCAGTAACAGCAGAACATATACTCTTAAGTGCACATTTAATATTCTCCAAGGGCATACCATATATCAATCCATGATTATTCTCAAAATACTTTAAAAGATCAAAATCAGGCCAGGTATGGTGGTGCAAGCCTAAAATCCCAGAAATTTAGGAGGCTTGAGGCAGGAGGATTGCAGGTTTGAAGCTAGCTTTAGCAACTTAGCAAGGCCCTAAGCAATTTAGGAAGATCCTGTCTCAAAATAAAAAAATATAAAGGGCTGGGAGTGTGGCTCCATGGAAAGCACCCCTGTGTTTAGTCCCCAGTACCAAAACAAAGCAAAACAAGATCAAAATCACAAAAGTATCACAATGGAATAGAACTAGAAATAATAGCAAAGAGAGAGCTGAAAATTTAGCAAATACATAAAAATTAAATATCACAAAGAACAACAGGTCGAAGAGGAAATCACTTGAGAAATTAGAAAATACTTTGAGATGAATAAAAATTAACACACAATATACCAAAACTTATGCTATACTGTGCTCAGAAGGAAAATTTTGGCTGTAAATACTGCATTAAAAAAACAGATCTCAAATAAACAGCTTAACATTATACCTTAAGGTCCTAGAAAAAGAAGAGAAAACCAAACCTAAAGTCAGCCTAAGAAAGAAACAGGAAGAGTAGAGCAGACACACATATACAAATACAGTTAGACAACAGACATAAAAGTTACAAAAATTAGAAGGATTGTAGACTATGAATGGTTATACACCAAAAAATCAGATAAATGGACAAATAACCTAGATATACAGATGACCAAAACTGACCAAGAAGAAACAGATAATTTCAATAGCTTATAATAATTAAAAACATTGAATGAGGAATCAACCTTCCTCCTCCTCACCCACAAGAAAGGGAAGTCCAGACCAGATGGCTTCATGGGAAAGGTCTATCAAACATATGAAGAAAATATGAAGAATATAAAAATATGAAGAAAAATGAACACCAGCCCTACTTAGACTTTTCAAGAGAATAGAAAAGAGGGAACACTTGTCAGTAGTCATAGAATTACCCTGATCACAAATTGAGGCAACGATGCCAAAGACCACTTCAGACCATTTTCCTTTATGAATGTAGAAACACTATAATATAATTTCCTTAACAAAACACCAGCCAATCAAACCCAACAAAGCAGTCAAAGGAGTACACACCAGGACCACGTGGGATTTGTTCCAGGAATGCAAGAGTGGTTCAACCTAAGAAAACCAATTACTTTACTACATCCCATCAATAGGCAAGGGGTAAAATACCAATCCTCTCTGTAGCTGCAGAAAAATCACTTAAAATTAAACACCACATTCATGATAAAAACCATCAGCAAAGCAGAAATGAAAGGAAATTTCCTAAACATAATAAAACATTACATTCACCAGGTGAGGTGGCACACACCTGTAATCCCTGCGTCTTGGGAGGCTGAGGCAGGAGGATCAAAAGTTCAAAGCCAGCCTTAGCAACTTAGTGAGGCCCTAAGCAACTTTTTATGTCTCTAAATAAGATATAAAAAGGGGTGGGGATGTGGCTTAGTGGTTAAGTGGCCCTGGGTTCAATCCCCAGTGCAAAAACAAACAAAAACTTTACACTCAGTGGTGAAAGAAGACTGCACTCAGGAGCAATACGAGAATGTCTCCTTTCATGGCTACTTAATGCTGTACAGGATTCTAGCCAAATCAATTAGATAAGAGAAAGAGAGTCATCTAAATTGAAAAAGAAGAAGTAAAACTCTATGTGCACATGGCATGTTACCATATACAGAGAATCCTATAGATTCCTGAAACTGCAAAACACTGGAACTAATAAATTCAGCAAAGTTGCAAGATGAAAGGTCAAAACACAAATATTGGTTGTGTTTCTGTACACCAGCAAAGAACAACCAAAAACTAAGAAAATGATCCCATTTACAATGGAATCCAAATGAACAAAATAACAAAGATGAAAGTCTTACACACTGAGAACTACAAAACATTGCTGAGGGAAAATTACAGACCTAAATAAATGGAGAGACATCCTGTATCCATGGGCTGAAAGCCCTAATATTGTTCAGATCACAATACTTCCCAAGACTCCCCAAGCAAATTGATTACAGATTTAAGTAATCCCTATCAAAATCCCAATGTCTTTATTTTTTTTCAGAAATAAAAAATCCAAACTCATATGTACTTTTGAGGGCCCCTGAATAGTCAGAACAACTTTAAAAGAGAAAATAAAGGTGAAGCACTCATACTTTCCAATTTCAAAGCATGCTGCAAAACTACAGAAATCAAAACAGTGCCCTACTGGCATAAAATCAGACATATTGACCAATGGCATGGAATAGAGTCCAGAAATAAACTCAAATGTTCATGGCTAATTGAATTTTGACAAGGATATCAAAATCATTCAGGGAGGAAAGAAGTCTCTTAAAGAGCACTGGGAAAACTGGATAGCCACAATAGGAGAGTGAAGTCAGCTCCCTGCCTCACTCCATCTACAAAACTGCACTAAAAATGGATTGATGACCTAATGTGAGAGCTGGAACCATACACCAAACAGTGGGGTCTCTTCATGACCTCGGATCCGGCAGTGGAGTCTCAGATAAGACACCAAAAGCATAAAAAACAGAAGAAAAATAGATCAGTTGGATTTCAAATGATTAAAAGCTTTTGGACATAAAAAGGTGCAGGAAGCCATCCATGAAATACATGAGGACCTTCTCTTGGCATGACAGCCAGGGAGAGAGAGGCCTGGCATTGGGAACTTTCCATGGCTCTCCCATGGCAATAGATTGCCCAATGCACGTGACCTTTCCCTCCACTCTGCTAGGAAGGTTCCTCATAGTAGCTCCAGAGATGGGCGTAACCCACTAGAACTGAACAGCCCACTTTTAACCTTTTTTTTTTTTGGAAGAACATTCTATAGAATCTCTTTGATGTCTCCTGATATAAATAAGGCAGACATGGGCTCCATGGTCTAGAAGCTCGATTTTTTGATCAGCTTAACCATCCTGCCCCAGCTTTGAAACTACTTTCTGTGTTCTGTGGTTTTTCCTCTGTTTTATTTCCTTTAGCATTTGTTTCTCAGCCAGCCCATTCCACCGAGGGCAACCCCATTCCCACCACCCACACAAGGGATGTGGGCGGGAAAAGGGTTTAAGATGAACATGAAAATACAAACTACTGAGTGGGAGAAAATATGGGAAAATCCTACGTTTGGTAAGTGCTTAACATCTAGAAGACTCACACCTCAACCACCAAAACACGACCTGGCTTAAGAATGGGTAATGGACTTGTGTGGACATTACCAAAAGTATGCAGATGGACAAGAATGTAAAAAGACATTCAGGATCATTGGTCATTAGAAATGTCTATTAGAGCCACATGGTCACACTTAAAACCCACTAGGATGACTTTAAATGTTTTTGTTTTTGTTTCAAGGAAAGTGGCCAGTACTGGTGGGACATTCCTGTATGCTGCTGGTGGGGGTACAACATGGAGCAGTCCCTGGGGGCAACACCTCAGAGGCTCCTCAAAATGTTAAGCATAGAAGTGCCACGTGAGCAGCAAATCCGCTCCTGGCCATATCCTCAAGAGAAATGAAAACATGTTCCCATAGGGACGTCTACACAAGGACATTCATAATGTTATTTATGACATTATTCATAATAGCCAGAAAGTGCTAACAACCCAAACTCCCACTTATGGAAGAATGGACAGGCAAACAGAGCTCTGTGTGTGTGTGTTTATGTGTGTGTTTTCAATACGTGTGTGTATGCAGTCCCTGATACATGCTACAGCTTGGATGAGCTTTGAAAAGCATCATGTTTCCACATTAACTAAGTAAAATAAGCAGACACCATGTCTCCTGCTGTTTGATTCCTTTCTGATGATTCATCCAAAGAGGCAGATTCATAGGGACAGAAAGCAGACTAGTGCATACTAGGGGCTGGGGAAGGGGTCGTGGGCAGTCATTGCTTCATGAATACCAGGTTTCACTTTCTGCAGTGATAAAAAGGTTCTGCACCTAAAGAGGTGGTAGTTTGCCCAACATTTTGAATTCTCTCTATACCACTGAATTATACACTTCAAAGTTATGGATTTTCACTGACCCGAATTTCATTGAATTTTTTTTTTTTAAGTGAGGAGGGAATAGAAGGGCTTACTTTTGTTTTTCCTCTTGAGATAATGCTTGCCATACGATTTTATTCAAGCGCCTGTTTAAAAAACAACAACAACAACAATTTAGAAGCAATAATACATTTCACGGCAAAAGTATGGCCCCAGGATCTAAAGGGCACTGCGTGGGGACCCCAAGCCCAGCCCCATCACTCTGGACTCTGCCAACGTCAAATTAAAGAAACTGGGCGTTGAGAGTCTCCCTCCCTCTGCACCAGTGCAGAAGCCTCCAGGCTCTGCGGCGATCACACCAAATATTAAAGAATGGCTCAGCTCAGCTTAATCAGAGTTTCCAAACATCCTAAGGAAAACATGACTGTGCCTTATCTTGCCTCTGTAGATTCTTCCACTTGGAATTTCAGAGCAAAAAGGTTGTTAAGTAAAGGATGCGGACACGTGTTAGCTTGACCACCTGTGCTCTGGGTGAGGTCACTGACGGGGACCCATAGCACATGGCTCATTCACGTCAACATGCTGAGACCAAAGCCCATCACCGATGGTGTCTTCAGAGAGGAACTGTCAACCCAAGAGCAGAGGAGGAGGTTGGAGCCAGTGGTGTTCCTGTCGGGTGGTTACAGCTGGTCTCCTTGTTACTAATCAGTGATGCTTCATTCAAAGGGTCTCATCCAGCTCTGTGTCCTTATGTTATTACCCCCAAAGCAGGCTTTGTGGGCTGCAGGGCATAGAACCCTGGCCGCGAGGAGTGTGAGTCTGGATTCCATGAAAAAAAAATCTTCAACATAAGGAGGTGTTACTCTTCTAGCCATGGGAGCCAGCACCTCTGGAGCAGGGTTCTGAGAACACACCTCAGGTAGAGCTCTCTTGCCCTGCTTGCCCATCTGGAGCCTGGGGGACAGGGCAAGAGAGTCTGGAGGTGGGCATAACCCGGAACAGAGTTCACTTTGCATCTCCTCTTCCTGGCCATGTGGCTCTGGGCAGTGCCCAACTTTGTCAGCAACAGTTAGAACTCCTGAGTAGCCGTGGGGACTCCCTGAGGTAGCCTGAGCACAGCACAGAATCATGTGGGACCCAGGTAGGTGCTCTGTAACTGACAGCGAGAGAGGAGGAGGGAATGCACCCGCTCTGTGCTTCTGTCCCACCGAAGTGTTCTGGTTCTTTGGGGTCAATTTGGAAATTGGGTTTCTTTATTCACGTGGTTCATGTAACAATAATCAAGGCTCCCAAGACTTATGGAAAAGATTTATAGTATGCATTTTGTTGTGCTCTTATTTAAAAGAAATATTCAACCCCCTCTTAAATCTCCACTTGAAAGTGGGCTCAGTGTGGTGAGGAGGGGGAGTGGACAAGGGCTCTCGCCCAGCACGGGCCTGGGCTGAGAGCTCCGTATCCATCCCTGTGCTGCTGGCTGAGCCCACGGGGCAGAACTTTTGAAAATGTTTTCTCATCAATAAAACGAGGATACCATTACTTGCCCTTGGCACTGAGAGGCTGAAGTGAGAGATTTCTGGTCACCTACGAAATGACCAGAAATAACTCCATGTCCATTGTTCCCAGGTTCTAAAGAAGGGCCAAGCTTGGAAACTTGCAGACACCATGGGTGAATGTGGATCCGATTAGCTAGCACATGTCCTGAATTTTAATTCAACCCCTTAGGAGAGGTTTTTCCGAGAGCACATCATTGTAACCCCTGCTATTCTCCCTTTGTTCATCTCCAAGGAAGCATTTCAGGGAGTTGGGTGGCCATCTTTGGAAATCCTGAGGGATGAGGAGGGTCTTTCTGGGATGTCCCTCTTTGACACTGGTTCAGCCCCTTGATTCAGGGGTTTTACTAAGAATTGTTTCCCTCTTTGTTGTGGGGGAGTGAAATTAAGTTGAGGGGTTGCATTCACTGGCTCACTATATTTCTAGTTCTCAAATCTTCTTGCACGGAGAATTGACTCACTGGCAAAGCAATCTGTAAATAATGATGCTTCAGAAGTCTGGCCAGCAGCCAACTTAGCAAATGAGCCACCATAAGCAGAGGTTTCCATGCCTGGTCGAAGAGCCAGGTTAGAACCCAGACTTCTGTGGACCTTCGAGCGGCGACCTTGACTTTAGAACTTGCAATCAGAAAAATCACCTCTGAATTCAGACAGCTCTGTAAATATGCAAAGCTCATGCTGAGACACACAAGCCCAAATTGCTGCCTCAATTCTGGAAATACTGTAACAGGAGGTCACCACACATGGCCACTAAATGGGACCAGGATGGCTAGTAAATTCCATTATTTTGGTCAAAGAATGAGCTTCCCATTTCCCATTTGCTAACCTAATCATAACGGATTTAAGGTTAGATGAAGTTTATTTAAAGTTACATCTGACTTACTTTGGTGGGAAACTCCTCAGAAATGTAATGTTGAGGATGGCGGGAGGAACCCTTCATCAATTACTTTTCCTATTTCATATACCTCCAGAAAGGTGGAGGAAGATGAAAAGAGAATCTATATTTATACCAACAGAACTCTTAAGCACCACTGAATGTGAAAGACCAGAAATTTTTGTTCTTTATAATATTAATTTTTATATTAAAAGACTTACTATGAACATAATCTTCATAATACCAATGTTAATTAAAGCAATACTAAATAGGATTAAATACCAGTCCCATTAGAGTTGGTCTCATTAATATTAAAATTATTATTCTTTACAAGTAACAACAGAACTTGAGTATCTCTTTTCTGAAATTCTTGGGACCAGAGTGTTTCAGATTTTTTTTTCAGACTTTGGAATATATTTACATACTCATAATGAGAAGTCTTGGGGGTGGGACTCAAGTCTAAGCAAGAATTCATTTATATTTCATATACACCTTATACATACAACCTGAAAGTAACTTGATAGAATATTTTAGTGTTCCTGCATTTTGGCTCTGATCTTTCATATGAAACCTGGTGTGAAATTTTCCATTTTTGGCATCATATGGGCACTTAAGACTTTTTAGATTTTGGAGCATTCTGGATTTTGGATTTTCAGAGCGGAGATGTTGAACTTGCAGTGACTGAAAGGTTTTTCACTCAGAAGTAGGAAGTGGGACGAATCATTACCACATCTGTACTGGGGTTTTGCTTTTAAGAAAGAAGCACATTTTTGCCCTTGAATGGGGCGTCCCTGTCCTTCCTGAAGCCCTGGGGAAAACGCGAGCCCAGTGGGAAGAGCCTTGTGACAAGGACAGCGCATGTATTCATGGTTACTTTACGATCACCAGAGTCAGGGAAGGAAAGGGGGAAATACTTCACATTAATTGCTCTTTAGATATGATTTACATAGGCCTTGTGAGAGCCCCGTGAGATGAGTTCTATTGTAAATAAGGAATCTGAGGCTCATGAATGTCATACACTTGCCCAGCATGAGCATCAGGGCCCCGAGGGAAACCTACAAGCTCTGTCTGGCCCCAAAGCTCCAGCTGGTGGCCGTGCACCAGGCTTTCACAGACTGGTACAAATTATAGGACACAAATATCCGAATCACACAAGAAAACAACATTAGAACTTGAGTGGTATTATGATGTTACATCTGGAATACCTGATTTTGAAAAATTATAACAACTAAACTGGAATCATATCAAATTTGAATTAAAATGGTCAAATATACAAACACCTGCAAGGAGGAATAGATAAGGGGGAAACAAGGTTGGCCAGCCCCTGGCTCTGGAGCTAACAGCCCCGGGTTAGGAGGAGAGGTGGTCAGCAAGCCTGAGGACTGAGCAGTAGCCGTGAGTCCCTTGAGGGCCACATGCAGGCGGGCAGTAGAAAGGGCCCGTGGAATGGCCCCTCCGAGGAGGTGATTGGTGCTGAGGCAAGAAGGACGGGGGGCCCAGGGCGGGACAGCAGCAAGGCAGGAAGAGGAGCTACGTTCCTGGAGGCCTTTCGGGAAATGCCCGAAAGGAAGCATCAGAGCCTGTCCCACCTGTGACAGAAAGGTGGAGGGCAGGCTGAGGTGCCGAGGAGTACAGCGGGGGCCTCCTTAATCCAAACATTCCCAATCCCAAACCTGTCGACCTTCCCCACCTGACACCACAGTGGAAAATATCCAAACCCCTAAACTCTTGTGCACAGAATGATTTTAAATATTGCTCAAAATTACCTCCAAGCTATGTATATATGGTGTTTATGAAACCTAAGTGAATTTTATTTGGACGTGGGTCTTCTCCCCAGGATAGCTCGTGTTACATAGGGAAATATCCAAAATCTGAAAAAAAGAATCCCAAATCTGAAATACTTGTGATCCTAAGCATTTTGGAACAGATGCCCTCAACCTGAGCTGAGGAGCCCACGGAGGCCGCTGAGGGAGCCCACATACCATGGCCTCGATTCTTAAGGGAGGCCCAATGGAAGAGGCTCCAGTTGAAGGGGGGCTTGGAGAGGCCTGTGATGGACATGGTAGGCCAAGGCCTCTCAGTGGGATGGATTGGCACTCCCTGCAGGCAGGAGTCAAGCTCTGTACTTTCTTCTTTTTTTAAAAAAAAATAATTATGTATATTATTTATATTTTCTGTGAAGGGATACATACATTTTTATGTATTAATTTAGTGGTATTTATTTATTTTATTTCTGACTTTTAAAAAATTTGTTCTTTTTAGGTATATATGACAGTAGAGTATATTCTGACATATCATACACACGGAGTATGACTTCCCATTCTTGTGGTTGAACATGATGTAGAGTTTCACTGGTCGTGTGTTCATATACGAACGTAGTAAAGTGATATCTGATTCATTCTACTGTCTCTCCAATTCCCATCCCCTCTCCCTTCCCTTCATTCCCCTTTGTCTAATTCAATGAACTTCTATACCTCCCTTCCCTTCCCCCTTATTATGGGTTAGCATCCACATATCAGAGAGAGCATTCAGCCTTTGGTTTTGGGGAGCTGGCTTATTTCACTTGGCATGATAGTCTCCAGTTTCACCCATTTACCATCAAATACCATAATTTCATTCTTCTTTATGGCTGAGTAACATTCCATTGTGTGTAGACACCACATTTTCTTTATCCATTCATCTATTGAAGGGCACCTAAGTTGGTTCCATAGTTTAGCTATTGTGAATTAAATTGTTATAAACATTGATGGGGCTGTGTCACTATAGTATGCTGATTTTAAGTCCTTTGGGTATAAACCTAGGAGTGGGATTGCTGGGTCAAATGGTGGTTCCATTCCTAGTTTCCTGAGGAATCTCCATACTGCTTTCCAGACTGATTGCACCATTTGCAGTCCCACCAGCAATGTACGAGTGCCTATACTTACTTTGAACACATAGTAGGCCCACCACAAAATGAGTAGAGATTAATAAATGCTGGCCTGGCTACATCATTGACTTTTGTGTTTTTATTTCATTTTTTCTCATATGTAGTAGAGAAAGAAAGAAAAACAAAAAACAAAAAACCAAGAGCCCAGCTTCCAGAAAGAAGAGCAGACTTGCCTGAAGAATCTGGGCACAGTCCACGTCTAAGAGCTGTGTATCAAGGATTAATTCTATGCTGGGGTGGGAGATGGCACTGTTGAGTCAGCTTGGTCATCTTGAACTTGATACAAAAAGTTTTTTTTTTTTTTTTTGTACCAGGGATTGAACTCAGGGGCACTCAACCACTGAGCCACATCCCCGGCCCTATTTTTTAATTTTATTTAGAGACAGGGTCTCACTGAGGGGCTTAGTGCCTCGCTGTTGCTGAGGCTGGCTTTGAACTCACGATCCTCTTGCTTCAGCCTCCTGAGCCACTGGGATTGTAGGCGTGTGCCACCATGCCCGGAGATACAAAAACTTTCAAATAATAATCTATATGTATAGAGTTGTCCCTCAGTATCCATGGGGGTTAGTCCCAGGACTTCCTGCCCACCCCCAGATACCAAATCCAAGGATGCCCAAGCCCTTCCATAAAAAGACATACCCAGTATGTCCACAGAGCCTATTCATAGTCTCCTGTACACTTAAAATCATCTCTAAATTGCCTATAATGCCTAACACAGGGTAAATGCCATGTAAATAGTTGTTCTGTGGGCATTGTCTGAGGAGTCCTGACAAGAAAACCAAGTCTATTCATGGGCAGCGCAGACGCAACTTTTTTGTTTTGCATATTTTCAATCCATGGGTCATTGAATCAGCCAATGCAGACCCCACAGATACAGAGGGCTGGCTCTGTGATCTCTATATCTCGTCACTGTGGTGCTTTCACAGTCATTTTACACAACGTTAGATGTGGAAATGACCCAATTCACTGGGCCAAGAGGAAAAGCTAACGGAACATAAGGTTTCTGTCGAGGCTGGAAAGGAAAGATGGTTTCTCGAGAACTCTTGGGAATATTCGGGTACATAAGAAGTCCCTACACAGCGGCTTATATTGATGTTGGATGATTTTTAAATAGCTGCTTCAAATTAAAAACAAACAAACACAAACTTAAGCCAAACAAGGGCACGCGAGAGAAAACAGGCTGAAACAAATTCCGCGTCCGCTGAAGAGCGGTCGGGACTAGTACTCACTTTTCATAGGATTTAATGGCCTGCTCCACTTTCTGCTTGTAGATATTGAGTTTGACTCCTTGGGGATTGATCAGTGTCATCTTATTCGTGTCGTTGCACACGTGTGCCAGAGGAAATACCTACAGGCCGAAACCAAAGGAAAGCAGGTGTCACTTGACAGGTCCCCAGGTGCCTGCAGAGCTGGAGGGGCAGGGCCGTGGGCGGTTTTTCCAACTATAAAATCAACAACTTATAAATGTAGAAAAGTGGAAGGTGGAGGGAGTCATGAACCATAAGGATCAGATGTCATTGCTAACTTTTCCCTTCCAGGTCTTAAAACTCTATATTTTAAAACTACATTTTTAAAACACCACATCATCACACCCAAAACAACCACCACCCAAATCCCAAAACTGCTTCAGGAAACCCTACTTAACATTGAGTATGATTTCCAAGAGCATCTATCAAGTTGGAAAGAGCAGGCAATAAAAAATAGGACTCCTTAAATATACATAATTATTACATGTTCATAAAAAAATTGAAAAAAAATTATTAATAATACATTATTATTGTACTATTGATACATATTATTAATAACAATGTTAATATTGTATTATTATTATTATTAATACATTGTTAAGCACACACCTGCCAAAAGGAAATGGATCTCATTGTTGCTTCTTTGTAAGTGACTTAGTTGAATTAAACATCTTTTTAATATATTTATTTCATATTTTCTTAAACTTTTGAGAATATCTGATGTTGGTTCATATCTCTTGGCTATTTTTCCTCATCAATTTGTAAGAGGCTGTTACACTTGGTAAACGAGGAAGGAATAGTGGCTCCAAGAATAGCAGAGTACCAAAAATAGAGACTTTTCTGGGTTCTGCTTCCCGCATCTGGTGCTTACTTGTGGGTTTGGGATACCTCTGATTCCATGCCAGTCAATTCCAGGGAGAAAAATGGTCAACTTATCGCTGACTAGGTGGAACTTCAAACTCTGGTATCCCTCCCCAATTCTCTTGGGACCATTTCCATGTCAGTTTATTGGTCACCTAAGTACTCTGTCCAGGATTTATAGTTTGATTTAAGTGGAGAAACAGGGTGAAGGACGCTCACTCCATCTTCCCTAGAACCAGAACCCTCTATCATATTCTTCTGTTCCCAAGACTTCTTTCATCCTAATAGTACCCACCATTTTATATTTGCCTATTTGCATTTTACCCGTCTCTCCCTAGCAGAATGTGAGCTCTGTGCAGGAACTTTGTTTCAGTCACTACTAAACTCCTACCATCTAGCACAGTACCTGGAACTTCATAGGCCCTCACCAAATATTTGTTGATAAATGGTAGACATAAATCATCAAAAGGTATATTCCAAGTTGGGTGCAGTGGTACATCCCTGTAGGCCCAGCTCCTTAGGAGGCAGAGGCTGGAGGATAACTTGAGCTCAGAAGTTTAAGACCAGCCTGGGCAGTATGTAAGATTCCTATATTTAATAATAATAATAATAATAATAATAATAATAATAATAATAATAATAATATAGGTATATTCTATTATTTAACATTTAAACAAAAAGAAAAAATCTAATAGGAAAATACTAAGCTATACTATCGTTGTTTCAAAATCCTGATTCTGATCATAATGAACATGAAGACATTTTGGAAATGGGGGAAATTATTTTAAAAAGTAAATTTTTAAAATTTGTTCTAATTAGTTATACATGACATGAGAATGCATTTTGACACATTGTACATAAATGGAGCATAACTTCTCATTGCTCTGAAGAAGTAAATATTTTACTTTTAATTAGGATGATAGAGATCATGGTTTTCTGTTCCTCCCTGCCACTAAAATCTTCCAAAAAATTTGTTATTATTATTTAATAAAATAATTCATAGAAAGAAAGAAAAAAGACAGAAGCATGGTTGATAAAAGATGGACAGAAATGTGAATGGTGAGCAGGGCTAAAGCCATGGCTGTTGGTTCTGGCCCCCATGATGGTGGGGCAGTGGGAGCTCAGCTCCGGCAAAGCAGGACCAAATGGGACCAGGAGTGCTCTGGAAAAGAAGTCACCTCAGTGACTGATGTCAACTGGTACGAAGGTCTCAGCCCCGAAAGAAGGCCCTGCCTAGTGAAAGGACACTCCTGTGGCTTTACAACCAGGCACTAAACCAGACCACTTTTTGTCTCTGTGATAGCCACAATATCACCATGGAATCAATGCCCTAAATATCCATGTGTTGTCCCTGGTGTTGAGGGCCAAGAGGGTGGATTCAGGCAACTTCAAAACAGAAGAGCAAAGAAAAAGAACACAAATGCCAAAAATATTAGTTGAGGAAATTAACAATCAAAATGTCAATGCACTTAAATTAATTTTATGAGCCATCTCTAAAAATGACTTTAAATTATTATTAAAAGGACTTACAACTAAGCTGTTCAAAGACAAAAAAGATAAAACTACAAAACTTTACTCAAGTGCCACAAGAAGCAATGGATGTCAAAGAAAAATTAAGAAGTTTGACTGCCAACTCTATTCCAATAATTTAGATGAAAAATAACAACTATATTTTTAAAAAACTACAAAAAATTTTAAAACCTAAGACAATGGAACTGAAACAAAGATGCATCTTAACAGAATAAAATTCTAGAGCAGACAAAATAGTCTTTAAGAAAAGAATGGGTGAATGATAATACTGGATGCCTTTCCCCAGAATATAGCACAGAAAGGCCAAAAGCCAAAAATTATAGATAAATAGATGATAGGTAGGTATATGTATAAAGAGACTGAGAATCTTTTATATTAATAGAAATTTCAAAAGAACAGATTATCAGAGAGGCAACATTGGGGAAATGTCCTCCAAGATTTTACAAAATGGCAGCTGAATTTCTAGCTTTACCCTTCTGAGGACTGGAGATTGCATTACCTGCTAGGACTATGATTAGTCAAGCTGTTTGTGAGAAAGGAATTGGGTGTGGTCTCAGTCCCTGTGTCGTTTGGGGGAGGAGGTCCATTTTGCAGAAGGTCAGGGTCAACAGTGTTTTAAGGGTCAGCTTTCTTGGAGTGGGGCGGGGGGGGGGGGGGGCCTGCAGCAGGGTTCAGAGCTTCAGCTGCTGGCCCGTCAGGGGTCTGATGAACAGTGGCCGTCTGACTGTTTTCCGTGTCACGAGCAAATGCGACTCCATTTTGTTTTTATTCCTTGACAATATGAGTTTTAAACCTGGAGAGCAATGCTTTAGTGCTCTTTGTACTAAAAGTTTTAAAACATACATGGAAATATAGGCTGCTGTTTTCCTCTGGGGGGAGAATGGGATCAAAAAAGGTGATACAGGGTCCTCAACTTTATCTGTGATGCTTTATTTATTTTAAAGCATATCTAACACAGGAATAAGATGAGGTTTACAATGACCAACAGCGGTTACTTCTCAAAATCTGGGATTCAGGGCAAGTGAAGAGAGGCGGGTAGGACTTTCTCTCTTAACTATTTAGTTCTTTTTTTTTTCAAATACATAAATTAATTATTAGTTTTTTTTTCAAATACATAAATTAATTTTATAATTAAACCATCAAGACTCAAACAAACACACCAACTGGCAAAGATTTAGAAAACCAAAGAGAAAGAAATGAAGTTACAGGTCACATGGTCCAACCCCGCTACTTAAAAACCAGCCAGTGGCTTCTGAACAATCTGGTCAAAAGGAAGGGACCAGAACACTGGGTTAAAGGTGGCACCACTAGGCTTTGAGACCGAAGCTTGTGTACGTGGGGAACAAACATCTCTCAAAATAGAGCTACGGGTCATATACACTTTCAAAGGGGAAAAAAAAAGTCATCTCTGCAGAATGAAAGACACATTTTAATCTCCCTTGGGAGGGGGAAAAAACCCCAAACTTTAGAAGTCTATAAATAGCTCTCCTAGTTTGTCAACTAATGCCTCAGCTGTAAATCCATACCCCTGAATACTTAGAAATATTATAACATTTTTCACCACGATCATCTTGACTCTTGGACTTAAGAAACCCCATTCATGGGCTACTTCCCTCTTTTGTGGACTTCGATCTCATGCCTTCCATGGTCATGGCCGACTTCAGTGTGGTCATTCAAATTGGCTTGTATGCACCCACTCCTCCCCCCTTTCTGCATGCAGATTTGGGGAAAGACAAAGGCATTACCCCACACCTTCTGTCTGTGGTCTTAGTTTTTACAGCATGGTGCTGGCCCAGCAGGTCAGATGCGACACCCTCTTTATGATGTCAAACTTAATGTGACTCTGAGGTCATAAGGGGCTTTCTCAGGGCTGGGGGGACCAGAAGCAAGCCAGTGGGGAGGGAAGTGGGGCTCACGAGGAAGCTGAGGATAATAAAAGCCCCCGATCATGCCACTTTTGAATGTGGCTGGCTTATTAATACAGTGAGGGACCCTGTGGACCGTAGTTGATAGCAAAAGGAAGCCTCGAGGTACTGCTGCTTCCATTTTCTTGAGGCTGACCCAGAGGCCTTACCAAATCCGTACTGATGATCACACCCTTTGGGACAACAGTTTGTGAGGGTTGTGTGAGTGCAGAGACAGACAGACAGGGACAGAATGAAGGGGGGAGAGAGAGGGAGGATAGGTCCTGACCACAAACACAGAGGAAATTGCTAGAATTCATGGTCAGGCCAATTTGGGCTGATTATGTTAGAAATCTTCTGTTAGATCAAATACCCAAAGGCAACCACTGAACTCAAGAGCAATTTTATTTTTTATTATTTTTTAACATTCTCATGAGGTCTTCTTTTTTAAAAAATTGGTTCTAACTAGTTATACATGATAGGAGAATGTATTTGACATATTTTACGTACATGAATAACTTCTCATTCTTCTGGTTGTACAGGATATAGAATTACGTTGGTCGTGTAATCATACACGCACATAGGAAAATAATGTCCCATTCATTCTACTATCTTTCATATTCCCATTTGCCCTCCCTTCCTTTTGTTCCCCTTTGTCTAATCCAAAGTACTTCTATTCTTCCCTAACCCCCACCCCACCCCTATTGTGAATTAGTATCTGCATATAAGACAAAACATTCAGCCTTTGGTTTTTAGGGATTGACTTATTTCACTTAGCATGATAGTCTAGAATTCCCTTATTTACTGACAAATGCCATAATTTCCTTCTTCTTTATGGCTAACTAATATTCCAGTGTGTGTGTGTGTGTGTGTGTGCGTGTGTATATATCTCACATTTTTTTTCCATTCATCTGTTGAAGAGTACCTACGTTGGCTCCATAGTCTAGCTGTTGTGAATTGAATTGCTATAAACATCGATGTGGCTGTATCACTGTAATATGCTGATTTTAAGTTCTTTGAGTATGAATTTAGGAGTGGGATAATTGGGTCAAATGATGGTTCCATTCCAAGATTTCTGAGGAATCTCCATATTGTTTTCCAGAGTGGTTGCACCAATTTACAGTCCCACCAGCAATGTCTGAGTGTACCTTTTCCCCCACATCTGTGCTAACGTTTGTGGTTGCTTATATTTCAAGAACAACTTTATTAATAATGATAATGGTACTTATCCTCGCCCTCTACAGATATTAGGCAGTCTCTGCATACTTTTTCATTCAGTTCCTTTATAGTCAAATGCATTTAATTGCTATTTTTGTTATATGGCTTCTCTTTCCATACCAAACTCCAGAGTTCTTTAGGCTCTTTTAAAAAATAGTAGTTACTGGCACAATACATGTACAAAGTCATCATTTATTGAATACACAAGAGAGTAAAACCATATACAAATTAGAATAATGACTAAGGCCCCAAGACTTTTTCTTTTAAATTTATCTTTTTATAAAGCATAAATAAGTTTGAATTCTACCAAATTTAAATTCTTGGTCATTGAAGCACGGGATGAAGCATAACTCTGTTGTTTTTGAAGAATATCTTAATACTATTTTAAAAGAATATTTTAAGAATATGCCAAGTATATGAATAATATAAAAAATATTTAAGATCTGTATTTATATAAGAAAACTGTTTGCAAATGATAAAATAATTGAATATTAAAATTAAATATGGTACCATTTTTACGTAACAACTGAAAAATTTGGGGTTTTGTTTTGTTTTACTATTCTGCTTTAGTGATAGCAAAAAGACATAGGAAAATGGACATTCATTAAACTCCAAATAAGCTACCTAATAACAGGAGGAACAATTAGGTAAATTGTAGTAGTTCATATTATTGAATAGTAGAGCAATCATTAAAATTCATCCAAAAATGGTCATTATGAGGAAAAACATTCAGAACATAGGCTAAATGAAGAAAATAGAATACAAAACTATAGGTGGGTGCCCTGGCACAAGTCTGTAATCCCAGAAGTTCAGGATGCTAAGGCAGGAGAATCATGAGTTCAAAGCCAGCCTCAGCAACTTAGCGAGGTGCTAAGCAACTCAGTGAGACCCTGTCTCTTAGTAAAATATTAAAAAGGGCTGGGGATGTGGCTCAGTGGTTAAGTGCCCCTGGGTTCAATCCCTGGTACAAAAAAAAAAAACACACACACACACAATACCAAACTACAGACACAGCTATTACCTGCTAAACTAGAACCATCCCAAACATTTTGAAATTGAGAAAATAGTATGAAAATAGAGATTATTATATATTTATTATTCAATCCTGTCTGAATTCACCAATGTCACTATTTTTCAACTAAATCAGTGTTTCCATTAAACATCCAGAATTTACTACCAAATCGGCCAAGGAGAGGTTCTGATTGGATGTGTGTAATGAACATGCAAATAGTGCAAATCCCACATGAATAAATACCATGGATGCAATAGCTATTGCAATGGTGCACACCGCTGAGTGCTAACGTGACACGTCCTCAGCTTTCAGCTCCACAGAACAGACAGAAGGCAGGCCACCAAATTAACTGGCACATCGGCGTGTGAAGAAGGTCACTCGTAAGCCCATGAAAACCTGTTACCGCAGCGATGATGGTATCTCAGCATTTTTAATTCAGACCTGTAAAGAGCTGAGGAGCTTCGTGCTGACAGTGAATAATGTTCATGAGAGATGCTGAGCAAAAGGCAGGTACCAATAGCATGTTCAGTTTGACTTCATTGGGGAAAAACAAAACCAAAAAGCAAAAAATATGTGCCGTGGAAAAGGTCTAACCAGAGAAAGCGCCAGGTGAGTCACCCCTGGGGGATTCTAACTCTATTGTTCCTTTCTTTTCCACTTACCTGTAGTTTCTGATCATTCTGTATAATGAAAAGAATTATAAACACACACACACACACACACACTCGCACGCACACACATACACACATATCTTCTGCAATAACCATCATTTTAAAATTTTACTTTAAAAAGCTTTTCGATCAATATATAGCTTTATGTTCAAGGCCACTGTAGTGGAAAGCAACAAGATGTCACGACTTTGGCAGCATTCCAGATCTCTTGCACCTGACATTCCTTGTCAGCTAGGTAAGGGTGACCAGCCACAGCTCAGGCTGCTCTGAGTTTCAGATGAGACACTTGAGTGGTATTAAGTGCTTCTCTCAGAGCCCAATGTGTGATGAGGGTCCGTCTCATAATAGATTAGGGACCTTGTCACAGTCCTTCAGGAGTAAATGATAGAGCTATGGCATAAATGCACACATCTATGTACACAATGCAGCTTCAATCAAAGCAGAAAGCCTTGATGGGACCCTGAGAAAGCTATGATGGTGACATTGATGATGGATGGTAATGCAGATTCTCCAGAATGCAGACAGATGTTTCCAGATGATTCCAATCTTTTTTTTTTTTTTCAAAGCAATTAGCAATGAAGAGCTTCAAATTCTAGGTTCCTCAGATGGTTGAGGCAGTTTTGTCCCGTATACGACGTGGTGATGGACCAATCTTTTTTGCAAGAGGGGAGATAAAATGATCTGGCTCACTTTGCATCTTGTAATGAAGCGTTGCCAGGGCAACCTCTCTACTCAACACTTCATTTCCAAGGTGACAGATTTGATGCTGGTCCAGGAAACTAAAAACTGAGACTGCATTGTGTTCCAGAAGAAGAGAGGGCCCATACATAAGTCATGAATGAAAGAAACAGAGGGGACAAAACCAAACGCTGTTTCACAGCTCAGCCCAGGCAGACGTGGCCACTCACAGGAGAGGGTAAGTCAGTCAAAGTTCTCAGTGAAAACGGAGGTGCAACCATGGTGCCCTCCAGCTCCAGTCTACTTGATCATAAAATGTTTGGTCCAAATCTCAAAGATATATATATATATATATATATATATATATATATATATATATATATATATATATAAAATGAAGTGGGGGATATTTTAGATATTATCGCTATTTTTTTTTCTATTTATAGCTGAGGGTTTCTTCTAGTCAGAGAAAATATTAGGGAATAAAAGATAAAAATGCAAGACATTTGAAATTTACTTAGTTATTTTGGAATAGAACACATTGTTTTCCACTCTAGTTACCCTACTCTGCAGTAGATCTCAAAACCTATTCCTCCTGCCTATGTGAAACTGTACCCTTTACCAACACTCCCATCCGGACCCCCTCCACTCCAGCTGACCATCACTCTACTTTCTATTTCTATGAGTTCAACTTTTTTTTTTAGGTTCTATATATAAATAAAGTCAAGCAATCTCATATTAAAAAAAAAACTAACAGACAAATGAAAATTAAAACTATACTGAGATTCCATCTCATTCCAGTCAGAATGGCAATTATAAAGAATACAAGTGACAATAAATGTTGGTAAGGATATGGGGGAAAAGGTTCACTCATACATTGCTGGTGGGACTGCAAATTGGTGCAACCACTCTGGAAAGCACAATGGAGATTCCTCAGAAAACTTGGAATGGAGCTACTATTTGACGCAGTGACACAGCCACATCAATGTTTGTAGCAGCTTAATTCACAATAGTTAAACCATGGAACCAATCTATGTGCTCTTCAACAGATGAATTGATTAAGAAAATGTGGTATAATCTATACAATGGAATATTACACAGTTAATAATGAAATAATGGCAGTTGCCAGTAAATAGATGGATCTGGAGAATATCATGCTAAGTGAAATAAGCCAACCCCCACAAACCAAAGGCTGAATGTTCTCTCTGACATGCGGATACTAACCCACAAATAGGTGGGGGGGGGGGGATAAAAGTTCAGTGGATTAGACAAAAGGGAATGAAGGGAAGGGAGGGAAGATGGGAATAGGAAAAAGAGTAGAATGAATTGGACATCACTTTCCTATGTTCATACATGACTATACGACCAGTGAAATTCCTCATCATGTACAACCACAAGAATGGGAAGCTGTACTACATATGTGTATGATATGTCAGAATACACTCTACTGTTAGTACATCTAAAAGGAACAAATAAAAAAAAAAAAGAATAGGCAAGTTCTGGCACAGTGGTGCACGGCCAGCAATCAAGGAGGCCGGAGGATTGAAAGTTTGAGGTCAGCCTGGGCAACTTAATGAGACCCTTTCTCAAAATAAAAAATGAAAAAGGAATGGGGATGCAGCTCAGCAGGATAGTACCCCTGGGGTCAATCCCCAGTAGAGGAAAAGAGAGAGAGAGAGAGAGAGAAGCAAAAATAAAAGAAAGAAAAGCAATGGGGGTGATATATATGTTAATGAGCTTAATTTAATCATGAATAATGCCACATTGTACATATATCAAAACATCAAATTGTACCCCATCAATGTATACAATTATGATTTGTCAATCAAAAATAAATAATTTTTGCAGGGGTGTGATAGCCTATTCAAGGCCTGCCTGGGCAATTGAGCAAGACCCCATCTCAAAAGAAAAAAAAAAGATTATAAAAGGTTGGCGTTGTAGCTCAGAAGCAGAACTCTCCTGGGTTCAATCCCCAGTACCAATAAAATGAAATAAACTTGAAAATATTTTAAGTACAGTGTGTGCTTTGATGATAAAATTGAGATTTATTGCAGTATATGTCTTGCACCACCAAGAGTTGTGCTCTTCCTACCAATAAGAGGGGATGGGTTTGCTGGCAGCTGGCCCCTGTCCCTTGAAAATGTCCACCCCCTTTGGCTTTGCTTTCTAGGGGCAGAAGACTGGAATGTTATAAAGCCAGGACTCTCACTACTTTCCCTCCCGGCCTCTTCCTTCTAGATCATCCAGGCTGCAATCTTGATAGCAGTCTTGACATTTTTCTTTGCCAGCCACACACTGCTCGGCCCTGTCCACTTGACTAGATAATGGCCTTGGATGCACTCGGGCGCCACTAGGTCTGGGCTGCCCACAGCGTGCCTCCCCGCCCATCTTCCCAACCTCGCTCCTCTCCCCTCAGCCTGCTCATGGCAGCCAGGACCTCAGATTAATTTTCTATCGTCTGCTGAGAGCCCTTCATTCCCCTCAGGATGAAGTTCAAACTCCTCAATTCAGCCATGGTGCACCCTTCATCAACCTGGAAGATTCCTAGAACAAACGCTGGCCCACAGGCTGGCCCACAGCAGCCCCTGCCAGGGACCCTCAGCCTCCTCCACTTCATGACGCTGACACCTGCTAAGACAAACCTTCCTTGACAAGGAATCAAGTTGGGGCCTCTCCCACACGTCAGCTGTCCTTGACACGTATTCCAGAGCCCAGCACCGGCATGCAGAAGGCATGTAATTAAACGCCTCTAAGTACTACCCACTGTATGCATTACTTCTTCTAATACTATAGCAATCTCAGAGTAAGTAACAACGCTCCTCCCAGAGCACACATGTATAGGATACATCCCCAAGAAACAATTTCTGACTGTGGGACTAAGTTACTATGTTTGCTTCTACAGCATATGAGCCAGCGAGGGGAGGGCAGGTTGAAGAACAGTTCATACCGGCACACCACCTTCAGCACCACCAGCGCATCTCCACACCCAGAAAGCATATCACCAACAGCATCATAGGGTTCCTCTTCAGGAAAGGGCCCTATCATACACCGCCTGTGGGGTACAGACTGGTGGAAGTATAAAATGTATTTAGAAAATGATTTGGACTTCCCCGTCAAAATGGAAAATGCACAGGTCCTTTGGGTCCAGCAATCCCACTGGAGGGAATCTGTCCCAAAGGTTGTCTTGTCCATGTGCCAACAATGTGCAGTGAAATCTATAGGGAAGGAAGGACATGATGTAGGTGTCCCTTAATAATACGGAAGAACATTGCAACTGAAGAGAGTAAGACTGACCCAGATCTATGGTGTGGAAAGGTCTCTAAGACACATTTTTCTTTTCTTTTTTTTAAGATATTTTTTAGTTGTCAATGGATCTTTTAATTAATTAATTTATATGCAATACTGAGGATCAAACCCAGGGCCTCATGCATGCCAGGCAAGCGCTCTACCACTGAGCCACAATTCCAGCCCTCTAAGACACATTTTTCAAAAGATCAAACAGTAAATTCATGTGGTATTGCCTTATTTATATTGATTAAAATTATTATGTATAAATAGCATGTTATATATACACACACATTGATCCGTGTGTGTATAGGAAAAGAATTAGAAGGAAATTCACCAAACTATTCAGTGTTCCCTTCATGTCAGAGAAGCATCCAGAGATTCCTCTGAAGACTTTTATATGGGTTAAATTATTCATGCTGAAAATCTATTCATACATCACTCATCAGATAAAAAAAACGAATTAACTAACAATCGAGTTCTTTTTGTATTTTCACCATCTTCTCTTTTGCTGTTAATTCTGCTTTTCTTAACTTTTCCTCAGTATGTAATTCATGTAGGTTCAGAGTTAATCTACAATAAAAACATACAAGCATATAAATAAAAAACAAACATTAGGGGCTGGGGTTGTGGCTCAGTGGTAGTGTACTCATCTGGCTTGTGTGAGGCACTGGGTTTGATCCTCAGCACCACATAAAAATAAATAAATAAAATAAAGGTATTGGGTCCATCTATAATTAAAAAAAAACATTACCAACAATCACACCCCCAGTCAAACTATTAACATTTGATAAAAGAAAGAAGGGAATGAGGAGATACTCTGTCCACCTGTGCCGAGCACACCTATAACCCAGCGGTCAACACACGACACGTGCAGTTTTGTGCCCTGATCTTTCCATTCAGTATGATATTGAGGATTTTCCCCAGGTCATTACTTATCCTTCAGAAATGTGTTCAATGAGTATACAATATGTGATTATAGGAATGTACTTAGTAGGTATTTAGATTGACTTCAAGTTTCTCATTTTTAGATATAAGCCATCAATAATTATTCTTTGCATGTATTTGTCAATATCTCTAATTAAGTATTTACTTACATAGATTCCTAGTGATATATGGATTTACAAGGGTAAATGTTTTAAACCCTTAAGGATCTGAAGATATTGTACACAAGCTTACACTAATTAAAACCCCTACTAGCAGGATGTAAAGTTTCTCATTTCATTCTAGCTTTGCTGTTAGTATCTATCAATATTTTTTGACCTTACCACTTTGATGGGGGAGGGTGTATAACTGATCTCCAATTTACATTTTTTTTCTAAGTCATACTATTTGGTAACCAGGGAAGGTAAGTAATTTTGTATGTAGTTTTGATTTTTTTCCCCTAGATTTTCCACTAAGGTGTATATCATTTTCGTATTCCTGCGTGGTATGGGTATGTGTGCATGTGTGTATCTTTGCTGAACACTGATTTATACAGATACACACATACACATATAAAATACTCTCATGACCCTTTGTGTGTTGCATATGTTACAGATATTTTTCTGAATTCTGTCTTCATTTTATTTATGTTTCTATGCAAAAAACCCTTCTATATATTCAGTCTATAAATCTTTCCTTTATGACTTCTTTCTTTGATTTTCTGCTTACACTTCCTGATTTTTGAGAAATTTACTTTTCACTGTGTCTCAAGTTCTTGGGAGGCTTAGAAAGAGGCATAAACCCAGGAAAAGTCTATTTCCAGGAAGACTTCACTAAATATATCTTGTTCTAAATAAAAACTCAAGGATACTAATGTAAGAAATATACAGAATATGAAGAAAAGGTAACCAAATTTCCTGGATGAATTGAATCAATGTTCACCTTTCTGTTGCTTCTGGAAACTTGAGACAAAGTAGGCAGGAATCAGATGAAACGAAGCCACACTCAACCGCCCGAGTAGGAACAGTGATGTTGGCAAGATGCCTGTTGACTTCCAGGGGAGATACAATTTTTTTTTCTTCTTTATTGGGGGGGGGGTACTGGGGATTGAACCCAGAGGCACTTAAAAACTGAGCCAAATTTCCAGCCCTTTTTATTTTTTTTTATTTTGAGACAGGATCTGGCTAAGTTGCTTAGGGCTTCTCTAAGTTGTTGAATCTGGCCTTAAACTTTCCTATTTAAAAATGTTTTTTTGATTTTGATTTTTATCACTTTTTTCTTATGGAAAATCTCAAATATACAAAAAGCAGAAGGAATAGTACATTCAGCCTCCCCCTCGGCAATTATCAACTATAAACAATGTGTTTCACCCACTCCTACCCTCCCCCACTACTCCCACCATCCAGCTTATGTTGAAGCAAGTTCCAAACATTTATCATTTCCTCTGTAAATATTTCAGTATGAGAAAGGTCTTTTAAGGACATTGTTTCCATTTAGCTACTATAAAGCCTGATGGGCTGCTATTTCAAGCAGTAGTTGCTACCTTTGCCAGGAATCAGTGGAGCCCAGTCTCCACATTGATATTCTTTTGTGTTCTATGTCCCACTGGAGTCTCCATGCTCCCTGAAATTGTTCTTTTGTTTTTATTTTTATTTTTTTTTAGTAGCAGGGACTGAACCTAGGGGCGCTTAACCAGAGCTACGTCCCCAGCCCTTTTTATTTTTTTATGTTGAGACAGGGCCTCGCTAAGTTGCTTAAGGCCTTGCTAAATTGCTGAGGCTGGCTTTGAACCTGGAATTGTTCTTGCTAAGGACAAGGACTTCCTAGTTGCCAAATTTGATGGTAACTTTTCAGTACAATCATCCGTCAGTACCTGGGGGGATCCCTCAGCATCCAGGAACCCCTTTTCCCACCAGCAAGTACCAAATCTGCAGATGCTCAAATGCCTTATATCAAATGGCATGGTCTTTGCATACAATTTATGCACATTCTCCTGTACACTTTAGATCATCTGTAGATGATTTATAGTACTTCTTACAATGTAAACAATGTAAATGTTATGTAGTACTGAGGTTTTTTTTCTTTCTTTTTTCTTCTTTTTTTGTTTTGTTCTGGGGATGGAATCCAGGGACACTTCACCACTTAACACATACTTTTATTTAGAGTCAGGATCTCACTGAGTTGCTTAGGGCCTCACTAAGTTGCTGAGGCTGGCTTTGAACTCTTGATCCTCCTGCCTCAGCCTTCCAAGCTGCTGGGGTTACAGGTGTGTGCCACTGGACCTGCTGCCACAATTAATTTTTAAGGAAAAACAACAAGGAAAAACCCCTCTGCACACGTCCAGTACAATGCCATTGTCTTCCTGGGAATTTCAACATGCGGTCAGTAGAATCTGCAGACACAGAACCTGCAGATATGGAAGCGCTGGCTGCCTGCCTGGCCCGTCAGGCCCCCCTGCCCCCATCCAGGCTGTTTCTCCTGGAGCACACGGCTACCCAATCACTCTCTGTGGTTTGGTCTCTCTCCCACTCTCTGACTTTTCCCGTGGAGGGCTTTAGGATGAAAAAGAAGTCACTCAATTCAGGAAGAAGGCAAGCAAGCAAGGACGGGACCGCTTCCAAGTTCTTCCAAACTCATCTGATCCTGGATGCTATGCACGCTAGGCTCAGGCCTCGAGAGCTTCCAAGCATTTCTGCAGCTCTGGACTTCCACAGGAGGGACGAGCCCTCCACCGCCTGTCTCAACTTAAACCAAGGACTCTTAAGAGCCTCTTTCTTTCCCTGTCCCTGCCTTAAGGACAATTTCTTCCAATGGCTGAAATATACTTGTTACAGCTGCACAGGAAACTGCACTGGGTTCATTTTTATTTAAACAGAAAACTAAACATATCCCAAGCAGCGACCGACATGAAGACAATCGGGTTACCTCATCAAAGACCTTGGAGGAGACATGCTTGTCCAAGATGGGAACGTAGGTGGGGCTGTGGGGCACCATGGTCCCTGACAAGGCGTCCATGATGGTGAGTTTCCTGGCCACCAGGCCGTGGATCTGAAGCCAGCTCTCTGAGGACACCTCTGAAAAGCTAGGAACAGAGGATTGTGGGGTTTTAAAACTTCTGTCTTGATGGGTCATGAACAATAACATAATGAAATTATCCTCCTCAAAGGAAGGCTCTCACTTGTCATCGTAGGATTGGCTTCCTTCTCGAGTCCATCTATCTGACGATCTGTCGTCTGGATACTCATTCATCAGCAGGATGCTCATCTCTGTGGAAGAGACAATGGCGGGTATGTGACAAAGTGCACAGGATCACACTAGTTCAGGTTCACACTTGTTAGGCAAGTTTTGAAATCAGTATCTGGAGTTTTAAGAGTGTACCCTTGTAGGTACTTGGTTTTATGAATGGAAAGGGATGTCACCTCACTGAATGAGGAGCATCTGGAGGGAGGGGTTAAATGGGTTGGCTAAATCCCTAAGAAATCAAATCCTAGTCATCGTTTGATAAGCCCTTTATGGACTGTGTGTGTGTGTGTGTAGCAGAGATATGAAAGGTAAGTGACATTGAGGGAAAAAATGTCACAAAGAGCAGGCCCTGAAAACAGGGTTTGATTAGGCTCTGATGAGTGACAACAGGTGCACATCAGCCAAGAGTAGGGGACCGTGTGTCTGTGTGTTTGGGATTTATTATTTAGTAACTATTTTATGTTTGGGGAAAATAATATGGGACTTCAACTGTTAAAAATTTATTATTTTAAGAATAATTTTATCAATAGGAATAAATTCCAAGTGGAAAAGTCAAGTTTTCTTTATATTTAGCCCCCAAAGGCTAACAATTTGGGTCAGAGAGGGGATCATCAGATAGCACCACCAGTGATTGATGGGAAAAAAATAAATACACTATGAAGTATAAAAGGTTCCGATTTGAAGCACAGAGTGGCCCCAAGCTGCTGGTGTGTCCTGAACCAAAGTGCAAGCAGCAAAAGTCTAGCCCAAAGGAATCCAGCACACAAAGGCTGTTGGAGCCGATTGACAGGGGAGCCCTCCAAATGGGAAGAAATCTGAGAACCTTTAAATCGTGATTCATTTTCCCCCAACATATGCCTATCCAGCTCATTCAAGAACAGGGACACGGGGCCAAAGGAGGCTGGCCAGCACATCCCGGGACGGGGACCCTCATGTACTTGCCTCTGTCACTCAGAGAAAGGGTCCAGCTGCTGGATTTGGAGAGACAGTCCTTTCTCTCACTGCAAGGTGGGCTCTTGAGGGCGGACATCTGGCTTCTAAGCAGGCTGGTTTTGGTTGATTCTGTTGGTACCACAGGAGAGAGATTAAAAGGATTTGGGGTGGAAAGAGATACTTAATTCAATGCGCCTGTTTCCCTAGATCTTTAAAAGAAGAGTGCAACCTTAGTGTCCCAATCTTCAGGGGGTGGCCCTGAGGCAAACTGAGTGCTGTGACAATGACTTGATCCCTGTATCAGAATTCAAGCTGTGCTCTTCTTGGTAAGAAACCCACTTCCACGTTCATTCACGTTGTCGGCAGGTGCAGTCCTTGTGGCTGCAGGACTGAGGTTCCCGTTTCCTAAGCCAGCAGCCTGTCTCATCATAAGGCACCTACACTGCTTTCTGCCACCTTCAAGCCAACAATGATGCACTGAATTCCTACTATGGCTCAAATCTCCCTCTCTCTTTTGCCACCAGCTTTCAAGGGATTTCATGTGACCACACTGGACCCCCTGGATATCTTGGCTTTGAGTCAATGAGACATAACCACTAGAGCAATGTCTTGTCATGTTCAGAGGCTGCAGGGTTTAGGGCAGGACATCTTTGGTGAGCCCTTTTAGAAATTCTGCCCACCACAGCTGCTGTTCAGACTTCATTTACATTGTTATTAACCCTCTGTAGGTCCCTTGACTGATGCAATGGTGATATTGAATCTGTGAGCATTAAATGAGCATGTGACAAGGTATCTTGGTTCCTTTTCATCCTTGATAACACACACACTGACTGTAAATGTGTTCTGTGTTCTTCACAAGCACCAAGGCTCTCTATAAGCGTTCATGAAAGAAATGCATCCATGTTTTCAATGAAGGAGGGGGACTCACTCTCCCCTATAAGAAATTAGATAGTGGAAGTGAAGCTTAGCCAATAATCTACAAATGAACTCTCTGCTACACAGAACAGTGGCACTTAGTGGTCTCCATGCATGGAGAAGGGACTGTGCTATCTGGTGCTCGTTGTCTTTTCTTTCTAGGCAACAAGAAGGTGAGACTGGTCTTGCGGCCTCTGTAGCCAGGAGTGAAGAAAGACACATTTTCACGGGAGCTGTGTCTGTGAGCAAGAGATCAATGACCCTCACGGGAGAGCCGAGCTCCTGTTGCTGACCTCACTGGCAGGCCACCTTGTCCACAATCACAAGGCAAACCCCTCCAGATACAAGACTGTGGCAAAAAGAAAATTAAATCTAGCTCCCAAAGGCCCCATACAAAAAGATGTCCTAGTGCCACACCCCGAAGATACTGAATAAAAACAGATTCATATAGCAGTGGATTCAAGCATCTAACTCTTCCCCAGACTCTGCTTAGCAGCTCCACTTCAGCACTCTTCTGCTTTGAAAGTGAAAATGAAATAAAAATCCAGTACCTGGTTGCCTGCCCAATACCAAGGATTTTTATAAGTGAAATGTTTTGAACAAGTAGCAAATAACAGCTCTGGAAAGACTCAGGTTTACTGGGCGAGGCAGGCAGGACTGACTGGTACTGGGGGTGCAGCCACCAACTGGCCTGGGATGGGAAGCCTGTTTTTCCCCAGGAGCATAAGACACTTCTCCCTTGTACAGGGACATCAGGAGCAAGTGGACAGGTTATTCACAAGGGACTGAGTTGTAGCTCATGGTTTGTTCCAGGATGCCTCTATGTCCTTGTGAGGTCAAGGCTGGACTCTCCTGCCTAGAGACATGAGGACCCCCAAGGGACAGCAGTGGGAGAAGCCACCATAATCTTCCCCCTGGAAGACACCTAGCATTCTGGTCTGAGGAGACCTCTGTTGCCACCTTGGGCAAAACCACAGGGACCAAAAGGAGAGCCAGAGATGCCAGAAAAACAAGAAAATAATAATACCAGAAATATACCCCAAAGGCTATAAAAATTAAACTACCATAGCAACCACAGCCCACAAAAGCAGGCCAAGGCCTACATTGCTAAATTTAAAACAGAGTGGCCACTGCCCCAAAATAAAAGACTTACATGGGATCCAAAGTCCCCCAAATAATACACAAAATGTTCAGGATACTACAATAAATCACTTGTCTTTCAAGAACTAAGAATCAAATCTTCAATAAGAAAAGAAAAAAAAAACAATATTGATGCCAGCAAGATGAATCAGAAATTAGAATTATCCAACAGGGACTTCAAAGAAGCTGTCCATTCAGATGCTTTCATGGTTAATTACTAATTCTCTTGAAACAAATGAGAAAATAGGAAAGGAAACCTCTTGCAAGAATGAAAAACACAAAAAGAGAGAAGATAGACTTAAGGCACGAAGAGCGAGCAATGAAAGGAAGGGCATTAGTTCAGATCTTGCAGCCAATGAAAAGGAAGTGAAGGAATATCATGAACAACTTGTGCTCAGAAATTTAACAAAGTAGAAGAAAATGAACCTCTTCCCCCAAACCTACTAACTTCTAACATTTAAAAAAGATGAAATAATAATTTAAACAAGATAATAATAATGTTAAAACCATTATGGAAACTGAATTCATAATGAAAAACATTCTGAAAAAGAACTCTGTAGATTTAAATGGTTCCATGATAATTTTACCAAGCATTAAAAGAATTATATCAGTTTCTTCCAGGAATAGAAGAGGAGGGACAACTTCCCAACTCACTTGATGAAGACTATATTAGCTTGATACCAAAATTGGACAAAGACATTATTAAGAAAGAACTACAGACCAATACCCTTCAGCAATTTTGATTCAAAAATTCTCAACAAAACATTAGCTAACAGAACCTAACAACATATTAAAAGAATGGCACACCAAGACCAAGCAGAAAATATTCAAGATATCCAAGGCTTCCTCACCATTTGAAATGGACATAATCAATGGAATCTGCCATATCAATAGACAAAAGAAGAAAAATCACGTATTGATGTAGAAAAGGCATTTGCCAAAATCCAGCATCCATTGTTGATAAAAACTTCCATAAAGCTAGGAATATGGAGAACATTCTCAATTTGAAGCAATATGTGCAACCACATATAGCTAAAAATCATAATGGGAAAAGACTAAATTCCTTCTTCCTAAGATCGGATAAAAGGCAAGGATGACCACTCTTATTTCAATATGGTACTGGAAGTTCTATCTATTGCAGCAGGGCAAGAAGAAGAAATAAAGTTAGAAAGATTGGAAAAGAGAAGATAAAACTCTATTTGCAGATAACATTTTGTCTATAGAGACAATAGAACTTCTAGGACTATTGAGTTCCACAAGGTTGAAGATCCACATAAAAATCCACTGTATTAGGGATATAATGCAGTTGGTAGAGTGCTTGCCTTGCATGCACAAGGCCCTGGGTTCACTCCCCAGCACCAAAAAAAAAAAAAAAAAAATCACCTGCATATTTTTACATAACCTACATGCTGAAAGTTACAACATGCTACTGCAAGACATCAAAAAAGACTAACTGAAGAGACATACCATGTTCATGGGTTGGAGCAACTGGCATTATAGATGACAGTTCTCCCCAATGGATCTGTAGGTTTAATGCTACTCCAGAAGACATCCCAGGAAGATCTTTTTTTTTTTATAAACATAGACAAACATGTTCTGAAATGTATACATACATATCAGGTCCTAGAAAAGCTACAATGATTTTGAAGAGTTAGGTTGAAAGCATCATTGGACCTGGTTTTAAAACTTACCATGTAAACACATGGATCAAGACCATGTGGTACTGGCAGAGAAACAGACAGTAGATCAATTGAATAGAATACAGAAAATAGATTTAACTCACACAAACATACCCAAAGGTTTTTGTCAAAGGTTCAGATGAATTGATTGAAGTACAGCCTTTTCAGTAAATACTTCTAAAGCAATAACTATAGGCCAAAAAGAAAAAGAAATTTGGCCTAAAACTCAAATGAATCATGGACTTATATGTAAAACATAAAACTATAAGATTTCTGGGGGGAAAAAAACCACATAAAATAAAATCTTCAAGAATTAATATTTGTTTTTAGATTTGACCCCAAAAGTAGGATCTGTGAATGGAAAAACTGATAAACTGGACTCATTGAAATCAAAAGGTTTTGCTTGGCAAAAGACCTTGTTAAGGGGATGAAAAGACAAGATACAGATAGCGAAAAAACATATGCCGAGGACATATCCCGTCTCTAGACGATATGAAGACTTCTTCTAATCAGCAGGAAAGACAAACCACTCATTTAGAAAACGGGCAAAACACAGGCACACACTAATGATGATCCACAGAGAGCAAATAAGCCCAGGAAGAGAGGCTCAACATAATTTGCAATTAGGGAGATGCAGCCACTATCAGAAGGGCTAAGATAGAAAATAGTGACAGCTCGTGCTGATGAAGGTATGGAGTGACTGGGCCACTCATTCATTGTGCCCAATGGTACAGTCAATCTGGAAAACAGTTTGGCAATATCCTTAACAATGAAACATTCGATTACCACGTGATCTGGCAAATCACACTCTTGGACATTTTATCCCAAATACAAACACTTATGTTACATAAAACTTGTAATGAATGTTCAGAAACTGCTTTATTGGTAACAGCCAGAAGTTGAAAATGGTTTGGATGTTCTTCAACAGATAAATGCTGAAGACATTTCAACTGTGGTACGTATATCCATTTCTCAGAATACTACTCGGCAATGAAGAAGAATGAACCACTGACACAGGCGGAAACTTGGGTGAGTTTCCAAGGAAGTACTGAGTGACAAAAGCCCGTCCCAAAAGGTCATACCACAATATTTTTCAAATTCCAACATTTTAGAAATAGAAACCTACTGGTTGCCAATTTAAGAAAAAAGGATACACAAGGCAGGTGATATGGTTATTAAAGGGCAATATGAAAGATTCCTCTGGTGATGAAATTCTTCTTAAACACAGATGGTCGCACACACCCCGGATAAACATAAATAAAACTGGGACAACCTATGATTTGTGAATTATATCAATGTCAGGATCCTGGTTTATTATTTTGAAAGATATTACCATTGGCGGAAGCAGGGTATAGGGTAGTTCTAGGGGAGCATGAAAATATATAATAATCTCAATAAGAATTTTAATTGAAAAACCCCATGGGGGCTGAGAGGGCTGAGGCTAGCTCAGTGGAAAAGCACACTGCTAGGGGCTCAATCACAAATACCACCAAAACAATAAAACCCACAGGTTAGGGCTTGAAAAGAAATTCTCTGTGTGTTTGGTTCTAGTCTATTTTCTTGTATTGAAGGGAAACCAGCCAAAAGAAAGAAGCCATTGTGTTCACTGATACCTGCATGGAGGCCTTTCCTCTTCTGCTGATTTGAAAGGTCCCAGGGTACTTTCAATATATTGAAGGGTGAGATTTGTGTTGATTCAACATCAGATTGAGTTTTAGCACATTTTTCTGGGGTTGCAACCATAGAAGAGATTTCCTTTTGATGCCTGTTTGTATTTAGATAAAACACAGACGAAGAAAGAAAAAGAAAAAAAATAAATAAAAAGAAAACTCCCATCAAGAAGGAAGACTTAAATAAATGCATTCATGTTGAATACTGCAAATTTAAAGAAAGGAGCCCTCCCTTATTGGAAATTAAAAATAGCCGTCTACCCCTGCCCCTGCAGAAGAGTCAGTGGGAACATGTGGCTCCCACCACAGATCTGTTCCTCACTGGGCGACCCCGTTGAAGTTACACAGTCTTCTTGAAACTTCTTCACTCTCCTTGTCTATTCCTCAGGAAATTTCACCTGTGCACCCCCAACAGGGGTTCACTTGATGCTTTGACTCTACCCCTTGTGGCTTTAAAATGCACATTTTTTTTTCTTTTTCTCAATCTTCTTTTCCCTAACCTTCTCCTTCCTGATCTCTCCTCCCTAATCTCATTTTCTCTGAATCACCTCTATAAAAGACTCCTGTTCCTGTGAATGGGCAGAATCACAGAGTCTGGGACAAGAGTCCCCTGTGTTTCTTCTTTCATAGCAAAGCAATAAACCTTCTTTTTCCTTTTTCTCAAAACCATGTACTCCTTAATGGATTGGCACCAAGGTGGGAGGACCAACTAGGTAGGGCTGATACAGGGGCTAACAGAGGGACCACCTGGTATTACCACGTCTGATTTACAGAAATCCATTTTTCTAATCATAGGGTCAGGTTGACCAGCAAGCTCTTACAAAGGCCAGAGAAGGGAAACTCCCACTGTGGACCTCCCCAACCGAGGAAGAGATGGCGGCCATCCATTCTGGGGAAGATCTGGAGCCAAGAAAGATCCAGAAATGCTTGACTATTTTCTGACACATTTCTTTCTCTGAAGCTCAGAACACAATAGCCACAGATAGGAAGGTTTCCAGAACATTCTCCCACTCTACCACTTTAAAATGTGCTCCTTCTCCTTCACCAGCCTGCCTCACACCTCACCAAATGCCCCCACAAAGCACCCACCCCATATCCTGGAATCCTTTGTGTGATGGTCCCCACAGGGTGCATCCCCTGGCAGAAAGATCAAGCGCACCTTCATGTGCGTCCCAGGTCCCCTGTGTACAACCTGTTCTCAATAGATGTTTGAAAAAGCATTTGGGGGCTGTTAAATATTTTCTTCTGCTGGAAAAACTAGAAAAAGGAAGTTTGGGATTGACCACAGATAAGAGGGCAAAATAACTTTTCCTAATGTTAAGTTAAAAGGAAGTTCAGAAGCCTGGTATCTGCAGGATGAAGGGCTATGGTTAGGACTTCCCATCACGTTAAGCAAGACTGTTTTATCATGTGCTGGACACACTCTTGTTTAATCCACCCTGGGGAGGGAACTCAGGCCCAGAAAAATTCTGTGACTTGCCCAAGGTCACCCATCATGTACTAGGGGAAATATTAAAATGTTTCTCTGTCCAACTCCAGGACCTGCTCCCGCCAGCCCTTAAAAATAACACTAAAATAAACAGACAAAAAATAAATAAAAATAAAAAGGACTTCATCCACCACTCAAATAGCAGACATAGCCAACTAACCAAGTCAACTTTCTAAGAAATAGCTGCTCTTTGTATCCTGAGATCTCAAATTTGATTAAAAAGGGTAAGAATGGATTTAAGGTACAGGCCTGAAAGTACACAGAAGGGAATGTACATTTAAGAGCAGCTCATTTGTTTGAGTCTTGGTTTTTTTTGTCTAAATTTGCTGAGTTTAGAAGATGTACCTATGTTTTCCTAAATACTTGAAAAATAATACTGTAAAATGCTTGATTTGCTAACAGGAAGACAGTCGATTTTGATGAACAAGAAATTCTGATTTATTTTTTTCTTCAATTTCTTTCCGTTTTGCTCTTAAATAAAAAGATACCCTCTTGGCAGGGTACGCTGTGACCCTGGAATGTCTGGTCACAGACCCTTGAATCATCTTAATGAGTTTCTGACACATTTCCTGAGTGTTGGGAATATATATATATATATATTTTTTATTTTATTTTTATGTGGTGTTGAGGATCGAACCCAGTGCCCCACACATGCCAGGTGAGCGCGCTACCGCTTGAGCCACATCCCCAGCCTGGGAATATTTTTGATTTGGGGTTTAACTAAGAATTAGAAATGTATTATACTATAGGCTGGAAAACAAAAACCCTCCCACTCGAGCCTCCAAGTCAAAGATGGGGAACCTAAAGCCAGGCACAGCGGTGCGGTGCACGCCTGTCATCCCAGCTGCTCAGTAGGCTGAGGCAGGAGAATCCCAACTTCAGGGCAGCCCCAGAAATTTAGTGAGACCCTGTGTCAAAACAAATGAAGAAAGAAAGAAAGAGCAATGAGGAAATGAGGCCGGCAGTGATGGACAGGTGCAGAGGCAAGTTAGGCCCTCACCAAGAGCCCTCTGCGGGAAGCCCAGGCCGGGGCCTCCTTATCTCCAAGTTAAAGCTCCTTCATTATACAGCACCTTTCAGTCCTGACACTGCTTGGGTTAGGGGACCTGTCCACACTTGATAGAGCATGAAAGTGGCTTTCTCAAGACCATGGATTGCTATTAAATTATTCTCTCTGCTAAAATAAAAAAATCCTAACTAATCTATACTATGTGATTCTTACACTAAAATAAATCTCCTGAAGCATTTTAGAGAGGGAAGTCAAGGAGAGCGAGGATAGTGTCTGCGAGGACCCCCAGGCAGGGGTCAGCGAGCGGTCCCTTGAACTCACTTGCTTTCTTCCTTCTCTCCGTTGTACCACCAGTCCATGATCAAGGACTTGGAATAAAGACTTTGCACCTTCTCCAGGTCACTGTAGCCCTGCTCCATCTCCTGAACCAAAAGAATCACATCTTCATTCTGTTGCAATGAGAAGTGAGGACATCATGAGGTTGCATCAGAGTTCCCATCTCAAACATCTCTAGCAGAAAATGGACTGCATCGGGAAAAGAAGAATCTGAAGACTTCCACGGGATTCTTATACTATATTATGAATTTCTAACTCACTTATGGACAGGTATTTCACACATAATAAACTGGACATATATGAAGTGTACGGCTTGAAGTTTCAACATTCACACCCCTGAGATCGTTATTATGATCAAGAGAAGGAATGTATCTGCCACTCCCCCTCCAAATTCTCTCCTACTCCATGACAAATCTGCCCTCCTTCCTATAACCCCTCTTCCCAATTCCTGAGAAATTTCTCATGGGCATTGTGCTATGATATGTTAATTTCAATTTTCTAGAATTCTATATAAATGGAGCCGTGCTGCAAATGCTCTTTTCTTGTGTGGCTTCCTTCACTTGGATAATCATTTTGAGATTCGCCCATGCTGTAGCATGGATCAAGAGCGCATTCATTTTGTTGCTGAGGATGATCCCATGGTATGCTAAATATCAATATTTATCCATTTGCCTGCTGATGCACAGGTGAGCTATTTCCAGGATTGGGCTACTGTCAATAAAACTATAAATTTTTGTGTGCAAGCCTGTGTATGGACATCTGCTTCCATTTCTCACGGTGGGAACTAGAAGTAGAATTGTTGGATCATACAGATGCTGATGTCAAAATTCTAAGGAAACTATCAAAGTATCCCAATATGGTTGTTCCATTTACGTTCCCATCAGTCATGCATGAGAGTCCCATTCCCTCCACATCCTTGCAGATGCAAGGTCGAGTCAGCCATTCTCATTTAGCATCCTGCATGGGTGTAACAGTATCCAACCCCACCAGCAGTGTGTTGATCTTCTAGTTTCTCCTCACCCTTTCCAGCACTCTGTTTTCTCACAGTTTTTGATTTTTTGCCATTCTGAAGGGTGTGCAGGGATGTCTCATGGTGGTCCAGTTTGCATTCTTCCAAGGCTAATGATACTGAACCTTTCATGAGCTTATCTGACACCACGATCCTCCTCTATGAAGTGTGTGCACGTGTTTTGCCTATTTTCTGATGGGATGTTTTGCTTTTTACTGTTGAGTGCTGAGAGTTCTTCACACCCTTTTTTCAATATGTCATTTGCAGAGACCTTCTCCAAGTCTGCAGCCCACCTTTCACCCCAGGGCATACAATAATTCAAGAAGCACACTCCTATATAGAAGAGCATTCTTTTTAAAAATTTTGTTTTTAGTTATTGATGGACCTTTATCATATTTATATGCAGTGCTGAAAATCGAACCCAGTGCCTCACACATGCCAGGCAGGCGCTCTATCACTGAGCTACTAGAAGGGCATTCTTAAAGTATATACCCTTTGGCCAAGATTGAAGGATTGGCAAATAGAATCGTACTTAATTTCCCCTAATAACCCCTGAGAACTTTTTGCTTTTTCAGATGGTCACATGGTCACATAGTCTGAGAAGTCAGGAGACAACTACCCTACATTGGAAATTTTTGAAAGTATCACAAATATGGGTATATAGCAATGGTTAACAAACATCACACATGAACCCCAGGGACCCTTGAATGTCCTAAAGTTTGACAAAATGTTGATGGTTGTTAAATTTGAGTGATGGTGTTCTTGGGGTCCTTGCACTTTGAGACTTTTGAAACTTTCCATAATAAAAAGTTTAGAAGAAAACACATTACCCTAAAATTCCTGGGCCTCTGTGCCCACAGCCTAATTTAGAGTTCCACAGTGGCACCCTGGAGTTTGTGCCCCAGTTCAGATGGTCCTTGGGGATTGAACCCAGGGACATTTTACCACTGATCTACATCCCCAGCCTCAGCGCCAGACTAACTGGGAGATCTGGTTGCAGAATGGACACCCAGTGTCTGGAAGGACTTGGAATCAGTGGCTCTTCCTCCACTCTCCATGGGAAAACTTAACCAGAGCATATGGGAAGCTGGGAATCACTTTTTAGAAGCCACATTGAGAATCTAAGGGACCCACTCTGGAATCCTGATGGCTAGGATATTCTGTCCATGGGTTTCCACAGTAATTTAAGCCATATAAGGCACAGTGCCTCCCCACCCTTTTGGAGACAGGGTCTCACTAAGTTTCTTAGAGCCTCACTAAGAGGTTGAGGCTGGTCACGAAATTGTGATCCTCCTGCCTCAGCCTCCTGAGCCGTTGGGATTACAGGCATGCACCACCACATTCAGCCCTTGAGCCACTTCTGAGAAATGCTGGTATACTTGTTAACCAGTTTGTTGGCTTGATTTGGTTTTCTCTGTGGTTACTGTTTTTTACTAAGGTACTGACTGCCCCTGCACCTCCACCAGTCATGTTAAAATAAATGAACACTCTGTGCTTAGCCCATCAAGCTCTTACCTGAAGAGCCTCCTGAGGAATGGGATCCTTGCAACCAAATTTATAAGAATGGAAATCTCCTCCCGTCAAAGAAGCAAGCTCTTGCAAAAATTCATTCGCAATCTTGTCATTGTAATTGAAGGAAATGGTGTAAATAGGAATTTTCTGGAAAACTTTGACTTGTTCTATCACCATCTCAGGTGGCTGAAATAGAAAAGAGAAAGGAAAACAAAGATGTGGGAGAACCCTTGCTATTTGTCATAGAAAAATACTGAAATAGTGATTCTTCACATAGGGATAATGGGCTTTTTGTAAATGTGTCGTTTCAATGCAATGAAGGGACACCGCCAGACAGTGAGAGCACGTAGACCAATATGAGGCCCTTGTCCTCCCAGGTCTCGCACTTCAATGGGAAGAAGCAGCACGGAGAGAGATTTGCTTAGCCAAGTCGCTCAACTTGAGGTGCTCCTAAGCTCAGGGTCCCTGTGAAGATGCAGAATCGCGTGTAGAATACGCTAACGTCTGTTTTATTTGAAGAAAGAATCTCTATATAGATACATTTCTGTCGGCCTAACATAAACTGGTGGCCTCGGTTGCCTCCTAGCTGGTGCGTGGGGTGAGGGGGAGAACTTTCCCCATATGCCTTTTGTACCTTTGTAATTTGGGCCACGTGAATGTATGGGTATTCAAAAATTGAATAACAAAATGGATCCTTAAGTCAAAAATCCTGATTAAGCCCATAAAACAGAATATGATGCAGTCGTTGAGAAGGAGGCCTCTGAAGAATTCCTCGTGACTTGGAGGAGTGTTTTGAATATTAGATGAAAGCAAAGCAGAGCACAGAATTAAATCATGAGTGATTTCAATCGTCTTCTTTTATGCTTATCCATATTTTCTAAGTCTCATCTAATACAAACATTAAGAAAATAAGTTTATTAAAAAGAAAAAGACGCCCTGTGTAGATGACTCTTCAATCAGAACGCCTAGCCAACGTCTTTCCCAAATCAGATGGAGCCTCATGTTTCCAGAACTTGAACATCCAAGCACTCCATGTGCATAACACCAGCACCTGCGAACCTCCTGCTCCCTGAAAGTTAAATGTCAATCCTTAATCACATAATGGAATAAGCCAGAAATTGGTCACCTCGATGCCTTTCTGCTCTGCTCCTACCTTCTCCTTACCCCATTCCTGTTCCTAAACCAGTCACACGTCTTCTGGCTGCCATCTGATCTCAGGAGAGGGTCCCCACCTCCCTGTTCCTGCTGCTGCTGCCCACAGCTGTTCCTAGTCCTTTCCAAGGTATAGGCAGGAGGCAGAGCAGAGCCAGCCTTTCCCTGGCACTACTGGGCATGCTTCTAAAGCCTGGATGATGGGACAGTATGGTCCTCTTGCAGGTTCTCCCTGAGAAATGCCCACCCTTTTAACGGGGCACTCAGGAACCTTCACACCTCCCCAACCCGACTTTCTCATCTCAGCCCTGCCTCAGCCTCTTTCCCTGACCCAGCCTCCACCCCATGTCCACACCTCTGTCCCTCCTGCTCAGGTCACCATTCATCTCCTCTGATCAGAACATTCCTTCTCCTCTTCCCAGACTCAGCTGCAGTGTGGTCTCCCCGGTGGGCCCTGCCCTGGTCTCTCCATCTCCTACAGCTGTCATCCTTCTCGGGGCCTAGGCCTAGGGCGGGCAGCCCGGCTCCCTGGACTGTATTAGAGTTCACTGTCTAGGCACGTCCAGCTCGTCCCCCTAAGGACAGACGCCCCTCAGGCAGGATGAGCTATGGTTCACCTGCGTAGCCTCTAACCTTGGTATCCCACGGGGAACATCAGAGAGATGCAAGAATCTGCTTCCCAATTGAAAACACAGCGAAGTTCATGGGAAAACCACTCAAAATAAAATGTCACTTTACATGCTGCCTCTCTGCCATACAGCCAATGCTGAGGGGGGAAAAATTCCAACTGATTTACTCCATGAACCATCTGACACAGGATATTCTCAGATATTTGCCTAGCAGTCTGCCTATGTAAACATTTGTCGAGGAAGGAAACCAGTTGATAGTAATTCACTTCAGTGGGTAATTTACATTGTGCTGGCCTGGAAATCCCTGTGTTTATTTAAGGGCTGCGACTCTCCTCTTTCATTCACAAAGCTCAAGAGAAGCTGAACAGGCTTCTCCAGAACCTTTCAAATATTTCCCAGTCGGGCTAAACAAAACAAAGAACATTTCACTGGAAAGGCATGCTTTGTTTAAATGAGGAATGTGCTAAAATTAGGGGCAAAGCCAAGGATGTTGTGCAGTGACATGTTTAGATTGAGTCCTCAAAGGTGTGTGTGTGGGGCGGGGGGAGACTCTCCTCACTCTCAGTTTGCAGTAAAGTGTAAACCAGACTCCAACAGAAGGCAGACACCTCCCCTTCCGGGTTGGTCTCCAGGACCGTGGGTGTGTGTGTCACAAGGCTCCTCAGAGCTGAGGCAGACAAAGGAATTCCCCAGTGCGTCTTCTCACCTCAGTTCTGGATCCCTAAGCCAAGGGACACCTCTCAACCACTTCTTTAAGGTCATCGAAAAGGTCCCCCAAACCCATTCTCAGCATTCACTTTCAGTGTGCTGGGGAGTCCCAACTTCGAAAATAAGTACCTGATCAGGTCTGCCGTCCGTCAGAAGGTAGATCACTTGTGTTTCTTTATCAGCAAAAGCAATTCGTAGGGCATCCAGGGTGTTCGTGGAGCTTCCAACCTGTGGGGAAAAAGAGGTACCCAGAGATCTCACAAACGAGTGGTGTTTATTTTCTGCTTCCAAAAATAATCATTAGGGCTGGGGCTGTATAGCTCAGTGGCAGAGCACTTGCCTAGCATATGTGAGGCACCGGGTTATATCCACAGCACCGCATAAAAATAAATAAATAAAATAAAGGTATTGTGTCCTCCTACAACTAAAAAAATTAATAAGAATAATAATAATAATTTAAGTCCAATGATTTCAAGACACCAGATCCCTCGGTGTGTCACCAAAGTCTCTTTCTAGGCAGTACAAGAACTGTTAGCAGCCAGGACTGTGGGTTTCCTGTCTTGATGACAGAAATCTTAATGCAATTTTATCTTTGGGTTTCTTCATGGGATGCAAACTCAGTTACATCTCATCCAGCTGTCAAAAGAGCTTAAACACACAGCCCAGATGCACCCTGGTAGGGATTGTGTTTATTTCAAACCCAGATTTACTCACGATATCCAACATTTGGCAAACACGAGCATGATATCATTAGCAGTCTAACAATAGTACAGGGATATATCTAATAGGTTCTAGCGACTACAGAAGTTCATGTGCACATTAGGTCTTACACAAGTGCGTGGTATTGAGTGGGGGACTAAATGCTGTTTTATATATCATAGAAATAAACATTCAATTACAGTTGGCACAAATCTATGGATTCTATACGCATGGAGTCAACCAACTATGGATTGGAAATCTTTGGGGAAAAATTTGCATCTGTACTGAACATGTACAGACTTTTTTCTTCTAATTATTTCCTAAACAATACAGTTGAACAACTATTTATGTAGCATTTACATTGTAGTAGGTGTTATAAATAATCTAAAGGTTATTTAAAGCACATAGGTGGATATGTGCATAAGCAAATACTATTGCATCTGCAGATTTTGGTATCCTGGGGGATTCTAGAGCCAATCCTCCAGGGCTATTAAGGGATGATTGTTCCAGTCAGAATCAGAATCAAAGGGAATAAGTTATGGCTCATTCTCTCTCCTACACATTATATCAATCATAACACCATCCACAACTCTTCATATAAAAAAGGTAAAATTATACACATGGTATATGTTAAGAGAGATAAATGATATTTAACTTATGTTAAACAATTATAAATTAGAAAATCTTTTTAATGCTTCATCAATATAGAAAAAGATGGACTTTCAGACAAATTTAAATTCACTGGAATGCACTTTCCTTTTTTTTTTTTATTATACTGGGGATTGAACCCAGGGTTACTTAACCACAGAGCCATATCCCCAGCCCTATTTTGGATTTTATTTAGAGATGGGATCTCACTGAGTTGCTTAGTGCCTGGCTGGCTTTGAACTCGTGATCCTCCTGCCTCAACCTCCCGAGCCACTGGGATGACAGGCATGTGCCACCGTGCCCAGCTGGAATGCACTCTACTTAATATGCAAAAATAATACTAAGAGACTATTAGTAAGAAATACAGGACTTGGAGGTTCCTAACTGTTTCCTTAAGCCTGTCCACTCCTCTCAGGCCCAGGGTATCAGTCCAGCTTTAATTATAAGCAAGAAAACTAATTGTGGTTGACCCAAGAAGAAAGGAATTTATGGAAAGGACATGGGATGGCTCACAGCCTTACCCAACTGGCAGGAGAACATGGTTTAGGACCTCACACTGGGAGCAAGGCCTCTGATCCTGCCGCAGACCTGCCTGGTGGAACCCCGCTGCAGCTCTGCTGCCAAACACCAGATGCTACGCCTTGCTTCGCCAACACTGGAGGTGCTGGCTCTGAGCTGGACCAGCAGCCTGCTGTCCCTGTCACCCAAGGAGCTACATCAGATTGCACTTGCCATCATTGCCACAGAGTCCCTGCTGGCACCATCTGGAATCGCTGACTTGCAACTCAGAGCCCACGAGGCTTTTCTGCCTGGTGGGGCCTGGTTCATACAACGTTCTCTCCAGCTGATGGGAGGCCAGGACCCCCAACTTCCACAGGTGAAGAGGCTCTGCCTCCCATATGGAGAATCAGGATAGGAAGAGAACCAAAACTGATGGCCAAACACGCATCCAAGCCTCTGCCCAAGGTGTCTCCCAAGCCTCACCACAGGCCACAGACCAGACACCAATGGGGCACTCTGCGCCCTGACCCACCCAGCTGCTCTCAACCTCGGTCACCTTCATCTGATTTCATTTCCTTTCTGTGGATATTCAGTAAGCACTGAAGTCCCACCTGCTAGGCATTTTGCTAGGTAGGGGACATAACTTACAAAGCCAGACCAAACTTTATGTCTTGAGGGGGGTTGGCAGGCAGTGCAGGAGGCTTGGAAAACCACCAGCAAATACTGGGCAAAAGCTGTCACGGCCCACGCCCACCATAGGACGCATCTTGCTCTAACTGAGTAGGCAGCTAAAGGCTTCTCAGGGTGAGATGGCAGGGGAAGATGATCAGTAGGGGGTAGGGCTGGGGCTCAGCGGCAGAGCACTCACCTAGCACATGCGAGGCTCTGGGTTCCATCCTCAGCACCACATAAAAATAAATAAATACATAAAGATATTGTGTCCAACTACAACTAATAAATAAATAAATATATTTTTTTAAAAAAAAGATCAGTAAGCTAGGTAGAAGAGATGATGGGTGTTCCAGACACCTATTTTGCTCAGGAATTGGCAAGTAATTTTATTTGCAAAGCTCCTCTGAGGCCAGAATAGTGACAGTGGTGGTGGCAATCATAAGATAACTCCCAGAGGGGCTGAGACTGTAGTTCAGTGGTAGAGCACTTGCCTTGCATGCTTGAGGGACTGGGTTCAATCCTCAGCACCACATAAAAATAAATAAATAAATAAATAAATATATTGTACCAATTACAACTAAAAAAATTAAAAAAAAAAAAAAACTCCAGAGAGCACATGCCAGGTGAGGGACTTGCTTTCCCTGCATCTTTACCCCTGTCATAAGAAGACTCAGGCAGCAACTTCTGCCCCTGCACCCCTGGAGGTCACCCAGAAACAGCAGGCAGCCCAAGTTCCTGGCACCTCTGCAGACAGCAGCAAATGGGATTTCGGAGCACAAGATGGCTCCGAAAACCAAACTGTCACTGGAATGAAACTTGCAGATTGAAACCAGAACAAACATGCTAAATCTAAACAGCGAATGCCTGCTAAATGAGAAGATTCAAGTGGGATTAGTTTCCTGACATAATTATCAAATTGTCCAGAATACAATTTTTTAAAAAATCACTCATCATATCAAGAACCAGAGATACTGCTTTTGAATGAGAAAACTATCTACTGATGAGGCAGAAGAGCCTTGGAGATCTGTGGGATAATAAAGAAGACATAATCTTTCTACTGTGAGAGTTTCAAAGAAAGAATTGAAAGAATGAAAAATTTGAAAATCATTTAAGAAGTAATGACTTTAAAAAATCACAAAATTTGGTGTAAGATACAAAAAACACAATTCAAGAAGTTAAGAAAAACTCCAAAGAGAAAAAGAGAGAGAGAGAGAGAGAGAGAGAGAGAGAGAGAGAGAGAGAAACCCACACCAGTACATGTTATATTTAAATTTCTGAAAACTAAAAAGGAGAAAACTCTAAAAACAGCCAAAGGAAAATAGTACCTGTAGCATCTATGAAAGAATATCAATTCAAATGACAGTCACCTCTTATCTGAAACACATTGTGTTTCAAGGGCTGAAATAAATGAACTGCTAACTATAAATCATGATATAGCTGGGGTAAATATTTTCCCAGGTTGAGAACTATGAGAATCTATTTCTGGAAGACCTGTCCTTAAAGAATGGCTAATGGAAGCTCTTCAAATAGAAAGAAAACATTTAAAGAAGAGAGATTAGACTTTCAGAAAAAGAAAGAAGAACAATGGAATGGGTAAATAGAAGTAAACCTAGGGGCTGGGTTGTGGCTCCGTGGTAGAGTGCTCACCTAGTATGCATGAGGCACTGGGTTTGATCCTCAGCACCATGTAGAAATAAAATAAAGATACTGTGTCCACCTAAAACTAAAAAATAAATATTTGAAGAAAAAAAGAAGTAAACCTAATATACAATTCTTAACTTCATGAGTTTTTTTTAATCATGTTTCATGACTGAAGCAAAAGTTTAGCACCCTCTAATATGGTATGTAATATTTATGAAGGAAAGACTTTAATTACATTTTTTAAATAGTGAGAGTAAGGGGACCTAAGTGGAAGTAAGGTTTGTGCACTTAAACCAGTAAAACATCAAAATTAGGCTGTTACAAACTACTCCGAACAATCATTATAAGGAAGATCCCTAGAACAATCATTAATGATGCAAAGCAAAGTATAAAAATAATATAAATAAGTCAAAATAGAACATTAAAAAATGGTCAAATAACTCATAGGAAGTCAAATTAAAAAGAAATGAGGAGCAGGAAACACACATAAAACAATAACTAAATGGGAGAATTAAGCTTTAAATATCAACAATGATATGCAAATGCTGTGAATGTACCAATTACATGACAGACATTGAAGAGTGCAACCATATGCTGTCTGCAAGAAACTCACTTCAAGCAAAACAACATAGACAGGTTGAAAGCAAAAGGAAGGAAAAGACACATTGTGCAAAGATTTATTTTTAAAAAGCAGGAGTAACTACCTTAATAGCATAAAAAATACACTTTAAAGAAGGCAAAGAAAATTATTAAGGACAAAAAGGGACATTACATAAAGATAAAGGGCTCAATACACCAAGAATCCTAAATATGTATGTATCAAACAATGGAGCTCCAAAATACATGAAGCAAAATCTGATGGAAATGAAAAGAAAAATGGATAAATCAAGAATTATGGTTAGGTTCTTCAATATCCATAGTTGACAGAACAACTAAACACTTTGCAACAGTGTAGAAGAACTAAATGACACGATCCACAAACCAGATCTAATTAACGTTTATAGAACTCTCCACCCAATAGTAGAATATACAGTCTTTTCAAACAAATATCAAACATTTACATAAACAAATCTTGAGTCACAGAACAACAATTAACAATTTTAAAAGAACTGAGGTCATATTGAGCATGTCCTCAACCATCATAGAATTGAAACACAAGTTAATAACAGAAAGACAATATGAAAATCTTCAAACACTTGGAAATAAAAGAACATGCTTTAAATAATTCATTGTTCAAGAAAAGAAATTACTGATAAAATTAAAATTAAATAAGAGTTGAGTGAAAATTAAGTAAAACATTTAAATTTATGGGATGCAGCTAACATAAAGTTGATGACACTAAAAGCTTACTTTAGAAAAAAGGAAATATCTCAAAATAACAATCTTTGCTCCTCACTCAAGAACCCCCAAAACGAAGAGTAAAATTAACTCAAAGCAAGCAGGAGGAAGGAAACAAAAAATAAACAAAGAAATCAATGAAAATCAATAAAATTGAAAAGGAAAACAAGTAGACAAAATTAACCAATATGACAGGTGAACAAAGGAACATCACTGTAAACCCCACAAAAATGAGAGGAATGATAGGAAATATTATAAATAATTTCATTCCCTTAAAATCAACAACTTCAAACAAATGGATCGCTTCCTTCTAGAAGCAAATGACCAAAACTAACTCAAAAATATTCAGATAATCTTGATAGTCCCATATTTATTAAGGAAAGTGAATTCATACTTTAAAACCTTCCAACAAAAAGAAATCAAGGCCCAAATGGTTTCATTGGTAATTTCAACCAAACAGTTAAAGAGAAAAAAATAACACCAATTCTACATAGGTCAGATTCAGGAGAAAAAGAAAAGTGAACACCTCTCTACCCTTATTACAAATTCTATATTCTCTGGAATCAAACTAGAACATTATTTCTGAGAAAAAATATCTACAGACTAACCTTCCTCATGAACAGACACAAAAATCCTCAACAAGATATTTTGACAAATCTAATGCAGAATATATGAAATGTATAAAACCTCATGAACAAGTGGTAATTATCTCAAGAGTGTAAGGTCAATTTGACATTCAAAAGCAATTAAACCAATGTAATTCACCATATTTGTGAACTATATAGATTACCATATTTGTGAACTAATAGATGTAGAAAACACATCTGACAAAATTCAGCATTCATTTATGGTAATAATTTTCAGCAAACCAAGAATAGAGGGGAACCTCATTAATCCAAAAAAATCATAACTGACAAAAAGGAACCAAAAACAAAAAAACCACCACCTACAACAAAATCCACCATAGCTAGCAAAGTACTTAACGGTGAAAGATAGAAACCTTTCCCTGTAAGATTAGGATGTCCTCTTGGATCACTCTAATTCAATATGAAAGTCCTAGCCATTGCATTGATGCAAGAAAAAGAGATAAAAGCTATACAGAAAATCATTTCTAATCATAGATAATATCACTGAAAATCCTAAGTAATCTATCACAAATCTCTTAGAACAAGTGAGTTTAGTAAGGCCTAAAGATACAATGTCATCATACAAATATCATTTGTAATAAAACAAAATTTAAAAATTAAAAGTACCATTTATGATAGTAACAAAAAGACCTAAATAAATGAAGAGGGAGAGACAGGGTTAAAATGTCAGCTCTCCTGAATCTGGCCTATGGGCTTAATGCTATCCCAATCAAAATCCTAGCACATTTGTGTTGTAGATTTCGACAATTGATTCCAAAATTTATAAGGCAGGTCCAAGGAACTAGAATAACTAAAAATTTTTGAAGAGAAGAAAGAGGATTTGTGACAGGTGATTTCAAGACTTAGTGTAAAGTTATAGTAATAAAGACAGTGTGGTGTTGGCAAAAGAAGAAACATCTCATTCGATGAAATAGGAAAGACTCCCCCAGGTAGATCTGTCCCGGCCTCCCTGGGGATTGGTCCATAGAAGTTACAAATAGGCAAGTAGGTCCATTACCAATTAACCTGTGGCTCCAAATTGGAGCCAGAGGTATCAATGTGAACTCACAGTGTATTTAATGTAGATACAGATAAATAGATACAGAAATCCAGATGTTTGTAGATTCTGGATTTATATATGAGAGGAAGGATAGGAAATATTATAAATAATTTCATGCCCTTAAAATCAACAACTTGATATATATCCCCACCCCCACCCCCAGTCATTTCTTTCCACTGAGAAGGTCTGAAAGTAATGAAACAATCCAGTAGCAACAAGCACATCAACTACCATGATCTTGGTTTCTAAATATAATTTCTAGTAAAGAATGAGAATTCCTTGAAGAACTGGTAGATTTTAGGATTGGGGCTGGGAAAACTTAAGATGATCATGAAAGGGCTGGGTTTGTGGCTCAGCAGTAGAGCGCTCACCTCGCATGTGCAAGGCCCTGGGTTTAACCTCAGCTCCACATAAAAATAAATAAATAAAATAAAGATATTGTGTCCAACTACAACTAAAAAATAAATGTTTTAAAAAGATGATTATAAAACATATTTTTATGCCAGAAAGTCAGCAAATACAACATAAAAAAAGAAAAAAAAAGATGGATTCTTTTTTTTTTTATTGTTGGTTGTTCAAAACATTACATAGTTCTTGATATATCATCTTTCACAATTTGCTTCAAGTGGGTTATGAACTCCCATTTTTAGCCCATATACAGATTGCAGAATCACATCAATTACACATCCATTGATTTACATATTGCCATACTAGTGACTGTCCTGTTCTGCTACCTTTCCTATCCTCTACTATCCCCCCTCCCCTCCCCTCCCCTCCCCTCTTCTCTCTCTACCCCCTGTACTGACCTTCATTTCTCCCCCTTGTATTATTTTTCCCTTTCCCCTCATTTCCTCTTGTATGTTCTTTTGTATAACCCTGAGGGTCTCCTTCCATTTCCATGCAATTTCCCTTTTCTCTCCCTTTCCCTCCCACCTCTCATCTCTGTTTAATGTTAATCTTCTTCTCATGCTCTTCGTCCCTACTCTGTTCTTAGTTACTCTCCTTATATCAAAGAAGACATTTGGCATTTGTTTTTTAGGGATTGGCTAGCTTCACTTAGCATAATCCGCTCTAGTGCCATCCATTTCCCTGCAAATTCTATGATTTTGTCATTTTTTAATGCAGAGTAATACTCCATTGTGTATAAATGCCACATTTTTTTTAATCCATTCGTCTATTGAAGGGCATCTGGGTTGGTTCCACAGTCTTGCTATTGTGAATTGTGCTGCTATGAACATCCATGTAGCAGTGTCCCTGTAGCATGCTCTTTTTAGGTCTTTAGGGAATAGACCAAGAAGGGGAATAGCTGGGTCAAATGGTGGCTCCATTCCCAGCTTTCCAAGAAATCTCCATACTGCTTTCCAAATTGGCTACACCAATTTGCAGTCCCACCAGCAATGTACAAGTGTACCCTTTTCCCCACATCCTCGCCAGCACTTGTTGTTGTTTGACTTCATAATGGCTGCCAATCTTACTGGGGTGAGATGGTAAAAGATGGATTCTTATTTATTTATTCTGGGGACCAGAGATTGACCCCAGGGGTGCTTTGCCACTGAGCTACAACCCCAGCCCTTTTTATTTTTTATTTTAAGACAGGGTCTCACTGAATTGGTTAAGGCCTAATTAAGTTGCTGAGGCTGACCTCAAACTCATCATCCTCCTGCCTCAGCCCCCAAGTTACTGAGATTACAGGCACGTGCCACTATGCCCGGCCTTTGGATTCATGTTTAAAAGACACAGGAGGCAGCCTGAAAGAATTCTCAATTGCCAAGGTAGAAATAACTTCAGTAACAAAAAAAAAAAAAAAAAACAGTGTTAGGTTATAATTTCAAGAATAAAATAAATCCCCAGGAGCCCATAATAAAGCAAATATATGAGTGAACAAATAAAAGGAGGAAAATGGAACCTCTTCTTTATAGAAGCTTGCAAAAAATAAATGTAAAAGGAGTAAAGGAAATAGAAAATCACCACTAGCTCATTTATACTTGCTGTAGAGAAGAATCGCCATAGAATGCAAAAATTAGTGGGCAAAAGTTTAAGGATCAAAGGATCTTTGCATAGCCTCAAAGTATCTCCACCAAGACATTCATTAGTTAAAAAGGGGGAAAATATTAATTTTTCAGGGGAGAAACCTGGCTGATACCACCTTAGTGAAATGGTCAGTGTCAACATCTCTGATGATAAGGCATTTTGACATCCCATGTGCCTGGGTACCATGCTGGGAAAGGCAGATGGCTTGGTGAGATTCTTCTTCAAAATCCATAACCCTAATCTCATTGTGAGAAAGCATCAGACCAACCAAACTGCAGGACATTCTACAAAATATCTCATGAGAATTCTTGAAAAGTTTCAAGATTATGGAAGACAAGGAAAGACAGAAGAACTGTCACCAACTGAAGAAGACAGGAGACATTGCAACTGAATGCAATGTGAGATCCTGGCACACAGAAGGGACATTCATAGGACTCTGAAGCCTTTGCTTTCCTTAATAGTGTCAATGTGAATTTCTTAGTTTTGGTAAATAACCACGGCCACGTCAGGTGTTCACGTTAGGGAAAGTTAGCAGAAAGGCTCCTGGAATATATACTGGTTTTGGGCAAATTTTGTAAAAATCATTTAAAATTTAAAACAAAACTAAACCTTCATGCAGGATTTGGGCCACAGAAATAGAGCCCAGAGGGTCATTAGAACAACTTCTCCCTTCGAGTCCAGTTTCATTAGTCCTTGGTTGACAAGCCATTGGTGGGCCATGTTGAAAAGATGGTGGAGAGCTATGAGGAAGCCAGACGCACGGGACCCTAGGGAGATGGTCAAGGTGCCTGTTTTGCACCTGCTCTTCCAATTTCCTCCCACCAGGCCTCACCCCCAGCTACCCAGTGGGTGCTGACACAGGCTTCCCCTCTGTGGACTTCAGAATGGCTGTGTCCACTGCTCCATAAGACCAGCACAAAGCAGGTACAGGACACCAGGAGTGGTGTCCTGGGTGTACATAATCGATTACTAGACAAACTAGCCAAAGAATAACAGGAGAATTTGGTCATCTCTATTACTGTTGTTTTAATTTATTCTTTATTGGTAATAATTAAATATACTAATGGTCTGTGACATGATGCTTTGATATGTATATGCACTGAGAAATGCTTAGATCAAACTGATTGACATATCCATTAACTTGTGTGTTTTTCTTAATGATGAGAACACTCAAAGTCTACTCCCTAAGCAGTTTTCAAGTCTATGTTCTTATTAACTATAGCTACCATGCTGTGGAATAGATCTCTAGGACTTATTCTTCCTGTCTAACTGAAACTTTATGCACCTCACTAACCTTTCCCTCTTCCTTGTCCCCCACACCCAGGCCCTGACAACCACCTATTGTGATATGAGTTCAACATTTTTCAATGTCACCTATGAGTGAGATCATGCAGTATTTGTGTTCCTGTACTAGATTGTTTCTCTTAATGTAATGTTTTCATAATGTTGTTGCAAATAATACTTTTAAGGCTGTGTCATATTTTATTATGTATATATACCACACATTTTCTTTTGCATTGGTCATCTTGAAAATGAATTTTGGACACTCAGTAAGCAGGCAAGGAGCAGAAATGCAGATTTTTAAAGATAGCAGAACTATGCTTTCCCAAAACAATTATAATTATGGTTTTGGCCAAAAGGCTAAAATCTAAATAGATGGTTGAGTTTATTCATTATTTATCCACTGAGATTACATACATAATATTTTGTTATCACAACCCTAAAAAATAATGGGCTCTGGGTGAACAAGATATTTCCTATAGTCTGTAAGAGAGAACATGTGTCATAAGTAGCTTCCTTGATTCATTCTGGAAATTAAGCAAGTTGGGCTTGAGCTTCAGACTCTTTCTCAGGATAAGATGCCCAGTCAGGTCAAAATCTTACAGGTTCAGGAGGCTGAAGCAGGAGGACTACAAGTTCAAAGCCAGCCTCAGCAATTTAGTTAGGCCCGAAGCAACTCAGTGAGATCCTGTCTCTAAATAATAAAAATATTAAAAGGACTGAGGATGTGGCTCAGTGGCTAAGCACCCCTGGGTTCAATCTCTGGTACAAAAAAAAAATTATCAGTATTATCATTTCTTTTAGAACACACTAGAACATATTTTCCTCTCCTCCTCTTTCTCCTCCTTTTCCCATTTAAAAATTCAAATCCCAAGGGAACCCTGATGCATCTTGGCATCAGATTTAGGGAAATTTAGGGAGATTTAGGGAGGTCTGCTGCTGTCCATTTGTGGCCCTCCTGTCAAAGCTGGGACTCTAGCCAACTCTAAAGATGTTTGTGATATTTAACTTTTTAACAACTCAGTTTCGATTTTAGTGTCTTTCAAGTATCTGGCATGTCACGTGGTTCTGTAGAACTTTTAAAATCAAAATAAGTTCTAGTTGAGGGATGTAGGGAAAGGAAATTCCTCCTGAATGGTAAACACCAAGACCAGCAGCTCTCAAGGTCTGCAAAGGAAACGCGGATCCGCAGGGACGATGTCGCCCTCTCCCTGTGTCCTGCTGGCCTTCTCCTCTAGCTCTCAGCCCTGCACACCCAGACTGTACCGCCCATCTCCACAAGTTCATTTCTCCTGAACAAAGTTCACAGTGAAGATCTGCCATAGATCCTTCAAAATGATGATGAAGTGTCACATGAGACAGAAATGAACAACTGAGAACAACAACAAAAAAAAAATGTTATATTTTGACATTTGTTTTCATTAAGTGTCTGAGACCTGAGCCAAGGACCCATCAGGAAACAGCTCGGCCAACCCTTGGTATCTACGGGTCTCCAAGGATTCAACCAACCACGGATGGAAAATGGGGGGAAAAACTGAGTCCGTACTGTACATAGACTATTTTCTCGTTGCTATTCCCTAATGTAATAACTATTTAATAGCATTTGTAGTGTATTAGGCATCATCATCCAGAGGTGATTTAAAGTAGGCTGGTGGCTATGCAAATATGATGCCATTTTTTGTAAGGACTTGAGCATCCATGGAATTTTGGTATCCTTGTGTGTGTGTGTGTGTGTGGTGGGTGGGTGCATGGGGTCCTGGAACCAATCCCCACTGGATACTGAGGGATGGCTATCCTGTGAATAGAGACTTATCTAAACCTTAAGATATTAGCTGTTGAAATTAATGTGACCTTTATAAACAAAATGAATGTCCATGTGAAAGTACTGCCATCCTATAGCTCAAAATGTTTCTCAAGAATTTCTATCCATCCAGGCAGGGGTCAACACGCTGTAATCCCCACAGCTCAGGAAGCGGAGGCAGGAGGATTACAAGTTCGAGGCCAGCCTCAGAGATTTAGGCCCTAAGCAATTGTCTCAAAATAAAATATAAAAAGGACCGAGGATGTGACTCAGTGGTCAGTGGTTAAGTGACCCTGGGTTCAATCTCCAGTACCAAGAAAAAAGAAGAAGAAGAAGAAGAAGAAGAAGAAGAAGAAGAAGAAGAAGAAGAAGAAGAAGAAGAAGAAGAAGAAGAAGAAGAAGGAGGGGGAGGGGGAGGGGGAGGGGGAGGGGGAGGGGGAAGGGGGAGGGGGAAGGGGAAGGGGAAGGAGAAGGAGAAGAAGAAGAAAGAAGAAGAATTCCTATCCTGTGAATAAATTCAGTACACATTTGAAAAATCTTAGGCTTGTTCACCAAGATTTCATCTCTATTTTACCTGAATGTCTCTAATCCAGGACTGAGCTGCTTTCAAATTATCTTCATTGATTTCAGCAAGTTTTTCCCGCCAAGCAACTGCCTGACCATCAAAAGTCACAAAATTGAATTTACTTTTGTATTTCAGCTGTTCCTGTAAGAGACAATTATTACTTAACCATAAAACCACTCAAATGTAAGAAAAGCTCAGGGCAGCTCTTAGCCTAATATATTTAATCACTAGAATATCTATTTTTAGTTCTAGAAGCTTAAAAATTATGTTCAATAGAAAAAATCTTTTCTGGTACAAAAGGCATTTAAATAAAATCTATACATAGTTTGAATGCCAAGACCCTTCCAAATGTATATAAGAAGGTATGAATGTTTATTATAGATATCACAAATATGTATACGTTTATACATATAATGTGGCATTAAATATTGACTTTAATACTGATATTAATGGTATGCTAAATGTGCACACTAAATATAATGTTCTTAAAAAAAAAAGAAACCTGAAATGATTTCATCATTTTGATTACCATCTTTTGGGAAAAACCATTTTTCAGTTACAGATTATTGACTTGCCTTCTATCTGTCCATCATTCTCCCACACAGCTTGGTCAGATCAAAAGCTGAATTTATTTATTTATTTATTATTATTATTATAAATATAATAAATAAATATAATAATTATTATAATAATTATAATAATATAAATATAGTAATTATTATATTTATTTATTATTTATTTTTTTTCAAACACTCCCCACTATTATTTCTGTAACTAATACAACAGACCCTGTGAGCATGATCGTACACACTCACAGACATGGAAATTGAAGTCAGGACCTGCTTCAGGTCAGACAACCTGCGGCCAGCGCAGGCAGAGTCAGAAGTGGGAGCTTCTATTCATCAGCCTCATGTATCCTCCCATGAATCTACCCTGGGACACACTCATTCATAATAAATGCTGGAAATTAAAATAAAAAGGCTAAGATAATAAATATCTGGGAAACAACAGAGCTTTCTAAAGCTTTCGGTGTATCACAGATTCAGGATAGAGAAAGCCTGAAGCAGTGGCTATAGGATCTCCCTTCAGTAACCCACAGGAGGCTTAAAGGACCCAATAGAGGACAGGTCTGCTTTAAAGGGGAACTGAGGATTCTCTAATGGGCAAAGGGGAGCCTTTTCTGAACTGGCATCCTTATGGGGTGTAAAATCTCCCTGTCCTCTGCTGGTGGCCACTGGATGGTGGTTGGTACAGATGCATTTGCAACACACAGGCCCTGAATGCACAGACCTGACCACGCCCTCTGACCTGTATAAGCTGAATGATCTTGTCCTTCACCAAGTCCAGTTTGCTCTTCATGGAGTGAGACGTATCGATGAGGACGTAGACACAATCCTCACGCACCTTTCCAAAGAGGATTTGGCTCCTGTCCTCTAGCCATTTAATCCTAGGAGGGAAAAAGTTTCAAAAAGAATGGTCAGAGCCTGCAGGCCATGAGGTCATCTTCCTTACAATGGAATGATGCTCTTCAGTGGCCAGAGCTGTGGGATACATTGCCTACACCCAATCTTCAGTGAATGGATACTTTGAAGTTTTTCCTGTAGAAAATCCTCCATTTGGGCCAGCTGCCTTTCCAACCCCCTCCACTGACCCTCATTCTTCCAAGTAAAACAGAACTAAGAAATCAGTAGGAAGAAAACTAAACCCACAAAAAAAAAAAAAAAAAAAAAAAAAAAAAAAAAGAAGATCTATGCCAAAGCTTCATAGAAAAGCAATTGTTTTTTTTAAACATATATTTATGAGCACTATGGAAAACTTCAGCTCATTGATTAATAAAAACTAAAAGTTGTTTTGTTCCTAATGCCTATGAAGAACTAATACTGGTACTGGTCAGACATACAGCATTTCATTCTTACAGAAGTTTTCTTATTCTGGATCAATAAAAAACTGAGTCTTCAATAATCTTCAAAAAAAAATAAAATAAAAAACATTTTCATAAAAAAAAAAAAAAAAGAAAACTAAACCCAACGTGGGAGCTAAAGCCAAGAGGAAATTACTACTAGTTACCTGATACATTGGGACCCTCAGCTATGAATTCAGACCATTTGTTCTTCTAATCCTGCTAACTACCATCAAGATGGTAGAGCAGAATATGCCTGATGTTCCTAAGGAGCTTATGGACAGTATCAGGCAGCTCAGGGCCCCGTAACAACCAAGCCCCAGGTAGCTGTGTGAGTGGGACTGCTATTGTAGCCCCTCATGGGATGTTACTGAAGTTCAAGGCTGCCAAGAAAACCTGGAAGGTCAGGATTAGGGAAGGAGGGGAGAGAAAAGACCTGAAACTGTTCAGAGTTCAGCAAGACCTAAGCAACCAGAATCTGTAGGGAGAAATATTGAAGAGGCCGTCACTGCACAGAAGCTTAGAAAGAGGGAGAGCGTTGAGGTCATGAGGAGAGACAGAGAGAAACATGCTCCAGAGATCTGCAGAAAAGTGCCCTCCAGATTTTGGCTAAGAGCTGGGGAAGGAACTACTGAAGCCAGGGAACCAATCACTGGGAAGGAGGAAGTGGCCCAACTCCTCAGAGCTCACACAGGTTAGGAAGAAAGCACCTTCCAACCAGCAGAGGGGCCGTTTAAGCCTCCTTAATGCAGGGAGAATCAAGGGGAGCCCTCAAAGGGCATTAGCTTGTCACAGGACCAAATGAGCCCTGGAATAAACTCTGGACCTATGCTAACAAAAGTCAGGGTCTTGCTGATTACAAGTAACTGAACCACATCACAGAACAGTCATAAAAATACAGTGGCCAGGCACTGTGGCGCTCTCCTGTAATCTCTGTGACTCGGGAGGTTGAGGCAGGAGGATCAAAACCAGCCTCAGCAAATTAGCAAGGCCCTCAGCAATTGAGGGAGACTGTCTCAAAATAAAAAATAAGAAGGGCTGGGGATGTGGCTCAGTGGTTAAGCATCCCTGGGTTCAATCCCTGGTACCAAGAAACAAAACAAAACAAACAAACAATAACAAACTCGTGAAATCCAGCTCCCAACAAGGTATAATTCAAAATTTCTGGTATCCAATAAAAAATTAACAGAACAGAGAAACAGGAATATATTATTCATGATAGAAGAAAAAGTGATCAATAGAAACAGACCCCAAAAGAACATACCCAATGGAATTGGCTACACGCCATTAGAGATGTAATTCATGTGTTCAAGAAGGAGAAGTAAGAACAGAAATAGAGAAATGGAAGACATAAAAAAGATCCAAGTGGAATTTCCAGAGGGACACAATATCTGAAATGAAAAATATGCAGCAAAATATTAACATTACATTAAAAGTCGGAGAAGAAAAAATCAGGGAAAGATTTTTTCAAATAAATAGCCATAGGAATAATTTGAAATGCAACCAAGAAAAAAAGATTTTAACACTTTCACAGAGAATAAATGGCCCATAGAACAATATCTAGGCACCTAAGATATATGTAATTAGAGCCTCTGAGGCCAATATACAACATTAGAGTCTGTGAAGGACAGGATAAGGAGAAAAAAATATTTGAAGAAAATATAGTCAAGAGCTTAGAGAAAACATGGCAGTGGGAAGGGAGTGAGCTGCCCTGCGCCCCGGGCTGCCGCGCCCGCAGATCTCGCCTAGTTGGAATACTCCATCTCTGAGAGCGTTAGAGGACCCTGTCCAGCTGCTCTCTACCGAAATCACCAGTTCTGTGACCTCGCGCAAGGCTCAGGGCCTCAGCATTCGAGCAGGACCCAAAGCCTGAAGTTCCAGCCCACACAAGGCTCCGCAAGCATCTTAGCAGAATCACCCATGAACACATCTGCAGGTCGCCAAGACTTCGCTCCACTCCCACACAAGTCACTCAGCTGCTACCTACCCACAGCACAATGCCATCGCCCGCTCTCCCCACCTCACCAGGCTCCCCTCACCTCACCAGGCTCCTCCCACCTCACCAGGCTCCTCCCACCCCACCAGACACCCAGGCACTGAAAGCAGATCGCCACCATCTTGACTCAACATTCTCTCTATATTAGGTGGGGGCCACTCCCAGATCAGATCTCCAGTGGCCAGGTACCAGGTTTCCAACCTCCCCCCATCCCCAGCAGCGGAAACCCAACATAGTAGGTGCCCAACACAGGTGTGCAGTGCGACCTGGGAACCACCCATGGGAGCCCCAGGGTGAGAGTGTCCTCAATTGGGAACTGACTGCTAGGGGAGAGGGAGAGACCAGGAACTGGGAAATCTCCAGACAAAAGAGGGAAATAGTACAGGGCGCTCAGGTCATAGGAGCGAGCGGTCCCAAAAAGAGAGAAGTGAGGTGCAGTCTTTCTGCAGGGATTGGCGGGTGCCACTCCTAGCATCCAGGCACCCTGCGCCAGGACCAGTCTTCCCACCCTGGTTACCTCCACCATCCAGAGGGCAGAGACACCAGCTTACAACAGACGACCCCACCTACTGGATGAGAAGAGAAGCAGGAAAGATACGGATTTCTAAAGCTGGCTACAACCCTGGCGTCTCCCTTCAAGTTTTTTGTTTGTTTGTTCTCTTCTACCCCTCTATCCTTCAGCCCTCACATCCCCAACATATGTGAAACCAAGAACTTTGCATGAAATAGGACTTTGAGTCATCTGAATAATATAATATAGAGGTGTTGTATATGCCCTTTTTTTCTTTTCCTTTTTATTCTTTCATTTTTCTTTCCCCCTCCAAATTTTACTGTTTTAACATCTGTATTTTTCTAAATACATATGTGTATTTGTTTTATGTACTCTACTGTCTTCCCATGTACTTGTCTACCCTGAATTACTTCCTGTCTATTCTCTTGCTAAGAACCCTCTTCATTAGATTTCTCCTTCACATTCCTAATATATATTAATTCTATGTCCTCACATCCTACCTCTCAACATATCGTCCTATGCCCTACCCCCAGTTTATTGTCCACCATCACAAACTGTAAACCTTTTTACAAAACTACTGATTATATCTTCGATAATAATTGAATCCAACATTTCTGTACATTGAGACTAAACTGTAAATGTCTTAATAACAACAAACTGTTCATAGGTGGAATATTGTTGATATTGGGATCTGTTAACATTGTCCTTCCCCACAAAGGAGAGGTCTTGGAACCCTACAAGAGCACTACAAACCTATAGGGTAAAAACAATAACAACCCAGACCCACAGAGCTGAAAAGGAAGACACACAAGCAACATGAAAAGACAAGGGAAGAAAGTGCCCCCAAACAAATCAAGACACCACATCATTAGAATCACTGGCAGCCACAGCAGAAGAAATGACAGAAGGAGTTCAGGATGTACAAGGTTAAAATGTTCTGTAAACTCAAGGAAGATATAAGAGAGCAAAAACAGACAGTGAAAGATCATTTCGACAAGGAGCTATATAAACAAATCCAGGAAGCAAAAGATCACCTCAACAGGGAGACAGAGGTTCTAAAAACAAAATTAAAAAAAAAAAAAAAAAAAAAAACAGAAATCCTTGAAATGAAAGAAACAATAAACCAAATTAAAAGCTCAAATGAAAGCATCACCAACAGAGTAGACCACTTGGAAGATAGGACATGAGACAATGAAGACAAAATATATAATCTTGAAAAGAACATAGACCACACAGTGATAATGGTAAGAAACCATGAGCAGAACATTCAAGAAATATGGATAGCATAAAAAGACCAAATTTAAGTGTTATTGGGATAGAGGAAGACACAGAGGTCCAAACCAAAGGAATGAACAATCTATTCAATGAAATAGTATAAGAAAACTTTCCAAACATGAAGAATGAATTAGAAATCCAAATTCAAGAAGCCTACAGGATGCCGAATGTACAAAATCACAACTGACCTACACCAAGGCACATTATAATGAAAATGCCCAATACACAGAATAAGGAGAGAATTTTAAAAGCCACAAGAGAAAGAAATCAGATTACATATAGGGGAAAACCAATTAGGATAACGGCAGATTTTTCAACACAGACCCTAAAAGCTAGAAGATCCTGGAACAACATAACATATATCAAGCTCTGAAAGAAAATGGGTGCCAACCAAGAATCTTGTATCCATCAAAATTAAGCTTTAGGCTTGAAGATGAAATAAAAACCTTCCATGATAAACAAAAGTTAAAAGAATGTATAGCTAGAAAAATCAAAACCACCCTAAGATACCATCTCACTCCAGTAAGATTGGCAGCCATTATGAAGTCAAACAACAACAAGTGCTGGCGAGGATGTGGGGAAAAGGGTACACTTGTACACTGCTGGTGGGACTGCAAATTGGTGCAGCCAATTTGGAAAGCAGTATGGAGATTTCGTGGAAAGCTGGGAATGGAACCACCATTTGACCCAGCTATTCCCCTTCTCGGTCTATTCCCTAAAGACCTAAAAAGAGCATGCTACAGGGACACTGCTACATCGATGTTCATAGCAGCACAATTCACAATAGCAAGACTGTGGAACCAACCTAGATGCCCTTCAATAGACGAATGGATAAAAAAAAATGTGGCATTTATACACAACGGAGTATTACTCTGCATTAAAAAATGACAAAATCATAGAATTTGCAGGGAAATGGATGGCATTAGAACAGATTATGTTAAGTGAAGCTAGCCAATCCCTAAAAAACAAATGCCAAATGTTTTCTTTGATATAAGGAGAGTAACTAAGAACAGAGTTGGGAGGAAGAGCATAAGAAGAAGATTAACATTAAACAGGGATGAGAGGTGGGAGGGAAAAGGAAAGAGAAGGGAAATTGCATGGAAATGGAAGGAGACCCTCATGGTTATACAAAATTACATACAAGAGGAAGTGAGGGGAAAGGGGGAAAAAAACAAGGGGGAGAAATGAATTACAGTAGATGGGGTAGAGAGAGAAGATGGGAGGGGAGGGGATGGGGGATAGTAGAGGATAGGAAAGGCAGCAGAATACAACAGACACTAGTATGGCAATATGTAAAACAGTGGATGTGTAACCGATGTGATGCTGCAATCTGTATACGGGGTAAAAATGGGAGTTCATAACCCACTTGAATCAAAGTGTGAAATATGATTTGTCAAGAACTATGTAATGTTTTGAACAACCAACAATAAAAATTTTTAAAAAATAGAAAAAAAAATAAAAATAAATAAAATTTTTTTTTAATTTTTTTTATTGGTTGTTCAAAACATTATAAAGCTCTTGACATATCATATTTCATACATTAGATTCCAGTTGGTTATGAACTCCAAATTTTACCCCAAATACAGATTGCAGAATCACATCGGTTACACATCCACATTTTTACATAATGCCCTATTAGTAACTGTTGTATTCTGCTACCTTTCCTATCCTCTACCATCCCCCCTCCCTCCCCTCCCATCTTCTCTCTCTACCCCATCCACTGTAATTCATATCTCTCCTTGTTTATTTTCCCATTCCCCTCACAACCTCTTATATGTAATTTTGTATAACAATGAGGGTCTCCCTCCATTACCATGCAATTTCCCTTTTCTCTCCCTTTCCATCCCACCTCATGTATCTGTTTAATGTTAATCTTTTCTTCCTGCTCTTCCTCCCTGCTCTGTTCTTAGTTGCTCTCATTATATCAAAGAAGACATTTGGTATTTGTTTTTTTTAGGGATTGGCTAGCTTCACTAAGCATAATCTGCTCTAGTGCCATCCATTTCCCTGCAAATTCTATGATTTTGTCATTTTTTAGTGCTGCGTAATACTCCATGGTGTATAAATGCCACATTTTTTTTATCCATTCATCTATTGAAGGGCATCTGGGTTGGTTCCACAGTCTAGCAATTGTGAATTGTGCTGCTATGAACATCGATGTAGCAGTATCCCTGTAGTACGCTCTTTTAAGGTCTTCTGGGAAAAGTCCAAGAAGGGCAATAGCTGGGTCAAATGGTGGTTCCATTCCCAGCTTTCCCAGGAGTCTCCATACTGTTTTCCAGATTGGCCGCACCAGTTTGCAGTCCCACCAGCAATGTACAAGAGTACCCTTTTCCCCACATCCTCGCCAGCACTTGTTGTTGTTTGACTTCATAATGGCTGCCAATCTTACTGGAGTGAGATGGTATCTTAGGGTGGTTTTGATTTGCATTTCTCTGACTGCTAGAGATGGTGAGCATTTTTTCATGTACTTGTTGATTGATTGTATGTCCTCCTCTGAGAAGTGTCTGTTCAGGTCTTTGGCCCATTTGTTGATTGGGTTATTTGTTTTCTTATTGTTTAATTTTTTGAGTTCTTTGTATACTCTGGACATTAGGGCTCTATCTGAAGTGTGAGGAGTAAAAATTTGTTCCCATGATGTAGGCTCCCTATTTACCTCTTTTATTGTTTCTCTTGCTGAGAGAAAACTTTTCAGTTTAAGTAAGTCCCATTTGTTGATTTTTGTTATCAACTTTTGTGCTATGGGTGTCCTATTAAGGAATTTGGAGCCCGACCCTACAATATGTAGATCGGAGCCAACTTTTTCTTCTATCAGACGCAGAGTCTCTGATTTGATATCTAGCTCCTTGATCCACTTTGAGTTAACTTTTGTGCATGGCGAGAGGAGGGGATTCAGTTTCATTTTGTTGCATATGGATTTCCAGTTTTCCCAGCACCATTTGTTGAAGATGCTATCCTCCCTCCATTGCATGCTTTTAGCTCCTTTATCAAATATAAGATAGTTGTAGCTTTGTGGATTAGTCTCTGTGTCCTCTATTCTGTACCATTGGTCCACCCTCCTGTTTTGGTACCAGTACCATGCTGTTTTTGTTACTATTGCTCTGTAGTATAGTTTGAAGTCTGGTATCACTATACCGCCTGATTCGCACTTCCTGCTTAGAATTGCTTTTGCTATTCTGGGTCTTTTATTTTTCCATATGAATTTCATGATTGCTTTATCCATTTCTACAAGAAATGCCGTTGGGATTTTGATTGGCATTGCATTAAACCTATAGAGAACTTTTGGTAATATTGCCATTTTGATGATGTTAGTTCTGCCTATCCATGAACAGGGTATATTTTTCCATCTTCTAAGATCTTCTTCTATTTCTCTCTTTAGGGTTCTGTAGTTTTCATTGTATAAGTCTTTCACCTCTTTTGTTGGGTTGATTCCCAAGTATTTTATTTTTTTTGAGGATATTGGGAATGGAGTGGCTGTCCTCATTTCCATTTCAGAGGATTTGTCGCTGATATACAGGAATGCCTTTGATTTATGCGTGTTGATTTTATATCCTGCCATTTTGCTGAATTCATTTATTAGCTCTAATAGTTTCTTTGTAGACCCTTTTGGGTCTTCTAGGTATAGAATCATGTCATCTGCAAATAGTGATAATTTAAGTTCTTCCTTTCCTATTTTTATGCCTTTAATTTCTTTCGTCTGTCTAATTGCTCTGGCCAGTGTTTCGAGAACTATATTGAATAGAAGTGGTGATAGAGGGCATCCCTGTCTTGTTCCAGATTTTAGGGGGAATGCCTTCAATTTTTCTCCATTGAGAGTGATGCTAGCCTGAGGCTTAGCATAGATAGCTTTTACAATGTCAAGGTAAGTTCCTGTTATCCCTAGTTTTTCTAATGTTTTGAACATAAAGGGATGCTGTACTTTGTCGAATGCTTTTTCTGCGTCTATTGAGATGATCATATGGTTCTTATTTTTAAGTCTATTGATGTGGTGAATAACATTTATTGATTTCTGTATATTGAACCATCCTTGCATCCCAGGGATGAATCCTACTTGATCATGGTGCACAATTTTTTTGATGTGCCTTTGTATCCGATTCGCCAGAATTTTATTGAGGATTTTTGCATCTATGTTCATCAGAGATATTGGTCTGTAGTTTTCTTTCTTTGAGGTGTCTTTGTCTGGTTTTGGAATCAGGGTGATGTTGGCCTCATAGAATGAATTTGGCAGAGCTCCTTCTTTTTCTATTTCCTGAAATAACTTGAAAAGTATTGGTATTAATTCTTCCTTAAAGGTTTTGTAAAACTCCGCTGTATACCCATCAGGTCCTGGGCTTTTCTTGGTTGGAAGTCTTTTGATTGCTTCTTCTATTTCATCTATTGTTATTGGTCTGTTTAAGTTGTGAGTATCCTCCTGACTCAGTCTGGGCAAATCATATGACTTAAGGAATTTATCAATGTCTTCACTATCTTCTATTTTATTGGAATATAGGTTTTCAAAATAATTTCTAATTGTCTTCTGTATTTCTGTAGTGTCTGTTGTGATATTGCCTTTTTCATCCCGTATGTTAGTGATTTGAGTTCTCTCTCTTCTTCTCTTCGTTAGCATGGCTAAGGGTCTGTCGATCTTATTTATTTTTTCAAAGAACCAACTTTTAGTTTTGTTAATTTTTTCAATAGTTTCTTTTGTTTCAATTTCATTGATTTCCGCTCTGATTTTAATTATTTCTTGCCTTCTGCTACATTTGCTGTTGTTTTGCTCTTCCTTTTCTAGGGCTTTGAGATGAAGTGTGAGCTCATTTATTTGTTGGTTTTTCCTTTTTTTGAGGAATGACCTCCAAGCGATGAATTTCCCTCTTAAAACTGCTTTCATTGTGTCCCATAGATTCCGATATGTTGTGTCTGTATTTTCATTTATCTCTAAGAATTTTTTGATTTCTTCCTTTATGTCTTCTGTAACCCATTGATCATTCAGTAACATATTGTTCATTTTCCATGTGATGTAGGATTTTTCCTTCCGTCTTTTATCATTGATTTCCAGTTTCATTCCATTATGATCAGATAAAATGCATGGTATTATCTCCACCCCTGTATATTTACTGAGGGTTGCCCTATTGCATAATATATGGTCTATTTTTGAGGAGGATCCATGTGCTGCTGAGAAAAAAGTATATCCACTTGATGATGGTTGATATATTCTATATATGTCAGTTAAGTCTAGGTTGTTGATTGTGATATTGAGTTCTATAGTTTCTTTATTCAGCTTTTGTTTGGAGGATCTGTCCAATTGTGAGAGAGGTGTGTTGAAGTCACCCATAATTATTGTGTTGTGGTCTATTTGATTCTTGAACTTGAGGAGAATTTGTTTTATGAACGTCGCAGCACCATTATTTGGTGCATAAATATTGATAATTGTTATGTCTTGTTGGTGAATGGTTCCTTTTAACAGTATATAATGTCCTTCCTTATCCCTTTTGATTAATTTAGTCTTGAAGTCAATTTTATTCGATATGAGGATGGCCACCCCTGCTTGCTTACGAGGACCGTGTGCATGGTATATTTTTTCCCAACCTTTCACCTTCAGCCTGTGTATGTCTTTTCCAATCAGATGTGTCTCCTGGAGGCAGCATATTGTTGGATTTGTTTTTTTAATCCATGTTACCAGCCTATGTCGCTTTATTGGAGAGTTTAAGCCATTAATGTTTAGAGTTGCTATTGATATATGGTTTGTACTTCCAGCCATGTTTGATTATTTATCTTCTTTTTTTTTTTTTAAATTTAGTTTGTTTCTCCATGGTTAGCTTCCCCCCGCCCTCTGTCTTTATAGAGGCACTTCCCACTGATGGTTTTGGTTATTGTTTGAGGAAACAAAAAACAACAATGAAAATCAGCAGAGGAAGGTAGTACACTAAATGAAAAACTATTCAAAGGAGAAAATACACCAAGTCAACCAAGTCAAGTTAAATAACAATAATAAACAATTATGGCTGGGAATACAAACCATGTCTCAATAGTAACCCTGAATAGCTTAAACTCACCAATCAAAAGATATAGGCCAGCAGATTGGATTAAAAAAGACCCAACAATATGCTGCCTCCAGGAGACTCATCTGATAAGAAAAGACATACACAGACTGAAGGTGAAAGGTTGGGACAAATCATACCATTCACATGGACGGCGGAAGCAAGCAGGGGTTTCCATCCTTGTATGAAATAAAGTAGATTTCAAGCCAAAGTCAATCAAAAGGGATAAAATGGACATTACATACTGCTCAAGGGAACCATACACCAACAAGACATGACAATCATAAGTATACATGCCCCAAACAATGGTGTAACTATGTTCATCAAACAAATTCTTCCAAGTTCATGAGTCAAATTGATCACAACACAATAATCATGGGTTACTTTAACACACCTCTCTCACCACTGGATAGATATTCAAAACAAAAGTTGAATAAAGAAACTATAGAACTCAATAATAAGAGCAATAACTTAGACTTAACTGACATATATAGAATGTTTTCACCTGCATCAAGCAAATATACTTTCTTCTTAGCAGCACATGGATCCATCTCTGCCGCAGTCTGGCTGGGCACAATCAGGAGCCACTTATCAAAAGAAACTAACTTTATTTTTAGAACCACACACGCCAAACAAAACAGCCTCTCAGGAAAAACCCTCAGAGCCTCAACTGCCACCACCGGCTTTCCACAAGCCTCTCTCTCCCCCACCAGCTTCTCTCCACCTCCCACAATCCTCCTGCTCTTGAGGCCGATTGGCTGGGTCACGTGGCTCGCACGGGGAGAGACTGAGGGTAAGTGAAACTGCTCGCCCCTGAGGGCAGGGCGAGAGGATGGGTAGCCATTTTAAGATTCCTCTTTTATTTTGCTTCACTTTTGTTTTAAGTTGCCTGTCCCTGGAGATGAGTGAGACGGAAGAAAAACCGCTCACATCTGAGGAAAAACTATTTATGTCTGAGGAACAGATAGGGAGAAAGGACGGATGCCCATGTCAGGAGGATAGAAAGGCTATAATGACTTTTTGTTGTTCCCTTTTTATTTCATTCTGTCTCGGTTTTGTTTGGCGTCATCTTGTTGGGTTGTATTATAGTAGAAATATGGGATCAGAAATTAGTAAAAAACAAACTGAAAGAGTGTTAAGTAAATTGTTAGAGGAAGGAGGCATCCCAGTAAAATCAAGAGCAGTCAGGGCATACGTTGATACAATACAAAAATGTAGCCCATGGCTTTTTAAGGAGGAGTTGTTAAATATATCACAATGGAACCATCATGGTGAAGATTTAAAAAGAATAGAAAAGGAAAGCCCAGGGACTCTGCCAGTTGGCACATTGCCATTGTGGACATTCGTATCTTGTTTGCTTAGTCCAAAGCCTTCAGTTCAGACAATGGTAGAGGAAGGAGAAGACATAATGATTCAAGTAAAAGAGAAGGTCTCTCAAGTTAGTCAGACAGAGGAAAAGATTCAAGTAAAAGAGAAGGTCTCTCAAGTTAGTCAGACAGAGAAAGAAAGTGTAAAACAGAAAAAGCCATCAGGGGGAAAGTTACAACAGGAGACTGCTACTAACACCTTTCTATCACCAGAGGGTGTAAGTGTCCAACCAACAGCACCACCTCTACAGGAGACTGCTACTAACACCTTTCTATCACCAGAGGGCGTAAGTGTCCAACCAACAGCGCCACCTCCATATGCTGGGAGGCCCCCAACCCCCGCAGTTGATAGTTGGGATCCTGAGACAAGATCTCAAATATTAACATGCCCTGTATTTGAGGCAGGAGGGCAGCGATTTTACCAAGTTTTAAATTTCAAAACAGTGAAGCAGCTAAAAGAGGCTGTAACAACCTATGGTCCTCAAGCACCCTTCACTGTAAGCATGGTCGAATCCATTAACAACTTGAACATGACGCCAGCAGATTGGGCTAATATGTGTAAAGCTGTGCTAAATGGAGGACAATACCTGTTATGGAAGGTTGCCAATGAGGAATTTTGCAAGGAGACGGCTAGGCGAAATGCAGCAGCTGGTTATCCTCAGAGAAATCTAGATATGTTGTTAGGAAAGGGACCTTATGAGGATCAGCAGCAACAAATTGCATATGATCCTGGCGTATACGCACAAATTGCTGCAGATGCAATTAAGGCATGGAAGACTTTACAAGGACATGGAGGTTTACAAGGTCAATTATCTAAGGTAATACAAGGAGCTAATGAACCTTATGCTGAATTTGTAGATAGGCTTATTCAAACAGCTACCAGAGTTTTTGGGAATACAGAACAAGCAATGCCATTACTAAAACACCTGGCTTATGAGCAAGCGAATCGTTGGTGCAGAGATATCATTAGACCATGGAAACATGAAGATTTAAACACATATATTAAATTATGTAGAGACATTAATGAACAAGAGCAAGTCGTGGCAGCTGCAGTAAAACAGGCTTTAGATGCCAGAGACATTAATGAACAAGGGCAAATTGTGGCAGCTGCAGTAAAACAGGCTTTAGATGCCAGGCCAAGAACATGCTACAATTGTGAACAAACAGGACATTTTAAAAGGAATTGCCCCATTGGAGGAGGGTTTAACAAAACTAGGTATCAAAGGAGTAGAATACCAGGTATTTGCCCACGGTGCCGTAGAGGGAGACATTGGGCTAATGAATGCCGTTCTCAAACCACCATAGAGGGTACTCCATTATCAAAAAACGAACAAGGACCAGGTGTTTATCCACGATATCGTGGAGAAAGGCATCGGGCTCCATTGCCAAAAAATGGACAGGGGGGCCCAATGCTCCGGGGCCCAAAACCACAAATATACGGAGCACTGGAGGAACCCAGCAACCCCATCAGGGTAGTGCCCAGGACACATTGTCCATCAGATCCCTCATCAGACAAACCAGAGGGAGCACAGGGTTGGACATCTGCGCCTCTGCCAGAGCAGTACTAACTCCAGAGATGGGAGTTCAAATCATTCCCACAGGGGTGAAAGGACCTCTTCCCAAAGGAACAGTAGGCTTATTATTGGGACGCAGCTCTTCTACTCTAAAAGGACTTATGATGAGTCCTGGGGTAATTGATCCTGATTATGAAGGTGAAATAAAAATTATAGCCAGTTCTCCAAAGGGTATATCAGTAATTTCACCAGGAGATAGAATAGCACAGTTACTAATAATACCCAGCCTACATGATAAATTTTCCAGTCGTACTGTAGAAAGAGGTTCCAAGGGATTAGGCTCCACAGGTGTAGATTGGGCTATGCTTTCTTTAAATTTAGATTCTCGCCCCATGCTAAAACTAAATATTCAAGGACATGAATTTAATGGGCTACTGGATACAGGTGCAGACCTTAGCATCATCTCTCGTCAAGAATGGCCAAAACATTGGCCATTACAACAAGCCACTCAAACGCTTCGAGGCCTAGGAGTGGCAACTAATCCCCGTACGGGCCACCAAATGCCGCAGTCTGGCTGGGCACAATCAGGAGCCACTTGTCAAAAGAAACTAACTTTATTTTTAGAACCACACACGCCAAACAAAACAGCCTCTCAGGAAAAACCCTCAGAGCCTCAACTGCCACCACCGGCTTTCCACAAGCCTCTCTCTCCCCCACCAGCTTCTCTCCACCTCCCACAATCCTCCTGCTCTTGAGGCCGATTGGCTGGGTCACGTGGGCGGAGCCAAAAAAGTCCCCCAATGAGCAGCTCCGTGGTCTGAAAGGGCAGGGAAACAGCCCAATGAGCATCACCGCAGAGGAGCCAATCAGCTAGATGTTGCTGGGGCCGAGGAGCCAATCAGCTAGATGTTGCTGGGGCCGCTGTGAGCCAATCATCAGCCAGCAGCTGGAAGTTTGCTGGCAGCTGGAAGTTTGCTGGGGCCCCTTTGGCTGTGGCTCTCAACACATCTCTAAAATAGACCATATACTATGCCACAAAACAACTCTTAGCAAATACAAAAAAGTAGAGATACTACCATGTATTTTATCAGACCATAATGGATTGAAATTGGAATTCAATGACAAAATAAAAAATAAAAATTACTCCAACACCTGGCGACTAAAAAATATGCTAGTGAATGAACAATAGGTTGCAGAAGACATCAAAGAGGAGATTAAAAAATTCTTAGAGGTAAATGAGAACATAGACACAACATATCGAAATCTCTGGGACACTATGAAAGCAGTTCTAAGAGGAAAGTTCATTGCATGGAGTTCATTCCTTAAAAGAAGAAACAGTCAACAAATAAATGACCTACTTTACCTCTCAAAGCCCTAGAAAAAGAAGAACAAATCAACATCAAAAGCAATAGAAGGCAAGAAATAATTAAAATTAGAGCCGAAATCAATGAAACCAAAACAAAACAAACAATTGAAAAAATTGGCAAAACAAAAAGTTGGTTCTTTGAAAAAATAAGAAAAATTGATAGACTCTTAGCTATGCTAATGAAGAGAGGGAGAGAGAGAACTCAAATTACCAGCATACATGATGAAAAAGGTAATATCACAATAAACACTACAGAAATACAGAGGATAATTAGAAAGTATTTTGAAAACTTCTACTCCAATAATATAGAAGATATTGAAGGCACTGAAGAATTTCTTAACTCATACGACTTGCCCAGATTGAATCAGGAAGATATACACAATTTAAGCAGACCAATATCAAGTGATGAAATAGAAGACACCATCAGAAGCCTACCAACCAAGAAAAGCCCAAGAACAGATGGTTACACAGCCGAGTTCTACAAGACCCTTAAAGAAGAACTAATACCAATATGCACTTCAATTTATTTCAGGAAATAAAAAAAGAGGCAGCACTTCCAGACTCATTCTATGAGGCCAATATCACCCTGATACCAAAACCAAGCAAAGACACATCAAAGAAAGAAAACTTTAGACCAATATCTCTAATGAACATAGATGCAAAAATTCTCAATAAAATTCTGGCAAATTGAATACAAAAACATATCAAAAAGATTATGCACCATGATCAAGTGGGATTCATCTCAGGGATGCAAGGTTGGTTCAACATAAGGAAATCAACAAATGTAATTCATCACATCAATAGACTCAAAGATGAGAATCATACGATCATCTCAATAGATGCAGAAAAAGCATTTGACAAAATACAGCACCCCTTCATGTTCAAAACACTAGAAAAACTAGGGATAACAGGAACATATCTCAACATCATAAAGGCTATCTACGCTAAGCCCCAGGCCAACATCATTCTAAATGGAGAAAAATTGAAGGCATTCCCTCTAAAAACTGGAACAAGACAGGGATACCCTCTTTCCTCACTTCTATTTAACATAGTCCTTGAAACACTAGCCAGAGCAATTAGACAAAAGAAATTAAAGGGATACGTATAGGAAAAGAAGAACTTAAATTAGCACTATTTGATGGCAATATGATTTTATACCTAGAAGACCCAAAAAGCTCCACCAGAAAACTTCTAGAACTAGTAAATTAATTCAGCAAAGTAGCAGGTTTTAAAATCATAAATCAAATGCATTTCTGTATATCAGTGACAAATCCTCTGAGAGGGAAATGAGGAAAACTACCCCATTTTAGAATCAAAAAATAAAATAAAATACTTAGGAATCAACTTAATGAAAGAGGTGAAAGGTCTATACAATGAAAACTACAGAATCCTAAAGAAAGAAATCAAAGAAGACCTTATAAGATGGAAAGATCTACCTTGCTCTTGGATAGACAGAATTAATATTATTAAAATGACCATACTACCAAAAGAACTATACAGATTTAATGCAATTCCAATCAAAATCCTAATGGCATTCCTCATAGAAATAGAAAAAGCAATCATGAAATTCATCTGGAAAAAATCAGAGAACCCAGAATAGCTAAAGCAATCCTTAGCAGGAAGAGTGTAGCAGGTGGCATCACTATACCAGACCTTAAACTATACTACAGAGAAATAGTAACAAAAACAGCATGGTGTTGGCACCAAAACAGACTGGTAGACCAATGGTACAGAATAGAGGACATACATTGGAGAAAAGATAGTCTCTTCAACAAATGGTGCTGGGAAAACTGGAAATCCATATGCAATAAAATGAAATTAAACCCCTATCTCTCACCATACACAAAACTCAACTCAAAGTGGATCAAGGACCTAGGCATTAAACCAGAGACCCTGCATCTAATAGAAGAAAAAGTAGGCCCTAATATCCATCATGTGGGATTAGGCCCCAACTTCCTTAATAAGACTCCTATAGCACAAGAATTAAAACCAAGAATCAATAAATGGGATGGACTCAAACTAAAAAGTTTCTTCTCAGCAAAAGAAACAATCTGTGAGGTGAACAGAGAGCCTACATCTTGGAAGCAAATTTTTACCCCTCACACATCAGACACAGCGCTAATCTCTAGGGTATATAAAGAACTCAAAAAGCTAAACACCAAAAAAAACAAATCAATCAATAAATGGACCAAGGACATGAACAGACACTGCTCAGAAGATGATATTCAATCAACAAATATATGGAAAAATGTTCATTATCTCTGGCAATTAGAGAAATGCAAATCAAAACTACTCTAAGATACTACCTCACTCCAGTCATAAAGGCAGCCATTATGAAGACAAACAACAATAAGTGTTGGTGAGGATGTGGGGGAAAAGGCACACTCATACATTGCTGGTGAGACTGCAAATTGGTGCAGCCAATATGGAAAGCAGTATGGAGATTCCTTGGAAAACTTGGAATGGAACCACCATTTGACCCAGCTATCCCACTCCTCAATCTCTACCCAAAGGAGTTAAAAACAGCATACTACAGGGACACAGCCACATCAATGTTTATAGCAGCACAATTCACAATAGCTAAACTGTGGAACCAACCTAAATGCCCTTCAATAGATGAATGGATTAAAAAATGTGGCATAGGGGCTGGGATTGTGGCTCAGTGGTAGAGCACTCGCCTCACAAGTTCGAGACCCTGGGTTCGATCCTCAGCACCATATGCAAAAATAAACAGTGAAATAAAGGTGTTGTGTCCAACTACAACTAAAAAATAAATATTAAAAAATGTGGCATATATACTCAATGGAATATTACTCAGCAATAAAAGAGAATAAAATCCTGGCATTTGCAGGTAAATGGATGCAGTAGGAGAAGATAATGCTAAGTGAAGGTAGCCAATCCCCCAAAAAACAAATGCTGAATGTTTTCTATGATATAAGGTGACTGACCCATAGTGGGGTAGGGATGGAGAGCATGGGAGGAATAGATGAACGCTAGATAGGGCAGAGGGGTGGGAGGGGAAGGGAGGGGGCAGGGGGTTAGCAATGATGGTGGAATGTGATGGACATCATTATACAAAGTACATGTATGAAGACATGAATTGGTGTGAACATACTTTATATACAAATCGTGCTCTATACGTGTAATAAGAATTGTAATGCATTCTGCTGTCATGTATTTAAAAAATAAAAGCAATTAAAAACAAAAGAAGCAATATGGTCAAAATGCTTCTGATTTCGATTGAAATGATATACCTACAGATCCAAGAGGATCAAATAACCCAAAGAAAAGGGACATGAAGAAAATCACGCCAGAGTACATCATAACAAAACTGATGAAATCCAGTGACAAAGAGAAAAATCACACAAGCAGCCGGCGACAGAAAAGTACACTTTACATGGAGAGGAAGAGACCCGAGAATAGCAAGAGCCTTCTAATCATAAATCATGTGAGCCAAGCCAGGAGACAAGAGAGGGGGGATCTTTAAAGTGTCAAAAGATAAAATTTTAAAGCTAGAAGTCTATACTTAGCAAAAATGTCTTTCAAAATGTAAAGGTAAATCTGAGAGTTTGATTTCAGACTTAAACAGCTGAGACAACTCACCACTAGCAGAAGATTCATTACTCACACTCCAGGAAATGTGCTAATGGAATTCCTTCAGGAAGAAATAAAATGATGCCAAGCGGATTCTGGATCCAAAGGAAGGAAAACAGAGCAACAGAAATATCCAAGTATGTGGATAAATGTAAAATATGTGTATTCTGGTATTTAATCCAGTTAGAAGACAGTGGGCCATTTGTAAAGCATTGTGGGGTTTATGGCATGTGCAGAAGTAAAGTAGAGAAGGGGCTGAGGATGTAGCTCAGGGGTAGAGCTCTTGCCTGGCGAGCGTGAGGCCCTGGGTTCAATCCCCAGCACCAGGAAGAAAAAAAGAATTAAAGAAGAGGGAAGTGAAAGTTGCAAGATTCTTATACATGAAGTAGTGTGATGTTATCTGAAGACAGACTGTGATAAATTAAGAATGCATATTGTATTGTAAATGCCAACTATTTATATGTATCAAAACAAAGAGATGGGGTTAGTAAGATAATAGTGGAGATAAAAACAGAACCATAAAAAATAAACAAAAGAAAGGGAAAAAAAGAAGAAGAAGAAGAAGAGGAGGAGAAGGGATAAACATTAAATAAACAGCAAGATGCCTGATTTAAATCCAACCAAATCACTAATCATATTAAATGTAAATGATCACAACACTCCAGTTCAAAGGCAAAACTTTCCAGACTTATTTAAAAACGATATTCATACATATTCTGTCTACAAGAAACCCAGGTAAACATAAGACAGACAGTTAAAGGTAAAGGAAAAGGAAGAAGATAAACTATGTAGACAATAATCAAAAGCAAGCTGAAGTAAGTGAAGTGGTACATGCCTGTAATCCCAGCAGCTCAGGAGGCTGAGACAGGAGGATCACAAGTTCAAAGTCAGACTCCGCTGATAGACCCAACCTGATCTTATCTTAAAATTGGGAGCAATCTCGCCACAAAGCCATGAAAAGATAATTTCGGCTTTACTATAAATTACTGCAAATTCTGAATCTGCTTGGAATGCCTGCCCGTGCCTTGAACTCACCCATGCCTGGCTCTCTGACCAGAGAGCAGCCCTCTCTGAAACTTTAGTGACACCTCATAAATATTGGCCTTCCCTGGTCAGACAACGACCCTCTTTGAGGCTATAATGGTCCTCATAAATTCTGATGTTGGGGCCAGCAAAAAATGTAAACTACCATTAGTGTGATGCTCGTCAAAGTTCTGTTATCTGTAACCCCCCTTTGTGTAACTTTCTGGGCTATAAAGCTGGGCTGCAGAAAGCTGGGGTGCTGTCTAGTTCCCGCTGTTTTGGGAGGGAGAGGCAGCCCAGCCGGTCGAAATAATAAGCTTGCTTTAATTTGATTTTAATTGGAGTCAGTGGTCTTTTCTTGCGTCCTGGTCTAACACAGCAACTCAGTGAGGCTCTAAGCAGCTCAGCCAGACCCTGTCTCTACATAAAACATAAAAAAGGGCCGGGGATGTGGCTCAGTGGTTAAGTGACCCCGGGTTCAATCCAAAAGAATTTAACAATCCTCAAGATGCTAGGCCCGTTAACAGAGCTTCAAGGTAGGGAAAGTGTGGACAGAAATGAAAGGAGTGGGTGAATCTGAAATTACAGTTGGAGATTTCAACCCTGTTTTCTCAATAATTTATAGAACAAAGAGAAGATCAGTACAATATGGAATCCCTTGAACAACATGGCTGCCCAGCTCCAGTTGGGTGATGTTTACAGCACACTCCACCCAACAGAAGCAGAAACTTTTTTTTCATATTCCAGCTCACCAAAACAGCTCCCAATAAATGTATAAGAGTCGAAATCATACAGTATTTCTCTATCTACAATGAAATTAATATGGAAATCAATAACAAAAAATATATATATAAGGAAAATTCACAAAGGTTTGGAAAGTAAACAACACATTTGTAAATACCCCGTTGGCCAAAGAAGTAATGACAGGAGAAATTAGCAAACATTCTGAAGATACTCAAAATGAAGTACATCCCAGCAGCTCGGGAGACTGAGGCAGGAGGATCACGAGTTTCAAAGCCAGCCTCAGCAACTTAGCAAGACCCTGTCTCAAAAAATATATATAAAATAAAAATAAAAAGGGCTGGGGATGTGGCTCAGTGGTTAAGAGCCCTGGATTCAATCCCACTACAAAAAAAAAAAAAAAAGAAAATGAAATACAACATATCAAAATCCATGAGCAGCAACTACAGAAGTATCCAGAGGGAGATTTATAAAATCAAAAACTTGTTCTATAAATAATAAAGAAATAAAGGTCTTATATCAGGGACCTAAGAATCTATTTTAAGAAATAAACTCAAGGAGAAAAAAGGAAATCATATTATACACAATATATTATATATTATACATGATACAATACTACATAATATATGTTATAATACATGTTATATTTTATATTACATATAATTTTATATATTTTATGTGTATATGTATGTGTGTACATATGTGTGTGTGGTTGGGTATAGATACACATAAAATCAGTGAAAACAAAAAGCTGGTTCTTTGAAAAGATCAATAAAATGGATAACCTTCAGCCGGGCATATTAGAAAATAAAGTGACCTCAGTTGTCAACATCAGGTCCATGTGGCGTGCATAGGTTATATGTAAATACTACGCATCTTATGTAAGGAACTTGTGCATTTGTGAATTTTGGTCTCCATGGTGGGTACTGCAACCAATCTCCTGACTGAGGGCTGACTATATTATGTGTCAGTAGTATGAGTGCTTAGGCACATGATCTTAGTTGCCCCTCCAGATGGCCCTATGGAATAGGAACTTTTATGCTTGGGCAGCTGAAGCTCAGGGAGGGATGTCTCTGATCTCAAGTCACAGATCTGTGAGTGGCTGAGCCAGGCGCCATGCTTAGATTTGTGTGCTGGTCCTGGCTGGACTGCTCCCCAGCTGTGTTGGCAGCAAGCCTCATGACTCTGTACTGTCGTAGTGTGGATCGGCACTGCTTTCTTCCTTCTCATTTTCCCTCTTTTCTCTTGTTATCATTGCAAAATGATTCCCATCATCTTGGCTGACAACCAAAAGGAAGTGCTGTTACATCGATATAAAGGATGTGAAAAATAAAATAGTAAAAACTCAGTGTTACTCAGCTCTAAAAAAAAAAAAAAGAAATCGAATGCCTCGTTTAAAACCTTCTCACAAAGAAGAAAACTTCCGGCTCAGACGGCTTCAGAAGCAAATTCTGCCAAACATGTACAAGGAAGACGATACCCAGTCTTCACAATATCTTCCAGAAAGTAGAGGAAGAAAGAACTTCCCGACAATCCTTGACATCTGTGGGGAGGAGAAGGACAAAGGGACCCAGAGGCCCTGGTGGTGTCCCTCCCAGATCTGCAGCTCAGGCTACTCCCCGCAGGGAGTCAGCTCTAGACCCTGAGCAGAGGCAGCTGCAGACATGGGGCTGCTGGGTAGGAGTGATCCACCACGGCCTGGGTTTTGAAAGGCTGCACTCTGCGGGTGAAGGCCCGGTAGGTGGGTGCCTGCAGCCTAAGGGTGCCTAACAGAAAGCACAGGAGGAGGGAGGCATCTCGTGTTCAAGTGGCTATTGCAGGCTGGTACTAGTTAAAACTCATTAGATTTAGCATCTTAACTAATCCATAGAACAAATTTATGAATGGCATTACTGTCCCCACTTGATAAATGAGGAACCTGATACCCGAAGACATTAACTAACTCCTCTAGGGTCACACAGCAAGTGGCAGAGCTGAGATTACAATCCAGCTCCCTCAGATCTCAGATCCCACGCGTCTAAATGCATTTGGTCTTCGGGGTCTAACACTATCCCCTGTTCCCTGGGAGGTGAAGGCATTCAGGCAGATCATCCTCCCGGGGGCCCCCCCTGGGGCTGCAGCATAAACACCATCAGATTTTAAGAACCCACCCACACCGACAGGGATGACAGGAAGTTACTTTTAGTTGATTTTTATATACACATTTCAACTGCTTTCTAAGATTGCCCAATGTTGCAACAGGTACAATGAAATGCTTTTGAAAGAGAACATTCAAGAGTCGAAGGCAAGGGAAATGTGGTATGCAATATACCTGTGGCCCCCAAACTCAGGGCATAGCCTCCTGCAGCGACTCGAAGCATGACCACTGTGAACCACACCTCTGGTCTTCATAAGAACCTGCACTGGCACCAAGGCAGGATGGAACTGGAATCCACAGATGTCCCCTTGCTGTCAGCAAGGCCATCGTGAACCAGGGGACAAGCCACCTCGACTTAACAGTGTTTAATGGCTACTTGATCTTTTTTTTTTTTTCTTTCTTTCTGTTTTTTTTTTTTGGTACCAGGGATTGAAGCCAGAGGCTCTTAACCACTGAGCCACATCCTCAGCCCTTTTATATATTTTATTTAGACACAGGGTCTCACTAAGTTGCTGAGGCTGGCTTTGAACTTGCGAACCTCCTGAGAACACACCAACCTCCTCCGGATCCTGGCCAGCACTGTGTGGACTCTGTCACTGTACCACCTGAACTTCTCCTTGGTGATGTTGACGTGGACCAAGCTCCCATCCTTCCAGGCAGCGTGGATGAAATTGTTGCAGTATTTTGCATGGACTGTCTTCTTCTTGCTCTCCTAAGGTAGGGGCAAGGACAGAAACCACTCAGAAACCATTCAGAGAAGAAAGGTCCCCAGGATGATACCTCTACCTCTGCCTTATTAAAATGGCCCTTTGTACTCATCCCCACCATCAAATCATTCAATCATTAATTCACATATACACGCCCTTGGGCCTGCTCCACAGGGTGCTAGGTGTCATGCACAGTGGTCAGAAAGACATGCATGGTCCCATCTGTGCCCCAGAGGAGCCAATGATTCCAGCAGGAGGGAGACAGTACACACACACACACACACACACACACAGAGAGAGAATAGAGAGAGCGAGAGAACAAACAGATTATTAGATAACCCAGGACCTGGTACTGGGTTGAGACAGAGGGGACTAAGAAAATCTCAACAAAGAAGAAAGCTCACAGTGTGCCGGAGGGCCAGGGAGACCATGCTGAAGGAGGTGGGGCTTGAGAGTCCCCCCAAAACCTCTTTCCATGTCTGCTCCCAGCCACCAATGAAGCCAGGGAGCCAAGAACCCCCTCCCACATCTAGTGCCCTAGATGGGATATACAGACCTGGCTCAAGGACAGAGGTTCCCACAAGGACTGCTCTCATCAGTGACATGATCTGTCCCTACTCCATGCCAGGTACCAGGAATACAATGCACATCAAAGACCCCTGAACTTGCCCGCATGGAGCTCACACTAGCAGGGGAGGAGCCAGATCATGAGCCAAGCAGAATGTGGTAGGTCAGAAGATGCCCAGGGTTTGGGAGAAAAATATGGTAGGGAAGGAGAAGAGAGATTGCCAGGCCAGAGGGCAGAGGGCAGGACAGGTTAAAACTGCGGGGAAAAACTTCATGGAGAAGGTGAAATAGGAGCAAAGACCTGAAGGAGCCAGGCGGCCACAGGCAGGCCCCGGGGGGAGTTGGAGAGCTGAGTTTGCCTGTCGTGTTTGTGGGACCTTGGGAAGACCAGCGTAGCCAGAGAGTGGGCAAGGGAAGAAAGTGTGAGACGAAGGTGGAAACGCACAAGGAAAAGGGCCGACTCCAGAAAGCCTGGTGGCTGATGGAGAGGGAGCCCCTCTGGATGGGAGTGGGTCCAGGAGGGCACTGGAGGAGAATGGAAGGGGAGGAGAGAGGGCGTGTCTACAAGTCCTTTGAGGAACTGAATTCTAAAGAGAAGCCAAGGAATGAAACAAATGAAGCAAAACCAGAAGCAGATATGAGTCCAATTAAAAAACAAAACAAAACAGAAACTGGCCCAAGATGGGAGTTTATGCATGGGGAAATGACAACAATGGGGACAGGAGCAGTTTACCAAATGCAGATCTGCTGATGGAAAGCTCTAGAGACAGGGCATTATTGCTGTGAGGCAGAAAGAGGAGAACGAATGAACGAGGGCAGAGAGAGACCAGCGAAGAGGTGAGGGAGTCCCAGCCATTGCCAGCCAGTCCCCTCCACAGAGGCCCACATCAGCCTGGCTGCCCAATCTTGTCCTGGCACCTCCAGAACCACGGATGAAATAAAGATTTCCTCTTTATAAGTTAAAAATAATGATTAAAAAAAAAAAAAGATGAGGGAGTGGGGCAATTGTCCTTGTCCCTTAGAGACAGACAAAGGAGAGAAGAAAAGAAACAGAGGCAGAGCCCACTGGGCAGACACAGCTTCTATCTGCCTTATCCACATCCCAATTTTAGGGTTGAATTCATTTTGGGGACTCATAGTCTAAATACTAGAAGTAGAACTATCCTTTTTCCCCCTAATACAACATCATTATGTGGGGATATTTTCCAAAATCGGTGTTTGCGGAAAAGAAGAGCTGTACTACATCATTCTCAACCTTTGCCATGTTATTATTAGCACAAAAAAAAAATTTGAGGCAAAAGACCCCTTTTATAAGGCAAATTCTTCAAGCTGACCCCCTAAAATGTCATTTAAATGGTCAAGAAACAGTAAGGAAGAAATCGGTCCTAGAGCTAGCTCTGGGCCTAACACGTGGTCACGGCTCATGGCTGACCACAGCCAAATCAACAGGGATTAATAGTTTTTAAATATCCAGGGTCTAATGTATTTCTAAAATGGAAATTTAGTTATGTATGATTTCCTGATCATTACTGACTGACTAATGTCTATTAAACTAGAAAACTGTGCTGGGGCGGTGGAGTGGGGGGGGACACAAATGAGATCTTCCCTGCACGGCAGCAATGACTCTGCATCCTAGGATATGCCAGGAAACAGGTCTTGCATTCTGCATTTTTCTAATTCAATTGCATTCTGCATTTTTCTAATTCAATTGCATTCTGCATTTTTCTAATTTAAACTTTATATTTTTCTCCTGCAGTTTGTTGTAAGCACGCGGCAGCAAGAGAACAAGGACACAACTTGGTGAGACTGAAGCGGCTAGAGGGAAACAGCCCTTCCCGGGGCCCAGTGGTCAGCCACACAAGACACATCAAAGAGACAGGAGTCTCCCCTGCCTGGATCTATGTAGGTCTCAGTGGTGACCCTGATGTCAAGCGGAGCCTCCATACTGTGTTTGAGGAGGGCTTTGGTTCCCTCCCCACTTGGCTCCGTGGAGCTCAGTATCCAGCAGGTCTGCTCTGGTTGGCATTTTGACTCTCACCTCTTGGTGTGGACCTGGGACTTCACCACCTCCTAAAATGGCTTTTCTCAGGTTTTAAGAATCTGGAAGGCTCAATTTATCCTGATTTTCTTTCATATTGGGACACTTCTTAAGTCTTTCTCTACTTCTAAACTTTTGATCTCAAGTCTTTTGGTTCCTTTTCTACATGTGGCTATTTCTCAAAGTGCAGTCCCTGGTCTAGTGGCTTCAGGGTCCTCTGGGGACTGTCACTTGCAAGGTTTGAATATGGCTCATCCCCACCACGTTGAGACTTGGTCCCCAATGTGGCGGTGTAGGGAGGTGGGGGCCTCTAAGAGGAGATGACGTTGTTAAGAGAGATTGGGTTTTTCTTGTGGGATTAACTCTCTGAGAACTGGGTTATTTACCCCTGGAGTGGATTGTCATAAAGAGGCAGCTACCCCTCAGTCTCTCAAATGGGTGCTTTTACACCTGCACCCACTTTCCTTCTTTTCTGCCATGAATTGACACAGCGTGAGGACCTCACCAGAAACCAAGCAGGTGCCAGCACCATGCTCTTTGATCTGAAGAACTGTAAGATAAATAAACTTTTTTTCTTTATAAATTTCTCAGCCTCAGGTATTTGGTAACACAAAACAAGTGAAGACATTGTTGATGCAAATCCTGGGGCTCCACTCAGACCTACTGGCTCCTGTGTGTGATGCTAGAGCGTGGAAACCACTGTGAACGAGATGATCCTTCCACTGGGAGCCAGAGTCAGGCACCGTGAGAAGATCTGTTTCCATGAGAACCACTCAGCACCATGGAACTACAGCTTTCAACGTTCTCAAAACACACTCATCTGGGGCCACAACCCTTTGGAGAAAGTGATTTTATATTTACTGGGAATCCATTATGTGCTGGCTGGTAGTCACAGGAATAATGCACCTTTGAGAGAGTGAAAAGACAAGAACCACCGAAATGCCTGCTTTGGAGTACCCACCAGCAGTTGCTTCTTTCCATTCAATGTGGGAGACTGCAAGTCCTCTCTTTTGACATAATGTTGAATAATTCAGACTCTAATGCCTGAATTTCTACAGGCCCAGCCAATGGCTCATCCATAATTCACGTGTCTAGTGTTCTGGTTTGAAAATGGTTTGAGTGTGTCCCCCAAGGGTCTGTGTGCTGGAAGCTTGGTCCCTAGTGTGGCAGTGTTGAGAGGCAGTGGAACCTTTAAGGAGGGGCTCTATTGGAAGGTCATGGGGGCACTGGCTCTGAAGGGGATTAATGCTGGTCTTACAGAGTGACTTAGCGTTCTCGTTGGCCGCCTGTTGTAAAGTGAAGAACCTGGCCCCCTTCTACATATGTCCATTTCCCTTTCCACTTCTCTGCCATGTTGGAATGCAGCCAGGGGACCCTCCCCAGAAGCCAAGAAGAAGAGGCTGCCTGATATTGGGCTTGTAGCCTCCAAAACTGTGACCTAAATAAACCTCTTTTCTTTATAAAGTACCCAGCATCAGGTATTCTGTTACATCAACACAAAGCAGACTAAGACTACCAGAAACCATTCCCAGACTAGATCTCTGCCTCACGGGTACCACTTAGAGAAGAATAAGGCAGGAAGCAGAAGGAACCTCTTTCTTCATGGAAACATAAGTGGATTTCTCTCCTGGCTGCCTTTCAATGTGGTCCTGCCCTGGGCTTCTGATCTGCTAGGATACCATGGGAATTCCACAGCCCCCCCTTCCCCAAGTTCACTTCACCTACCGCACTGGTCTGCAGGGACTCGTTCTCCGGTTTGGCTTTTATCTCAATGACTCCATCAGCATGGCGGAAGGAGCAGTCAGCAAGGACATCGTAAAATGACAGCTTCTGGGCTTTCAGACCATATTTCTGTAGCCACTTCTTGGAGTCCCAGGTGTCTTCTGGATTCGACTCACTCTCCACACCTGACTCTGTTTTTGGAATCACAGTTCATGAGCCATTCATTCCACACAGACCCTTCATGTCACACCCTCAGCTTCCTTCGCACCAGGCTGGGACGTGCCTTTGTTAGCCACGCTTCATTTCGGATAAACAGCTGTCCAAAGCAGGACTGGCAGGGGGTTAGTACCCAAGACTAGACAGCAGAAACCTAAGACCTCTCATCTCATTTCCTCCTCTACTGAAGTCGATTGGCCTTGTGCCTGGGTGGAGCTGCATGATAGACAAGGGCCTTGTGTCAGGAGAGCGTTACACTTGGGGTCAGAGGCTATGGGTTCAAGTCCTGGCTTTCTCACCTACTAGCTTGGGCTACTTGCTCAAATTTAAATGGGACACCCCACTTGACCTTTTGAACTTTGGCTTCACCTGCAGATGGAAGTTAGTATCTGCTAGGCATTTCTGAGTATGTTGCAGTAATTCAATAAGAAAAGTCACCTGATATTTTATTTTATTTTATAATGAGGGGGAAAGAGAAGTAGGGATACACAGCCTACAGAGAGGTGAAGTCTATCAACATGCTACAGCTGGCAGGCTGCTTCCCATGAAGTCCACTGCCTTGGGGGGAATTTGTCCCTACTAAGAACATGGTCCTCAGCTCTGCTATCTCAGAAGCCTCATAGGTGAGCCCTGATGCCTGGAGCTATAGATAGGACGACTTTCCTTAGGCTCACGGATCACCAAAAACCCAGAATTTGTCAATTACCCAAATATTTCCAACTCCAGGCACAGTCCCTTTGTGTATTCCAGAAGCTATCTGTACAGTTGTTCCCTCGGCATATGCAGGGGATTGGTACCAGGATACCAAAGTCTGTAGATGCACAAGTCTGTCATACAAAATGTTGCGTATTTGCATAGAACCTGGGCACATCCTCCCTTGTCCTTTAAGTCATCCCTACGTGGCTTATCATAACTAATACAATATCAGAGCTGGGTGAATGGTTGTCAGGCTATCTTGTTCAGGGAATAATGACAAGGGAACTATCTGCACATGTTCAGCATAGACACAGTTTTTCATTTTTTTCCAAATATTTTTGGTCCGTTGTTGGTTGAATTCGCAGAGGAAGAACTTGAGGATACAAAGCACTGACTGCAATTAAATAGTTGCGCTGTTAGGGAAATAAAATACTACCCACACGTACTCTTTGCTGGACATAAGGGGTTACATCATTAGCAGGAGATTCAAAGAAATAAAACACTTTAAAGGCAATTATCCCTCAATAATTGGAGGTGCTCATGAACACTGCATCCGAGCCAGGTCCTCACATTTTAATAGAATGCCTTTGAAAGATTTCACTCTGAAGTCTGTTGGAGTTGGAACTTGTCAAAGAAGCTTATTTGGGCTTTTGAACTTTATACCAAACTAGCATCAAAAGCCCCATTGAGCAGCACCCTGAACACTCCTGGTGTCCTTCCACCCCAGGGCCATCTCTCCCTTCCTTCTCAGGGAGCGCAGTCTGGCCTTCCCGGGATGCCCTCCAAACCTCTCCTCAGCCCCAGGACGCAGCCCAAGAGAGGAAGGAGCCCCTCCATGGCTCTCCTCTCTCAATAATTGTTAATGACATTGCCAGTCTCTGGTCTCCTCTTGAGAGAGGGGCAAGGACAGGTGGCTTCAAAGAAAAAGAAATGCGTAGATAGCACTCCCATGGCCTCCTGGTTGCTAACAGCCTCCAGGGGAGGGAAGGACCATATTTTACAACAGCACCTCCTGGTTGGCGCTCTTCTGGCCTTTTGGTCACCCAGTAGGCAGGGTGGGAGGAAGGTACAGGAGAAGAAAGGAAACCTGAATTCTATAAAAGGGGCACGACACCCCGACTCCTCGGGCACCAACTCTCTGGAGGATCCCCCCCCCCATCCAGTCCTGATTTGTAAGACCCGGGTTTCACTCTTTCTTCTCTGGTAGCAGAGACAGATTCCTTTCCTCCTCCCCTCTTTCCTGATCGATAGATGTGGTAGGAAATAAAATTCTCATTCAGTTGTTTCTATAGCAACACATGCCTCCCCTGTTTTGGGTTGTCTTCTTTTTAAAAGATGAGAGAGCCCTTCAAGCCTGAATTCAAGTTTACCGTGAAAAGAACTTCCTAAAAACACATCCAAACCAATCCTTGCAAGGGTTTTTAAGGAGCCAAAGACTCATTTTGAACTCCTTGATTTCCTGGGGACCAGGTGGTGCAGGCCCTTGAGGGAAGGATTCAGAGTCCCAATTAGCCACCCCAAGAAGGGGTTCAGGTGAAGACCCCCAACAAGGAGAGAATGGGCCACTAATCAATCACAAACGAGGAAAGAAGTGAGAGAAATCTCCTCTTTTCAGGGCTAATTATACCAATTAGTGGCCGAGCCTCACTTTCCCCAGGAAGGGAGGGGCAGGGTGTCAGCTGGTCATTAGCGTCACTTACTAAGGGGGCCTTTCCATTCCCCTGCAGTTTTCTTAATTAAAAGTGTTACATGGATTCTCCCCCACGGAGCCCTGTGCTCACAGCAGAGGCAATGAGGGCTCTCCTCTCCCACTTGACAGATTGCTTGAGATTTCCTTGCAGTGACGGGAAAGGGGAGCAGATGGCAGAGCATGTCACACCACAGCACTCGCTGGTCCCTCCATCCTACTTCCCCCAGCCTCTCTTCCCCTCCCCTCCCCTCCCCTCTCCCCCTACCCCTCCCCTCTCCCCCTCTCTCCCCCTCCCTCTCCTCCTCCCTCCCCCTCACTCTCCCCCTCCTTCTCCCCCTCTCTCTCACCCTCACTCTCCCCCTTACTCTCCCCCCCTCACTCTCCCTCTCCCTCTCCCTCTCCCTGGTCCATCCTTCATTCACCTACAGCAAGGCCCAGCTCCCTGGGGGCCTACAGGTATGGAGGGCTTACTACCCCATGACTGCCCACCCCCATCCTTCCCCGTAGAGAGCTACTTGTCTGGCCCCTCATTCCGACACACAAGGTCCAGGGCCTTTCAAGGACACTATCACCAGATGAATAGACTAGAGCTCCAGACTGGAGAGCAGCCTCAGTCACTGCCGGGGGCAACACCAGGATCCACCAACACCACTTCCCACACATGCCGGCGGCTGCTACTTGAATCGAATGTATGAAATATGATATGTCAAGAGTTTTGTAATGTTTTGAATAACCAATAAAAAAAAAGAAAGAAAGAAGGTGCATTACGCAGAAAGTTTGAGGAACTTGAAAATCAAGTTTTAAGGGTTTCTTGGTCACAGATCTTTTCTAAACTTTTTTTTTTTTTTTTCTGGGAATGGGCAAGGAGGCTCCACCCAAGCAAGGTTCCCAAATGCGCTTCTATTTTATAGACCACATCAGGGGACACAGTGTCCAACACCCCTACCAATCACAGGTGCCACGAGACACTGACCAAACCATTGGCCACTATGACAGGAAGGCACAGGAAGATGATGCTGTAAGAAAGCTGAGAAAGAAGGTGGAAGGAAGCAAAGGAGGAGAGAAGGAAAACAGGATTGAGGGCCGCTGGGAGGTGGGAAGAAAGACGGTTCTCTCAGGAAACTGTAGCCGGGTCCCACCTGCTGGTAAGATGGGTATGGTTTCTGCTGTGAGCCAGCTCGACAGACAGCAGCTGCAGGGACAAGTGTCCTCTGAAGGTGAGGGGAAGCCCAGCCCGGTCAGAAGCCCAGGGGACAGGTGGTGACAGCAGGGCACAAGAGAGCAGCCAGTCCCTGAGCCATACTTATTGCCTGATATTTTCTGTGACTCTGCACTTGCTAAAAACCATGTGCTGGGCATACATGCTGGACTGCACAGGATCTCAGAAAAGGGGGACAGAGGAGATGGAAGAAGAGAACTGTGTCACTCATTTTTGCATCACTGTGACCAAAATACCCAACAAGAACAACTTAGAGAAGGAAAGTTGTTCAGTAATGGCTCACGGTTTCAGAGGATTCAGTCCATGGCCAGCCAACACCATTGAGCACAGAATCATGGCAGAAGGGCATGGTAGAGGAGAGCTGCTCAACTCATGGCAGCCAAGAAGGAGAGGGACACAGAGAAGGAGAGATATCCAGGGACCAAGTATAGTCTGAGGCCTTGCGCCCAGCTACGTACTTCCTCCAACTCTACTTCCCCTCCCAGCAGCCCTTTCAACTGTCAATGGATTAATCCAGCAAATAGATTAAGCCACTGATGAGGTCAGAGCCATACTCATTGCCTAAAAGTCCCACTTCTGAACCTGACTGTATCGGGGATCATGCTTCCAATGCACGAGCTTTAGGGGACTTTCCACAGCTGTAACACAGCCATATTCTACAAAACTAATTAATTCACTGAGGAGACTCTGGTAAAATTTTGGGGGCGCCTCTGGGTCTGTACACGTGAGGACCAAGGCCAAACAGGAAGCAGCGATGGGGCTGAAACCACATGTCCACCATGTAACCACCTCCAAATGGGCAGTTCTAGAGTCTGCTGAGCCGACTGTCCTAGAACCTTGGGAAGCCTACCAGAGCATGTAGCTGTGACAGTCACGAGAATGAGGAAGGATGGTGATAAATTCTAGCTCTTTCTCCCCTGGAATATTGTAAAACCATTTTTCCTTCCTCCTCATAAAATCCAAGAAAAATCTGTTGTAAAGAGGGCTCCATAGTTTCCCCCATTTGTTGATAAACCAGTGGAAAAATGAGTCCAACACTAAGTGTCCATAATTCCTGTGATCATTGGGGTGGGAGCACGAGGAAAAGGAAATAAAAAACATAGAGGCAAAAAAAAAAAAAAGCAAATGTCAAAATAGAGAACATAAAGTACCAGGAATGGAAAGGACCTGGGAGAGGAGCTAAGACCCATCCAAAGACTCAAAGTCTACAGCACAGGCTGACGGCTGCTGAGCAATGAAGAGCAATAGTCAGCGTGGCATCCAACCCCCGTGAAGACTGAGAAGAAACCACTAACGGAGTGCAGAAGAATTTAAAAAGCCACAGTTTAATGGACATTTGAAATAAATTGAAAGTATTTGTACCTTAAGCCACTACTCCTTTAAAAATAGCCAGAACATGGCAAGATAAGCAAATTCCAGATGTCTGGTACAATGTGGACACATTGAGATTAAGAAGTGAAAAAAAAAATTAATGGCACTTGGGAAATTTAAACTGAGTGTCCTGAAATTCACAGGTCAGCAGAGAGGATTGGTTGTTGGTCTTTTTATTGTTGAGTTGTAAGAGTTCTCTACCTGTCTTGGATCTAGAGTCCTATTATACATACAATTTACAAATAGTTCCGTTATGTGTGTTGTCCTTCCTCTTTCTTGACAGTGTCCACTGAAGTCTAAAACTTTGTAAATCTTTTTGGGTCCAATTTGCCTATTTGTTTCTTTGCTTGCCAGTGATTTAGCTGTCATAACAAGGAATCACCGCCTAACCTAACACCATAAACTGCACCTAGGTTTTCTTCTACAAGTTTTATAGTTTTTCTACTGAGGTCTTTGATCTACCTTGAGTTAAATCTTTGTATATGGTAGGAGTCGGAGTCCAAGCACATTTTGGGGGTGTGAATATCCAACTGTCCCAGCACCATTTATTGACAGATAATTCTTTCCCCATTGAAACATCTTGGCACCCTTGTCAAAAATCAATTGACAATAAATGTGTGGATTTACTTCTGTAATCTCAATCTTATTTCATTAATCTACATCTATATTTATGCCAGTAATTCACTGTCTTCATTATTGTATCTTTGTAGTACATTTGTCCTCCAACTTTGGTTTGGTTTTTTTTTTCCCCAAGATTATTTTTGGCTATTATGTGTCCCTTGCATTTCTATATGAATTTAGGAACAGCTTGTCAATTTCTGTGCATGGTCTTCTAGATCCCATGTCAGAGCTCTTCTGATAGAACTCAGCCCCAGCTTCTCTCCTGACGCTTTTAGTCTAGCGTATGGTTTATTTTAACTGTTGTCCACGGCCTCAGGCAGCCACAAAGCTAATCAATTACCTCTCATTGTTTTTGACAATTTCCCCCAGGCTTTTCCCACTGGCCAAGCTCTGAGTCAGGTCAAATAAAGATGGTTTGCAAATGGCATCTTCCTAATAATGAGCATACAGGTCAAATAATGAGAATTTCCTAAGAATAAGACCCAGAAGGAACTCCAGCCCCATGTTGCCCCCCTCTGATGGCTGCTGGGCTGCTGATTCTCACTAGGATCACAGATGTTTATCTTCGAATTTAGTGAAGTGCTAGAAAGGGGGAGTATAAATAGGGAAAATTAAAATGCCATAAGCTTACTGTCATTACTGAGATTCAGTCACTTTTCTTGGCAAAACACTCCCCAGATTACTGCATACCTTCAGTTAGTTTCCAGATTAATTTCCAAATTAACAATGTCCTCATTGCTTTTATGGAGGAGAGAATTCTCAGATATCTTTAACTGCTATTTCCACCTACACATTTTTTAGTGTTTTCATAATTAAAAGACTCAAAAATACTGAATATAACTACTTATTGGATTTGTTATCCTTTTCTATAATCACTTTTTAACATGATTTTAACTTTGGCATTACATCATGCCTGGCATCATTGCATCCCAATATCTTTGCTAAACTAAATACGTCAAATCAATAATATTCTAAGTGGCCAGCTCTCCTATGTTGGGGAAAAAAAATTGAGTCTTAATTCTGAGTTGTGGAAGCATTATAGGCTATTCTAATGCAGATATTTTTCTGTGTTTATTTTTAGTCGGGGAGACACAGACTTCATTACCCATGCATGTTTGAGTCAATATCATCTTGATCCTGTCTCACACTCTCACTTCTTGCTTTATTAATCAGCCGTGTCAATATTCACTGGACTATGAAGGGGGTTTCGAGGTATAAAGCCATGCTGGAGGAAAATGTGAATTCTGGGAGACACTATTATTGTATTGAAGTGTGAGCACTGTGACCCGTGTGTAAGATGCTTCTGGTTGAGAAACCAGCTGTGTCCAGATCTCATTCTGCCCAGATCTCCTCTGCAGTCCTGTTTCAGCAAAGGGAGGAGACATCTTGGGAAGGCAGCCATGTACAAGTGCTCTCAAGCAGTCTGTTTTGCTCTCACATTTTGCTTTCAAGTCATTGTGTTGATGGGAGAGTCTTTGTCTAATGACCTGGTTGGGCATCCACTACTGGTATGGAATTGAAAACTCAAATGGTACATTCTTTTCTATGCATATCAGAATGAAAAAAAAAATCTTGGGGTCAAAGATCAGAAACATGAGATCATCACTTGATGTGCCCTGTTCACCTTTATACCATGCATGTTCACTTCAGCCCGGTGGTACGTTACTTGGGCATCTGAATTTCAGGCTAGCATGTTCCTTGCCTCCCTTACTTCTCCGCTGGGTCTCTGAAGGATGCTCCGGTCTCAGTAGGTCCAAACCAACTTCATCCTCTTCCCCTTAGCTTGGCCCTCCTCCAGCTATTTCTCTGCTGGGTGGATGGCACCAAGGAACTTACTTTTGACTCCTCCATCTCCTTCACTCCGGAGTCTTGCCAGTTCAACGACCCTCACACCTGTCCGTCAATCACCTTCTTCACATTCTACCCCTCATCCTAGGATGTCATCATGTCTCATCTACATTACATCTAACTCTCTTCCCCAATCCTTATTTGCCTCCTTCTCTCCAGTGTGTCTTCCACCCAGTAGCCCAAATGATTTTTTAGAATACGAATCTGATCTTATTTCCCTGCTTAGAATCCTCTAGGGGCTGACGATTGGTATTAGCTCCAGGGACTCTACAACTTGCATGATCTGGTCCCTGCCTTCCTGTCCAGACCCATCACAAGCTCTGAGCTCCAGCCACATTGATCTTCTCCAGCTCCTCTACAGCAGCATGTGTCTTCCAGCCTCGGCCATGGCCTATGCCCTCCCTCTGCCAGGGATAGGAGGAAAATCCTTCGCCTCATTTACTTACTTCCTCAACCCCCAGGTATCACCTCCAAAGACCTTTTCCCCAGGGAAGCTTTCCTTGGCCTCAGAGAATAGCTCTGGAGCCCCCACTTCTCCTCAATCAAAATTGGTAATTATACTTCTGGTGTTCATCTAATTTTCAGCTCACTGAGGAAGCAATGATCCTCACAGGTCCTGCTCTATGAGGACCTATTCCATGTCTGTTTAACTCACCACTGTGTTCATCATCAAGCACAGAGCTACATATAGTAAGCACTCAACAAAACATCATACGGATAAACCTTTTCTTAAATTATCATTACATTCTTTTTTTTTTTTTCTTGTACCAGGGATTGAACTCAGGGGCACTCAGCCACTGAGCCTTTGCCAGCACATTTTTGCAGGTATTTTCACAACAGTCCCATGGCACTAACATTCATCCACAGTCTGCAAATAAGGAAACTGAGACACAGTAATAATGTAACAGGGGTTCACCTGATGCTTTGACTATATCCCTTGTGGCTTTGAAACTTACACATTTTTTTGTCTTTTTCTCAATCTTCTTTTCCCTAAACTTCTCCCCCTGATCTTCTCCTTCTGATTTCTCCTCCCTAATCTCTTTCTCTGAATCGCTTCTATAAAAGCCCTCTGTTCCTGCGGTTGGGCAGAATTACAGCGTTTGGGACAGAAGTCCCCTGTGTTTCTCCTTTGTTAGCAAAGCAATAAACCTTCTTTTTCCTTTAGCTCAATTAATGGATTGGTGTCAGGGTCAAGGACCGAGCTTTCTGTAACAATAAGTGTCTTTCCCAGCATCACACAGCAGGATGGGCAAAGTGAGGTTGAATATTTCCCTAACTCTAAATCTGTGTCTAACTCTAAGTCCCTAACTCTAAATCTCCCTAACTCTAAATCTGTAAAGCCCTGCCATCCAGGGCTACGCCCCGTCCAAAAAAAATCTCAGTGGCTATTTAATACAATGTCAATGAAAATGAGCTTCATCCATCTGCTAAAAAAAAAAAAAAATGTGCTCAAAGCTTGTATGAAGCTGCTGTTGGGACTGCCCACGGAGCTTGAATAAGCCTCTAAGCACTTCCTGCTCTTTTTACATTAAGTCTGATATTTTGATACTAAGTATTCTGAGTCAAATCTCAAGTTTCGGGTGGAAGTCTCTGGGCTGTCTCTGTTCCTGATTAAAGCGTGACTACACACTATGATTCAGCTAATTAGCTCTGGTGGGTCACAAAATGGCTGTGAAGGTTATTCCCAATGAGGAGCCCATGAAATATCTTGAGCTGCGGCATCGGTCCCAGAAGGATACAGCTTCCCTGGCTGTGGACAAATGCTTTAATATGTTGTGAAAAAAGCCACCTTCCTGTTTGAGAATCGTGCCTAGACCACACACACAGATGCAAACTTACACAGATGTCTCTGAGCAGCTCAGCACCTCAGGAGTAAGCCCTATCCTCCTCTCTTCCTTTATCAGTAAGCTGCATTAAGGTGGCATCAACATAAAATGACCCATACACGTGTACAATGTACAAACTGCTAAGGTTTAACATATGTATGGTTGGTTTATGTTTATCATCTTGTTATCTGTTTTCTATTGGCCCTATTTGCTTTTTTTTCTTTCTTTTCTTTTTCTTTTTCTTTTTTTTTTTGACAACCTTTGCATTGAATACTTTAAATTCCATTTATCTCATTTGTTGTATTTGTGGTCTTAGTGGTTGTTTGGGTTAACAGGGTATATCTTCAGCTGGGTGCGATGGTGCACACCTGTAATCCCAATGACTCAGGAGGCTGAGGCAGGAGAATCACTGGTTGAAGTCCAGCCTTAGCAATTTAGGGAGACTCTGTCTCAAAATTAAAAAGGGCTGGGGGTGTGGCTCAATGGTAACAGGCCCTGCATTCAATCCCCAGTACCAAAAAAATATATAGTGTACACTTTCAAATTATCCTGGTCTAACATCAGGAAATTTATCACTCCATGTATAATACATGCTAATGATGAATTCTTTCAGATTTTGTATGTCTGAAAATGTCATTATTCTGCCTTTATTTTGGAAAGGTATTTTTCAATGAATACAGAATTATGAGTGGAATGTTGAGGTTCTCTTCTTTGAAAGAGAAGGTGCCGCTCCCACCATCCCTTTGTTTGAATGAAAAATCTGTTGTCACCCTTTCTTTGCTCTTTGTATATAACATCTCCCCCCCCCCCCCCACTACACACCTCTGGTCACCTTTCAGGCTTTCTTTTAAGAAAATCAACCAATTTCATTATTGGTTTTAAGCAAATTAATTAAGATGCCCCTCATTTTCTCGTGTTCTGTATTCATGGAATTTCTTGGATCTCTGGGTTTGTAGTTTTGATCACGTTTGGAAATTTTTCAACACTTATTTCTTTTAAGTATTTTTCTGTTCCCCTCTCCTCCACCTCCTCTCCCCAGTAATCCCATGGACTGTGTTGTTGGGGACCGCAAATCAAGTCAAGATGGTGCCTGGCAGTTTGCCAGGAGGAGTGGTTTGTGGGGCAACACCACCCAGCCATTAAGATTGTGGGGATTCCTTATTGGCTGACTACTGTATCTATATGACGCTAATTGAGACAAGCTGTGTGTAATCAGTAAGGTATATATACCTCTGCTGTTCTGCAATAAAGCTGCTCCCGCTACCTAGGGTGCCCGCTACCTTGAGTTCCCGCTCAGTTCCCGCTGAGTTTCTCCGTAATAAAGCAGTTCCCGCTTCAACCTTCAAGTTGCTTGTCACCTCCAGGTTATTTGGCCCAGCCGGACTGTGGCACTGTATATTTAGGCTCATGAGTTGTCCCACGACTCCCCAAGGCTCTTTTATTTCTTTGTAGTTTTTACATTCTTTTTTCCCCATGTGTGTGTCATTTTTGATAGTTTCTATCACTGTCTTCAAGTTCACTAATCTCTTTTGCCTGCCACGTCTAATCTACCATTGATCCCATTTGGTATTTTGCATTTATTTCCTTCTTTGAAATTTTCATCTCTAACAGTTTAATATATATCACCTTTATATCTTCTTTGTCTTTTCTTAACTTTGGGACACATAATAATTTTGCATACCCTTCCAGTGAATTCTAATGTATGAGTTCTCCGTTTTTAAAATAATGTGGTTTGTTGTTGTTTTTGTACCAGGGATTGAACTCAGAGGCACTCAACCACCGAGCCACATCCCAGCCCTATTTTGTATTTTATTTAGAGACGGGACCTCACTGAGTTGCTAAGGGCCTCACTTTTGCTGAGGCTGGTTTTGAACTAGTGATTCTCCTGCCTCAGTCAAAAAAATTCATCTCCCACATTCATCATCCCCATGATGAAAGCCCTCAAAAGTCTTTCTTCCAGCTCCCTGCAATGTATGGCCCATGGCTGCCGACTATGATCTGGTACAACAGCACACCGGAACTTCTTGCAGCCAACTAACTGAAACTTTGTACCCACCAATGATCCGTCCCCACCCCTTTTCCCTGTCCAATCTTGATGACCTCAGCTTTTTAGATTTCTCATGAGGGAGAACATGTGATGCTTGTCTTTCTGTGCCTGGCTTCTTTCACTTAACATCGCCATCTCCAGTTCCATCCATGTGGCCACAAGGACAGGATCCCATTCTTTTTAAGGTTGAATAGTATTCCATTGGGTCTACGTAGCACATTTTCTTCATGCATTCATCCCTTGAAAGACACCTGGGTTGTTTCCATTGCATGGCTCTTGTGAATAGTGCTGCAATAAATATGGAGGTGTGAGTGTGCCTTTGACTGGCTTTTCATTTCTGGTGGCTACCTACCCAGTGGTGGGATTGTTGGATCATATCCTCACCCTATTCTTAATTTGGGGGGAACCTCCACCCTGGTTCCCACAATGAATGTGCTGATGTATCTCCCCACCAGCAGTGCCCAGGGTTTCCTTTACTCCATGTTCTCCCGGGCACTTTTTACCTTTCCCCTTTTGTAACAGTCGTTCTTGCTCAGGTGAGATGACAGCTCAGTGAGGTGTTGACTGGCATTTCCCTGGTGATTAGGGATGCTGAGCACTTTTTCACACACCTGTTTTCCATCTGTGTGTCGTCTTCTGAGAAATATGAATTAGATCTATTGCCCATTTTTTAACTGGGCTGTTTTATTTTATTTTGGCTGTTGAGATCTTAGATTTCCTTGGATACTCTGGCTATCAAGCCCTTGTCAGACGTACAGTTTTCAAACATGTCCCATTCAGTAGGCTGTCTCTGCCCCCGGTTGATTGTTTTCTTTCCTGTGCAGAAACTTTTTAATTTGTTCTAATCCCACTTGTCCATTTTTGCTTTGGTTTCCTGTCCTTTTGGAGAATTGTCCAAAATATCATTTGCCCATCCCAGTGTCCAGAAGCAACTCCCCTGGGTTTTCTTCTAGCAGTTTCACAGTTTCAGGTCTTATATTAAAGTGATAAATAGAGGGCTGGTTGGTTTCACTCCTCTGAAGCTGGATATCTCATTTTCCAGGCACCATTTATTTGAAAGAATGACCTTTCTCCAGGGTGTGTTATGAGCATCTTGGTGGAAAACCAGTTGGCTGGTGATGGTTTTGCTTCTGGGCTCTCTATTCTCTTCCATTCATCTATTTTATGCCAGTGGCCATGCTGTTCTGATTACAACAGCTTTGTAGCATGTTTTGAAGTCAGGTAGTGTAATGGCTCCTGCTTTGTTTGTTTTGCTCCAGATGGCTTTGGCTATTGCAGGCTTTCTTTCTGATTCCTTATAAATTGCTTTTTTTCTAGTTCTGTGAAGAATGTCATTGATGCATTAGAGGGATTGCGTTGAATCTGTAAATCGCTTTGGGTAGGATGGACATTTTAACAGTACTGATTCTTCCAATCCATGAACATAAGCTATCTTTCCATTTTTTGTATCCTCTTCAAATTCTTTCATCCATGTTTTATAACTTTCATTGTTAAGATCTTTCACCTCTTTCCTTAAATTTATTAAAAAATAAACTATTGTAAGTGGGATTGCCTTCTTGATTTCTATTTCAGATAGTTCACTATTGGCATATAGCAACTCTACTGATTTTTGTAGGTTGAATTTTGTATCCTGCAATTTTGCTGAATTCATCTATTAGTTCTAATGTTGTTATAGTGGAGGTTTTAAATTTTCTATATATATAAGATGATGTCACCTTCAAACAGTGACAATTTGACTTCTTTTCCAAATCGGATGCCTTTTCTCTCTCCCTGACCCCTTTCTTTCCTTTCTCTTGCTTGACTGTTCCGGTTGGGACTTCAAGGAACTATTTTGACTAAAAGTAGTGAAAGTGGTCAACCATATCTTGTCACAGATTTTAGAAAGTTTTCTACTTTTCCTTATTCAGTATAATGTTGATTACTGGCTTTTTAAATTTTTTTATTGTATTTATGATGCTGGGGATGGAACCCAGAGTCTCACTCATGCTAAGCAAGCATTTTGTCACTGACCTATAGCTCCAGCCCCCATGAATGGCCTTTATTATATTGAGTTATCTTCCTTTTATACCTAATATGCTCAGAGTTTTATCATGAAGGAGGTTGACTTTTATCAAATGCCTTTTCTACATCTGTTGAAATAACCAGATGACTGTCCTTCATTCTACTTGTGTGGTGCACCATGTTTATTGATTTGCTTATGTTGAAACATCCTTGCATCCCTGGGATGCATCCACTTGATCATGGCAAGGAATCTTTTTAATGTGCTATTCAATTTGGTTTGCTTGTATTTTGTTGGACATTTTTTTTGGCTTTTTAAAAAATTTTTTATTGTTGGCTGTTCAAAACATTACATAGTTCTTGATATATCATATTTCACACTTTGATTCAATTGGGTTATGAGCTCCCATTTTTACCCCATATACAGATTGCAGAATCACATCAGTTACACATCCATTGATTTACATATTGCCATACTAGTGTCTGTTGTGTTCTGCTGCCTTTCCTATCCTCTACTATCCCCCCTACCCTCCCCTCCCCTCCCCTCTTCTCTCTCTGCCCCCTCTACTGACATTCATTTGTCCCCCTTGTTTTATTTTTCCCTTTCCCCTCACTTCCTCTTGTATGTACTTTTGTATAACCCTGAGGGTCTCCTTCCATTTCCATGCAATTTCCCTTCTCTCTCCCTTTCCCTCCCACCTCTCATCCCTGTTAAATGTTAATCTTCTTCTCATGCTCTTCCTCCCAACTCTGTTCTTAGTTACTCTCCTTATATCAAAGAAGACATTTGGCATTTGTTTTTTAGGGATTGGCTAGCTTCACTTAGCATAATCTGCTCTAATGCCATCCATTTCCCTGTAAATTCTATGATTTTGTCATTTTTTAATGCAGAGTAATACTCCATTGTGTATAAATGCCACATTTTTTTTATCCATTCATCTATTGAAGGGCATCTAGGTTGGTTCCACAGTCTTGCTATTGTGAATTGTGCTGCTATGAACATCGATGTAGCAGTGTCCCTGTAGCATGCTCTTTTTAGGTCTTTAGGGAATAGACCGAGAAGGGGAATAGCTGGGTCAAATGGTGGCTCCATTCCCAGCTTTCCAAGAAATCTCCATACTGCTTTCCAAATTGGCTGCACCAATTTGCAGTCCACCAGCAATGTACAAGTGTACCCTTTTCCCCACATCCTCGCCAGCACTTGTTGTTGTTTGACTTCATAATGGCTGCCAATCTAACTGGAGTGAGATGGTATCTTAGGGTGGTTTTGATTTGCATTTCTCGGACTGCTAGAGATGGTGAGCATTTTTTCATGTACTTGTTGATTGATTGTATGTCCTCCTCTGAGAAGTGTCTGTTCAGGTCCTTGGCCCATTTGTTGATTGGGTTGTTTGTTCTCTTATTGTCTAATTTTTTGAGTTCTTTGTATACTCTGGATATTAGGGCTCTATCTGAAGTGTGAGGAGTAAAGATTTGTTCCCAGGATGTAGGCTCTCTATTTACCTCTCTTATCGTTTCTTTTGCTGAGAAAAAACTTTTTAGTTTGAGTAAGTCCCATTTGTTGATTCTAGTTATTAACTTTTGTGCTATGGGTGTCCTATTGAGGAATTTGGAGCCCGACCCCACAGTATGTAGATCGTAGCCAACTTTTTCTTCTATCAGACGGCGTGTCTCTGATTTGATATCAAGCTCCTTGATCCATTTTGAATTAACTTTTGTGCATGGCAAGAGAAAGGGATTCAGTTTCATTTTGTTGCATATGGATTTCCAGGTTTCCCAGCACCATTTGTTGAAGACGCTATCCTTCCTCCATTGCATGCTTTTAGCCCCTTTATCAAATATAAGGTAGTTGTAGTTTTGTGGATTGGTTTCTGTGTCCTCTATTCTGTACCATTGGTCCACCCGCCTGTTTTGGTACCAGTACCATGCTGTTTTTGTTACTATTGCTCTGTAGTATAGTTTGAAGTCTGGTATCGCTATACCGCCTGATTCACACTTCCTGCTTAGCATTGTTTTTGCTATTCTGGGTCGTTTATTTTTCCATATGAATTTCATGATTGCTTTTTTGCATCCATGTATATCAAGGTCATTGGCCTTTTCTTTTGGCCTCACAGATGGTATTTGGGAAAGCTCCTTCCTCTTCTTCTTTCTGAATAACTTAAGGAGAATTGATGTCAGTTCTTTCAATGTTTGGTAGAATCTGGCAATGAAGCTGTCTGATTTTCTTTGAGGGCAAACTTTTCATTATGGATTCAATCTTTTGCTTGCTTTCGTCTTTTCAGGTTTCTATTTCTTCATGACTCTGTCTTGGTAATGTTGCATGTCTAGGAATTTGTCCATTTCTTCTAGGTTATCAAATTTGTTGGTATATTCTTGCTCATAATAATCTCTCATGATCTTTTGTACCTCTGTGGTATCAGTGATAATGTCTCCCTATCATCTCTGCTTTATTTGAGTCTTTTCTCTCCTTTTCTTCATTTATAGAGCTTGTCCATTTTCAAAGAACCAGCACCACTGCATTGTTCTTTTGTATTTTTTTGTCTCCATTTCATTTATTGCTGCTCTAACCCTTTATTTTTTCTTTCCTTCTGCTAATTTTGAGTTTGATTTGTTCTTGTTTTTCTAGTTCCTGGAGATTCAGGATTAGGAGTTTATTTTAGTCTCCTTTTTTCCATGAAGGCATGGATTGATATAAACTTCCCTCTTACGTTTTGTATCACATAGGATTGGGTATGTTGGATCTCCTTTTTCATTTATTTCAAGAAATTTTTAAACCTCCTCCTTGATTTTTTTCCTTGGTTCCCTGATTGTTCAAAAATAAGTTGTTTAATTTCCATGGACTTGTGGAGTTTTTAAAGTTTCTTTTGTTACTGATTTTTAGTGTTACTGCATTGTGATCAGAAAACACACTTGATATGATTTCAACTTTTTAAAATTTATTGAGACTTGTTCTGCAGTCTAGAACATGGTCTGTCCTGGAGAACATTCCATGTGCTGATGAGAAATGCATCTTTCACAGCTGTTGGACAGAATGTTGTGTAGACATCAGTTCGTTCCATCTGGTTTAGGGTTCAAGTTAACTCTGCTGTTGCTTTTTTGATTATCAGCTCAGATGTCCTGTTCACTGCTGAAAGTGGAGCATCAACATCCTAAATTATTATTATACTGGAGTCAGCATCTTCCTTTAGAGCTGTCGATATTCACCTTAGGTATTGGGTGCATATATATGTAGAACTGCTATTTCCTCTTACAAAATTGATACTTTCAGCATTATTATTAGATGACTTTATCTTTTTATTGCTTTTGATTTTATTTGATGTGAGTAGGCTACTCCTTCTTTCTTTTGAATTCCATTTGCACGGAATATTTCATTCCATCCCCCTTTGCTTTCAATCTATGTGTATCCTTGGGAGCAAAGTTGAGTTTCTTGTAAGTAAAATATAGTTGGATCTTTCTTTATAATCCATTCAGAATCTCTATATCTTTAAATTGGAGAGTTTCTTTCATTTAAATTTAAGGTCATATTGTAGGGAAAGTCTCACTATAGCTATTATAAAACTTGTTTTCTAGTTTTTTTTTTTTTAATACTTTCTTTCTTCCTCCCTCTTCTTTGTGGTTAAGTGATTTGCTCCGGTAGTGTGTTTTGATTCCTTATTTATTTATTTTTTATTTTTCTATTATAGATTTTATTTTGTGGTTATCATCAAATGTGCAAAAAACACTTTTGATTCTAACAATCTATTTGAAATGATAGCAACTTCACATGATTGTAAAGATAGGAATAGAAACAAACAAAAGAACAAAGGAAAATATATGGTATGGTGTGGACGAGCTTCTGCCAAAGGCCCACGTAGTAAAGGTTTGGTTCCTGGCCCAAGGCACTGCTGGGAGGTGGTGGGACCTTCACAAGGTTGGCCTATTTGGAAGTCTTCTGACCCTGTAGGGGTGGGGGTCCTTGATAGGGAAACTGGGACCCTGTCCCCTGATTTCTCTCTCTACTTTACAGCTGCCATGAACAGAGCAGCCTCCTCAGTCGAGGCTCCTAACATGATGTGCTTCCTTACCACAGACCCCAAACCAGCAGGGCCAACCCCATAAGCTGGTACCTCCAAAACTCTGAGTCAGAATAAACTTCTCCCCCTTTTGAGTATCTCAGGTACTGGTTACAGCAGTGCAAAGGTAACTAACACAATATACAAGAAAACGCTACACTGGCATCCATTTCTCCCCACATTCTGAGTTTTTGATGATGTTCCATTTCACATTTTGAAGTGGTACCAGCCCACTCCCAGCAAGAGGCCCAGAGACAAAACCCTGTGCTAGCTTGCATGTTCTGTTCCCCAGTTGTGTGGGGTCCTGCTCCCTTCTCTGCTGCCCAAGTTTGGAGGAGGTCTGGTGGAGACAGTCAGCCACCTGGCTGAACCCCCTTCCCAGTTCCAGTGGTCAGTCGCAGATCCTGGCTTGGGGGTAAGGGGCATGGGGCTCCGCCCAGCACTGGATTTTACCATGGTGGGTCTGGCACGGGGTTTCCGGTCTCAAGCCTGAGTCACTTCTCTTCCCTCCCCAAAGTGGGAGGCGTCTCTTTACATTGGACTATTTGGAGTTGGGAGTGGGGGATGCAGCAACTCTTTCCTCCCCGCCTTCTTCAACACATCTTCTTGTTTTGTTGTACCAAACTCAGGCCCTCTGGGCTCGTACCTGATTTCTTTCATTCCTATGTAGGTTGTTTGGTGCATGAACATCTGCTCTGCGTGGTGTGTCTGTCAGGAGAGATCACTGGAGGGTCTGATTCAGATGCCACCTGTCTCACCTCTCAATTTCAATTGGTTGATTTTTTTCCTTATTAAAGGCCACATTTTTCTGCTTTTTTTTAATGCCTGGTAACCTTGGCTTGAATGCCAATTGTGAACTTTGCCTTGCTGGGTCCCAGATGGTCCTGTACTCCTATCAATCTTGAACTCTGTTGTGAGCTGCAGTTATGTCACCTCGAAACAATTTCTTCTTTACACTTTGCTTGGATGCTTTCTTAGGAGTGTCCAGCATGCTACTCAGTTGAAGTTTAATCATTCCCCATCACTGAGGCAAGACTCTCCAGCATGGTCTACCCATGGCCCCATACCTTATGCCAAGTTTTCAGGCTGATGACAACCAACACTATTAATGAGTCTGGATGAGCTCTAAGCCTTTTTCTTTCTATTTCTTTCCTAAAGCTCTTGACCCAGGATCAGAGCCGGGTCATGGACTAATTGAGACATTGCATCAGTGACACTGAGCTGTGGGCGGGAACAGAAGGGGGCCAGACTCCCTACCTGCAGCCACCAGGGCCAAACTGAGGTCACAAAAGCTTGATGACTGTCCAACAGAGGACCTGTCCTGATGAGATCTTCCTATTAAAATTAAAACAGTGCCTTCAAAGAAGTTCATGAAAACATCTGCTTGGAGCTATTCTGGACTTTGGTTTTGGGGGGTGTGTATTTTAGATTGAAACAAAAGGACAATTGTAGGTCACTGTCCAATTCAGAGCTCCAGAGCTCTTCTGTATCCCTGAGAAGTAGCAGCTAAACCCTCTGTTAACCCTTAGGCCTGACTACACTGAAATTAAATACTCCCTCCAACAGTCTGCTTGGGCTTCCATAAATAAAATGTCGCGGGCTGGGTGGCTTAGGCAATGAGAATTTGTCTTCTCACAGTTTGGGGAGCTGAAAGTTCATGATGAAAGTGTCGTTAGCTGGCTTTCTGCTGAATCCGTTCTTCCTGGCTGACTTTCCAGCCATGTCCCAGCATACCCCTTAATCTGTGTGCCTGTGGAGGGAGACAGCTCTCTGGTGGCTGTCCCTCTTCTTATGAAAATGCCAATGCTATCGGATTAGGGCCTCACCCTTGTGATCACCTTGAGCCTTCACTGACTCCCAAAGGCCCGATCTCCAAAATAGTCAGTTGGATCTGGGGCGTCAACATAAATGGGACGGGGCACGATTCAGTCCATAAAGCTCCCCATACAAGCACCTCAGCAGCAGAATTGCCATCGTCGCTGCCTGGCAGAGATGTTCACATGAGTCTGCTTCATTTTCTGTAGTCCAAATGACAGGGGACTCACTGTCTGGGTTCTTGGGTGCAGTGACCCTACAAGTGGGTCATTTGCTCCTCTAAACAAGCCTGCCCAGTTTCCTCCTTTGGAATCCTCACAGGGGTGGTCCTGGCAAAGCAATCGCACTGCAAATTGGTGCAGTGGCACATGCCCAGAGGCTCAGGAGGCTAAGGCCGGAGGATCGCTAGTTGGAAGCCAGCCTCCTCAATGGCAAGGTGTTAAGCAACTCAGTGAGACCCTGTCTCTAAATAAAATACAAAAAAAGAACTGGGGATGTGGCTCAGTGGTTCAGCACCCCTGGGTTCACTCCCCAGTATCAAAAAAAAAAAAAGTCCAGCTATGCAAATATGAGCACAGAAGTCCAGAGGTTGAGGCCTCATTGAAAAGAGGATGCAGAAGAGCCCAACTCAAGCTTGGCCTAGGGGAGACTCTGCCAAGAGGCATGTGCTCTTGGAGGTACCTTGAGGATGGAGGAGAACTCGATGATGGCTTCACTGCTTGCTAAGTTGCTGAGGCTGGCTTTGAATTCGCAATCGTCCTGCCTCAGCCTCCTGAGTCACTGGGATGACAGGCAGATGCCACCGCAGGTTTCCCCAGCTGGAGTCTGACCAGAATCCCCCACCCTTGATCTCTCACAGCCTCCTCCTGCCCATCCCTGGGGGATGTCGGATCACCAAGGCTTGCCTTCAGCAAGAATCCTGTTAGAGCAGTTGAGCCATGATCCTCCTTACCGCTGAGGCTTCCCCTGAGTCATTTTCCATCCAGTGAACACCCCCCACCCTGCTCTGTGGCTGTGAACCCTGACTTGTCCACACTGCAGGTCGAGCCCAGTTCTACTCTGAGGCCTGTGGCAGTACACACCTTGCATCAGTTCCAGGAACATCTGTTGTTACGGCTTTAACTGCTGTGCAGCTCTGGTTCTTTTTTAAATGCACGCACACACGCACACACACACACACACACACACACACACTGCACACGCTGTCTTTCCAGCAGCTTCTCAAAGCTGAGCAAGGGACTTTCCTCATTAGGAGCATGGAAACAACCCCCAACCCCAACTGTTAACATTTACAACTCCATCACACTAGGTGACATAAATGGCACCCACCGCAGTCTATCTGGGCCGTGCTGGACTTGGGGAGATCGACCAGCAGCCTCTGGACCTGGGCCAGGGTTCTGAAGGCCTCCTCCATCTCCTTCCAAATGAGAAACACGTCTTCTCTGACTCCAGCCCCTAGAAAGGGAAACACAGCGTGAGCGGCCACCTGAGACAGGCTTGGGAGCTCTCCTGTGGTCCTAGCAGGCCTGGCATGGTCCAATCAAGTTTCTAGAACATTCCTGAACATCCAATTCCATGTTGCCACTAAGCTGTCTCTGAGAATCAAAACTGAAATCCCCAAGGAAATGCTGTCACCTTCAGAAGGCACGGACACAGACTTTAGGATGCAATAAATTGTTGTAAGCTGAGTATTTGTAGCAGCCAAATAGTTTAAGATACATTATGGAAAGCATAAAAACAGTCCACAGCACCTCACAAGCCAGGTGTGGTGATGCACGCCCATAATCCCAAAAATGTAGAGGCTGAGACCAGAGGATTGCAAGTTTGAGGCCAGACCCAGCAACTTAGCAAGACCCTAAGAAACTTGGTTGAAGCCCTGTTTCAAAATAGAAAAGAAAAAGGGGGATGTAGTTCAGGGGTAAGGCATTCCTGGGTTCAATCCCCAGCACTGAAAAAACAAAGCCAAGCACCTCATAAAGCCAGGGTCACCCTTGTGAGGGAGGGAGATTCAGGAAGAAGGACGCAGTGGTCTCTGATGCTTTCCAAACCTGACTGAGATTTTCTGCTTCTTTGAAACCAGCTTCACTAGTTTTCCCTCTACTCTAACATCATGGTGAGCCTTTGACCTCCTTTTTTGGACTTCTGCTGTCTGACTAACGGGTTAGTTTTCACTATGACACTTGTTTTTTAATGAAGTAGCTTAATCTAGAATTTGTATCTCTCAGTGAGTCAATCCCAGTTCATTGCACATGGGGCTGGGATGAGGTTCTTCCTTTCTCAAGGTCCAGACTAACAGATCAGTGGTTCCCAGAGATTGAGAGAGTACAGAGGCTGGGGACAGATGGGTGTGACAACAAAAGTGCAACATAAAAGCCGGGTGTGGTGGCTCATGCCTATAATTCCAGCAACTTGGAAGGCTGAGGCAGGAGGATTGCCAAGTTTGAGGCCAGCCTCAGCAACTTAGTGAGACCCTAGGCAATTCAGCAAGACCCTGTCTCAAAATAAGAAATAAAAAGGGTTGGGGATGTGACTCAGTGGTTAACACCCCTAGAATCAATATTCAGTATCAAAAAATTAAAATTAAAGTGCACCACGAGGGATCTGAATTGCATCAAAGTCAAGACACTGGTCTGATGATGGTCTCAACTTTTGCAAGATGTTATTAAGGGTGAGCAGGGACAAGGATACTTGGGTATCTCTATCATTTCTCTCTCTCTCTCTCTCTTTTACTTTTTATAATTGAATATGAATGTACAAGTATCTCAAAATTAAAATTAAAAAAAGATTTAAATCCATGGTCTTTCTACCATGCTGCTGCACCATCCCAGCTCATCCTCCCCATCCTCAGAGTTTCCTTGGGATTCAAGGTGGCCTCAGGATGCCAAGCACAGGTCCATGTTGGGGTCCAGAGGCAGAAGGGCCCACAACCACACCCCTGATGGAGTCAGGTCTCTTGGGCGCCTTCCCCTGGGCCCAGCAAGAGCTTCACTGCATCAGTACCAGCGCCTCTCCCGGGGCCCCTCTGGTAAGGGACCCCCGGGGGGGGGGAGCTTCGTGGTGGACCCACCGCAGCCCCCGACAAAACTGGGCAAACCTAAGGATGGGGGCGGATCTGGGTGGGTGCCCTGCCGCCTCCCCTGAGGCCTGTTGGGCTGCATCAGCGGCCTGGGCCTCAGCGACTAGAGCAGACGGCACCCGCACAGCCACGTTGTGGGCCAAACAGCGCGGCCCCCTCACTGCCGGCTGTGCCCTTGCCCCTGTGAGAGGGCGGAAGGAGTCCTTCACGTCCCACTGTCAGTCAAAACCCGTGTAGAGTTTCTTTCTTTCTTTCTTTTTTCTTTTTTTAGCATTTTTACTGGCTCTTTTCAGTTTACATGACCATGGAATTTACTACGACATAATTAAAGTCATGAAACATAATTTGCTCTAATTCAGTCCCCAGAACTTCCCCTTCCCCTCATTTCCTCCCATCTCTACCGGCTTCCCTTCACGGGTCTTTCTGGTATTTATAATTTTTTTAAAATGAGTGTCTTGTGGATGTACAAGATGGTGAGATTCACTGCGGTGTGTTCATCTATGCACATAGGAAAGTTATGTCAGGGTCATTCCTCTGACTTTCCCTATTCCATCTCCCCTCCCTTCCCTTCATTCCTGTTTGTCTACTCCTTGGATCTGTCTTCTAGTCTTTATTATCCTCCTCTGTATTTTGCATTAGCTTCCACGTATCAGAGAGAACATTCGGCCTTTGGTTTTGGGGGACTGACTTATTTAACTTAGCATGATATACCCTCCAGTTCCACCTATTTACCAGTAAATGCCATTATTCCATTTTTCTTTGTGACTGAGTAATATTCCGTTGTGTATAGATAGCACATTCTCTTTATCCATTCGTCTGTTGAAGGGCACCTAGGTTGGTTCCATAGCTTAGCTGTTGTGAATTGAGCTGCTATAAACATTGATGTGGCTGCATTACTACTGAATGCTGACTTTAAGTCTTTGGGGTACATGCTAAGGAGTGGGATAACTGGGTCAAATGGTGGCTCCATTCCAAGTTTCCTGAGGAATCTCCACACTGCTTTCCATAGTGGCACCAGCAGTGTATGAGTGTGCCTTTTCCCCACATCCTCACCGAAATTTATTGTTACTTGTATTCTTGATAATATTCTAAAGGGAGTGAGATGAAATCTCAGTGTAGTTTTAATTTGCATTTTTTTTATTTGCTAGATACATTGAACATTTTTTCCTATATTTGTTGACTGATTGTATTTCTTTGGTTGAGAAGTATCTGTTTGATTCCTAGTAAAATTTCTTCCAAGTAAGGCAAAAAGGAAGGACAATCACTGAGGGGCTGTCACAATGCTATTCTTGCCCTCACCAAGCCAAGCTCTGGCACCTCTTGGCCGGAGCCTGCTGTGTGCAGGAGAACCAAGGAGACTCCTGGAGGCAACCGTGGTGGGTCCCCACCATTTTCAGTGACATCCTCGGCCCAGCTACCAGCTGAGCACTACTTAGCTTCGAGGGGTTATGGGAGTCCCTACTCTGGGATTTGCTTCTAATAAATATGATCTTGCAGAAAAGAACTCAGCAGATGTGTTCTCTGGTTCTAAAAACTCCATTCCAGTAAAATGTTTTTTAAAGCACAAAACTAAACCCTTCTTTTCCACAGAATTCACATTGGCTCAGAGCCCACCGGTGATATCATCATTAAAGCCAAGAGCTGGGTCCAAACTCTTCAAGGACGAACACCGTCCTTGCTGGGGTACCTGGTCTCTGCCTGGGCTCGGGTCCTTCTAAACGTTTTTTCATTTCTCCTCACCACAGCTCTGAAGGCAAAATCTACTTGCACCCATTGTATGGCCAAGCAAACTGGAGTAAATGGTCCAAGGTCACAGCAAAAACAAGGGGCAGAACAGGGAGTGAAACCCATGTGGGTGGGACATCACCAACCTTGCTGCCCTGTAAGGTTGCCCTGGAAACAGGATGGATGTTCAGAAAGGGGTCCTGCACAATTATCAAGAATACAAGCAACAATAAATGCTGGTGAGGATGTGGGGGAAAAGGCACACTCATACGTTGCTGTGGGACTGCAAATTAGTGCAACGACTATGGAAAACAGTGTGGAGATTCTTCAGAAAACCTGGAATGGAACCACCATTTGACCCAGCTATCCCACAGCTTGGCATACCAAAGGACTTAAAATCAGCATACTACAGGGACACAGCCACATCAATATTTATAGCTGCTCAAAAATTCATAATAGCTAAGCTATGGAACCAACCTAGGTGCCCTTTAACAGATGAAGGAAAAAAGAAATTGTGTTATATATACACAATGGAATATTACTCAGCCTTAAAAAAGAATGAAATTATGGCATTTTCCAGGAAATGGATGAAACTGGAGACTATTATGGTAAGCAAAATAAGCCAATCCCAAAGAACCAGAGGCCAAAGGTGTTCTCTGATATGCAGATGCTAATTCATAATAAGGCGAGGCGGGAGAGATAGTGGTATTTTGGACTAAACAGAGAAGAGTGGAGGGAGGGGAGGGAATATGGGGGTAGGAAGTCTAGTAGAATGAATAGATCATTATTACCCTATGTGCATATATGATTATATGATCTGTGTAACTCTACATCATGTACAACCGGACGAATGAGAAATTATACTCCAAGTATGATGCGTCAAAAAACATTCCACTGTCATGTATATTAATTATAACAAATAAAAAATTTTAAAAAATAATTCAAGATTTCAAAAAGTAGTCCCCCACCAGTAGTTGAGACCCCTCTGACCAAGCCGATCTCCATAATAGCTCACGGATGCCTGATAGCTTAGAACCACAGAGAGCAAGACCACCATTGGGTCTAGGGGGCACTAGAGCCCAAGGACTAACCCCAAGCCACCAAGACGGACTGAGGCACACCAGGGTGGATGTTTCTGACTTTCAAAGTGTAGCCAATAAGGACAGGGCAGGAGCAAAGGCAGGTTGGGGCTCAGGCCCTCCCAAAGTTGGCTAGATCAGATGAGAGGGTATTAATAGCTCTGTTCATGAAGAAGCAAGGGACAAGTCCTGACAGAGATGGATGGCCAGCACAGCTCGCAGACAGCCAGGGCCCAAGAAGTGAAATGTTATGTGTGCTGAGCCCAGAGTTGGAACTCCCAAAATAGCTCTCACAGCTGCCAAATGCAAACCTTAAGCCCTCAGGGCTTCTGTGCACCCGTAAGACCAAGAGTGAGGTACAGCCGCCCGCCTGTGCCTGGAGGTGTTGAGTAGCAGGATTCTCTTTAAAAGTTTCAAATGAGACAAGGCTGTCCTCTAGATTCATGGACAACATCTTAAAAGCGAGTGCACCACAGGTCGGCATCAAAGGACACATTTCCAAGGAAATGCAGTTTGCTCTTGATTATCCAGGAATAGGAAAGTGCATCTCAGGAGCAGGGGACCAGCTCCCGGTGCAGGCAGGAGCCAGGATATCACTCCCCAGGTCTGGTGCCTGCAGTTGACAGCTGAGCTCGCAGGCGATCAAAAAGCAGACCAAACCAAAGCTGCTCATTTAATGAGGTTTGCTTTAAAGCAAGACAAAACCAAGCTGTTGTTGAAAACCCCAGAGGCATTTTAAAAGCATAACGTACAAAGGGTAGGTTGGATTTGAAAGTGCTCCCTCCCAGGAGGAAGTGCTGCCATTTTTTATCAGGGGTCTGCTAAGAGACTTCTCAGGGAGCTGCAGCTGAGGGAGAGGAAGCCACCGGAAATGGAAGAGGATGGGGGTGAAGCACAGAAAGTCTGCACCAGAGGGCTCTGTGAGCTTGAAATTTTCCAGGTTCACCCAGAGAGGGTGGGAAATGACACGAAGCCCTCTGTCCCGACCACAGAGGTGCCTTACGCTGCAGCCAAAGAGCCCCCAAGGCCCCCACCTTGGACCTCCCCATATGCCACGGGGTGACAGCGGCTCATGTTACAATGCTGACATCTCTGGGGATCCTCGTCACATGAAGCTGCTGTTGTTCTTTGGTGTCTGATAGTGATTTGCCCAGATGGCTAATTTGACAAATGAAATGAGGCCCAGGACAAGTTAAGTTTGAGTGTGGCAAAGGGGACAGGTCCCAAACACTACCTCTCTGTCACATTCATGTCTCACCTATCAGATAAAACAGTTGTCACCATCCATAGATAAACAGGTTCACTTAGCAAAGATAGGTTGAGTGCCTTCTACAAGTCGGGTGGGCACTGATGGTGCTGGAGGTGAATCCAGGGGCCAAGGTCCCCCAGGGCGTCCCCCTCCCAACACTCTGCCCTCAGAAACCTGCTTGCAGCTCTCTCCTCCCAGTCCAGGGCTCATGTCCTCCCCTCAGCCCTCCACTGCTTATCCCAGGTCTGTGCCACCATCAAGCTTTGCCTAGAAGCCCCAGGAAGCTGCAGTCAGCCTCCCGCTCCCCAGGGCACCAGCCACAACCCTGTGCTCCATCCTCCTGCTGCCAGGACACTCCTAGACCTCATATGAATTAGGCTGTGGGTACATGAAATCCCTGGCTGATTGTCACTCCAGCCTCAATTCCAAAGAGTGCAAAGAAGCATGCACCAGGGACGGTGACACTGTTATACGCAGGACCTTGACTCCAGTCTCATTTAAGCCGAACCTCCACAAACACGACAGGCCGCTGCTCAGCCCGAAGCCTGCTACTCAGCCGTGGGCCCAGCTTCTCCTTCCGCAGTAGCGTGAGCTCTTGGGGTGCTGTCCGCACTTTGCTCTCTGGATTGCAAACGTTTCAAGCACAGGGACAAAGACTTTGCCTTCGCACCCTCCACAGGACCCAGGGTTTTAGGTCAGAAGTCCTCTCCCTCCTTGTTTTCATCTGTACTTACGACGAGGAAACAGCTATTGAGCACCTACTGTTTCTTCTCTGGTGGCCTTGCTCCCCCTCGTCATTGGCAGCCCCATTACTGCAAGAGCTCTCCCGAGGGGTATGTGACAGGTGCAGGTTCTCTGCTCATAGGGCTATGACCCAGATGTTCCAGGCATTCATGGTGACATTCCCGTTAGGTCCCCATGCCACAGAGAGGTGAGACCGCCCTGAAGTACTTGAGCACTATCATTCCAAGGTCAGGAGGGAGAAAGCCATTAGAGAGGTGGTGTGGCACTGGGCCAAGTGACAACTAGCCCTGGGCAAGAGCAATTGAAAAACAAAACCAACACGGGAAAGGTTCACTCAGACAGTGCTGGTGGGACTGCAAGTTGGTGCAACCACTCTGGAAAGCAGTGTGTAGATTGGAACCACCCCTCAACCCAGTTACCCCACTGCTTGGCATGTACCCAAAGGACTTAAAATCAGCACACTACAGCAATGCAGCCACATCAATGTTTATAGCTGCTCGATTCACAATAGCTAAGCCATGGAACCAACCTAGGAGCCCTTCAACAGATGAATGGATAAAGAAAATGTGGTACATACACACAATGGAATGTTACTGAGCCTTCAAGAAGAATGAGATTATGGCATTTGCTGGTGAATGGGTGGAACTGAGACTATCCTATTAAATAAAATAAGCCAGTCCCCAAAAAAGAAAAGACTGAATGATCTCTCTGATATGCGGATGCTAACACACTATGGGGGTGTGGGGGTTCATTGGATTAGACAAAGGGGAATGAAGGGAAGGGAGGGGGATGGGAATAGATAGGAAAGATAGTAGAATCAGACAGAACTTTCCTACGTTCAAATATGAACACATGACCAGTGAAACTCCACATCATGTACAACCACAAGAATGGGAAGTTCCACTGCCTGTATTTATAATATGTCAAAATGCACTCTACTGTCATACTAAAGGGAACTAAAGGGAACAAAGAAAAAAATCACAAAAAAAAGCACCCTTGGCAATTCTTGACCCTGGGTCATTCCCAGGTCCCACTGTGGGCTGGATTTTGTGGGACGCCTAGGTGAGGGCCTGGTCCAGCTGGCTCCAGAGTTTGCAGTCTGCCTGACCCTGAACCCCCCCACACACAGCCGCCCCAATACAACCACGAAAAGGCAGTATTTTTTTCAGGAAAAAGGTATCACATGCTTCTATTTTCAGAAAGCCATACAACATGTTTTTTAAAAGATAATAAATTGCAAGCTATTAAAAATTCCCAGAGACCTAAAATGATAATTAGATCAGACAAAGGGGGAATATCACCTCCATAAAAAGGTGGAAGACAATGAAATCAGTAGCTTTTGTTAAAATGAAAAAAAAAATCCCAGTTATTTGCGTTAGATTGTATGTTCAGATGTTCTGTTGGTGAGAGGCAATTGAACACCTGCTAGCTTGATCCAGCCCCAGGCCCCAAGCACCAAGGAACTGCACCCAGTCCCACCCGACGAAAATTAACTGTTAATTAATTTAAAGCAAATATAGAGTCCTCTCGCCATCTGGACAAGTGTCTAATGTTTTCTTGGGTCACTGAGTATGTGTTTCACAAGGGTCCTTATGTTATCTCAGAAGCAATTTCAAATACAAAGGATGAGCCACTTATGCCATAATCTAATCTGTGAATGTGGTACTGTCTCCTGGGTCTTCTCTCTCTAAGTGGAACACTATAAAATGCAAGAGGAAGCCAGGTGCAGTGGCGCATGCCTGTGATCCCAGCGGCTCGGGAGGCTAAGGCAGGAGGATGGAGAGCTCAATGCCAGCCTCGGCAACTTAACAAGACCCTAAGCAACTTGGTGAGACTCTGTCTCAAAATCAAGAATTGAAATCAAAAAAGGGCTGGGGAACGTGGCTTGGTGGCTAAAGGCCCCTGGGTTCCATCTCTAGGACTGGGAAAAAAAAAAAAGAGTGTTATTATTTTAGTTGGATCTTATAATGGTTGCCTCCTGCTGACGCATGAAGAGAGGACATAGAAGGGGAAACTGAAATGTGGCATGAACCTGCTTCACGCTGACTACTGCTGGGCGTTTTAGACACATCACTTCATCGGCTCACAACAAAGGTGTGAGTCGCCCCACTTCACACACGAGCACACTGAGGTCAGAAAAATCAAGGAACTTGCTGAAAGCTGCCCATCTATAGGGTCAGGATTCGAACTCAGGTCTGTGGGCCTCCAAAGCCCCTGCCTTCCTTTCACACTGGAACCCCATCCTGTATCCTCAGGCATCATCACGATGCAAGCTCTATGTCGGCAGACCCCATCCCCTGTGTGCTGGCCCTTTTCAGTTTCCCTGAAACGGTCATGGGCAGTGACCCCTGGGACAAGCCTGCTGGGGTCAGCCCTGAGAGCTCTCCATGGCGGGGCTTCTGCTGTCTGCACGTTCATCTCTACTAAGGTTTGGATGTGGTTTGTCCCCTGGGGTTAATGTGTTGGAAGCTTGGTCCTCAAAGTGGCCGTGGGCGAGGTGCTGGGCCCTTTAAGAGGAGGGGCCTAGTGGGAGGTCTCTGAGGGTGCCACCCTGGGAAGAGACTAAGATGGTTCCTGTGGGCCCCCAGTGACTTCTCATGCAAGGGTTGTTATAGAAGAGCAAGACTGGTCTCTCTCCAGTCTCTCTGGCTTCCCCCCTCTCTGTGATCCCTCCTTCTCACATACATGCCTGCCATGATGCCATCTGCCATGATCTGACACAGTCAGAGGGGACCTCACCAGAGCCACAACTATATGATTTGGACTTTCAACTTCCATAGCTGTGAGCTCAATAAACCTTTCTTCTTAATAAATCACCCAGCCTCTGGTAGTTCATTATAGCAATGTAAAACTAAGACATTCTCTTATCAAACCATGAATTTCTTTTTTTTTTTTTAAACCATCACTTTCTTGATGACAGAATCATGTTTATCCATTTTTGTAACCATGATACATCCCTGATGCCTGGTCAATACTTCCAAATAGCTGTTCTAGAACATAGGCTCCTTAAGAGGCCTCCTTTGTTTATCATCATATCCCCAGAGCCCAGCAATGCCCTTGACTTTTTAATTTATTTATTTATTTTACCCTTGACTTTTAAATAACAAATGTGAGTGGAATCTCTCACTCTGTAATCATAGCAAGTTTATTCAAACATAATCAGAGCAGTCTGCACTGCAGCTGGGAGCCTAGACTTAAGCAAGGAATTAGGACCTGAGCCCAAGTTGGGGTAGGAATACAGGGGCCCTGCCCTGAGGTACGTACTCTCTAATTGGGAAACTGGTCTTCACCTACGTCAGATGAAGGTGTGAACTAGGGGAAGAGGAGAGGGAGGGGCAGCCAGACTGTTCTTAGGTGAACGGGGCCTTGGAGTCACAGGGGAAGGAGGAAGTCTAAATTGCAAAGGGACACTCAGAGTCCTGGGTCCCCTATTTGGGAACCTTATCTTTAATTCCTTTTGAATCTCCACTTCCTCACCCCCCTAGTGGGAATCTAAAGCCCCCAGAAGGTGTTTAATGAACATTTGTTAACCAGTCGCAGTCGATGAGACTCGCAAGGCACCCAACTGTCAGAGGAGCAAGGCTTCAGGGGACGTGGGTCCCTCCACCTCCTAAACTACAAGGTGGCAGCAATTTTGGAAATGCCGCTGCTCTGGCTCCATCCATCACATAAGCTGAATTCTAGGAAGCAGGAAGGAGTCGTCTGAGAACCTCCTGCTGTCAGTATAAACAGCTATAAACTGGCACCAGCCAGGGCTTCTAAATTAAATTGGAGATTAGAAACGAAGAAGCCAAGCCAAGCCGGAGCGATGGGCCACTAGACTCCAGATGTCTAATTCAAGATCACGAGAGTCTGCCAAGAACAGGACTCGTTTATTTTTTCTCTTTAAGCATAGCAACCTGACATATGCCCAAGTAAATAAAATTTCGTTTTAAAATAGTTAGTCTTAGTTCAAACATTTTTCTCCACCAACACACAAAAAAGGGTAGTTTCCAAAGGTAGAACCAACCAAAGTTTTATATTTTATAGCTACAACATTTTTGGACTTAATGCTGGTAGAGCTGAGCAGCTTTTCTAATGTCATTTTGCCAAGAGTCCTAGTTACAAAAAATACACTCAGAAAGAAACATTGTGTTTTGCTATTACCTAATACTCCTTTTAGTTTATTCATTGCAAAGTCTTTTTCCCTTGTCTCCTAAGCAAAATCCAGTGATGAGCACAGAGAATCCTATAAACAGGGACTGGTGATTAAAGATGCTTAGCCGAGCAAGTGCTGTGCCCAGAGGGGCTAAAGCAGGCTCAGTGGGGAGAGCGATGTGGATTGATTGATTAGTGATGGCTGCCATGGTGGGGTGAGAGGGTGGATTGATTAGTGATGTCTGCCATGGGTGAGGATGAGGCTGGAAATGGAAGGGCTTCCTTGGTGCCCACCCTGGCCTACTGGAACCACAAAAGTGTCCTGAGTACCACCCAAAGTACAAATCAGCATATTGGTACTTTGGGTGGTATCCATGAAACCATGTGAGTTGAAATTATGCCCCAGCTGTTTGCAATTTGCCTCCTCCACCCCCACCACAAGGGTATGATGCTCTGGCTTGAAGTGAGAGCCCTGAGCCACATTCCTGGGACTTTTTAATTTTTTATTTTGAGACAGGGTCTCATTAAGTTGTTTAGGGCCTTGCTAAATTGCTGAGGCTGATCTCAAAATTGTGATCCTCCTGCCTCAGCTTCCTGAGCCACTAGGATTACAGGCGTTCACCACCATTTGGCTCCTTAGATTTTCAAGCACAAAGAGGCTGACATCATGAGACACCCCACGCCACAAGTCCACTACCACCCCACACAAGTCTCCTGTCAACTTCATTGATTCATTAAGCCTGAGAAGCTACATTAATGCCAAGATCACTTACTTTTACTTGATGACAGGGAAAATTTTTAGTCTAATATAATTTTATGTATCTGTACTATTTCAGTTTAATTACATTTTTTGAAGCTAAAACAGGAAGAGAGAACCAAAATAAAAGATGAAGCCTGCTCCTGAATGGGGCTGCTGACGGGACTGCAAATTGGTGCAGCCACTCTGGGAAGCAGTATGGAGATTCCTCAGAAAACCTGGAATGGAACCACCATTTGACCCAGCTGTCCCACTCCGTGGTCTATACCCAAAAGACTTAAAATCAGCATACTACAGTGACACGGCCACATCAATGTTTATAGCTGCTCAATTCACAATAGCCAAGCTAGGGAACCAATCTCAGTGCCCTTCAACAGATGAATGGATAAAGAAAACATGGTGTATATACACAATGGAATATTTCTCAGCCATAAGGAAGAATAAAATAATGGCATTTGCCAGTAAATGGATGGAAGTGGAAACTATCATGTTAAGTAAAATAAGCCAATCCCCCACCACATACACACACACAACAAAGTCTGAATGTTCTCTCTGATACACAGATGCTAACCCACAATCATGGGGTGGGAGTTGGGAAGAATAGAAATTCAGTGCATTAGACAAAGGGGAATGAAGGGAAAGGTGGGAGAATTGGAAAGTCAGTAGAAAGAATTGACAGAACTTTCCAGTGTGCATATATGAATACACAACCTGTGAAACTCCACATCATGTACAACCACAGGAATGGGATCCTAGTTAGAATAAGATATACTCTGCGTGTATAATGTGTCAAAATACACTCTACTGTCATGTATATCTAAAAAGAACAATTTTTTTAAAAAAGATGAAGGCTTCTCCAAACCCAAGAGATCTGAAGCTATTTTTCTTTCTGAGAAAGAGTCCCCACACCACTAAACAGACCCCTGCTCTGGGCTCACAGGCCACCCCAGCAGCTGCCCAGGGGATTAAGAATGCCGCCCTGGGATAGCACCAGCTGTTAAAGTTCCTTCCAAAGCAGCAACAAGCCCAGACGAATCCAGAACAATCCATCCCTACATGAAATTGAAAATCATCATGTCCAATTTATAAATATCCTTGTAGTATTTGAGCCACTTGCTGACCTGAGTCTTACAACAGAGAAGTAGGTGAAGCCATCCAAAAAGGTCCCTCCAATAGAATCCTATTTACATTAAGTAAGACAAATGCTCCTGATTTCTTTCAAAACCCCCAGCGGTCAACCCCAAGTATCAACGTTGACCCATTTCCTATCAGGACACAGTTTAGTACTCCCATATGCACTTCCTGGTTTCAAATTCTAATTTCCACCCATAATTATGTATGCAGATAAACCAGTTAACATCATGATCATGGTCAAGGCTACCTTACCCTTTAGGATTATTTCACTTTCAAGAACTTTCTATGATAAGCCTGTTTGGGATTGCAGGAAGGAAAAAGAAAGCTGCTATTCATCGAATGTCCACTGGAGGCTGAATGTCTTGATGGGCGTTGTATTTTTTAGATTCTCCCAACAACCATTGCCATAGACTTTATTGAGAGAGAAATTTGGGGATACAGAAAAAGAAATACTGGATCTCAAAAGAGAAGCCCCATGAATATAAGAAATGCCTATAAGTTTTGAAATACAACTATGAGCAAAGCAGCCCATGACCATAACCCATGTCCTTGGCCCTTGCCCTCAAAAAGTAACATAGTGTGGGTAGTGCTCAAGCACAGGAAAAACTAGCTGCACTCTGACTCCTCCTCTAATCCAGCCCCTAGCTACCATCCCTCTATGAATGCTAGTACTCCAGACCAATGCGTTGCCATCTCTCCCTCTGCAATGGCCCATCTTCTCCCTCCAATGTATATCTGCTTTCCCAAATAAAGTGCCTGTGTCTCTGACTGGCACATGCTGAAATTCTTTTCCATCATGTGCACATGCTGAAATTCTTTTCCATCATGACCCCACTTGTCCTGAGTTGAGGTCCCCCTCTCTGGGAACTCTTCTGGTGACATTATATCATTCCTATTTTTATAAAACGAGGAAACATAGCTCAGCAACGTGAGGTAACCTGCCTCCGTGCTCACAATTAGTGACACAACTCGGATTGGAAGCCAGGTCTGATTCCAAAGTTGATTCACTTTCTAGCAAATGCTGCTTCTTAGGCCAAAACCAGAATCCCAAAGGAACAAAACACTGTAATAGTTTGTATGATCGTGCACCCAATTTTCACTTTCCTGCCTATCTGCGTGTGAGTGCAGTAGACAGACCTCCCCACTCCAATGATGCTGAACTTGGGCATGAGATTTGCTCTGGATAATGGGTGTAATGTGAGTCTTAAGTGGGGCTGCAGGGCTGGCCTTGGCTCCTGTGCATATGCTCTTGACCATGACAAGAATACACTGGATGGCACGGGTTAAAGGAGGAAACTAAATTAATCCATTCTAAATTAATCACACCACGGTTGACATGTAGATGCATGATTTAAAAAAAAAATGGCTGGAATTTTTCTGAATTTGATGAAAATCAATAGGTCCAAGAAGCTCAAGGAACCCTGAGTACAAGATACCTGACGTTAGGGATGACGTTAGGGATAGACGTTGCTCCTAGTAAAAAGTGGTGGGAAGCTGCAGAAGGAAAGGACAGAAATGAAAGGGGGAAGCCAGGAGGATGTGGTCTGCCTCCAGCTGTTAGCAGCTGTTAAATCCCACCCAGTGGAGAGTGGGAGAGGACAGCGGCGGGAGCAAGAGAGGAGCTGGATTTTCTTCCAGACTAATGGGGGGGAAGCAGACCCAGTGCGGGCAGAGAGTCCCAGAAGGAAATGAATGGAGGGTGTGCCTCCAAGGGTCTGTAGATAGCACCAGGCCACAGGGTCAGGGGTGAGAGGCACCACCCCATCTGAGCCGCACCGCACAAGTGCTTAGAAGGGCTGCGGCTCAGCAGGGACTGTGAGCTTGGGCCCGAGTCCCCGTCCCCATCTTCGCATTCTTGACAGCCAAAGATTGGCCATGAACTTCTAGAAGGTAATGTAGGAAAAACTTAAAATGCAATGCACCCTAAGCAACAAACATTGCCTGTGTCAAAACACTGGAAAAGGTTCCCATCCCCCAAAGAGCACAATCCAAGAAAACAAAAAGGGAAAATTTAAATCTGGAAGAAAATTCCTCTGAGGAGTTAATGCATGTAGAGTAATCCAAAGCAAGCACAGATTACATAAATGATTTTATAAGTCAAAAGAATCACTCTTTGTGAATGTATCTTTGTGTTATATTGTTCAATAAAATGTGGATGTAGGTTAAAAAGTTCAAGAATGAAGAATAAATGCTTTTACATTATATATCTATGTTTGCCTTTGCAATGAAACAAGAAACAAGACAAAATTGCTCTCAGCCAAAAACTACTTTTTGTTTTCTCAAGGGAAGAGGTTGTTGAAAGGAACCACCCCAAAACACAAGACCTAAAATTTGGTAAAAATCCATAGGGCTGGAAATGTGGCTCAATGGTAGAGCACTTGCCTAGCATGCATAAGGCCCTGCATTTGATTCAGGACTGCAAAAAAATAAAAATAAAAAAGATACGTGCATTCTAAAAGTTGATAAAAATTCATACCTAATTAATTTATTTGCAGATATTATTACAACTTGTTTATCAAACCTGTTTCAAGAAATGCAGATTTGTGCAGGGTGCGGCAGCACATGCCTTCAATCCCAGTGGCTTGGGAGGTTGAGGCAGGATGATCATGTTCAAAGCCAGCTTCAACAAAAGTGAGGCGCTAAGCAACTCAGTGAGACCCTGTCTCTAAATAAAACACAAAATAGGGCTGGGGATGTGGCTCAGTGGTTGAGTGCCCTGAGTCCAATCCCCGTTTCCCACCCCTCAAAAAAGAAAAAATTGCAGATTCATATAAATATCTACAAAACCATAAGTAACAAACATCAAAATTAGATGCAATCAGATTTGTGACAATGCATTTACCTAATTTAGCCACCCTCTATCAATTTAGCTTGGAGCAGTCCAAAGTCCTCAAGAAGTTTTAGAGAATAGTTTTTGCCTTTTAAATCTCCAATTGCTAATGGAATGAATGCAATAACATTGTTCTAATTTTTTAAAGGTTTTACTAGGCCAGCAAGCAAACTGCTGATACAGCCCAGTCTTCTGTCTGCTTTTTAAATTGCATCACTAGAGTGAGCCAGTGTATGCTGGGGGGAGGGGAAGAAAAATGAAAAAGGCAGGGAAAAAAAACCCAAGAAGCTTAAATGGCAATGGATATTTGGAGAAAAATGGTGTGTGTGGAATAAAAGGGCACTGAACTCAAACACACATGTGCGCTCCTCCTAGAAAGTTCAGGCCAGCAACATACAAAATGATGGTTTATTTGGATAGCACCAAAATCATTTTTCACATCTACAAAAAGTACACAAGACAGATGGTAAAATCAGTTAATGTCAAAAGGTCACAATTAGCCTTGGACTTGGAAAGGAAACAAAGTAGATGGTCCAGGATCAAGCCCATCACTAGCCACACACAGCGTACTTCAAAAGGAAGAAGAGATGAGTGGCAGGAAGACATTGCTGTATACTTAGCTTCAAATCCACCTTTATCCTCACATCACATTGTACTTCAAAATAAATCTAGATGGGCCCAAAAGATTTTTGCTTTTGTTTTAAACTCAGGCTATTAAGAGCCAAAAGAAGCTGGGTGTGCTGGCGCATGCCTATGATTCCAGCAGTTGAGGAGACTGAGGCAGGAGGATTCCAAGTTCAAGGCTAGACTCAGCAACATATTGAGACCTTAAGCAACTTATCGAGACCCTGTCTCAAAATAAAAAATAAAAATGGCTGAGGATGTGGCTCGGTAATTAAATGTCCCTAGGTCCAATCATTCGTGGCACCAAAAGAAACAAAACAAAACAAAACAAAACAACCAAGAGAAGGAGGATAGAATCACGAAGGAGCTAGGACTTAGAGACTGGAGTTACTGCGCGAATTTTAAGGCAGCATATAAAAAATAGCCAAAATGAAAAAAAAAAACTAGTAAAAATATCCATGAATATTACACTAAAGAGTTAATGTCTCTAATATACAAAGTTAAGATGACGTGACAATAAACATATGACCCCAGCAGATAAACAGGCAAAAGACAAGCAGGTGCTTTACAAAGGCAGTCAATAAATATAAAAGCAGCCGTTACTCCTCTCTGGTGATTGCATTAATTTCTTCATCAAAAAAATATTGACGGAAACAAGATACTAACCTAATACTGATTTGAGTCCCCTCAGATGGGTATTCTTTATATACTGCTGGTGTGAATGGAATCATCTTAAACCATTTTTTCAAAATTCACATGAGCGATTACCCTTTGATCCAGTATCTTCACTACTAGAAATAAATTTTTTAATTTATAAAATACTAAAATACAGGAGGAAATAAATATATCATGCAAAAGATAAATGTAAATTATTTATAATAACAAAATATTATAATATCATCTGTTATAATGAAAAATTATTATTTATAATAATGAAAAAGTCCAATAGGAAATGTTGGACAAAATTGATACAGAACTTTAAGAAAGATTAGATATTTTAATGTCAACTACAGATGTTTTATGATAAAATAGGAAGACACTTGCCAGAATATTAAGTAGAAAATGTCATGTGCAGATTGTATAATATGATATTTGTGCTTTAATTATTTTTTAAGTATACAGCAAGAAGATTGATGAAAGATACCAAAATGTTCAACAGCAAAAAAAAAATCCTTGGGTGGCAAGGATTTTTTTTTTTCCTCCTTCTTATACTTTCCAAATCATCTACACTATGCCTGGAAAGTGTCCTACAGTTGTGTGTTCAGACTTCCAACTCTTCTCATACCAGCCCTGTAATCTCTGCAAATTATTTCCAGGCTGTCTGCCTCCTGAAAAAAGAAAAAAAAAACAAAAAACCGAGGCAGCACTATCCCCCACCTCCCAGGGCTGTTGTGATTTTTTAAATGAGCTAATGCAGGCAATACACTTAGCAACATGCTTTGAAAGAACAAGAGCTACATATTTAAAGGGTCAGTGGACTTCATCCTCCTGGCCCAGTGACTAGCAATGATATCGTAACCCATGTAACACAGGGGCATGAAACAGGATGATCAAAGTTACTTTCTGATATTTACACATCTTGCTCTCTTTTAAAACATGAGAATTGTGTACCATGCTTTCAAGAGTTACTGTGGAATTTTAAAATCGATAATGAGAATTTAATAATAGAATTTAAAAACTGAGAGTAGATGGTTAAGTGTCCAAAGGATATTTTATCAGTTTTATATCAATAAGTGAGTGGCCACATAATAAAGACAAATAAATATACACCAAAGGTGAAGCATACTGTCCCTGCATATGTTAGATGGAGACCTGGGGCTCACATTTGCTCTTAGAGCCCGCTCCTGAGTATATCTACCCATTTAAGACCTAGCCTTTACATATATATATATATATATATATATGTATATATATACATATATATATATGGACTCAGGGGGCTGCTGCTGCCTCTGGATCAATTAAGCCTACTATCCAACTGCACCTCTCCTCTCCTTCCACCTGCTGACATCCTGAATTTGTTTCCCAAGGTCCAACGACACAGTACAATGCAAATCTTGTGTATTTGAATTCTTAGTAGTCACATTTAAGAAAATCAAACTAAATAAATAAACTTAATATTATTAATATATTTGAAACATGTAATATCACTTCAACATATAATCTATATTAAAAATTATTAATGTGGCTAGTTACATTTTTTACACAAAGTCTTTAAAATCTCATGTGTATTTTACCCTCAAGGCACCTTTCCATTTGGACTTGCTACATTTCATGTGCTCTAAAGCCACATATGGCTGGTGACTTCTGGCCTGTATGCTGGCTCTACATGTCTCATCTCACTGGCCCAATATCGTGCCAAGTTTTCATTTTCCATTCCCCAGCACCTACTCCTAAAGTATTTTAAAACATTAAAAACAAAATAACTAATTGTTTACAAAGCAGAAGCTTTGAAGAAGCCTAAGGGAATGACATTTTTTTTTCTCAGATTAAAAGGAGATTGCCCTTAGTTTGGGGAAGATGAGGGAGTCCCCAGGAGAAGGTGGGAACTGGTACCAGTTCTTTGCAGCACCTTGGAAAGAAGGCTGCACGGTGTCTCCAGGGAGGAGGAGCAGGATCTGCATGAGCCTGACAGCCAGAGCCCGGCATGACAGCAGTGAGATTTCTTGTGCTGGTGAGGCCATAGAACAGGGACCCCAGGGTTATTTGCCAGAACAGATGTCTCATTCTAGACCCTCTCTCCAAATGTTTAGCTACCTCCTAGGAGCTCTAAACAGTGGCTAAGGCCCAGGAGAGCATCCTTGACAATGACTAGGGTTAATTTCCAAAAGATAGAAGGGAGCTGGATCATTATTTTTATTATCATGAATTTTCTTGCATTAATTTTGAGTTTTAAAAATATTGCATTAACATGCATCAGTTTGTCAGGATAAACCCAACTACTATGTAGAGCTATAAAGCTCTAATTAAAAAAAAAAAATATTGCATTCATCCAGGTGTGATGATGCATGCCTGTAATCCCAGCAACTTGGAAAGCTGAGGTGGGAGGACTGCAAGTTTGAGGCCAGCCTCAGCAACTTAGCAAAGCCCTAAGCAACTCATCAAGACTCTGTATCAAAAGAAAATGTGAAAAGGGCTGGGGATGTGGTATATATATATCTCACACTGAAATATTTATTTCAATAAGCACATAAAAAAGATGTTACACATCACTAGTCATTAGGGAAATGCAAATCAAAAGCACAATGAAACACTAACTCCCACGCATTACTCGATGATTACTATCAAAAATACAGAACATAGCAAATGTTGGCAAACTTGTAGAACAATTTTACACTGTTGGGAACATAAGATGGTACAGCCACTATGGGAAACAGTGGAAAAAATTGGAAAATGAGTTTTTGAGCTTCCTCAAAAAATTAGAAATGATATTACCATATATGATCCAGGAAGCCCACTGTAGGTATATACCCAAAATAACGGAAAGCAGGTTTCAGAAAAACGTTTGCACAGTGTGGACATAACGGTGTTATTCACAACAGCTACAGAAGCACACAAGTGTCCACAGGTGAACGGATGAACAAACAGGATGTGGTCTGTACATGTCACTGAACCTGCCCGGCTTAGAAAGGAGGGAACTTCTGACACATGCGACATCATCGGTGAACCGTGAGGACGAGGCTAAGTGAGGGAAGCCAGTCACAGGACGCACCCTGTGTGACTCCACTTAATATGAGGGGCCTACAGTGGCACATTCAAAGGGAGAGAGGACCGTGTCTGTCAGGCTGGGGAGGGGACTCGGGTGCTGTGGTCTGAATGCCCGCGGCACTCCAGTGTTCAGACGTTGAGAGCCCTGATAGCCAACGTGACAGACTCATAGGTGGGGCCTTTAGGAGTAGGGTTAATTACAGCTTCTTCATCACTGTGACCAAAAAAAAAAAAAAACTGACAAGAACAATTTTAAGGAGGAAACGTTTATTTGGAGACTCATGGTTTCAGAGGTCTGAGTCTATAGACGGCCGACTCTGTCACTCTGGGCTGGAGGGGAGGCAGAACATCACGGTGGAAGGGTGTGGTGGAGGGAAGCAGACACAGACCGCAGACCAGAGTCAAAATATCTACCCCAAAGGCACATCTCCCCACACCCGCCTCCTTCAGCCACACCCCACCTGCCTACAGGTTCTGCCTAGTTAATCCCTATTAGAGGATTAATGCACTGATTGGGTGAAGGCTCTCATAACCCAGTCATTTCACCTCCAAACCTTCTTGCATTGTCTCCCACATGAGCTTCTGGGGACACCTCACATCCAAACCATAACAGGAGTCATGAGGCTCTCATAAAAGGTTGAAGGGAGCTCCCACTTGCCCTGTTCTGCCCTTCCACCTTCTCTTCCATGGGAGGACCTGAGGTCCCTCCCCTGCGGAGGTCTCAGCAACAAGGCCCCACTGTGGAAACAGAGACAAAGCCTTCACCAGACACTGAATCTGCCAGCCCTCTTGATCTTGGACTTTCTAGTGCCCAGAGCTGTAATAAATAAATAAATAAATAAATTTCTGTTCTTTATAAATCACCCAGTCTCTGGTATTTTGTTATAGCAGCACCAAAAAGACATGGGAAGCCATTGTTTAACAGGTACAGAGTTCCAGTTTGGGAAGGCAGAAAGAGTTCTAGATTTAAGTGGTGGTGGGTGGTCGCACAGTGTGAATGTGCTTTAGGCTACTGAAATGTATGCTCAAAAATGGCCACAATGATATATTTTAATACAATTTGAAGACCATTCTTATTTGGATCACAGATAGTTTTTTGTTTTGCTTTGTTTTTGTTTTTGCATTGGTGTAAAGCTCTCTGAAAACCAATGATTTGGAACCCCAAAAGACAATTATAGCAGGAAAGTCTTTAAGATTGCCAAATGAGTTCTACAAACAATGCTTCCCCAAGCCCTCACTCGATAGTCTCTGTTTTATCTACAATGGAGGCAAAATTATCTCCTAAGGAAGCCACCCCCCAACACACACACACACACACACACACACACACACACGACACCATCCACACACAACTAGAGGGTGGCCTGGGAAACCCACAGCAATAAGTGCTCTCAAGGGCCCATGTGGCAATGGGGAGAGGGACTCAGTGCAGAAGAGGCTACAGAGCGGCTGTGAAGTGGGAAACCACACATTTCCAGACCTTAAGAGTCTGTCAAAGTTTTCCGGGCAGTTTCTTGAGTGGGAGAACTAGGCTTTGAAACGTTGGCATTCTGGGACATTGTGACGGAAAGAGGAGACAAGATCGCATATTGAGCATTTGACACTCTGCCCCCTCAAACCCAGAACGTGTGATCACTGGAATGGATTTAGAGTGACAAGCCACAACCAACACCTCCATTCTGAGACAAGTGTTTTTATCTGTAATTTAATTTGATGCTTCCCAGGGCTGGGAAGATAATAGCTGTGGACAACAGGAAGCTATGGGGTCGGGCAGGTTTCCCTCACAACTCAGATGGCAAATGTTGTGGTTTGAGTGTGTCCCCAGAGTCCTGGTGCTGGAAACTTAATCCCCAGTGCAACAGTATTGGGGCTGTATTGGACTCTGCCCTCACGTATGGATTAAGGTCTTTATGACTGGCATGGATTAGTTATTGAGAGAGAAGGTTTAAAAGCAAGTTAAGGGGATGGGGATGTAGCTCAGTGGTAAAGTGCTTGCTTAGCAGGTGTGAGGCCCTGGGTTTGATCCCCAGCAACACAAAAAAAAGGAAAAGAGAAAAATTAGGTTCAGCCCTCTCTTGCTCTCTTGCTTCTGAATGCCATGCCAGCACCATGCCCTTGAATTTACCAGTCTCCAGCACTGTGAGCCAAATAAATCTCTACTCTTTATAAATTACGAGTCTCAGGTATTCTGTTATAGCAGCAGAAAACAGACAAAGACATCAAGAAATCTACATAGACCAAAAGCAAATCCCATTCACAGTAACTGGCAAGGCTTAGAATGCTGGTGATACATTCTTCACCCTGATTGAATCAGTGCCCACTAAGGATCAGTCTTATTTGTTACTTTCAGTAGGACATCCAGAAGTAACTGCTTCTCAGATTAGCATCCATCTAATTCATGATTTGGCATTTTCTCGCATTCTCTGGAGGCATCCACTTGACAATCAGAACAGTCACCTACAGGGGTGCTCCAGTGAGTTCTGCCCGAAACTACCCCCTGCTCTGCCCAGAGGACACTAAGAATTTAAATCTGAGAAGTTGTGCCTCAGATGCGGGGTTCCAACCTGATCCCCTGCTGTGAACTACCTGCAACTAACTGCCCACTCCTTAGGGTCCCAGAGAGCCTTTGCCACACCATTAGGTCAACAGGAATCTTTCAGAGACCTGTAGGCTGGAGCCAGGAGTCTGAGGATGCGCAGGCGGGTGGAGACGGGTGGGCTTTCTTAGCTGCTAACTAGTCAGGAGCCACATCATCTAACTATCAGATGGGAGACTGCGTCCCTGCTTTTCTTGGCAGTATTTTTTCAGTGTCTTGGGCACTTTGCAGTTTCATCAGCCCAAAAAAGAGACTTCCTGAGGTCACATTCCTATTTCTGGCTGATTTTGTGGCCTCATTTCTTGAGTGAAAAAGGGAGGCTCATTCAGCCTCCATAAAGGTCCCTGTGTGGCCTCCACCCTCACAAGAGGCAGGAAGAGCCCATACTCTGGAGCCACATTGAGGCTCACCACAGGGAGGACAGCAGGACCCCCTCCTCAGAAGTGCAGGCGCCCTCATTTGCCTAGAACTAACTCCATCATTGACACACCTAAGGCCACGCCTCCAGAAGGTTCTCAGGTGAGTAAACACGCATCGCTTAGGCCATTTCCCTGGGCCGTAACCTTATGCCTGGTGGCCAGGCTGGGAATCCCCCATGAACATCTGTGGGCTCTGCCCCTGTGCCACCATCATAATGAGAAGGGAAAGGGGGTCCCTACCTAGTGACAGAGATCACCAAGAGTCAAGAAGGATAACTACGCGGCTCCTTTGGGGTTCCAGGTACCTGGGGGGAGTTTTCCTCTCAGTTTTCTTGAATTCCAAGTGATCACATTGTCACCAGCCTCTGTGAGGAAAGCTGGCAATTCCATACACTCTGTCCTCTCGGCAAACGCGTGGAATCTGAAACACAAGGACGTTCCACATGAAGCCAGAGACGGGTGAGTGCGCCTCTCTGTTCAGGACTGTGAATCTCCTGTCTCCTTAGGGCTGAGCATCTTAATCTCACCATGTTCACCCCTTTCCTTTACACTCTATCAATTTCCACCAGTAGACAGGAAGGCAGAAGAGTATCGGAAATGGTTTGGGAGGTTGTTTCTGTTTGTTTGTTTGGTTGGTACTAGGGATTGAACCCACGGGGGTTTAACCACTGAGCCACATCCTCAGCCCTTTTTTACTTTTTATTTTGAGATAGGGTCTTGCTAAGTTGCTTAGGGCCTCATTAAGTTTCTGAGGCTGACCTCAAACTTGTGATACTCCTGCCTCAGCCTCCCGGTCTAAAATGGTTTGGGATTTTAAGTGATGATGTGTCTTTTCATTACAGGGTAATTAGCTCAACCAAATGGTATTTTTTGGTTTTTGGAAAATGATACCCTATTCTTCTATTTATTCTTTGGTTCCTGGGGTTCCAACATGCCAACAATTTTAATGACTCAGGATTTTAATGCGGTGACCCTGTAGCAGCCATCGGCATGTGGGCCTGTTGAAGTCTGGGGATATGGGCAGCATTGGCTCGTTCTCCCATTGCGGACGGGCCTCAGTCAGCTTTAACTCAGCAAACACATACTTCCCTGGGACCCAAGGTGAAGTGCTAGTTAAAAGAATTGCTGTCCAGGCAAGTTTTCAGGGCCTGTCTACCCAAAGTGTGGTCCAAAGAACAACCGCAGTGGCAGGGCCTGAGAGCAGGTTAGGGATCCGCATCCCCATGCCCCAACTGGGCCTGCTGGGTCAGAACATGCACTTGAATGTCCCCCGGGTGAGTGTGCAAATTAAAGCTTGACAAGTGCTGGTGAGGTTCACACAGGGGAGCGGGCTGTCACACTCCTAGCCCCCCCTAACCGAAATCCAAATTGTCAACAGCACCAGGGCATTAGATTTTGAATGGCAGAGAAGGTCTTGGTAATGCTAAGAGTTCCGCCTCTGCCAGTTCCTGCTCATTCAATGCAGAAAATCCTGCAGCAGAGCCTGGGGTGGACAGACGGGCAAAGAAATGGTAGGAGAGGTCTAGGGACCTTCTGGACCATGGGAAGCCTCACACCTGCCTCAAAGGTTCTGGGGAGACTCCATGGCAGTGAATAAATCTCACTCCAGTGCCCCCTTCTAAGGCCAGCGGACTCAGACTGGCCATGCCTGCCCCCTATGAGAGCTTCATCTAGAACAGAAACTGCCAGTTTCCTTCCTCCTGTGACCTCCTAGCAGGGCAAGTGAGGGAGGCAGAAGAAGTCTGTCCTGGCGGAACCCACGCCCTGAGTCTGGTGAGGCCTTTGGTGCCCAGGATTTTCCACTCTGATCTGTTCCCCAGATTAGAAAAGAGAGCAGGAGAAGGTTTCCTCCTGCTGATACCACCTTGCCTGTGCAGAAGCAAATCCCTTAATAGTGATATAATACGACTCTAATACAGCAGAGCTATTGGAATATAGCCCTGAGGCCACACTGATGGTTCCACTAGACACCGACTCGGTGTCTAGGGGGCCAGAGTCCACCTGAAAGACCAATAAGCTGGGACCACCTCCTCCAAGTTAAGAGGCCCACGACATACTGTTTCTGGTCAGATATTAACTGTCCTCTATTTGGGGCCCAGCAGCCCAAGGCGTGCCAGAGGAACCGGGAGCCATGGGTATCTGGGCAGGGGTGGAGCAGGAAGCAGCAGCACTGGCAGTGGGTAGGCTTGCTGTGAGGGCCCTGGGCAGGCACAGGAGGGCATATCTACATCTGCCCTATCTTAAAAACACACCTCCTCACAGTCAGTAGGGAACCACAGCTTCTCCCGTGGTTAATTACTCCCTGGGCTGTAGCATGCCCACAGAGAGTGCCCCAGGTGACAGAGCAGAGGACAAGCAAGACAAAGGGCCCTGCTAGTTGTCTTTTTCTCTCCCCCAGTGAAGGTGGGGAAGTGAGCCCCCTTCTGTACTGGGGAAGCTCAGGAACCCAGAATGGAAGTCAAGTTCTTGCTATGAAAAGATTTCAGAGGACCCAAGAGTAACCAGAGGATGGCCTCAGACTCCCAGATTCCTAGCCCCCATCAGACCCTGAAAATCAGAATCCACATTTCCATCGAGCTCCTTAAATTGTTATTACACAAATTGGTGGGCAAATTTGCATATTCCCATGCTCCTCTCTGTTATGTGGAATCAGCAAAGGCCAAGGCCAGGCCTCTGCATCATCAGCACACTCCCCTGCCATTATGACAAGCAGCTCCATTTAAGAGCAAGGGCTGTGGGCAAAATGTGTACCCATTTCAGACAGGTTGACTTAGGAAAAGGCTCATGAATTCTCCTTACGGCCACCAAGTGGCTGGTCTCTCTCCAAGGGGACCTAAACTTGCACATACAGAGAGAGAGAGAGAGAGAGAGAGAGAGAGAGAGAGAGAGAGAGAGAGAGACCAAAGAAGGGGAGACATGTTTAAGATATGGGTTTTATGGGCTGGGCCTCGGGCTCAGTGGTAGAGCGCTTGCCTAGCATGTGTGAGACAGTAGGTTCAATTTTCAGCACCACATAAAAAAATAAATAAATAAAGACATTTTTTAATATTTAAAATATTTTTTAAAGGTGTGGGTTTTATTAATATTATTCAGGTGCAGTAAGGCCAGCAGCTCAGGAGACCATCACTATTGAAAAGACAGTCACTGCTACAGACTGATTTGTGTCTGGGTTCCCACTTCCCATTCTGTATATTGAAGCCCTAATTCACAGTATGACTATATTTGGAGACAGAATCCATAAGGAGAGAGTAAAGGTTGACTGGGATCACCAGGTTGGGCCCTGAGCAGGCAGGATTAGTGACCCTGTAAGAAAAGGAAGGGAGAACCTGAGAGTTGACCTGCTCTCTTCCCACCAGGTGAAGCTGTGGTGAGAAGTCAGCTGTCTACAGCCAGGAAGAGAGCCCTCACCTGAAACCAAGTGGCTCCTAACCTCTAGGACGCTGAGAAATAAATTTCTGTCTTTAACCCATCTTGTCTCTGATATTTTGTTATGGCGGCGTGCAAGAGTTCAGTTCCAGAATGTCCTCCAAAGGCGCATGTGTTAAAGGCTAGGTCCTCAGCTTGGCACTCTTGGGAGATGGTGGGACCTTTAAGAGGTGGGGCCTAATGCAAGGTCTTTAGATCATTTGGGGAACCCTTAATAGGGATCGTGGAACCCCAATCCCCTTCTCTTCTTCTCTTTTGCTCTCTGGCCATGAGGTGAGCCATGTGCTCCTGCAACAGGCCCAAAGAAATGGGGCCAATGAATCACAGACCAAAACCTCCAAAACTGTGGACCAAAATAAACCTTCTTTGCTCTTTATAAGTTGATTACCTCAGGCATTTGTTATAGTGACACAAAGCTGGCTAATACACTGCCCAAGTAGACTAAGATACTTCCCAAGAGAAGCGGGTATACCATGCCACACAGGGCCCAACAGGACTGGTCAGGAGGCAGAGGGGTGAGGGAGAAGGTGGGTAAGGGCTAGGGGAAGGGGAGGCAATGTAAGCAGGTTTAGGATTAGCTAATTTGAATCATCTGAGTGAGCTCTGGGGGTGGGGTCTGTCTTGAGCTGTCTGGTGCCTGGCCCTGGGCTGACCAGCATGGAGGACAGTGGTCCTGAGTGCGAGAGCCTGGACTGAGAGGGTGGGCTCTGGGTGAGTTGGTTTGCTATGACAGGTACACCCTGGCCCCTGCTTTGCTGTTTCTAGGGACTGGCTAACCCTGGGAGGACAGTCTCTCCAGAGTCAGAGAGTCCCTAACAAGTCAAAGCATCAGAGCTACAGAAAACAAAAAAGGTGTGAAGGATACGGGATACAGAAGAAAATCAGGGGGAGGGTGCCCAGAGACTAAAGAGGACAGAACAGAGAGAGAATCCAGCAACTGACTGGGTAAGAAGGCCACCAAGACCCACTGTTAGCCCTGCTTAAGTGGGCCACCTACTTGAGTCCCCCACGAGCGTCCTCCCACCTACCTGCCATGGGTCTTGGCGCTCAGATCCTTCAGGAAAGCTACCATGCCTTCTCCTCTGGCGTTGAAGGACACTGTGTGGACAGGATGTGGGATGTCCAAAGCCCTCTGGAGGAGAAGCTCCTTGGACTCCGCCGGAATGTCCCCCACCACGAAGTAGTAAATGGACTCAATCTGTAAAACAGTGGTGCCAATCAATGGTTCATGGACCTGCATGCCCCTGACTGGCACTGGGCTCATCAGCAACATACTCTCTACAAAACCACTTCTTTAAAAAAAAATGGCAGAAAGAATAGCAACAGTACTCCATGTTTGTGGGGATGCTGGGAGGTAAAGTCAGCGAGTGAGGTGATCAAGGCTGTCGCCAAGAGACAACAGAGGCCAGATAGCAGGGGCTGCGGTCTTGGGGTTGCATGAGAAGAACGTGGCTGTTACACATCTAGGAGTAGTTGTGTGCAAATCAAGAAACGAAGGAGGCCTTGGCACAGCCACTGTGGGTAGGAAGCTTATTAGCCACTTCCCGAGGAGGTGCCAGAATTCTGCAGTGCCGCCTCGCCCATCCTCAGCCGGAGGCAGGGTGTGGGAAGGGGGGCATATCCAGCTGCTTCCTGCTCTGGTCTCATGTCACCAGGGAGCAAGAGGCCTGGGGACGTGAGGCTGTCTTGACTTTAGGCAGCTGGTCAGGAGCCAGGCCTGCCCCAGGCTCACTCCACGCTGCCATGCCCCAGGCTGACATTGTACACAGTGAGCAACCTGGGTCAGGGGCCAGAGTCTCCCCCGACACACCTTAAACCAGGGATTCTGGGAGATGCGTACCTCGCCCCATCTAGAGACAATCCCCCCAAAGCGGTCCCTGTTTAATGCAGATGGATGTCCACCCAAGAGGGCCCCAGGACAGCTGTCCTCCCCCAAACACAACCACTCCACTCTTGTTCATCCCCCAGACTGGCTTCCAGGACATTGATCTCCCCAGATACTGATGAGTTCTGTGATCTCTGGGACAGGGACCTCGCTTCAGGGCCCTCACTTATAAGCAGGGAGACATTTGTGTGTGTGCACATGTATTTACACCAGCCTCAGAGAGTGAAAACCAAGGAGAGCTAGGAATGCCATCATCTCAACCCAGAAACGTCCTGAGTGATGGTCTCTACAGGTAACTGGGGATGAGGCCCCAGCAGGTGTGCAGTGTTTTAAGGGATAAATAGGTTTCACCCCTCCTTTGGGATTCACAACACTCTCCCTGCTTTCATCCCAAACCCCAGCTACAGATTGCTACCAAATGGTCTTCCCTTAACTCCAAACCTGGGACTTTAACTCACCTGGCAGAGGGGGTGGACTCACAGTTGGTTCCCCAGCTAATCAGGGGGCCCTGGAGTTCCAAGGGGGGAGGTGGGGGCAGGGTAGCCGAGGACTGGGGCCCGAGTGGGAGCTGAAACCAGGCGACACCTCCCTCCCTCCCTCCCAAGCCTCATCTCTCAGATCTTTCAACACCAGCTCCTTGACATTAAAGAGCCCCACAGGGAGGTAAAAACCAAGCTCCAACCTCTCAGTCAGCCTCCTGGGAGGCAGAGGGAAATAGAGGAAGAAACCATGTTCTCCCAGTGACTTATTAGGCAACTAAATTCTGCTTCCAGCCAGTGCATCTTATTTTGTTCTTCTTCTGATATAAATGACCTTGCAGAGGATGCCCTAACAGGGTCCCAATTCACCGCACCGCTGTTGAAAAGTTTTTCAGCTTTTCAGCCCAAGTTTAGCATCCTGGGGACAGGGTCATCCTAAAATGACACATGGCTCAAGACAAGGGACAGACACAGGGCACCTTCTGAGATTCACATGTGATCTGATGGCTGATCTGTCTGCAGATCAACCGGGAGGTAAGCACGCGTGGGCAGCGCTGAGCCCCGCCTGTGTGGCAATAACCCAAGCAGCCACATTCCTTGGGCAGCGATGGTTTCTCCCCAGATCGCTGTGGCCAGCAGTGAGTCAGAATTTCCTTTCCTTCGCGGAGCCTACGCCATGCTTCACTGTTCATTAACTTTATTAAATTCGGCTTCTGAATCACATGTTTTCAGGCTGCAGAGGCCCTGGGACATGCTGGGCATGGAGGCCACCGGCTCCACCCGCTCCTGCAGACAGGCTCCTTTCTGGTCTCCTTTCTGCTCACATAATAATGACATTTAGAAAAACAGAGAGAGGGATAAACGCAACACCTATCCCCCTCTCTCTCCAAACTGACAAAAATGCTTCTTAAAGTAAAACGGCTCTATAGTTATCTGCTACTTGGGACAATAGGTGAAAACGGATTATTTGATTCAGCGTTCACAACAGCCTCGTGGAGCATGCTTTTATCTTTAGCATGCCCAGTGTAGAGATGAAGAAACTGAGGCTTAGGGTGGTGGATTGACCTGGCCTAGGAGTTGGCTGCCTAACCCAGGAGCTTATGTCCTGCTTTCTGACAACCACACGGTGTTGGATTTAGAAAGGCTGCTCACCCATTAGAGATGAATGTGAATCCGGGAACGATGAAGTCAAGGTCAGGGGGCAGAGGAGGTGGGCCAGGCCGGCACTCTGTTCACTGGCTGGGCTCCCCCACTGTCCAAGGGTTCAGGCTCTTCTGCCCGATATCAACACTGCTGATGGTGGCTTTAAGGGGGTTGTCCTCATGGGAATGCTCACCCTTGGCCATAAACTCAGCCCCCAGGGCCAGGGCCAGCCTTGAAACCCAGCAGCAGGAGCAGCTTCCCGGCTGGCCGGCATTCCCCTAGGGACTGATGTGCACCGAATTTGATAAAATAATGCAAAGGCTCCATTCGGCCTCCTAAGAGTGAGTCACAAGTTTTCACGTTTCTTATTACATAAGACAAGGTGGAGCCTCCATGCCGTTGCTTGGAAGGCCTGTTCTGTCTGGGCCATTTGTTCTGCAGCTCCACACAGCGATGGGCACTCTGCCCACCCACGAAGCCCTTGGCATCTTCCCAGCTGTTGCTCTGGGGTGGGGGCGGGGGAAGGAATAGCAGGGAGTGGCCGCCTCTGTTCCCACTGCCCTCTGCGAACCAGCCTGACGTCCTGCTGGGTATCAAGATCAAGGAGAAGAATTGAAGCCAACCAGCACGACAGTGAGGGGTCCAGCAGAATTCGCCCTTGACCTTGGAACGCTGCACCTTTGGGGAGACGCCAGACCTCCGGATGCGCCTCCAGGTCTTCCCTGTGCCTGCAACAGCCCTTTCCTGCTTTGGCCCGTTTTGATTGGTCACCACCCACTGTCCAGCCTCTCAGACTTCAAGGTCCTTATCCCTACCCTCACTCCACCAGGGTCCTACAAGGCTCAGCAAATTCACCACTCTGGTCCTGAGCAAACCACCTCCCTCCAATTTTAAAAAAGAAAAAAACCAAAAATCCTCAAATCTGGACATTGAGGGTAGGATCTCTTGGTCCCACATCTAGACTCCAAACTCCAGCATATAACCATTATTTCCAATTCATCCCATCAGTGTCCAACAAACATTTATAGAACTCTTAGGAAGCTTCAGGGACATACAAAGAAAAGATCTGATGCCCATCCAAGCCACCGAAGGAAATAAATGAGATGCTACATTCACACACCCACAGGACCAGGCCTTCAGCTTATTGACCAGCAGCAGCACAGGTTCCTTATGGAAAGGTGCAGGTCAGGTCTCTCAGTGAATATGATTTTTTAAATATATATTTTTTAGTTGTAGGTGGATGCAATACCTTTATTTTATTTTATTTTTATGTGGTGCTGAGGATCGAACCCAGTGCCTTCCACATGCAAGGTGAGCACTCTATACAGCTGAGCTACATCCCAGCCCCAAATATGATTTTTTTAAAACCAAAAAAAACAATTCACCAGGCACAGTGGTGCATGCCTACAATCCCAGCAGCTTGGGAGGCTGAGGCAGGAGGATCGTGCATTCAAAGCCAGCCTCAACAAAAGTGAGGCCCTAAGCAATTCAGTGAGACCCTGTCTCTAAATAAAATGCAAAATAGGGTAGGGATGTGGCTCAGTGGTTGAGTGCCCCTGAGTTCAATCCCCAGTAATGCCCCCCCCCTCAAAAAAAAAAAAAAAACAGATTCATGACTACCAGGCAGATGGGAGAGAACAAAAAATGGAAATACAGATGTCTTCTAGTCATGGAGCCTTCTCCTGAGGGCAGTTAGCTTTCTTGGGTGGCCTAAGCCAGGGCTCTGGGATAAACAGTCCTCTCTTCCAAAGACCTGGGAAAGGGGAGGCCAGGGCCTCCCAACAGACCTCTCCTCCTCAGAAAGGCCAGGGAAGCTGCCAACTTCCAAAGCACAGAGGATGCTGAGGAACAGAAGCCCATGCCGGTCAGCACACTGGGCTCAAAGGACAGCAATCCCTCTCCTGCAAACATCTCCTCAACAACCTTGCCGGGCATCAGGTCCTTTTCCACAGGATTCAGTAAGAATTCACCCATTAGTAGTGTTCTTCAAGTGCTGTTATGGGAGCCATGATTTAAAGACCCCCTCATACTGCCTGGGCTCCCTGCTGGGTCTTCAGCCTACCTGTGGTCACAGAGCCTGGTCCTCATATGGACTTGATACAAGACTCAGACTTCCGTGTTGATTTTTGGACCCAGGATGATACCCACTGTCCCCGTTCCTCCAGGTGCACCCTCATGGGGGCAGAAGCTCCGGCAAACTCAGGGAATCATCAGTGTGAGAAATTTATGGTTACTGCTCCAGAAGTTTCTTAAGCCTTAAATCTTGTCTATTCCTAGCAGATGGCAGCTACATGCTGGAATGCGAAACTCCCTGGGGTGGTCAGGAGGGGCCCAAAGCAGAGGAGCAGGCCACCCTGGGAACCTATTCCCCCCTTTTACATACACATGCATGCTCTTAAAAAAAAAAATACAGGCATGGCATTTTTATATATGAGACAGCTGCACTTACTGGAGGAAAACTTGGGACCACCCCAGGCAGAGGCTACGGGCGGAGGGACAGAGCAGCTTGTGTCGCCTAGAATTTCCCACGCGCTCCCAGCTCTTGTCAAGAGCTTGCGGGTTGCGTTTGGTGATCAGCGCCTGCGAGCTCGCTCCTTGGTTCCCTCTCTTCTGTAGGACCTCCCTGGGACTTGCTGAAGCACTCCTCGTTTTCTAGGCTAGGGATGCACATTAGAGAAAGGGGAGCCCAGCCAGACGGAGGAAGGGGAGAGAAGCACGGTCCCAGGGGGATCTTGCAGTTACATCAGGCGGGCCAGTCAGGTTCAAGGCGCACTCAAGAGCACACACATCCAGGAGACTGGGAAATGTCCCATTTCTTGAATGCAATACTAAGGTGTCAGGAATCTTGGCGTTTTTACAGATGTTGAAACAATCTGGAAGGATCAAAGAACAAAGTGGCTTGTATTTGGTTCTTCCTTAACAGAAAACATTTGTTGGTCTGGCTTTCCGAGGAAAACAATGTGTTTCCAATTTCAAATCGTCACTGATAAAATGCAGACCAGTGAGCTCCAGGAGCTGTCCTTTCATGGGGCCAGCACATGGCCTGCTTGCCCAGGAAAGGACTGATGTTGAGGGCCACAGCCGAGTCGGGATGACACATGGCATTTTTGCCAGAAGTAGTGGTTGAGAGGTGACGCCAGCGAGTTCTCGCGGAGTTCCCGTTGAGTTCCAGCTGAGCTCTGGGGGGGGGGGGGGATTCCCAGAGAGTTCTGATTGGTTGGGGAAGTGCCGGAGGGGGGATTTTTCCAGCTGCTGGTTCCTGGACAAGCCGCGTGGCGCCAGCGAGCCGTTAAGTGTGGAGATTCCTTATTGGTTGACTGCTGTATCTAGTTTATGTTAATTAAGATAAGCTGTGTGGAATGTATATATACCCCTCCTGTCCTACAATAAACGGCTTCCACTCCTGCTGTATCAGTGTACACAAGTTGTTCGTCACCACCACCACCCCCCCCCCCCGCCCCTGGTTATTTTGCTGCAGCCGGACTGGGCAGACTTCTGAAGGCAGCCGGGTAAAGCTGGAAACCTACAGAAAGGCCAGGCTTCCAGAGCCGAGGAAGCAAATGTGGATACAGCAAGCTGACCGTCGGGGACCTGGGGACACTCCTCTCCAGAAAGTCCCTTACCAGCTTGGCACAGCCCTCACAGTTCTCCCAGTGATCCCTCCCAGAAACACACACCCTGGGACTGAAAGAGACATAAGACACTGCCATATAAAATTGCTCCTTCTGGGTAAAGCTTTATTTCCAGAAGATTCCTTTCAAAATCCCTATGTCAGTACATTAATGTTCAAAAATGGAGGCTCCTCAGCTTGGATATACTTCACCTTGGAAAGCACAAAACAGTTCCATCTATGAAGAAGAGGACCTGGGAAGCCTCAGAACGCAGATGCTGATGCCGGGACCCCTCAGTTCCCCATCCTCAGAGTCCTCCGGCCTCTCCTCCCCTCAGGGAAGGAAGGTACTCTCTAACTGGCCGGAGGGCAAGAGCGGAATGAATGTGTTGGAGCTATGCAGCAATGGCCTCCCTCCCCGTCCTTTCCCGATGCTTAGGGGGTGTGAGCAGTGCTGGTCTCTCCTGGCACTAGCACCCCACAGCCCTGGCCACCTCACAGAAGCCCAGCCAGGCTCAGGGCACAAGCCTGAGGGAGCCTCTATGTGGTCGGTCCAGTCCAGCTCTACTGTCACCGAGGCCGCTCCCTGCATCCCTCTCTGTGCCCTGCAGGCTATTTCTCAATTGGCTCAAAATTCAGAGTTCAATCAGGTCAATACCCAGGGGCCTCTCCAATGCCAATGACGGGGCCCTCTAGGGAATGCTGCGGATGTGGGGAAATCAAGGTCAGCTGAAGGACAGTGTAAAGACACTGAGAGTGCAGAGTCAAAGCCACCCTGGGGACCCGGGCAGACCATGGACACACACTTACAGTTTCGTCTTTCCCAGCTTCCAGCAGAGCGTCTAGGCGGCAGATGGCGCTCATCGTGGTCAGCTCAAAACTCAGCTCCTCGACCCAGCCTGTTGCAGCGGCTATGCACTGTTGGGTCACCGGAATAGCGTGTTCTTGCCATTTCACAGGCTCTTGAGTAACCCTGAAAGGAATCACATGGGTGGTCACAGGGCAGTGATCAGTGCCACCAGAGGAATGTCCAACCTCAGTCCCCTGGCCACAAACAATGGGCCACCTAATGTCATATCATCAGCAGTGAAGAAGGACACAGCTCCCAGGCCCCTCAGAGTCACCAGGAAAATTTAAAACTTGGTGAAGATGGGCCTGTCTTGCTGAGGGAAGTGTACCTTCTGAATGCACCCCGTAATTTCAAGGTGAAATTATCTTCCTCAAGCCACCCTGACTAGGAAAAACAATGTTTACTTGAGAACAAGAAAAACTAAGAAATGTAAACAGTAACAAGTCCTTTAAAAATATCCAGATAAGCTATTTTCTTAAATGCGCAGGTTTGTATGAAACCGTCTTTCATTAACAACAAATATACAAAAAACTCACAGTATAACAATTTTGCATAAATTTTATTTCTTCTTCTTCTTTTTTTTTTTTTGGTATGAGGTTTTGAACCCAGAGGCGCTTCACCACCGAGTCCCATTCCCAGCACTTTTAATTTTGTTATTTTGAGACAGGGTCTTCCTAAGTTGCTTAGGGCCTCACTAAGTTGCTAAGGCTGGCTTTGAACTCTCAGTCCTTCTGCTTCAATCTCTCAAGCCACTGAGATTACAAGCGTGCGCTACTATGCCCAATTCTTTCTTGACATTTCCTTGTTCTGAAAAAGATTCCCATCCGTCACCTTTTTCAGATCTAAAATTAAATTGTTTTGAATTCAACAGAGCATTGGTTTTTAAATCCTGAGAAAATCTGGTAAAACCATTTAGTTTGAGTTTGGAAACAACAGTTGGAAAACTCCAAAATGTGGAGCCGTTTGAATGGATGTGTGCTTATAATTGCAAATAAATTGGCCCGACAGTCGCTCATGGCCCGCCTCCAGAGGGAGAGCTAGCTCACACTAGTGTCCCTTCTGTGTGGCTTCTCCAGGTAGAAAAAACTGAGCACTGAGTGGCACGTACACTTCAGTAAACATTCCAAGGAAGCAAATTTTGCAAACTTCAATATCTGCTTCCTTTAATAACACACCGCGGCAGAAACAGGAGCCCGGGAGGGCACACCATCAGGATCAGCCCCCAAGAGGTCCTCTATTTAGTCCAAAGCATTTTATTTAAAAAAGACAAACTGAGCTAAGCAGACTCCCCTCCCCCTCGGCAACCAGGTGTTTCTTCTCAGGGAGGTGCAACCATTGCTTCAGATGGAGGGTGAGCACCCAGGCCCAAATTCTCCCCGATCCAGGAATCCGTAAATAATTGGCTGTGAAAACTCTGAGATCCGGGAAATTCTGTAAAGCCAGCCACCTGTCGTTTGGATGAAAGAAGTCAACTTACAGGAGAGGTCAACTTGAGTTGCAAATTGGGTCTGGAAAAACAAGTGAAGTTTGTGGCCTTTGAATTCATTATCTTAGCTAAAATCTAAACTGAGCGAGGGGATTTATGGCCTTAAATATTTGTTGAATATGTGCAGAGGGTTCCTATTCTCGTATTTTTCAACTTCCCTAAGTTGAAAAGTATGTTTCTAAATCTCTTATTTCTGCAGGGCAGGGGACTGAACTCAGGGTCTTGCACACACTAGGCAAGGGCTCTGCTACTGAATTGCATTCCGGGTCCTAAATCTCTCTCATATATATATATATATATATATATATATATATATATATATATATATAATATTTGCAGGTGGACACGGGACCTTTATTTTTACTTATTTTTCTATGGGGATGGAACCCAGGGCCTCCCACGGGCTAGGCAAGGGCTCTACCACTGAGCCACGACCCCAGCCCCTAAATGTCTTTTAACAAGAACATCAAGATGCTTGGTGCAAAGCAGATTAAAGTTTCCTAATGTTTATTCATTGTGAGTTTTCTGCTAAAATTGTATATTCTAGGGGTTTTCAAGATGGTCCCCCCCCCCACCCCCCCAGAGCGAGCTGTGCCTCTGAAGGACAAATACCCGCCGGTTGCTGTGGCTCTTCCCCGCCCTCTGTGCTTCCCCTGGGGACTCACCATATGAAATTGAACCTGGCGACCTGAGCCACCTGCTCCCGCAGGACCATGGTCAGAGCCTCTCGGCACAGAGGAAGCTCGCCCTCCAGAATGTCGCCGAAATCCAGCACTAAGGTGATGCACTGTTCCAGGATGACCCCGAAAATCTGCCGGCTCCCACTGGTGAGCCAGTCCATCCGCCGCCTGCAGCTCTCCAGGGCTTGTTCTAAGGACCCCGTGAACCGATCGATCAGTTCCGATTTAGCCGTCAGCTGAATGAAAATAAAAGGAAAAAGCAGAAATGAGAAGACAGCGCCAAAATAAGTCACCTGGAACGCAGCGAAGCGATCAAGAGCTGAGGGTTCAAAACAACTTTGCAAATGATCCTCCAAATCCTGCAGGAAAAATCTCCAGCCTTTCAACCGAGATACCCTTGGATGGATGGCGCCCACAGGTGCTTGTCCAGGGCAAATTTCAGGACTTGGAGAATTCAACTTGGATTCTTGCCTAGGGCCAGCCTCGGTTTACATTGTTTAGGATAGTCAGCCCTCCAGCATCCTCAGATTCAACCAGCCTGGGATGGAAAATATTCAGAAACAAACTGCATCTGTGATGAACACATATGTACGGGCTTTCCTCCTTGTCATTAATCCCTAAATGACACCGTGAAAGAGCTACCAACATGGCGTTGACATGGCATTAGGTATCACAAGGTATCTCTGGCCAAAAGGGCTTTGCGCTCATCTCTTGGTGGTCCAGGGCTTCCTTGCACATAGCTCCTTGGCTGTGAGCTCATCAATGGCACTGGCCAAAGGAACCCTTCCACCTGAATGGCCACCTCCTCTGTGACCTGAGGTGACCTCAGCAGGTCACCAGACCCAGCCACGGAGGCAACTCTGACTTACATTGTACACTCTGCCATCTTCTGCTAGGTAGAACTGCGGAAACAGGCCAACGGCATACCTAGAAGCCACGGGTCTCCTCAGAGAAGTCACATAATCTGCATTTTTATAAAGAAAGACAATCAAAGTGGTGCTCAAGAGGTAAAATCAATAATCAATAAATGGGATAGTATAAAACTAAAAACCATCTTCGCAGCAAATGAAACAATCAAGAACATGATGAGAAAGTCAACAGAATGGGAGTAAATCTTCACCACCTGCACTTCAGAGAGAGCATTCATCTCCAGGATATACAAAGACCTCAAAAAGCTTAACACCAAAAATAATAATAATAATAACCTAACCAATAAGTGGGCAGAGGAACTGAACAGGTGTTTCACAGAGGAAGAAATATGAATAGTCAACGAATATGTGAGAAAGTGTTCAACATCTTTAGCAATTAAAGAAATGCAAATTAAAACCATACTGAGATTTCATCTCACTCTAGTCAGAATGACAATTATTAAGAACACAAGTAACAATAAATGTTGGTGAGGAATGGGGAAAAGGCACACTCATACTTTGCTGGTGGGACTGCAAATTGGTGCAACCACTATGGAAAGCAGTATGGAGAGTCCTCAGAAAACATGGAATGGAACTACCATTTGACCCAGTTATCCCACTCCTCAGTATATATCCAAAGGATTTAAAATCAGCATACTGTAGTGAAATAGCCACATCAATGTTTATGGCAGTTCAATTCACAATAGCCAAGCTATTGGAATCAACCTAGGCGCCCTTCAACAAATGAATGGATAAAAAAAAATGTGGTATATATACAGAATGGAATATTACTCAGCCATAAATAAGGATGAAATTATGGCAGATGGAACTGGAGATTATCATGCTAAGTGAAATAAGCCGATCCCCAAAAACAAAAGGCCGAATGTTTCCTCTGAGATGCACATGCTGACTCACAATAAGGGAGGGTGGGGAGAGGGAAGAATAGAAGTTCACGGGCTTAGACAAAGGAAAATGGGGGCATGGGAATAGGAAAGATAGTAGAATGAATCACACATCACTTTCCTAGTTCATATATAAATACATGGCTAGCGAAACTCCACATCATGTTCAACCACAAGAATGGGATTCTAATCAGAATAAGTCATACTCCATGTATATATAATATGTCAAAATACACCCTACCATGAAAGAAAAATGGTGCACTGTCAAAGCTTCTTATTTGTATTTCACAATAATTTTTTCCCTGACACCGTTCAAGTTATAGCCCCAGCAACACCGACAATTGGTGATGTTTTGTGTTCTGTCCTAAATGGGGAAGCATCACCAGATGCTGTGGAAAACATAACTTTAAATAGAATCTTTTAATGAATGAACAACTGGGAGGCAGAACAGAGCTCCCCTCCTGGCTCCCTGGTTCTCTCGTCCAGGTTAACTAAGGCAAATGGACGAAATGGTAAAGCGTTTAATTCTTGAAAACTTCTCTGGAAGACTTTGGAACTTGGAGAATTCCACTTAGATATCATCTAGCCACCGCTCTCTCTAGCGGACGTTCACGACTAAATGCACGAAATGTAGGATGCAAATAATGGACTCAGAAGACCCCAACACTGCGTCAGAACCACGGGGCTTTCCTTAGCAAATCAGGTGCTCAGCCCTACGAACATCTATCAGGCAGCTGCTACGTACTGGGCTCAGGGCTGACAAGATGACATTCCCTAAAACATCTTCCTACTCTCCTCCCTGGAACTTCCAGAAGGCCACAGAGGCTTTAGGAACCACAAGGACCCCGCAGGACAGAAGATGAGTTCAAGCTTCACAGAAGTGCTCTTATATGATGATGATGTTATTGTGGTGGTGAAGTCCCCAAAGGTGACAGACAGCCGGAGGTGTTCCTCACCTCCCCCTTTCTGGGGAGGAAGGGTAATAGCTACCTTGGAAAAATGGAAAGGTCCAGGTTGAATTTTATAGCCGCCCTGGCCAGGCTTGGTCCCTCATCACAAGGGGTGATAAAATTCAAACGCCTTGAGGTCCAGCTCTCATATAAAGAGAGTGGCTACTTGAATTCCGTCAGCTATACCCCTGCTCAAGAGACCTCTCCAACTCTGAAATCTCTATTTCCGAGGGTTCACCTTCCTGGCTGGCATTGATGGAGGGACTTCAGATCACCAGCAGCATTCAACTCTTTACCTGAGACGTTTATCTGGGCTCAGGAGAGGGCCGGTATTTGAGGCTTGAGGGGGTGGGTCACTGGAAGGCTCCACAAGCCGTATTGCCAATTGGAACGTGAGATATTGTGGGTTCTGCATCCAGTGATCGGGGAGTAGATTTGATTAGCTAAACCTCACACAGTGATAAACTGTGGAAGAAATGTAGAGACAACTATCTGAAGGCCCTGGAGGGCAACCAAGAACAGACAAAAACTGGAGTAGCACTCATCCTCAAAAGGAAGGCACAAGCCCGGTGTAATGTGCACAACTGTAATCCCAGCAGCACAGGAGGCGGAGGCAGGAGGATCCCAAGTTCAAGGCCAGCCACAGCAACTTAGTGAGGCCCTGTCTCAAAATTTAAAAAATAAATAAATTAATTAATTAAAGGGGCTATGGCTCAGTGGTTAAGTTCCCCTGGGTTCAATTTACTATTTATTTAGCAGGAGAGAGTTTGGAGTTTGGGTTCAGCCAAGTTAACTGCCTGCTAGGATAAAACCCAGCTCTCCACCTATCAAATGGTAAGTGGATAAACACACTGTGGTGTATCCACACCAGGAATATGATGTGGCCATAAAAAAGAATAGCAAACTGGTACATGCTACAGTATAGAGAATCTTTAAGATGTGAACAAAACCAGTTACCAAAGACCACTTATTGTAAATTCTACTTATATGAAATGTCCATAGTAAGCAAATCTATAACAGACAAAATCATATTACTTACAGCTGGTGGGTGGGGGTCAGGGAGAGGCAGCAGAGAGCTGAGGGGCACAGGGTGGCTGCTTTTCGAGGAGATGAAGCTGCTCTAAAGCTGACTGTGGGATGGTTATAGAAATCTGTGGATATGCTCAAGATCACTGAATCATACACTTTAAATGCGTGATTGATGTGAATTATGTCTTAATAAAGCCATTATTTAAAAAATCAGTTTTAAAAGAACAATGAGGAAGCATCTCCCACGACAAAGAAAATGCAACCCAAAGTCTCTACAAATCACCCACACTGCCCAGTAGAAACCAAAGAATCACCAGATAGAAAGTCGGGAAACCATGACCAAAAACAGTCAAGAGAAAACAGTCATCTGTAGACCTGCCCTGATAAGCCAGATGTTGGGACTAGCAGAAAAGGGCCTCAACATGTTCATAAGTGTTTTCATTCATAAATATAAGCAAACTATAATTATTTCTATTATAAACATTATAAGTGTGTTGAAGAGAAAGAAAAGAAAGGTCCTAACAAGTGAACAAATGAGGATCTCAGCAGAGAAATTGAAAGACCCAAAAAGAAAATTTGAAACAAAAGTACTGCTTGGATGTGGCTGAGGTCAGGTACTGAGGTGGTGGTACATTCAGCAGAATTATGATGAGAGAGTGGCTGGGGATGTAGCTCAGTGGTAGAGCACTTGCTTGCTTTGCATGTGTGTCGCCCTGCATTTGTTCCCCACCAAAAAAAAAAAAAAAAAAATGAATTGTGATAAGATAAGCATCTTTTCTTTATGAAGTATCCTGCCTCCAGTATTTTGTTATAACAATACAAAATGAACTGAGACAAGTACAACAGCTGTATCAGCCTAACAGCAAATTAGAAGTGTTAGTTGGCTTGAAAATCTGTGAAGAGAAATCCCCAGTCTAAAGAGCAACAATAACAAAAGGTTATGTAAATCAACAAAAGTTTCAGTGATCTGTGGGACAATCTCATGATGTTCAACATAACTATAACTGGAGTCTCAGAAGAAAAGGAGAGAACACATGGGGTATAAATATAGATTAGAAGAAATAATAGCTGAGAGTTTCTAAGATTTTCTTTAAAAAATAACTTACAGAGCCAAGTTGCTCAACAAATCCCAGGCAATATAAATACAAAGAAAATCAAACCAAGGCATAACATTATATAAAGAATAGTACCATAACTTAAAAACAAAAATAAAGAGAAAAATCTTAAAAGCAGCCAACGGAAAAAAGAAATGGTATACATCACATACAGAGAAAAAGCACTATGAATATGGATGATTGCTCAGATGAAATGGTGGATTTGGATATTTAAAGGTCAGAAAGACAGGTTAAGTGAAATAAATCAATCCCCAAAAAGCCAAAGATCAGATGTTCTCTCTGATATGGGAATGCTTACCCATGAGAAGTTGGGGAGAGGAGGAATAAAAGCTCAGTGGATTAGTCAAAGGGGAATGAATGGCAGGGAGGGGGAACAGGAATAGGAAAGACAATAGAATGAATTGGACATGACCTTCATGTGTACGTACATGAATATACCACAGTGAATCTCACCATCGTGTGTGTCCTCAAGAATGGGGTTCTTATTAGCATCAGATATATTACGTACTTGTATAATTATATCAAAATGGATTCTGCTGTCATGTATACCTAAAGTGAACCAATTTGTTAAAAGATCAGAAAGAAAACAAATATTAACTAATAATTCTATATCCAGCAACAGTATCCTTCAGGAGTGAAGGCAAGGGCTTCGGTATCTGGGAAGATGGAGAAAATGCACTTTTCCCTATTCCTTCCTTAACTAAGTACAACCAAAAATTTATGGACATTATAATATTAAAACAGTATAGGAATACTCTAAAAGGTGCAAAGGAGGTAAATGGACTAGGGAGCTTGGCACACAAAGAAAGGTGCTCTACTCCAGCCAAATGCTAGAGAAAAGATGCATCTGCACCTCTCATCTCTACTAGCAAAGGCTGGGTGGAGAGCTTAGATGGCTGGCCTTGGCAGGCCACAGTAGAGTACACCAGAACCTTGCTGCGGCTTTATCAAAGAAGGCAGAGCAGAGAGCCAGGACTCTGAGTCCGCAGGTCAGCAACAAGTCACCACAGCAGGATGTCCGGGAGGACCTTGGAGGCAGCCTGGGATTCCCACTGCCCCAGGCGTTCATGAAGCAGCCCTCCCTGTTTTCTCTAGGATGGCGTCAGAGCAGGCCTTGTGATAGGTCAAGACTTTTCCACCACTGAAAAGTAACAAGGCCACTCATCCACAATGTCCAAGGAGGCTAGAGAGCAATAAAAACGTACCCCTCCCATCCGGCCAGCATGATCATCAAAGGAGGCCTAGAGGGGAGCCCATCCTTACCAAGGAGCACCTGGTCCTGGGGAGGTCCACAGAGGTCGAGGGGTGAACCTGGACTTCGGCCTCCATCTGGCAACAACAAGTTGTACTTTCCTTTGTCCACCAGAGCCGTATCAGAGAAGGTCAGCTAGACCAGAGTTCAGTGAGGTCCAGTGACCAATTTATAAAACACTGACATGTCTTGGTTCAATAGAAATAGATAAGTAAGTCACTCATCCTCTCTAAAGTCAGGAAGATCTCAAACTTAATGAAGAAAGAAAATCGACACTATCAAGACCAAGATGACAAACATTAGAATGGTCTGGCAAAGATTTTACAGCAATCACCACTTATAAAAACACTTTAACAAGCAGTTATAAATGTGCTTGAAATGAATAAAAATGTAGTAAATCTCAGTAAAGAAATAAAAGACACACCGAAGAACCAAATGGAAATGTTAAAATTTTTTTTGAATAACCAAAATTTGAAATCCAGTGAATGGACTCAAGAGTCAAAGAGACAAAAAAAGAAGAACGAGTAGACTTGAAGACAGAATGATACAAAGTATCCAGTCTAAAACACAAAGGCAAAATAGATGGAAAAGGAGGCCCACAACCTCACAGACATGTAGGATTAGGGAAAGAGAAATGGAGAGAATATTCAAGTCACTGTAGTGTCAGAAGAAGAAGAGAAAAAAAAAAAGTATTTAAAAAAATGAAAATTCTCCAAATTTGGCAAAATACTAATAAGATAGCAGATTCAAGAAGCTGAGCAAAATTTATTGAGAATAAACCCAAAGAAGTCTACACAGAGGCCAAACCTCCAAACACGGATGACAGAGGAGACATTTTCAACAGCAGCCAAAGAGAAATGATATATTATCAATAAGGAAAGATCAATTCTAATGACAGCAGTTTTCTCATCAGAAACGTTGGAGGTCAGAAGAAAGTGGAATAATATGTCTTAATATTGCTAAAAGAAAAGACCTGTCAACCCCAAATCTAATATGTGGTGAAAATATTCTTCAGAAATTATAGTAAAATAAAGACAGTCTCAAACAAAGAAGCTAAAAGAATTTGTTTTTAGCAGAGCTACTTTTAAAGGGGGGAAAAGAAGTTTCATAAACAAAAGAATATAACTAAAGACTTGTAATATCAGAAAGGGGGAACACGGGAGTAAATAAAAACTCTGCTTGAGTTTTATAAGCTGAAGTTTTAATAAAAATTATAGCACAAAAATTTTTTAAAAAATCATATCACAATCTAATGTGGGTCTTAGTGTATGAAGAGAGAATAACACATTTTATTTCAAATGGGAGGGATAAAGGAAAACAAGGTGTCTGCCTGTCACTAAAACTGGGAAAATGCAGATATCAGTAGATTTTTGAGAATTTATGTATCCATAATATAATAACTAGCACAACCACCAAAAAGGCCATATGAAAAGAAACCCTAAAAACATTATAAATAAGAACATAATTCTAAAAAAAAAGCTTAAGTAACAAAGGCTGCAAAGCAGGTAGGTTGCCAAGGAAAACAAAAACAGGCAAGTGAAAAAAAATTTTAAAAATTAGAAAACAAAAAAATAAAATGGCCCCAAAGTCCAAACTTATCAATAGTTACACTAATCGTAAATGATCTGAATATGCCCATTAAAAGACAGATTGGTATAGAGGACTTTTAAAAAAAAGCCTCAATAACATGGTGTCTATAAAAATTGTCCTTCAAATATAGTTACATGCACAAGTTACAATGAAAGGATGGGGAAAGACAGGCCATGCAAATGCTTATAAAAAGAACTCGGGATTGGCTATCTCCGAAAAGTAAACTTCAGAGCAAAAGATATTCCTAGAAAGAAAGAAGGACTTTATATTATAAATCCACCAAAAGACATAGCAACAGTAAACATGTGTGCACAAAACAACTACAAAATATGTGAAACAAAGACCAACAGAATTGAAAGAAAACAGACAAATTCACAGTTATAATTGGAGACTTCAACACTGCTCTAGCAACAATTGATAGAACAACTAGATATAAAATCAGCAAGGATGCTCAACACCACCACCAATGAACAGAATCTAAGTGACAGCTGTAGAAAGTGCCACACAACAGCAGCAAGGTACCTGTTCTTTTCAAGTACCCACGGGACATATACAAAGACAAAGCACATCCTCAAATACAAAACAAACCTCAAAAAAATTGAAAGAATAAAATCCAATATAGTATGTCCTCTGTCCAAAATGGAAACAAACCAGAAGTTGGTAACAGAAAGAAAGCAGGAAAATATTCAAACACTTGGAAAATAGACAACATGATTTTTAAAAATCCATGGGTAAAGAGGATGTCTCAATAGAAATAAAAAAATAATAATAATAAGTTGAACTAAATGGGGATGATAACACAAAAAAAAATTTGTGGGGCGTGGCCAAAGCAGTGTCTCCAGGGGAATTAATGGCACAAAGTGCTCATATTAGAAAAGATAAAATCTCAAATCAGTAATCAAAGCTCTACCTGAAGAAGCTAGGAAAGAATAGCAAAATAAACAGAATATGAGCAGAAGAAAACAAATAGTAACAATCAAAGCCAAAGTGAACAAATTTGAAAACAAAAACAACAGAGAGAATCAAACAAAAAAATCCCAATTTTAAAAAGACCTATAAAACTGACAAGACTCAAGACTGACAAAAATGAAGAGAGAGAAGGTATAGATTACTAATATCAGAAATAAAAATGAGACTATCACTAAAAACCCCACAGACATAGGAAGACTAACAAGGGGACACTACAGATGGCTCTACCCAGATAAATTGGACAACTTGGATGAAATGAATCAGATCCTCAAAAAACACAAACTAGGCCTGAGGTTGTGGCGCACGCCTATAATCCCAGTGGCCAGGAAGGCTGAGGCAGGAGGATCATAAGTTCAAAGCCAGCCTCAGCAACTTAGTGAGGCCCTAAGCAACTCAGTGAGATCCTGTCTCTAAATAAAATATTAAAAAGGGCTGAGGATGTGGCTCAGTGGCTAAGTCCCCTGGGTTCAATCCCTGTTACCAGAAAACAAATAATCTCTCTCTCTCTCTCTCTCTCTCTCTCTCTCTCTCTCACACACACACACACACACACACACACACACACACACACACACTACCACAGCTCACCCAATATGAAAGAGATAATTTGAGTAGTTCCGTGTCTATTGAGGAAATCGAATTTGTCATTTGAAACTATTTGAAGACGAAATCTCCAGACCTGGATAAGTTCATTGAAAAATTAAACCAAACGTTGAAAAGAGAGTTAATATTAATCCCACACAATATCTTCCAGAAAATAGAAGATGAAGGAACACTTCTTAACCCAGTTTATAAAATCAGTGCTACTTTGATGCCAAAAACAGGCATAGCCAGTATGAAAAAGGAGAAAACTATTGACTATTATTCCTCATGAACACAAAGCAAAAATCCTTTAAGTGATATTGTCAAATAGTGTTCAACAATATATAACATATATGGAATGATAGTAATCTACCCACATTCACGGGATATACGTTTCAGGATCCCCAGTAGATGCCTGAAGCCACAGGTAACACCGAATCCTATTTATACTATGCTTTTTTCCCTTTACATATATATCTAAGATAAAGCTTAATTTAGAAATTAAACATAGTAAGAGATTAACAACAGTAGCTAATGATAAAATGGAACAGCTGTAACAATAGTCCATAATAAAAGTTATTTAAAACCTATGAATAGTTTATTCCTGGAATTTTCCCCCTAATATTTCTAACCTTGGTTGACTGCAGGTAACTACAACCATGGATATGGGGAAACTACAGAATACGCCATGACCCAGTTTATTTCAGGGACCGAAGCTTCGTTCCCTGTTTAACAATCAATCCACATAATCCATCAAATTGACTGGCTGACTGGAAAATTACAAGATCCTGTCAATTGATGGAGAAAAAAAATAACAAAAGTTCAACACCCAAGAATGATTTTGAAACTCTCAGATTGATAGGAATATGAGATGTTCCTCAACTTGATTTTAAAAACTATTTAAAAAACTTAAATTAACATCATCTTGGTGACTGAAAACTTTCCCGTAAATACAAGGACATCCACTCTTACCATTGCTATTCAACATAGTGCCTGAGGTTCCAGCCAGCAGAGTACAAGAAAAGAAAAAAGGCATATAGATCAGAAAGAAAGAAAGAAAACTGTGGATAATATGATGGTCTACTCAGAAATCCCTTGGAGTTCATAAAACAATCAAAGAAAAAGTTTTAAAACTAACAAGTTCAGTAAGATCACAGGATGGAAGATCAACCTGCAGAAATCAATCACATTTCTCTACACTAGCAATCAATGTGTGGAAACCAGAAATCTAAATATCATAGCCAGGTACGGTGGTCAGGCCTGTAATCCCAGTGGCTTGGGAGACTGAGGCAGGAAGATGGCAAGTTCAAAACCAGCCTCAGCAAAAGTGAGGCACTAAGCAACCCAGAAAGACCCTGTCTCTAAATAAAATACAAAATAGGGTTGGGGATGTGGCTCAGTGGTTGAGTGCCCCTGAGTTCAATCCCTGGTACTAAAAAAAAAAAAAAAATCTAAATATAGTGCCCTATGCAACTTATGCTGATTTTAAGTCCTTTGGGAATATGCCAAGGAGTGGGATAAATAAATGTGTATGTATTTAGAGCTTCAAAATACATGAACAAACAGAATTAAGGGACAAATACACCAGACAAAACAACTACTAAACATATAGAGTATCTCTACTATACCATCAACCATCTTGACTTAATCGACATGCATAAATACTGCCTAACGAGTGTGGAATACACATTCTTTTCAGTTGTGTCAGATGCTTGCTGAGACAGATGTTGAGCTGTAAAGCAAATCTCTGTCAATGTCCAAAGTCTAAAATTTTGCATGTTATGTTCTCTAACCTCAATAGAATTAAGCTAGAAATTCAAGAAAAACTAGATCTCTTTAAAAGCCCTAAAATATTGGGAAAGTAAACAACACAATTTTAAACATTTATCAAAGAAAAATATCCCAAGAGCCAGACACAATGGTGCATGCCTGTAATTCCAGCTACTCAGGAAGCTGAGGCAGGAGGATCATTAAGTTCGAGGCCAGCCTGGGCAACTTAGTGAGATCCTGCCTCAAAATAAAATCTAAAAAGGGCTGAGAATGTAGCTTAGTAGTAGACCACCATGGGGTTCAATTCCTAACATCACCAAACACACACACACACACATACGAGAAAGAGGTATTTTTAACTCAATAATAGTTTTCAACACTTCCAACCATTTTTTATGGCATTCAGTTAGAATAATGCTTAGAAGCATGTTTGTAATTTTAAATGATTATATAAAAAGAGAAGTTTTAAAAATCAATTATATAAGTTTATACCTTAAAAACCTAGAAAAAAGAACACACATCCAAAGTAGGTAGAAGGAAATAAATAATAAGGTGGATAGTAATGAAATAGAAAAAAAACTTAACTCAAAATTGGCTTTTTTGAGAAGATATACTGCTACTAAGACTTACTAATGAAAAAAAAAAAGGAGAGAAAGCACACAATATCAATATCAGGAAACCACACTACAGTTCCTACAGGGCTGTTAAGGAAACAGTATGAAAAGCGCTTTCTTGATACATTAGAAAATGTTGATGAAATAGACAAAGTTCATGAAAAACATGACTTTCCAAAATTGGCATGGTAAAACAGGAAGCCTAAATAGCTCCATGTTGATTTCTTAAAAAATCAAACTCTTCCCACAAACCAAGCTCCAGGCCCAGATAAGTTTCCATTAGTGAGTTCCATCACACTTCTAAAGAAAAAAATATTATCGATCATGTTCCAACACCCACAGAACATAGAGGAGAAAGGAATACTTCCAAATCATTTTATGAGGCATAATCCTGTTGCTGAAACCTGACAAGGATGTCATAAGGAAAGAAAATCACAAAGCAATATGTCCCTGATGAACCTAGACGAAAAATCCCTAATAAAATACAAGGAATCACTATTTTGCTAATATTAATAACTAAATTATAGTTGCAAATTATAATTATTTGAAAATGAGATAAATCTTTCTGTTTGTATCGTTATATGGGAATCCCACAAGCCCTGATTCTGGCGTACTGCCACTCAAAAGGTATTTAACAGCACAGGACCATAGGGTAATTAAGAAAGCACAACTGAGGCCCGAAGAGCCAGGTCTTGCCATACAGGTGGGCCTCCAGATCGCTCTATAACAGCCACACGCCTAGACCTTTCACAGTACCTGTATGGAAAAGGTCTCAAAGGAAGTGGTGACACACTTGGTTAAAAAAGAAAGAAAGAAATGGTATTACTAGCTGTTGAATAAATATTTGTTTGATTGATTGATTGACTGACTAATTCAGAATTACTGAGTAAAATCCTAGTAATCGAAATTAGATCAAGGAGCATGTGCATCAGGTGAATGTGCTGGACAGGGCAGTTCCTCCACACTTGCTATCTCACCCATGGTAAAACACTCTGTGATCCCAGTTCTTAGACCCTGTATTTCTGTACCAACCCATTTAGTGTATTGCCGCAGTCTGGCTGGGCACAATCAGGAGCCACTTGTCAAAAGAAACTAACTTTATTTTTAGAACCACACACGCCAAACAAAATAGCCTCTCAGGAAAAACCCTCAGAGCCTCAACTGCCACCACCGGCTTTCCACAAGCCTCTCTCTCCCCCACCAGCTTCTCTCCACCTCCCACAATCCTCCTGCTCTTGAGGCCGATTGGCTGGGTCATGTGGGCGGAGCCAAAAAAGTCCCCCAATGAGCAGCTCCGTGGTCTGAAAGGGCAGGGAACAGCCCAATGAGCATCACCGCAGAGGAGCCAATCAGCTAGATGTTGCTGGGGCTGAGGAGCCAATCAGCTAGATGTTGCTGGGGCCGCTGTGAGCCAATCATCAGCCAGCAGCTGGAAGTTTGCTGGCAGCTGGAAGTTTGCTGGGGCCCCTTTGGCTGTGGCTCTCAACATCTCCCCCTCTCTGTTTAAACAACAAGCATGTGGCTTAGGGACCGTGTCTGTTAGGCAGTCCAATTCAACATATGGTCCTTACCCGTCATCAGATGAACTGACCTCTAGGCATCAGCCTCCTGTCTTAGGTTGGTACCACTGCAATTGGATCATACCCGTCACTGACTACGGATCCAGCATATAGCCATACTTGTGGATAGGCCTTTGCACCTGTGGGGGGGTGAGGTTCTTTGCCTCACCTCTGTTGGCCCCCAAATTTTAGACCATCACTAGTAGAGGAGGATGCAAAATGCCATGACATTAAGCCAATTGAGGGCTCCTTTGAAAAATTGTACCACCGGTGACATCATCAGCAAAAATACCCCAACACTACCACAAGTCGCTGCACCAACAGATAGTTCACAATGCATACAGGTGAGCTCACAATGTGTCCAGGCAAGTTCTGCAAGCAGTTCAGTGATGGCTATTGTAGAAGCTGTAGATTGGTTTTATCTTTGACTTCACCAGCACTGGGATGAAGATAGGAATTCTGGCAATAATGGCTAAAGAAAAAATTATGTAACATTCCAGAAGGCACTAAAAGAAAACAATTTTCTTAACAATTTACATTGTCTTCACCGGCACTGGGATGAAGATAGGAATTCTGGCAATAATGGCTAAAGAAAAAATTATGTAACATTACAGAAGGCACTAAAAGAAAACAATTTTCTTAACAATTTACATTATCTTTAAGAGAATTATTAAATATAATGAAAAGGAAAGGTGAAAATAAACAAACAGATCTGTTAACCTTCTTTTTTGTTTACATATTAAAACAATCCTCAACAGTTGTTTACCCAATTTAAATTAAACCATATAAATCACGTGAAAAAAAAATATTTGGATCCATTTTATCATGAGCGCTCATCTTATATGATATATGGACATACATACATTCAAACATATAACACAAAACACAAGTGTGCACACATAATATAATACATACAACACATAACATTATAGTAAAGGCCTTATAACTTTTTACAGGTGAAATCTCCATTGCAATGTTTAAAAACTCTATAGTCAAAAAATAGAACTGATCAGCAAAACATTAACCTAGGTCTGTATGAGCTCAAAAAACAAAATAGAACTTCATGATATGGCAAAGGGCAATAATAAAATAGATATTGAAAAAAGCATCCTGGTTCTGTTGCAGATGTAAGAATAGCCAAACTGGAGTTTTGGATATCAGTTGTTATGGATTTGAGCCAAATCATCTTCTTTTTGGTCTGTAGAAATCGCTTTAGTTAATCTTTCTGGAATCCAAATCGGCTGCTGTTCTCCCTGTGGAAACACATAAACAGACCCCCGACTCCAGACAATCACTGGGTCAGGACCTTGGTTAATCTCTCTGGAATCCAAATCGGCTGCTGTTCTCCCTGTGGAAACACACAAACAGACCCCCGACTCCAGACAATTACTGGGTCAGGACCTTTCCATTGTCCTGTTAGAATATCCTTCCAAAGTACCTTGGGCTTATGTACATTTTTTGGACACATATGCCTTTCCGCAGCACTAAGTCCTGATGAATCCAAATTTAAAAAGTTTAGAGTAAAAAGGGTTATTTTAAGTTTATCTTTGGGGAATATATACCCCTTCCCAATTCCTTCTTTTTGCTTTAATAAGTACATTTTAATAGTTTGATGAGCTCTTTCAACTATGCCTTGTCCCTGTGGATTGTATGGGATTCCTGTTATATGAGTAATGCCAAATGTTGAGCAAAATTGTTTAAAAGAGGTAGAAGTATAACCAGGGGCATTATCTGTTTTTAACTGTTTTGGAACACCCACAGTGGCAAAATTTTGTAAGCAATGAGCTATAACATCTTTAGTTTTTTCTCCGGCATGAAGGGAGCCCATCAAAAATCCAGAAGAAGTATCAACTGTAACATGCAAATATTTTAATTTTCCAAATTCTGGCAAGTGTGTGACGTCCATCTGCCAAATATGGTTAGGTATCAATCCTCTAGGATTGACTCCAAGATTAACTTGTGGTAAAAAGGTCACACAATTTTGACATTGTTTTATTATTTGTCTAGCTTGTTCCTTAGTTATTTTAAAACGCTTTTGTAAAGTATTAGCATTGACATGGAACTTTTTATGAAAATTTATAGCTTCTTCTAGTGTAGAGAAAATATGTATGTCATGTGTAGTTTTATCTGCTAAATCATTGCCCAAACTAAGGGCGCCAGGCAATCCTGTATGTGCCCTGATATGTCCTATAAAGAATGGATCTTTTCTGTCCCAGATTAGACTTTGTATAGTGGAAAGCAAAGAGAAAACAGTAGAAGAAGGGGAAATCCTACCAGCATCTTCAAGAGATACTATAGCATTAACTACATACTGACTATCAGAAAATAAATTAAATACAGAATCTTTAAACATCACAAAAGCTTGTAAAACTGCATTAAGCTCTACCTTTTGAGCTGATTGTTTGGGTACTAAAAATGTAAAAGTTTGATCAGGGGTAACTACTGCTGCTGTACCATTATTTGACCCATCAGTGAATATATTTGGAGCATTCATGATAGGTGTTTTTCTTGTCATTTTTGGAAAAATTACAGGATGCAATGACCAAAAAGACAATAAAGGATTAGATGGTAAGTGGTTATCAAATGAAACATTAGATTTGCACATGATTATTGCCCAAGTATTTAACTCATTAGCTAACTCATCAATTTGATTCATAGTATATGGAGTAATAATTTTCTTGGGAGAAATTCCAAACACTCCCTTTGCTGCTTTTATTCCTTTGAGTATTAATTGTCCTACAGCCTCAGGATACCTAGTAAGAATAGTGTTAGGAGAATAAGATAAATGTATCCATAATAATGGACCTTCTTGCCAAAATACTCCTGTAGGAATATTTTTTGTTGGTAGTACAATAAATAATAAAGGCAAACTTATATCAATTCTATCCAAATGCATATTTTCCATATATGTTTCAATGATTTTTAATGCCTTTCTTGCTTCAGGCGTTAACATTCGGGGTGAATTTGGATCTGATGGACCTTTTAGGATATCAAATAAAGGTCCCAACTCTCCTGTTGGTATACCTACATAAGGCCTTATCCAATTTATGTCTCCTAATAACTTTTGAAAGTCGTTAAGTGATTTGAGTTGATCTACTCGTATTTGAATTTTGGGTGGACGGACCATGGTTGAGGATAATAGAACTCCTAAATAATTAATTGGAAAATTTAATTGTACTTTATCTATTGCTATCTCTAGATTATAATTTTTTAATAAGTTTATAAGTGTGGCATAACATTCTAGCAATGTGTTTTTATCTTTGTGTGCTAATAATACATCATCCATATAGTGAAATATTTGTAGTTCAGGATTTTGATTTCTAAGTGGCTGGATTACTTTGTTAACATAAATTTGACACATAGTTGGGCTGTTAGCCATCCCTTGAGGGAGTACTTTCCATTCATATCTCTGATCAGGACCTTCATGATTCAGTGCAGGGATAGTAAATGCAAAACGTGGACTATCCTCAGGATGAATTGGAATTGAAAAAAAACAATCTTTAATATCTATAACTAAAACATACCAGGTTTTTGGCAAAGCAGACAACTGAGGAATCCCTGATTGAGCAGGTCCCATAATAACCATCTCATTATTAATGGCTCTTAAATCTTGCAATAATCTCCATTTACCAGATTTCTTTTTGATGACAAAAATGGGAGTATTATGGGGAGATACAGAAGGTTGTATATGTCCTTCTGCTAATTGTTGTTTGACCAGGTCATGGGCTGCTTGTATCTTTTCTTTAGTCAGGGGCCACTGAGGAACCCATACTGGTCTTTCTGATTTCCAAGTAATTTTTATTGTCTCAGTGGCCCTTTCTGAAAATCCAACCCATGTCTGTCTGTTCCTTGATCTATTTGTATTGGTGCTGCTATACCTTGTTCTAGTTTTTCTAATCTTTTTCCTTTCCTAAAACCTTGTCTAGTCATAATAGTGGGTGCATTTTGGTTGATGTTATTTGTTAATGTCAAACCTAATTGATCTAGGACATCTCGTCCCCATAAATTTACGGGAAGATGATCCAATACATATGACTGTATAGTTCCTTCACATCCTTTAGGATCCTTCCAATCTAATACCATTGCACTTCTATGGGGATTAGTCGCCACTCCTAGGCCTCGAAGTGTTTGAGTGGCTTGTTGTAATGGCCAATGTTTTGGCCATTCTTGACGAGAGATGATGCTAAGGTCTGCACCTGTATCCAGTAGCCCATTAAATTCATGTCCTTGAATATTTAGTTTTAGCATGGGGCGAGAATCTAAATTTAAAGAAAGCATAGCCCAATCTACACCTGTGGAGCCTAATCCCTTGGAACCTCTTTCTACAGTACGACTGGAAAATTTATCATGTAGGCTGGGTATTATTAGTAACTGTGCTATTCTATCTCCTGGTGAAATTACTGATATACCCTTTGGAGAACTGGCTATAATTTTTATTTCACCTTCATAATCAGGATCAATTACCCCAGGACTCATCATAAGTCCTTTTAGAGTAGAAGAGCTGCGTCCCAATAATAAGCCTACTGTTCCTTTGGGAAGAGGTCCTTTCACCCCTGTGGGAATGATTTGAACTCCCATCTCTGGAGTTAGTACTGCTCTGGCAGAGGCGCAGATGTCCAACCCTGCGCTCCCTCTGGTTTGTCTGATGAGGGATCTGATGGACAATGTGTCCTGGGCACTACCCTGATGGGGTTGCTAGGTTCCTCCAGTGCTCCGTATATTTGTGGTTTTGGGCCCCGGAGCATTGGGCCCCCCTGTCCATTTTTTGGCAATGGAGCCCGATGCCTTTCTCCACGATATCGTGGATAAACACCTGGTCCTTGTTCGTTTTTTGATAATGGAGTACCCTCTATGGTGGTTTGAGAACGGCATTCATTAGCCCAATGTCTCCCTCTACGGCACCGTGGGCAAATACCTGGTATTCTACTCCTTTGATACCTAGTTTTGTTAAACCCTCCTCCAATGGGGCAATTCCTTTTAAAATGTCCTGTTTGTTCACAATTGTAGCATGTTCTTGGCCTGGCATCTAAAGCCTGTTTTACTGCAGCTGCCACAATTTGCCCTTGTTCATTAATGTCTCTGGCATCTAAAGCCTGTTTTACTGCAGCTGCCACGACTTGCTCTTGTTCATTAATGTCTCTACATAATTTAATATATGTGTTTAAATCTTCATGTTTCCATGGTCTAATGATATCTCTGCACCAACGATTCGCTTGCTCATAAGCCAGGTGTTTTAGTAATGGCATTGCTTGTTCTGTATTCCCAAAAACTCTGGTAGCTGTTTGAATAAGCCTATCTACAAATTCAGCATAAGGTTCATTAGCTCCTTGTATTACCTTAGATAATTGACCTTGTAAACCTCCATGTCCTTGTAAAGTCTTCCATGCCTTAATTGCATCTGCAGCAATTTGTGCGTATACGCCAGGATCATATGCAATTTGTTGCTGCTGATCCTCATAAGGTCCCTTTCCTAACAACATATCTAGATTTCTCTGAGGATAACCAGCTGCTGCATTTTGCCTAGCCGTCTCCTTGCAAAATTCCTCATTGGCAACCTTCCATAACAGGTATTGTCCTCCATTTAGCACAGCTTTACACATATTAGCCCAATCTGCTGGCGTCATGTTCAAGTTGTTAATGGATTCGACCATGCTTACAGTGAAGGGTGCTTGAGGACCATAGGTTGTTACAGCCTCTTTTAGTTGCTTCACTGTTTTGAAATTTAAAACTTGGTAAAATCGCTGCCCTCCTGCCTCAAATACAGGGCATGTTAGTATTTGAGATCTTGTCTCAGGATCCCAACTATCAACTGCGGGGGTTGGGGGCCTCCCAGCATATGGAGGTGGCGCTGTTGGTTGGACACTTACGCCCTCTGGTGATAGAAAGGTGTTAGTAGCAGTCTCCTGTAGAGGTGGTGCTGTTGGTTGGACACTTACACCCTCTGGTGATAGAAAGGTGTTAGTAGCAGTCTCCTGTTGTAACTTTCCCCCTGATGGCTTTTTCTGTTTTACACTTTCTTTCTCTGTCTGACTAGCTTGAGAGGCCTTCTCTTTTACTTGAATCTTTTCCTCTGTCTGACTAACTTGAGAGACCTTCTCTTTTACTTGAATCATTATGTCTTCTCCTTCCTCTACCATTGTCTGAACTGAAGGCTTTGGACTAAGCAAACAAGATACGAATGTCCACAATGGCAATGTGCCAACTGGCAGAGTCCCTGGGCTTTTCTTTTCTATTCTTTTTAAATCTTCACCATGATGGTTCCATTGTGATATATTTAACAACTCCTCCTTAAAAAGCCATGGGCTACATTTTTGTATTGTATCAACGTATGCCCTGACTGCTCTTGATTTTACTGGGATGCCTCCTTCCTCTAACAATTTACTTAACACTCTTTCAGTTTGTTTTTTACTAATTTCTGATCCCATATTTCTACTATAATACAACCCAACAAGATGACGCCAAACAAAACCGAGACAGAATGAAATAAAAAGGGAACAACAAAAAGTCATTATAGCCTTTCTATCCTCCTGACATGTGCATCCGTCCTTTCTCCCTATCTGTTCCTCAGATGTAAATAGTTTTTCCTCAGATGTGACCGGTTTTTCTTCCGTCTCACTCATCTCCAGGGACAGGCAACTTAAAACAAAAGTGAAGCAAAATAAAAGAGGAATCTTAAAATGGCTACCCATCCTCTCGCCCTGCCCTCAGGGGCGAGCAGTTTCACTTACCCTCAGTCGCTCCCCGTGCGAGCCACCAAATGCCGCAGTCTGGCTGGGCACAATCAGGAGCCACTTGTCAAAAGAAACTAACTTTATTTTTAGAACCACACACGCCAAACAAAACAGCCTCTCAGGAAAAACCCTCAGAGCCTCAACTGCCACCACCGGCTTTCCACAAGCCTCTCTCTCCCACACAAGCTTCTCTCCACCTCCCACAATCCTCCTGCTCTTGAGGCCGATTGGCTGGGTCATGTGGGCGGAGCCAAAAAAGTCCCCCAATGAGCAGCTCCGTGGTCTGAAAGGGCAGGGAAACAGCCCAATGAGCATCACCGCAGAGGAGCCAATCAGCTAGATGTTGCTGGGGCCGAGGAGCCAATCAGCTAGATGTTGCTGGGGCCGCTGTGAGCCAATCATCAGCCAGCAGCTGGAAGTTTGCTGGCAGCTGGAAGTTTGCTGGGGCCCCTTTGGCTGTGGCTCTCAACAGTGTATCATTTAAAAAAAAATAGGGCTGGGGATATAGCTCAGGTGGTAGAGTGCTTGCCTCGTAAGCACAAGGCCCTGGGTTCAATCCCCAGCACTACCCCCCCACCAAAAAAAAAAAAAAAAAAAAACCTCCTTATACATGTTTATGCTTCCTATAGAGAAAAGTGCCCCTGTGAGCTAAGAACTAGCATTCCAGCCAATGCATTAAGAAAAACTTGAACCATGCTCCCTGAAATCACACCCAGCTATTGTCTTCAGGAATAAGGGGATTATTTCAATCAATCCCAAAGGGGTTCATGGCCCAAGGGATAAGTGAGACATCTGCTAGGGTATGGATAAATACAAATTCTTCTATTTTTTTTCATTTCATGTATAAAAATGAAAGAATAAAATTTAGCATTACTCAGTGAGAATGTGGATTGACAGCTGTATTTCTATATAATACACATAAAGGTGCAAGAACAAGGATTTCCTACCTACAGAGACGTCAGATCAAAGCAAGTTCAGAGACCTAAGGTTCTCGGGGAGCCTTCAGGACAGACCCAGCCTCCTGGAAGGCTCATCAGCAGCATGCTGGCCAGGCATGAGTACTATACCTTCACAGTGTGGAAATCCAATCTGCGACAGAATCTGGTTCAAGGTCAATTTGTTGCTCTTAAGTCCATGCAGTTGAAGCCATTTCTCAGATGAAATGAGACTCTGTTCAACCAATTGTGTCTTGGTGTTGCTTAGTCCCTCCTGTCTGTGCAGCTGCTGTTTAGATGAATCTGATTCCTCCATCTCTGAGTCAAGATGCAAGTCACTGGGACCTCCTGAGTCAAATTCGGACTTCCTGAAAACTTGAAAATAATTTTCTCAAATCAACAGAGGACTGATTTAATAAAAAAAAAAAACTCATGACATGCAATTCTATTTACCAGTTAAAATTACAATATAGATATACATTTGTTGGCAAAGATATCCACATATATTGCTGAGAGGTACCCATAAAATTCAATACACACACAAACACACATACACACAGAGAGAGACAAAGAGAGAGAAAGAGAGAGAGAAGAGAGAGAGAGAGAGAGAGAGAGAGAGAGAGAGAGAGAGAACGCATCTAGAAGGATATATGCCAATAAGTTTGCAATAATTATCTATATGTAGCAGAAGTATGGGTGGTTTTTGCCTTTTCTATATTGTTTAAATTTTTCTTTTTACCTTTGCAAAAATGCATATTGCTTTGTTTTGTTTGTATGTTTTGCTTTATTTTGCTTTGTTTTGTTTTGGGGTACTGGGGATTGAACTCAGGAACACTCAAGGCCCTGAATTCAATCCTCAGCCCTGTTTTATATGTTATTTAGAAACAGGGTCACACTGAGTTGCTTAGCACCTTGCTGTTGCTGAGGCTGGCTTTGAACTTGCGATCCTTCCTCCTGCCTCAGCCTCCTGAGCTGCTGGGATAACAGACAGGCACCATTGCACCCAGCACATATTGTTTGATATTGAACATTTCTAAAATAGGAATTGCTTTTATAAACAGAAAATCTCTCCCCAGAAACTGCATCACACATCTGTATTCCAATTATAACCACACCTGACATTTTGCACCCACAAGGATATAGAGGAAGTGTGCATGGTCTGCAGACGGAGTGGCTAACTGGGAACTGGTGGCAGGCAGGAAGCAGATCTCAGTTGGGCCCTGGTGGAATACATGCACACATCTTCTCAGAGTTTGATTTTCTGGGATTTCATTCTAAAATTGGACTGAAACATTCTGGTTCATAGAATGAGCTATTCTGGGATCAACTGGACACAAAGCAATATGCAACCTATTAAACTTATCTCAACTCACCTAAATAAAGTAGTGTAACAGGGAAAGGGAATGGCCACACTGTAATGCAATCCTTTTTTTTTTTTTTTAAACTGGGAATGAACCCAGGGGCGTTTATCCACTGAGCCACATCCGCAGCCCTTTTTATATTTTATTTAGAGACAAGATCTCCCTAAGTTGCTCAGGGCCTCACTAAATTGCTGAGACTAGCTTTGAACTAGCTAGTCTGCCTCAACCTCTGGAATTACAGGTGTGCGCCACCACACCTGACTATAATGCAATCTTAACCCACCACAACTGAGCGGGGCCTGATGACTTGGAGGAAGTGTGAAAAGTTCTGCTTACCTCTATATCCAGAGCGTGATGCATAAGAAGGTTGCCTGGACCGTAAAACTTTTCAACAACAAAAAAAATTCCCTTTTCCAAAACTCTTTTTAAAAATATTTATTTTTTAGTTGTAGTTGGACACAATACCTTAATTTTATTTACTTTTATGTGGTACCCAGGGCCTCGCACCTGGTAGTTGCGTGCTCCACCGCTGAGCCACAACCCCAGCCCTGTAAGACTCTTAACTGTATTTCCTAAATCTCAGTATTATGATGAAAACAGTCTTGAAAATTAGTATCAGATCCTCGTTCCCCCAGTGTTGACGATTAAACACTGGAGAAAAACTGAGGCAAGAGCAAAAAAGCAAATTTTATTGGAAAGAGAGAAGAGAGAGAGAGAGAGAGAGAGAGAGAGAGAGAGAGAGAGAGAGAGAGAGAGAGAGAGACTACCCATCCTCCAGAGAGGAAGCTGGTAACCATTCTGGGGGTGTTTTGCCCCTTTATAGATTTCAGGTTTCCTTTCTTCTCAGGTGTACCTGACCAAAAGGCGGGAAGAGAGCCACCCAGAGATGGTTGGAAAATGTGATCCTCCCCCTTCTCGGACACTGTTAGCAACCAGGTGATGGGAATTGCTATCTACTCATTTCCTTTTCTTTGTTAATCTGCTACCCTTTCTTTGCTCTGTCTTATTGACATGGAAATTCAGTCAAACACAAAAATCAGTTGGACCCAAGCCAGGGAGGCCTGAGTGCAGAGAAGTTAGTAGTGCCTCCAAGGTTTGCAAACACTTATTTAACAAGGTGGTGTGTGCAGTTATAATAACCTCAGGAGGCAGGCACTATTCTTATTCCCTTTTTGCAGATGAGGAATCCGAGACAGCCCAATCTCACAGCTGGTAGCAGGTGTAACTCTGATTCTAACCCCGGCCATTCATCCCCAGTGTCTGTGTTCTGTGGCTTTTATTATAATAGAAACAAGGGCAGCAGCTTCCACAGTGGCCAGGCACTGGGCGGAATCCTTCATGAGCACTGGCCCACAGATTCCTCATAACCACACAGTTAGTGATGCTAACTAGAAACTATGAGAATAAAGAACTTGATTGCAAGTTCTGCCACGGCCAGTAAGTGGCAGAAGCAGGAGTCCAAGCCGCTGCTTTACCACTCTGTTATCTTTAGAGCCAGCCTCCTCCAGCCTGATTCTATGGGACAAGTCTACAACTGTGTTCCAGTAGAAGCACATTTTCTTAGGGTTCCTGGTCCTCATCCAACAGAGATAGCATTAACCTTTATTCTCAGAGCTCAGGCTCAACGTGCCTCCTGGCTTATTGCTCTTGAACTTTTAACTTTTCCATGTCAAGTTGTGTATGACTTTGTGTTATTCCTATATGTTGACTTCCAAAGGTATATACATTCGTACTGTTAAAGAACCCACTTTCTTCCTACAAGGCTCAATTTGATTAGTGTGTTACAAGATTATTTGGAGAACATGACAGAGGAGCAGAAAAGTTTAGACTCCAAACTCACTGTAAACTAGTTATGCCACTTTAGGAAGTGATTTTACCTCTTTACCATAGCAACACCAAAGTGGCACGCCCTAACCCCAGGTTACTCGAAGGATCAAATGTGATGTTGTAGGACTTAGGCATGGATAAGCAATTACTGCATGGAAAGAGCTGTGTGCAAAGAAACCATCTAAAAGCCATTTTCCTTTAGTGTTATATGTTGTTTCATGGCATCCACTTTTTTTTTTGAACCCAGGGAGACATAACCCCTGAGCCACATCCCCAGCCTATTTTGTATTTTAGTTAGAGACAGGGTCTCACTGAGTTGCTTAGCACCTCACTTTTGCTGAGGCTGGGTTTGAACTCGCGATCCTCCTGCCTCAGCCGCTGGGATGACAGGCGTGTGCCACCAAGCTTGGCTCATGACATCCACTTTTATTTCAAGTACCTTTTTAATCCAAAATTCCCAGGCATTTTGAACTATGAAGTTCAGAATAAATCACAGATAGTGAGAACAAGGGCAGATCAATATGCTTCAACTTTCTTTGGGGGAATCTGTCCACAAAGGCTACAGCTAAAATTCTTTTAAATTGGGTCAATTGTTCCTATAGAAACAAGGAAGGGAAGCTCAGAAGAAAGATTTCTTTACTACTTCGTCATTTCCAGTTAATCTTCCTCTTCCCTAAAACACACCCACTCCTACATTCTTGCCAGAAGGAGCTACATGTCTTGGGTTTAAAAGGGAAGAGGTTTTACTTCTTTATTTCTGCTTTCAAATTTTAATTAATTTTAAAAGGACACATTCTTGATTCCAAACCAAAGGTAGCCAAATTCCCCAGCTTAGCTCAGGTACACATCCCCAGTTCCTTTTGGGATTATCTGACTTTTTATTTTATTTTTTTAATAGGTGGGATTGGCTCTATAGCATCTGAGAACATGTATGATTCATTCTGACTCAAACCTCAGCTCCAGGGTTTTATAGCCTGACAATACCTGTACTGTCAGACATGAAAGGAAGTGGAAAGTGGAACAAGCCAGAGAAAACAAGGAAGAAAAGAGAAAGGGCATCTCCCAACAGGAGGGATCTTCTACTCAAATGGGATTAAAAAAAAAAAAGACTATTCTAAGAGCAAGGAAGCCTGCCTGAAGCCAGGATTAGCAAAGGACTCCCCATCCCACCCCATCAACACACAGCACCCCACCCATGTTTTCCCACCTCCAAGCTGATCTCCAGCATTCTGTGAGGAATCTCAGCCTCCAGATCTGGCATCAAATGCTGCCTCTCCAGATTCCCTTCACTTTGAATACTTCATCTCTCTAGCCTTGGACACTTCTGGTGTGACCTCTCTAGACTAGAAGAAGGTTCCACGGCTGTACTGGCAAACTCTAGGAAGGCTCTCAGCACAGTGCCTTATATACAGCAAGCACGTTGTGTAAGTGATGAGATGAATTAAATCCATCACTTGGAACTTACTGACAGAATCCTGATATTTTTTTTTTCAAAACCAAGTAAAGATTCACAATTCTAAGGAGGCTAAGAATGGGAAACAGCTATCTTTTTAACTATAGACATTATGTTCTGGATATAAGTATACTATTTATTTACTACTATTATTTAGGTTTTATCATCTGAGGTTACTTACAAATTGGGAGACCAAAGAACCCAGAAGTCAGAACAATGTAACACATTCCATTTTGAACATTGTCCAAAGTTTTAAAAGTTATGCCAAGAATCATGGAATTTGAAGAAAGAGGAAGGGATTTCCTGAGTAAGAGGAGGAAGTGAAAGAGGAAAAGACGGAAGTGAAAGTCTGAGCTGAAGCCTTGGGTAGGCAAAGCTTTTGGAGAAAATAGAAAGTTTATGGCTTAAGTCCAAGGGCCACAACCAAAGGAAGTAGGGGCTCCATGTCCTTCCAGCCCTGCTGGACTTCTGCCTGTCCTGGGCACCCAACTGATGCCCCACAGCTGCTTTGGGGGTGGTGGGAGTCCCATGCCCTACAAGGTCATATCCTATGTGATAAGAGGCTGAGAGGCAAAGCAAGACTTAAGAGTTCATCAATTTGGCTTCAGCATTTGGTAAGCTTTAGGATCAGCCTCCCAAACTTCCTATTCTTGGTAACTTCTGAAAAAAAAAAAAAAAGGTCTAGGCGAGGTGGTTATGTCTTGTGATTTCTGAGAGTTCTGAATTGTCATGCTCCCAGAAGAAAGGACACTGAGCCGACACTCCTTGATGTACTTTGCTTCAATTATTTACAGTCCCCATTTTTCAGCCCTTAAAAGGCAAGGCCAGGCTGTGATCATCAGAGCCAACAATGTTGGCAGCGGTGAGGAGTCTCCAGTGGACTGTCCCAGGATTGAGAAAATAGGGGCAAGAAAAGAAAACCTAAGAATAATTAGAGAGCTTTGAGGGTGGATCCTTGCTGAGAAGAAAGAAACACACAGCTCTTGAGGCGATGAAACTACATGGAAACTAAAGCTAACTATTAAGTTTTATGCCCATAAAAAAAGAGTCAAAGAAAGTGGTGTGATTGTGACACCACGTGTGGAATGGAAGGCAGCCAGAGGCCTTTCCGGAACTGAAATCTGTGGAAAGCTTTAGTGCAAAGCAGATCATTTTGAGGTTTTATTTATATTTATCATTATTTATTAGAAATTAGTTTTCCTGGTTCTCGTATTACCTCCAAAGCCCAAGTGGACTTCGTCATCTTACGTTGAACTGTGGCATAGACAGAAACCAGGGAGCTGGTTCTCTGCCCGAGTGGCTAAGCTTCTGCAGGGAGCAAGGTGCCAAGGGAAAGCTCTCTAGGGCAGGATGGGCAGGTACCTGTCCCTGGACTCGACCCGACAACCACAGTTAAGTGAGCATGGGGAGGTCGCTGAGCACTTGGGAGGATTGCAGTTCAGCTAGGAAACTCGGCATCCTTCCAAGTTTTCCCCCCACGCAACCTGACGGAAAGCTCAGCGCCTCGCAGGTCCTGGCGTGGCAGGATGGTGTCCCCCCACTTACTAGGCAATGTCGGATGGAGGGCAAGCGGCTCCGGCTCAGCAGCCCCCCACCCACCCTCCAGGGCCCATCGGACCCGAGAGGGCGGGCGAGGTAAGCATCTTGCTAATGGGCAAAGCGGAGGTTCCGCCGGCTGCGCGAAGGTTCCGCCGGCTGCGCGAAGGTTCAGCGGGTCCACGTCTCTGTTATCCAGGCGTTGCCGCGGTTGCTCGGACACAGCCAATCACGGAGCGGCTCGCGGTCCGGCCCCGCCCACAGGGAGCGCCCCAGGCAGAGGAGTTGGCGGGTCTAGGGCCCAGTTCCCGGGAAAGGTGGGAACGAGGTCGTCCGCCACCTCCAAGGAACCCTCCTCACGCAGGGGCCACGCCCAGCGCACAGAGAGGATGGCTTTGTCCCTGTGCCTACTGTCACGGGAAAAATTAGCAGTGGAGAATATTAATGAATTAAGTTAACAAATAAATATGCAGAGAGCCCGGGTAAGGAGCCAGGCTGTTAGGACTCGCCCCTGAGTGGTTTTCACCTCCTCACTGCGAAGTGTTTTCTCTTCCTTGTGCAGTGGAGGGAAAGAAACTTGAAACAGTAGCGTCAGTTACAGATGTTCAGCCACCAGACATGGGTGGAGCTGAGACAGAAGGAACAGCGAGCAGCAACTTTGCAAATTTGCACTGTTACAATTGCAACTTGAGGATGTTGCAATGTACTTTGGGTTGCAGTTACAAAAAAAAAAAAAAAAGATTCTTATCATTAGATAATAATATTCCTGTAGGCAGCCGGTCACCGTGGTGCATGCCTGTAATCCCAGCAGCTCGGGAGGCTGAGGCAAGAGGATCACAAGTTCAAAGCCAGCCTCAGCAATTTAGCAGGACTCTAAACAACTTGGTGAGGCCCTGTTTCTAAATAAAATATTTAAAAAGGCTGGGGACGTGGCTCAGTGGTTAAGCACTCCTGGGTTCCAGCCCTGGTACCAAAATATAAAATAAATTTCTGTAGGCATTATTTCCCCCATTCAACTTTATTTTTAACCCTTGTTTTAGTTTTGCCTCATCAAAGGTTCAAAATACATACCATGATTTTTCAGGCACTAGTACCAAAAAAAAAAAATGTGCTTATGAAAATCATCCTTAAATCCTGGATAAAAGATCCACAGGCATGTATTGCTTTTAGTATGGGGTCTATTATGCTGTGATTTCGATTTTCAAACTGAAGAAGTAACGTCATCATTTGTAGGTTTATGAGTCAACAATCTAATAAGACACAATTAATATTAGAACTGAGTAATTCTGTCCCCAACAGAAAAGTCTACTTCAACCATAGGGATTTATTACTCCCCCCCCCCCACTTTTTTAATGCTTTTATAAATATTAGTGAAAAGTTTGACTTCAGATCACAAATCATTCTAGAAAGTTATAAGATTGTACAGCATTGGCCCTGAAAATGACATCTGCTATTCATACCACCGAAAACCAAAGACAATTTAAAAAAAAATTTTAAACTACACAGTACTAAAGAATCGGTTCACCCAATACTAACCCCCCAAATAGAGACTAACTAGTCCCTGCCTCTGAGTACGGCTGGCTTTTCCTAGGCCACCCCTTTGATCGGGACTGCCACAGCCTGGGAAAGTCCTTCTCAGGTCCTTCAGGGAAGTCTTCCCTTGGAGGCTCCAACCCCAGTAATTGCTCTCCACCTTCTGAGGCTGGGAGGAGGACCTATCAGTACCACACTCTGGCAACCATATACACTCTTGTGACTGCCATTTCCTTGTCATTTGACCTTTGTGCTGTTTACTTTTCAGGTCGGGTGGTTTTTCTTTTTCTTTATACAAATCTATCCCTGACACTGATTGGATTCATGCCCATGATTGAGATATTTGGTGGGGGACAGAGAGTGATAAATGGAATGAAAAGAGGAAAAGCAATTTTCCAAAACCCACTACAAAAACTGGAACTAGAGGAAAGGGAGAGAGCGCATTCAAGGGAATTGTATAGCAGTGTGTGGAAGAGCCTGAGATGGAATTGAAAGGGTGGCCCTCTCTCTGAAGAGAATTGAGGAAAGGGGCACATGGAGCAACTGGGTCAGGCAACAGTCTCTGTTAAACCCTTTTTAGCACTTTTGGGGAAGGGGGTTTTGGTCATCATGGGCAGCCTTGGAAGAGGTGGGTGGGGCCAGGGGAAGGCAGAGTCTCAACAGACATCTGACTATACAGACGTTTCTCGACTCACAATGGAGTTACATTCACAATAAACTCATTATGATAAGTTGAAAATATTGTAAGTCAAAAATGCATTTAGCTGGGCTCAGTGGTGCACCCCTGTAATCCCAGCAACTTGGAAGGCTGAGGCAAGAGGATCACAAGTTCAAAGCCAGCCTCAGCAATTTAGCGAGGCCCTAGAGAGACCCTGTTTCAAAATAAAACATAAAAAAAAAAAAGGCTGGGGATGTGGCTGGGTGGTTAAACACCCTGCATTCAACTCCCAGTGCAAAAAAAAAAATGTATTTAATATATCCAATTTACCGAACACCATAGTTGAGCAACGCAACACATTATAGAGTGTCAGCTGTGGACAGCGCTCCCCCTGGTGAAGGTATCATACCCTGTAGCACTAGCCCAGAAAAAGACCCAAATTCAAGACTCAGATATAGGTTCTACTAAACACCTATCACTGTTGCATCTCCCTAAAGTTGAAAAATCACAAATCAGGGCTGAGGATGTGGCTCAAGGGGTAGCGCGCTCGCCTGGCATGCGTGCGGCCCAGGTTCGATCCTCAGCACCACATACAAACAAAGATGTTCTGTCTGCCGAAAACTAAAAAATAAATATTATAAATTCTCTCTCTCTCTCTAAAAAAAAAAAAAAAAGAAAGAAAGAAAAGAAAAATCACAAATCAAACATCCTGAGTCAGGGATCACCTATACTTGATGTTCTTGGGTCCAGTGTTCATTATCTGGGGAGGGAGTGCAGGATCCTGGCTGTCACTCTACCAATTTTCATGAGGAACAAAGCTTTTAGGCATAAGTCTTCCATCCTTGAAGTGTTCGCTTCTACCAGATGGAATCAATCCTTATAAATAATAGCCAGAGCCCAACAAGCGGCACACACCTATAATACCAGCGACTCAGAAGGCTGAGGTAGGAGGATCATGAGTTTGAGGTCAGCCTCTGCAATTCAGCAAGACCCTTTCTCAAAATAAAAAGGGCTGGAATGTAGCTCAATGGTAGAGCAGCTGTGGGTTGAACCCCCAGAACTGGGGGAAAAAAAGAAAGAAAGCAAGCTAGAATTTACTGAATGCCAAATAATGTTCTAAGCACTTTAAATATATTACCTTATTTAAAACTTAGGAAAGCTCCACAAGGGAGCTGCCAAAATATCTCCATTTTATAGGTAAATAAATAAACTGAGATGTAAGATTAAGTAACATCTCTAGGGCCACTTCACTAATAGTTTCAGAGTTTGAATCTTGGCCCCCTGACTCTTCACTTTCTCCTCTTAATTATATGCTGTATTGATCAATTGTTGGTTTCATTTTCTCCAAAAGTAATTTTGTGTCATCTCAGCTGAAGTGCTCACTTAGAGCTGGATATTAGAGCCCCAGCAAAACCCCTGCTGAATGGATTTATAACGGGACACATTTTCATCTCAAAGGACATGAAGCAGCTCTATTTCCTAATTCCCCTTCCCTCCCACAGGGCTTGTTAACAACTCCTTGGCCTCAGGGCGTTGCTCTTGAAGGAACTAGCTGCCTGGTAGGCCATCTATCATATCGCAATAATAAATTAAGAAGGTGCAAAAAATATTTCATATAAACACCAAAAGTCCCACATGCTTGACATTTTTAAATCACTCTTCAAAATAGATAAGACTAAAACTTGGCAAAGACTCTGCTCTTGGGATGAGCTTTTGAACATATGGAAATGGCGTTCAGGAATGGGCTGAATCTTGCCTCGCCCTGGTCATCCTCTTCCTAGGGTTCCTGGGAGATGTGGACAAAGGCGTAGGGGCCTTAAGGGTCCTCCTTATCCTAGGTGACCTGCAACCCTGCATGAGCACAGGCTAGACCCTCTCTCCTTCTGTGCTCAGATCTTTGCACCAGGTTCTTCCCAAGCCTGGAAGGGAAATCTGGACTGCCAGTGCTTATGTGAGATCAAGAGGGAGAGGAGGGTCTGCAGAGGAGGGAGAAGCACACTAGAGCCCATAATGTATGAACTTGGTACCACCAACATCCTGGACTCTGACCCACTTACATCAGGATGCCCCCCTCCTTGAAGACTGAGGAAAAGAACTTGAGAAGACAGAACACTCCCATCAATGGATCTAAACATAAAATTCCTAGGAAAAATGCTAGCAGATCGAATTCAGAAGAATATTTTTTAAACAATCACTTTTAAAAAGAAAAAGAAAAAAACAAGGATTGAACCCAGGTGCATTGAACTATTGAGCCACATCTCCAGCCTTTTTTTTTTTGAGACAAGGTCTCAATACATTGCTTAGGCCTTTACTGAGTCTGGCTTTGAACTTGCAATCTTCCTGCCCCAGCCTCCTGAGCCACTGGGATTACAGGTGTGCACCACCATTCCCAGCTAAATAATTGCTTTTTTGGTGGGGGCGGGGGGGGGGGGACGGGACATGCAAACAGACTACTAGGGATTGAATCCAGGGGGGTTTAACCACTAAGTCACATCCCCAGCCTTTTTTTTGGATTTTATTAAGAGACACGGTCTCCCTAAGTTGCTTAGTGCCTCACTTTTGCTGAGGCTGTCTTTGAACTGGTGATCCTCCTGCCTCAGCCTCCCGAGCCTCTGGGATGACAGGCGTGCATCTGGCTAAACAATTGCTTTTTCAAATATAAAAATGCATACATTGTCTGTGAAGCAATTCCACTTCTAGGTTTCTTCAGAACAGACAGAGGTCTTCTTTTGGGGTTTTGTTGTTATTTTGTTTTGGGGTTTGGGGGAGGGATGCAGAAAAGGGAAGCCAAAAAAATAAATAAATAAAAGCAACTGTGACTCCATTTACTGAAGTGAGTCTGTTCATCGACTGTATAAAATGAAGGGCCTGGTACATGGGGCTCCATGTAGGTTAGATGTTTATATGTCCCCCAAATTCATATGTTGAAATCTAATTCCCAGTGTCGTGGTATTTGAAGGTGGGGCCTTTGGAGGTAGCAAGGTCATGAAGGTAGAGCCCTCATGATGGGAACAGTGTTCTTACAAGGAGAAGCCAGAGAGCTAGATCACTCTGTCCACCATGTGGAGACACAACAAGAAGTTGGCATTTTGCAGCCCCAAAGAAAGCCTTCACCAGAACCTAACCATGATGGCACCCTGAGCTCAGACTTCCAGCCTCCAGAACTGTGCAAAATAGATCTATGTTGTTTATAAGTCACCCGGCCTCTGGTATGCAGCTCTCTCAACCTGAACACAGTTAGGGCATACTGTTCTTTATTCACTCACCCTACACATGGGAACCTCGTGACTGCACAATTGTAGTAAGATGGTCTTTCTTTTAACTAGAACTTACAATTGGAGGCTTATTAACCAAACATTGTAAACCTGACAAATATGAAGTGTTGGGAGCAGTGACTGGATTATGTTTCTTGAGCTGACCTGGGACACAGGCAATACCTCTCCTGGGAACTTTCAGTGCGAAGGTGCCCATTAAAGATTGCCCAGTTGCTATGGTGACACCCTGTAAAAAGGACATTCTGTGCCAGCCAGAGAACTATCAGTTTTTGACCATGAAGTCCAGACACCAGCTTCCCAGGGGTAGAAAATTGTGGGCAGAAGCTGATAATCATAATTGGGCTGCTCATACCTATGACCTTGGTTTTGCTTGTTTTTTGAAGAAACTTTCTCATAATAACCTTTTTGGTTTTAAAACTTATGTAGTAAATGTGCTGAGCTGGTTCTGGGTCACCATCTCCCTCCCTGCTGGGGTTTAGTGACCCACCAAGCCCCAGCTTTTTCTCTATTTGTGTGTCTGTTTGTCTTTTCTTCGTCCTCTCATCACCCCCTCTGGTACCTGAATTAATGGCCATACAGGTCGTGGCAATTAAATAATTCCTGTCATATGTAACCTAACCAAAATACAGTAAGAATGTGGAAGGGCTGAGAACCAGAGATGCTGGGCCCAAACCCTGCTCCTGGGTCAAGTTGATTACACTCCTGAGCCCTCGTGGGTTCTCGTTTGTCAGGGATCACGTGGTTCTGAAAGGTTCAGGTGTGAATGTTGGCCAAACCCCCATTCTCAAAATGACCCTGTATATCTGAGCTTGAATCTGTGGGAAGGGGCTTGGATGAGCTCTGAGGCATAAACCTTCCTTCTGGACCCAGGGCTGTGGGGGAGAGAGCGAACGGTGCACATGCAGGCTGCTAGAGCCAGAGGACCAGGATGGGTTAGCCCAGAAGACGCAGCTCAGGGTAGCACTTGGAGGGGCTTTGAAGAAAAGGGCTACAGAGAGACCTTGCAGAGGTTCAGGGGAGGAGCGTGATCAGCCTGAGTTTTCCTAGAAGTGATTGTCTCGTTGGTCAGATTGACAGGACAGAGACAGGGCAGGAAGAGCCAGGTGGAATGCAAATCACCAAGAACCGTGACACAGTGGTCCTGCAGCATAGCAAAAACAGTGAAGATGGCCCAAACCACAGGTGTGGCCAAGGCGCCAAGCAAGCCCCCTGTGATGGCATACTGATCTGCAGTTTAAGAGAAAAAATGAGCACCAGGGCCTGCCGTGCTCAGGAGCGTGGCCATTGAAGACATCCTCTCCCACCCCAGTCCAGGTTGGATTAGGCTTAAACTGGGTCCTGGAAGTAGAATTTTAACCTGAGTGCATCTCTAGGAGGCCTTGTGTTTTCTGACCTGACTTCTTGGCATGCTCTTCCCCCAGCTAGGCATTGACTTGCCCCTCACCACCTTCCCACTGAGCCCTTCCTTGACCAGGACCCTGGAGATCCCAGACATCTCCTGCCTCCTCAGCTCTCCATCTACCCTCCCTGATGGGCCCTTCTTCGTAGCACACATCTCCAGCTGTCTTGTACAGCATCAGTCATTTTGCTCCTGTCTGTCCCCACTGTTTGTCAACTTTGCTGCATATCTGCAGGGCCTGGAACAGGGCCTGATATGCAGTAGGCCCCCAAGACGTCTTTGTGAAAAGATGTGAGAAACCTAACTCTACCCGCTCTCCTTTTAAAGGATGTCTCAGCAGGTGGCCACTTCATCACACTAACTGTGCTTGTGGACATGCTTTGAGCAGAGAATCCCACGGAAAGACTGGTCTTCCTCTCAACGAGTAGAAACAGAGGGGTCAGCCGTGGGGCTGCCCCAGAAGCTTTAGCTCAGGGACAATGGTGCTCACTGCTGTACCAAGCAAACCCAGACATCCAGACTGCTTCAAGCACAACGGAAGTTCGTATCTTCTTCAGATAGAGTCCAAAAAGTGATAGTCCTCTAAGCAGTGATCTGAGGACCCAGGCTTCTTAATGTCTTTTGGCTCTGCCATCTTGATCAATGACTTCGAAGGTGGTAGTTGCACTCAGTCCAGCAGAAGGGAAAGAAAGCTGGAGACAGTCTGGGGGAGGTTTCCATGGGGCAGACCTAGAAGAGACATTTGTCCCTTTTGCTTAAACCCCATCGGCTAGCATGGAGTTCCAGGGCCACAGTGATTACCAGGGAGTCTGGCATATGAGGTCTAGCTGAGCGCACATTGGGAGAAAGATGTATGTGGACAGTCAGCCAGTCTCTGCCACACAGGCTCGGAACTGGCCTTCCCTCGGTGTCCTCACAGGGTTAACCCAGCACCTCAGAGTGACCATAGCATAGAAAGTTCCTGGGACTGGCAAGTCAGTGATGGGCAGGCCCTGCTCCAGCCAACGGCATTATATGTTTACCATGTCAGATGTGTTCATGTTCAAATCCACTGAAACTGGTTAGACTCCTGTTATGTGATTGAATAAAATTAGTGAAAAATAAGTACTAAAAGGGAAAAAAATATATGTCTATGAAACTCAGGATGAATGCTTTGGAAATACCATGCCGCTGTCTCAGACCATCTTCTCTTACTCTAACAGAATACCTGAGTCTGGGAAATTTATAAAGAAAAGAGGTTTATGCTCCTCATGGCTCTGGGGGCAGGGAAGTCAAGGTCACCACATCTGGCAAGGGCCCTGTGCTATGTCATAGTGTGGTGGAGGGCATCAACAGTAGCAAAAAAAAAAAAAAGTAGACTCACTTTGTAACAATCTGCTCTAGAGGTAACTAATCCAATCTCACAAGAGTGAGAACTCAGATGGATATTGAGCCATTCATGGGGGCTCCACCTCTATGACCCAAATTCCTCCTACCAGGCCATACCTCCCAACACTGCCACAATGGGATCAAGTCTCAGCATGAGTTTTGGTGGGGACAAATCTTATCCAAACCATAACAGTCAAAAAGTAACTGCTATTATTTTCAGAGTAGGTGAGACCCTCCTAAATGCCTGGGGACAGGAAACGAGGAGTCACGTAAATCCAGAAGTGTTCAGATTCCAAACTATCTTGCAGGTATCTTGAAGCTCTATTTCCACTTTATGGAGAGTGGAAGTGGAAATCATTGGTGTCTGGGTGTAATCTTTGAAAGAAAGAGAAGAAACTCTGACCAGTGAACAATTTTCAAAGAGAAAATCTTGACCCTGATAAAAGTTGAGGAAAAAGGAAAAGGACACCCATTTAGATATAAAAGTGAATTCATGTAAAAGATCTTATTACATGTATCAGATGAAGGAGCAGGCAAATGTCATAACCCTTCAAAGAAGAAGTCAAAACAGAACAAATTTATAAGGAGTCATGTGGAATTGAAAGTACAGATGGACACAGACCGACTTTTCTCCTGGGGAGAGGAAAGTCTATCCTTAGCTGACGGGGCAGTTTGTATGTCTCTCAGTTACCAGCAAAGTATAGATTTTTACAATAACTCTGACAGATCAACTTGATAAGGCAGAGGTGGCACTATTAATAATGCATAGTTTTCCACTAAAGCACATTTTTTCCCTGCAACCCAACATCAAAACACCGGGGAATAAATACATTCATCTGAGCCAAGTTAGAGGAAGTCGGTGAGATCTATGTGTCATTCTTTGGTGATGGTTCCTACATTTTCAATTAACTGGTTAATGATTAGCCCCAGTTCCTTGGATCACAGAGTTTCAGTTAAACATCTTTCAGGGGTTTCACTGGGCAAAAGGAGTAGAGAAAAGTGTTGATGTTTCCTAGTTTAAAAAACAAATTGATTCTCTTTTCCAACTGCAGGAACCTGAAAAAATGAATCAAGAATCACTTAAATAAAAGGTTTTAAAAGCGACAAATAAAGAAATAAATAGGTAAAAATGAGCAATCCAGGCATGTGGGGCCCGCCTCTCATCTCAGCTACTTGGGAGGCTGAGGCAGAAGGATCCCAAGTTTGAGGCCAGCCTTGGCAACTCAGAAAGACCCTGTCTCAAAATAAAAATTTAAAAGGACTGGAGGGGCTGGGATTGTGGCTCAGCGGTAGAGCACTCGCCTAGCACAGGCAGGACCCGGGTTCGATCCTCAGACCACATAAAAATAAAGGCATTGTGTTGTGTCCATCTACACCTAAAAATTAAATGTTTAAATTTTTTTTTAAAAAAAAGACTGGAGATGTGGTTCAGTGGTACAGCCCTTGCCTGATATAGGTGAGGCCCTGGGTTCAATCCAATACCAGAATGGAAGGAGGGAGGGAGGAAAAGAACATTAGACACCCCCAGGAGAGGCCCCCAAGGATGCCCCCTTCCCCTTCAGTGGCGCAAGGAACAAAAGATCAGAGAGGCCGCTCTGCCTATTGGAGACTGGGATTAGCAGTTTTTACAGGAGACAGCATTTTAATTTACAAAACCAAAATAGCATCAGCAGGTGGGGTGTGGAGAACTTAAACCTGGGACAAGTCCATCTCAGTAGATGGAGCTCATTCCTTTTCATGGGTTTTAGTTTTCAATTTTCAGGTCTTATACTGTCAGATGTCAAAAAGAATCGTAGCAATAGCACCAATATCAATGCCAATTTTCTAGTTTTGATAGTACACTACAGTTATATGAGGTGTTACCCTTGGAAGCTGAGGGGAAAGTATGGGGAACTCTCAGTACTATTTTTATAACTTCCTGTGAGTCTACAATTATTTAAAAATAAAAGTTTAAAAAAAATTTAAAAAAACAGTGGCCCATGTTTCAAGGCTTATGTAGATTACTTCATGAACTTTGGCTGACTGTATCTTATTCCTGAAAGACAGAAGTATAACGTTGTTTGGCAGTGGGGAGGGAGTACTGGGGATTGAACTCAGGGGCACTCAACCACCGAGCCACATCCCCAGCCCTATTTTGCATTTTATTTAGAGACAGGGTCTCACTGAATTGCTTAATACCTCCCTTTTGCTGAAGCTGGCTTTGAACTAGTGATCCTCCTGCCTCAGCCTCCCAAGTCCCTGGGATGACAGGTGTGCACCATTGCACCCAGCCAGAACTGTAATTTTTTTAGGGTATGGGGCCCATTGTGAGATCAGATGCATTGTGGAAAAAACGGTCACTTGAAAGGTATAAAAGTGTCATCTTGAGAGTACTGAAACTTCTTCTATAGGCATTCTAAGGATGATCATTAAAAAATTCACAAATAGAAATTATTTTTTTGGAGAGGAGGTAGTATTGGGCAGGAAGATCACAAATTCAAGGCCAGCCTTAGCAACTTAGTGAGTCCCTGTCTCAAAAGAAAAGCAAAGCTTTTTATACCTTCCAGGAAAGGCAAACCCAAGAAATATCTTCCTTCTGCAGATAATAGTCAAGAGTCTAGTTTCCAGTGAAGAAAAGACCTGAGATTTTCTTCTTTATAATTGTATTCAGAGATTTTCAGGAGACTGCTGTCCACGTGCACAAGCCTAAACCCAGCCTGGGGCTGATGGTGCAAGTGTTCTTCAAAAGAAGAAAGGCATCAGGTGCCCTAGTGTCGCCGCGACTACGGGGCACACTCTATCCTTGTCCCCCTGGCTCTCTCCATCGCCGAGCACGGGCTCTGTCAGCACAGCAGTGGTCCCCAGATATCCCTCTTGACTTGAAATGTCAAACTGCATCTGAATCACAAATGGAGCGAACATTTAAAGGTATGCTCTCTCTCCCCTCCTTCTGGCTTATCTGGTCCTTTTCCTGGAAGCATTTCTCTTTGTTCCTATTTTAGAGATTCACAGTTAGGAATGGTGAAGACTTCCTTGGAGACTGAAGAAGCTACAAAGATTCTGCCGCTTCACTGAGAATAATAATAAACAAGAACACAATTGATCCTCTTCAGCTTTTAGTGCTAGGAGACGGATCCTCCTGCATGCTAGGCAAGCACTCTGCTGGAGTGACAACCCCCAGGCCTGTGACCATCATCCTTTAGACATTCACAGTGTTGGAGATTGATCCCAGGGCCTCACGCATGCTCACCAAGCACTCAGACTTCATCGTTTAAAACACACTCGTCCTAAGAAGCAGGGAATTGTTTCGAGAAAGTAGCTTTCAATAATGTGTGAAATGGTTTTGTCGTGTGCAGAAAGCATTTTATCTGGTGTGTTTCAGGTGGTCTGGGCGCCCTACAGCTCCCTGGGGTGCAAAATGTATTCTTTTGTCCCAACTGAATGGAAATCATAGAGGGTGTGCTTACTGTAAACAGATGCCTTTCTTCTTCTTTGGGGGAGGGGTATCGTGGATTGAACTCAGGGACACTCGACCACTGAACCACATCCCCAGCCCTATTTTGTATTTTATTTGAAGACAGAGTCTCACTGAGTTGCTAAGCGCCTCGCTTTTGCTGAGGCTGGCTTTGAACTCGCGATCCTCCTGCCTCAGCCTCCCAAGCCTCTGGGATTATAGGCATGTGCCACTACACCAGGCCAGATGCCCTTCTTCTGACTTTGTTTTGTATGTAAGACACCAAGTCACAATTCTTTCTATAAATAGAATGAGTAGATCCCTGGTGAACCCTCAACAGAATCTGTAGCTCTAAGTCCAAAGAATGCTATCCTGTCTTCCAGAAAGCAATTTCTATCAGAAACCCAATCCTTTCTGAGGTTGTTTACACTTAAAACTTGTGTTTATTACAGATATGTCCTTGTAATAGTTAGATTCATCTAGCTGTGTACAGTGCCCTGGAGACATACAAAATCAAGACAAGGACTGTCTTCTTCTCATTAGGAAATGTTCACCTAAATTATAAAGTCTTCCATAAATAAAGGCTAACTATATATCAAATTAAGGCTTACAAAGGTGCAAAACTGTAACCAAAGTCAGTTTCAAATAAAATATCTTGGTTAAATAAATTATGTTACATATAAACAAGCCATTGAAAAGTGATGTCTAGCTGGGTGTGGTGGTGAATGCCTGAAATCCCAGTGGCTCAGGAGGCTGAGGCAGGAGGATCACAAGTTCAAAGCCAACCTCAGCAACTTAGTGAGGCCCTAAGCAATTTAGTGACACCCTGTCTTTAAATAAAATTTTTTTAAAAAGGACTAGAGATGCAGCTTAGTAGTTAAGCCCTCCTGGGTGGTTCAATCCTCAGTACAAAATGAAAAGAAAAAAAATGAAGTCAAGCCTGGCGCAGAGGCACACATCTGTAATCCCAATGGCTTGGGGAGGCCTAAGCAAGAAGATCATAAGTTTGAGGTCAGCTTCAGCAACTTAGCAAGGCCCTAAGCAACTTAGTGAGACCCTGTCTCAAAATAAAGAAATAGAAAGGGCTGGGGATGTGGCTCAGTGGTAAAGTATGCTTAGGTTCAATCCCTAGTACCAAAAAAACAAAAGTCTAGAAGATACAGTTAATGACTTGGAAAGGTTGATTTGCAACTCACTGTAGTAAGAGAAAAACAAAACAAGACCCCAAGGAAATATATTATACATGTCATGTAAAAATACTGGAAGGATATATAAATAATCCCAGGTCACTCGAGGCTATGTCCAAATGCAGCATAATGAACAATTCTCATTTTCTTGCTTTTCCTTTGTGTATTTTCTATAATAAATATGCATATTTTGTAATTTGAAAAACTGAAAACCATTTCCCCTGAAGTGAAAGAAAATGTACACTTAGTGTTATGCACTATATAAAAATCTGGCACAAATCCATTTTTTTTCTTTAAGAACATATATATGTGATTGCTTGGTTGCATAAGCTATTTCTGGAAGGAAACTGGAAAAACTGCTGTATTGATTGCTTCCAGGGAAACAAAATAAATGTTTAGGGACATAGAAGTTTTTCACTCAGCATGCTTTTATGTCTTCTGAATTAACTTAATTAAAGCTTGGAAGTCAAAATTTTTCATCAGTGTTAGCTGCAAGTTCTCTTGATCAACCCCAGTCAAGTCCTTGCCATGGGGTCTCTGACAAGCCTCGTCTGATGCCTGGACCCTCAGCCAGCATGTTCCGCCACGAGGGGCACATAAGAGGACACGTGTTCCCAAAGCATCCTGTCTGCTCCTCCCGGGAACATGAATGCTAAGAGTGCAGAACTGAATCTAAAATGGCCCAGGGGCTACAGTGGACATCTCAACCTGCCAGTTTCTCGATCCTGTTTGCTCTGCAAGTGACCTGCTTGCCACCCACCTCGGGGAGTGAGAAGCGTCAGCGAAGGAGAGTCATGGATTTCATTGTGTAAAATACACAGACCTCAAAACTGAGCAGAGCTCTCACTCCATTGTTACACAATGGCCAGGCCTGGACTTCCCCCGTGGGGGATTCCTCCAGGAACCCCGAGATGCCTTTGATTCAACCTGACTGCAGGGTTTGCTTCCAGTCTGTGCAATGGCTCCAGAGGCCCTGTTCAGCTGCCCTGGCCATGAAGCTGTCTCTTCCACTCTTAGGCTCTGTGGGCTACTCAGAACCTAGACCCTGGGCTCCACTCTTTGGCAGTAATACCAGGAAGGCCAGCTTGGGTGGTACTGGGCTTGGGGGCCTTTCTGTGTTTGATTTGTCAGTTCCTTTTGGTTTTAATGTAACCACATTACCACCTGTATGTTGGTGCTTCTTTAGGAAACAGTATAATAAAAAAAATGCAAGGGAGAGTGGCCGTCTTTTCCTTTAGGAGAACCTGCCTAGCCCTCAAGATGAGAGGCATGTGGAGTCTGTCCTTGAACTTACATACTGTTCCATCTAAGGCATTAAAGTCAGAGACCCTGGGGTTTGCTTGCTCCCTGTACAACACGCTGCGGTACTAACAAATGTTTGTAGGAAGTACGAAAACAGACAGCAAGTACTAGGTCACTATGCCTTTGTCCTGCATCTTGGGCCAGCCAAGAGTTTTATGCTGGGGTTTTCAATGAACCTGCTGTGGTTTGGATATGGTTTGAGTATGTCCTCCATGGGTCCCTCTGTTAGAAGCTTGGTCCCCACTATGATGAAGTTGAGAGTGGTACAGAACCTTTAAGAGGTGGAGCCTCATTGGAGGAATTCAGGTCATCAGGGGAGCTGCCTTCAGAAAAGATTAGCATAGTTCTTGTGGGTCCCTTCAGTTCTCAAGAGAGTTATAAAAGAGCAAGCCTGGCTCCTCCCTTCCGTGGCTTCCTGTCTCACCATGTAATCTCTTCCCTCTCCTACCTTGGAGATGCTATCCATCCTGAGGCATCACCAGAGACAAGTTTATCTCAGCACCATACACTTGAACCTGTAGAACTGTGAACTAAGTAAACCTCTTTTCCTTATAAAGTAACGAGCCTTGGGATTTTGTTGTAGTAACAGAAAACAGACAGATACAATCTATATTCAATGTTATATCCTGCCTCCTCAAAACTATCTCAGAGCCATGTTATTCTTTGTATTTATTATATTGATTGAAAAAGACTTAATTGATATTTTGGTCTTTAGTGATAATTATTCCAATAAATACTGACAGATGGGTATATCAAGCAGATTTGCCCACTCAGCCCATGCTCTCAGCACACACATTATTTCACCAAGATCCTAAAGACATTCACCACCTGGTACCAGCCAGTGCACAGCACCAAGGCTGGGGGACCCAAAAGACAAAATCAAAGAAAAGTCAAAACAATGAAGCAGGAGGAATAAACTAAGAAACTCCAAAACAAGACACATTACTACCTGGTTTCATTTTCTTAATAAATTTATTAAAATTTCTCACCATAACAGCTAAAAATATTCTTGAATGGGATAAGAATCTGATGAATTTCCTTGTGTGTGATAGTTGAGAGTGTGTCTTCTTAGATCCTGCACTGAACATAGTAGGTGTAGTCAAAAGGGAATTTTTTTGCAACTAGAAATGTGGGCTCCTTATTAGACATATCATCATCATTCTTGACAATATTGTCATCACCATTACATTGGCATGGATCATGTTCCCATGTGCTCTCAGCTCTGGTCAGAATAGGAAGGACATAACTCTTAATGCTTTTTCTCAAGATAAGAAGGAGATTCTGACTCCAATCTCTTCCTCCATCTCAAATCCAGTACCATTTGAGGGGATCCAAGAAAAGCGTGATCAAAATGAACATCTTCATGGCCCACGGGCCTTGGTTCTTATCAGTGATGTCTTAGAAAGAACGAGCAACTCTTCTCATTCCCTCAGGCAGGTGATCTGTCCTACCTACCACTCTGCATTTGTGTCCTGCCCTCCGAAACAGCTGTTATAGTCAAGAAGGCTTCAACTGCCATAATTTAAGCAAAGCACTGAAATTTAGAGTCATTCTAAAACCATTTATGCTCATCATGGTCGTGTGAAAATGTGCTAAAATTAGAGTCACAGGATGAGGAAAAATCCTCAGATTCAAATCTCTACTTCAGGGCCATGTGGATCATTATGCAGAGACATACCTCCACCCACACGGGGTGACAAACTGGGAGGTATGTGGCTGTAGATCAAAGAACAATGGTTGCATCAAGGGAAATCAGCTGTGAGAACATTTGTAATGTGTAACGAACTAGCCAATTTTTTTTCCCATAAAACATCATTTTTACTTGAAAGAACAAGTGATGTTGAATTTTAGAAAGACTTGAAGTAGTGATTATAAATATGTTGAAAGAGCAAAAGGAAATCATGCTTCAAAAAGTCAACGGAGTTACAATGATAATGTCTCGTGAAGTAGAGAATATTAATAAAGAGATGGGAATTATTTTTAAAAAAACAGAAGAAGAAGCAGCAGCAAACAGAAATTCTGGAGTTAGAAATTATAATAACTTAAATGAAAAATTCACTGGGGAGGCTAAACTGTAGATTTAAACTGGCAGAAGAAAGGATCAGCAAAATTGAAGCTAGACAGTGCTGTGGCTTAGATGTTGAATATTCTCCAAAAGATTGTGTATTGAAGTCCTAGTCCCCCGAGTCGTGCTATCTGGGGAGGTGGTAGAACCTTTAGGAGATGGGACCTAGCAGGAGGTCTTTAGGTCATTGGGTGTACCCTTGAAGGAGACTGTGGAACTCTAATCTCTCTCTTTCTCTCTATTCTCTGGTTTGAGATGTGACCATTTGTTCCTACATGTACTCTCACCATTGTGTGCTGTCCTCACCAGAGGCCAAACCAATGGGACCACCCAATCTTGGATGTTGAACTTCCCAAAATGTAAGTTGTGAACCTCCAAAACTGCAAGCTAAACCTTTTCTCTTTATAAAGTTAGTTGCCTCAGGTATTTTGTTATTGTCATCAGAACTGACTAATTCAGATAGCTAGAGATTATGAGATACGAAGTACAGAGAGAGAAAAGGAGGAAAAAGAATGAACAGAACTTTAGGCAAATGTGGGATAACATTAAGCACACCAAAATACACTAATTAGAGTACCTGACAGGAAGAGAAAATAGCACAGAAAGTCTAAATAAATAATTGCTGAAAATGTCCTAAAATGGATTTAAAAGCAAACATTTAGTCTACCAACAATCTAACTGCAAGAAGGTTGATGAATTACAAGGAGGATTACACTGACACAAATAAAATCCACACCCAGACAGATCATAGTAAGAATGCTGAAGGCCAAAGTCAAAAAGAAAATTTTTGAAAGCAAAAAGAGAAAAATGACTCATTCTATATGAAAGATCTGCAAAAAAAGACTAACAGCTGACTTTTCATTGGAAATACTGGAGGTGAGAAGAAAGTAGGGTGATATATTTGAAGCACTAAAGAGAAGAACTATCAGCCAAGATGCTTCTATACAACAAAATATCATTCAAAAGCTGGGGTGAAACAAAGACAGATTCAATGAGATACAATATGGGAGAAATCCTGGCTACCAGTCCCACTTTAAAGAAATAGGAAAGCAAGTTCTTTAAGCTGAATATAAATGACCTCCAGTGGAAATTAAAAAACACAGAGATTCAAGACAATGAGCTTCTACAGAGAGAATTGTGGGTTTTTAAAAAGATAATAGAAATGCTTGAAAGTGCAGTATAAGCAGAAAGAAATTTGAGGAATCCATAATACGCCGGAATTTAAAAAGAAGAAATCACAAGTTTCATTAGAAAACACTTTGAGATGAATAAAAATGAAAACACCCTACAGCAATCCTGATGGGGTGCATTGGAGCAGGGGAGATTTTCATTGCTCTAAACTCCTATATTAAACAAAAGAAGAAAATCTCAAATCAATAACCCAACTTTTTTTTAAAGACACTGGAGAAAAGAAGAACAAATTAGTCGCCAGAGCCAATGGGAGGAAGAAAATAAAAGAAATCAGGACAGACATTAATGATGTGAACAACAGAAGCATTGGGAAAAACAGTGACGCCAACAGTTCTTTCACACGATCAGCAAAATTGATAAACCTTTAATTGGCTAGATTCACCAAAGAAAAACAGGCTAAAATCAGGAATGAGAGAAGGAACGTTGTTACCAACCTCACAGAAATAAAAAGCATTATAAGGAAATACCATGAGCAGCTGAAGGCCAACAAATGAGCCAACCTGGATGGGATGGAATAAAACCACATGGACGCACACAATCCACTGAAACTGATTCAAAGAGAAACAGGAGATCCGATTAGACCTACGACCATTAAAGAGCTACTAACCAAAAACAGAACAAAACAACCCCAGCGAGGCAAAAATTGTTTCCATGGTGAATCCCAACAAACATTTAAAGAACTAACACCAATTTTTCATAAATCCTTCCAAAAAATGGATGAGGAGGGAATACTTCCCAACTCATTCTATGAGACCAAGTAGGACCCTGATATTTAAGTCAAAGACATCACAAGGAGATAAAATTACAGGCCAATATCTTTCATGAATAGAGACACGAAACTCTTTAATAAAATACTAGTAAACTAAGAGCCCAGAAATGCATGGAAAGGATTGTATGCCATGATCACATGGATTTATTCTGGGGATGCAAGATTGGTTTAATTAATGTCATTTACCTGATCGGTGGACTCTTTCAGCAAGTTTTTTCTTTAACTGGAAACTTGATTTTGGGAGCAGAACTAGATATCGTGGTTTTCTGTGAGACCAAAGGAACAGCAATTTCTCTCTCTCTCTCTGAATCAGGAACAGGGTTGAAGGTTATTTTTCTGACATGAAGATTAGATTACATGAGTATAAATTTAGTGGGTCAATATTTGACTTTGCATTTAGTCCAAGGGATACTATTTATTGAAAGATCAGGTGGCTTTTGTGAATGCTCTTATGTACTGAAAGGGCTTTATTTATGGACCCATTGGGAGCACAGCAGATTTCAGGACTCACCTCCCGGAAATGAACCAATCATGAGGGAACTGGGGACTTAAGAGGAGGGGCGTGGTGTGGGCATGCTGGCCTGGACAACCCAAACAGTCAGTTGTCCTTGCCCTGTTTCCTGACTTCCACCACCCTTCCTGGAGGGTCCAAACCAGGGAGGTAAGGTATTCAGCGCCCAGAATGTCTCGGCCTGCCGGCTCAACGTCTTTTTCTAAAGTGGGTGTGTGAATTGGTATCCTAATATATGGTGACATGGTTGTCTTCTTGAGTAAACAAGGCTGCAGCATTAACCAAGTGAGTCCTAATCTGGCCCACGTCCTGCTCACTCCTGGGAATTAGGAGAGAGGGAAGTCTAGCACACCTGTGGGCAGACTTCATGCATCACTGAATAAAAACTTGAGCCCTTCCTGAGGGGCAGGGAGATCATTAAGAAAACGCAGATACCCAGTCTTCCCTAAACTTATGTTTGGGGACCAGGGGAAAGGGGGGAAAGGAGCAAAAATGTAAGAGACACTTTCACTTGAAGCATTTGTGAGATAAGGGCTGCTTTAGCCAAGTGTAACACAAGAAGGGCGAGAGGCTCCTGCTGTCTGCTGAGCTAAGCCAATCTCTAGGCCAAACAATTGTACGGCTATTTTGGGTAGCTTTAGGCTCTGCCAGTTGGACGTGGGTGGGAACTATATATTTCCACAATCGCACAGCCAGATGGTATGCAACCATTAATGTTCATCTCAGACCAGATCCTGCCTGGTGTACAAGCCTTATTAGCAACGAGCTTCTAAAAGTCACAAAACCAGTTTTGTGACCTCAATTGGTTTTCCACTCTCTTTCCCTCTATTGTCCCTGGGACACACTGGGACACATTCCTCCCAGGGCTGCAGTAACACAATACTGCAATGTGTGTGTGTGTGTGCGCGCACACACACGTGTGCACATGTGCAAGTGTGTGTTTTACTAGGGACTGAACCCAGGGCTTTGTGCATGCTTCTAGGTAAGTGCTCTACCACTGAGCTACATCCCCAGCCTGGTACTGCAATCTTGGTGGCCTAAAGCAACAGAAATTTGTTCTCCCAGTTCTATAGGCTAGAAGTCTAAAATTGAAGTATCAGCAGGGCAAGTCTTCCCCTGAGACTCTGGGGTCCTCCTTAGTTTCTGGCCTCTCCTTAGTTCTGGTTGTCAGCAAGAGTCCTTGGTCCCTGGGCTTGTAGCCCTATCACTGCCATCTATGTCTCTATGGTCACATGTCATTCTTCTCTCTGTGTGTCCCTTCTCCACTTCTAATAAGAACCACTTATTATTGGATTCACTTGGTTACATCTACAAGGACCATATATGCGGAGTATATTTGTAGAATTTGATCTCATCTTAACTTGGTTATATTTGTAAAGAACCTATTTCCATACAAAGCAGGAGGCATCACAATACCAGACCTTAAATGATATTACAGAGCTAAAGTAACAAAAACAGCATGGTATTGGCACCAACATGGGCAAGAAGACCAGTGGAACAGAATAGAAGACACAGAGACAAACTCACTTAAATATAATTACCTCAGACTGGATAAAGGCCCCCAAACACACCCATACACACACACACAGGAGAAAAGACAGCCTCTTCAACAAAGGGTGCTAAGAAAACTAGAAATCCATATAGAATGGAATCCATATATTATGGAAATCCGTACTAGGATAAAGATTAACATCTATCTCTCATCTATCTATCCCACTCCTCAGCATATATCCAAAGGGCTTAAAGTCAGCACCCTACAGTGATGCAACCACATTAATGTTTATAGCATTCACAATAGCTGAGCTGTGGAACTGACCTAGATGCTCATCAACAGATGAATGGATAAAGAAATCGTGGTACATATACACAATGGAGTATTTACTCAGCCATAAAGAAGAATGAAATTATGACATTTGCCAATAAATGGAAGGATCTGGAGATTATCATGCTAAGTGAAATAAGCCAATCCCCCCCCAAAACCAAAAGCCATCTGGTTTTGCTGATATGTGGATGCTAAACCACAATAAAGGGGGGGAGGGGAAGAAGAGAGGTTCAATAGATTAGATGAAGGGGAATAAAGGGATGGAGGGGGGATGGAAATAGGAAAAACAGTAGAATAAACCTAACATAATATTCCTATGACACATATGAAAACACCTACGTGAACCCCACCATTGTGTCCACCAACAAGAATGGGGTCCTAATGAGAATAAGATAGATAGATAGATAGTGTGATTAATTTTATCAAAATGAATTCTACTGTCATGTTTAACTAAGAAAAACTAAAAATAAAAAAGAACTTATTTCCAATACAGCCACATTCACAGGTGGCAGGGGTTAGAACCTCAATATCTTTTTGGATGGTAGAACTCAGCCCTCAACATGCACCTTGCTGGAAAAGGACACTCAAAAACCCACCTGGAAACTTCACCAGCCAGGACCAGGGTTTTATTAAGTCAGATGACAAAGTTCTCTCTCAAGGGAAGAAAAATTGGGACCCAAGATCTTAGTAGAACTAACAAGTGATGTTCCAGTGAGTCTTCTCATTCTGCAAGAGCAGAGCTCACAACTTGACTCTCTAAGGATAAACTCTCTGATTACAAAAATGAAAAATAACTTCTAATATCCTTTATGATAAATCAACCTCTAGGGCAGTGTTTCTTAAACACTGTGCCACAGTCCCCTTTGGCAGTCTAGGAAGCCTATGGACCCCTTTTCAGGGGGTAAAATGCTTTAAAATTAATAAAATGAGCCAGGCCTGGTGGCAGCACATGCCTATAATCCCAGTAGCTCTGGAGGCCGAGGCAGGAGGATCTCAAGTTCAAGGCCAGCCTCAGCAACTTAGCCCTAAGCAGCTCAAGAGGACCCTGTCTCTAAATAAAATTTTAAAAAGGGCTGGGGATGTGGCTCAGTGATTAAGCACCTCTGGGTTAATTCCCCCCCCCCAAAATTTATATATATAAAATGTATTCTTAATTAGGAAGCTTCAAAAAGTGACTAGCGGCCCGAGGAGGAAACAGTTCAGTTCATGCCATGACACTGTCTACACTTCATGATCTTAACGTCATACAGACCCTTTGCCCCACTCCCTGTGGCCAGCCATCCATGGGCTGTGTGTGAGCTATTGTGCATTGCAGCGATGTGAGGGGATAGGCCTGGCATTGCAGGCTCCCTGTCAGGGAGTGGTCGCATGATGCCGGTGCTCCTCCCCCTCAAGTTCTGCCTAAGGTCCCACCCAGCATCTGAGATGGGTGTGACTTGCCAAGATGTCAATCAATCTGCTGACCACAAGACATCAGGAAGCAAGACTCCACCCTTGAAACCTTATCCCTGCCTTATTTGGTGAAGAACATTCTATGAAACTCCTTTGTTAGTCCCCCTATAAAAATAAAGAGATTCCAGGTGCACGCTGTCTCCAGCGCTCGCTCGTTCCAGCATGGAAGCTGACCCTTAAGGTCACAGAGCCATCCGACCCTCAGTTTAAAAACTACTCTCTGCATTGGGTGATTTTTTGCCACTTTCTTAGCTTAACATTGCAGCCAGCTCTTAAACCCAGTTCATCTCCTCCCTCTTTTCACAACAGAAGTCTGCGAGCCCAGGATGGCAGAGGTCACCGAGGAGGCTGCAGGTGCAGGGGTCTACTAACCGGGAAGGGGTGGGCTCTCAGAGAGACAGCAACAGGAGCAGCAGGTGCGCCAGGGTAGGAATGGGCCTGGGAAAGGGAGACATGAGGTCAGACCAGTAACAGGGCCAGGACACAGGAAATCAAGCTGTAGGACCGGCTGACCCCATTTGGCAACTAAGTCGATGCGTTTGTGAGCATTCGGAAGGAATCCCTGGGCACCCCTAAAAACCAGCTTGGAACATCCCTGCATATTTAGTGCATGGTTGGAACCAATAGAACATAGGTCATATTAGAATGTTTCAGGTGAATTCCATCTACAAACAGGGCAAGTTCTAAGTTTGAAATCAATAATTACCATACTGTTGTTATTTCACTAAATGTTTAAAAACAAGAAGATGAATTTTAGAATTTATCCGCTGCCCTTCAGTGTAGATGCCCTTAGAAAAGTGAATCTTTTTTTTAAGCAAAAAAAGAACCTTCCAACAGAGAATCATTATGTAGCTCATCTTCTAAGGCATGCAACCAGTGTGGTTTAGAAATGTTAAAAATAGCCCTTTGGCTCAGCTGTTGCCCTCTTTGGCATGTACTTGCACATGCTGAAGCCAGAGTTTGCAGTGACCTTGGCCTTGGTAGGGTGCTAGGGGTGGAGTGGGTTCTCTTGTTCACTCTCCTCTCTAAACTTCTTGTCTTTCAACTTGTATTCCACAAGTCAGAGGCCTGCAAAAGGAAGAGCAAAGCTCTGTCTCAGACAAGACACTGCATTCCGGGCCTCCTGTTCTGAATAATCCACCTTCCTGGATCACAGTTCTGAACAGCCGTGCCTTGGAAGGGGGCCCGGACAGGACACCATTCGACCTGATGCTCCTCAGGGCCCTGCTGTGGATTAGCTGTCTGGCCTTAGGAAAGTCCTTTAATCTCTTGGGGTTTTAGTTTACTCTCTACTGAATCTCTGAAGAACTTTCCAGTTTAAAAATTGTTCTATGACTGCACAAGGCTCAAACAAAAAGTTTTCTCGTGGCCCTCCAGTATGGGTTCTGAGAATTCTAGTCAAAATGTTACTCACACATGTAATCCTAAAACTAGACATTTCCTTACACAAATGATTTTAGACTTTTGAAACAAGAGAATGAATACAATAAAATGCAATCCATATATACTATTAAATGTTAATTCCTCTTATTCATTAATAAATGACATTATTAATTCAATGTGATGGATAATACCAATTTTTTGGTCCTAAGTTGCTGCTTACCCTGGAGTAAAACCTTACAGAAGCTGGATGCAGTGGTGCCCGCCTGTAATCCCAGAGGCTCCGGAGGCTAAGGCAGGAGGATTGGGAGTTCAAAGCCAGCCTCAGCAACTTAGGGAGGCCCTAAGCAACTCAGTGAGACCCTGTCTTTGAATAAAATATAAAAAGGGATGGGGTGTGTGGCTCAGTGGTTAAGCGACCTGGGTTCAATTCCCTGGTACCAAAAACAAAAACAAAAAGCAAAAAAAACGCCTCTGCCAAGTGTGACTCAGTCCTCCCATTCCTTTCTCCTTTTGAGCTATTGTGAAATTTCCTTCAATTCATGGCCTCATTTGGCCTTTACTTTGGAAGAGTGTTCTGTTTACAATTGATGCCCTCCTTTGCTCCTTCTTCCTAAGCCTGCATTCATTTGTTTTGGTAGTGGTGGGGGGCGGGTACCAGGGATTGAACTGAGGGACACTGGACCTTTAAGCCACATCCCCAGCCCTATTTTGTATTTTATTTAGAGACAGAGTCTCACTGAATTGCTTAGTGCCTCACTTTTACTGAGGCTGGCTTTGAACTAGCAATCCTCCTGCCTAAGCCTCTGGAGCTGCTGGGATTACAGGGAGCACCACTGTGCCCAGCTCAAATTATCTTTTTTCGTAATGGATAAGTTGCGGTAGTTTGTGTTTTTTGAAGAATAGGCCCATTTCACCTAAGGTTAAAATTAATTGGAATAGAGTTGTTTGTGGTATTCTCTTATCCTTTTAATATGTGCAGGAGCTGTAGTGATACACTCTGCTTCATTTCTCTTATTGGTGGTTTCTGCATTATCTCTGTTTCTTTTGTTTTCCTTTGTTAGTTTTGACACAGGTCTGTAATTTTTATTGATCTTTGCAAAGAACCAGTTTTGTGTTATTGATCTGTTTTCAATTTTATTTATTTCTGCTTGATCTGTTTCATTTCCCTCCTTCTAATTGCTTCAGGTTTATTTTACGTTTCTTTTTGTAGATTCTTAAGATGGATGTTTAGATGATTAATTTGAAACATGTTGTCTTTTCTAATATTTGACTCAATGCTATGAATCTTCCTCTCAGTGCTACTTTATCCATATCCCACAAAATTATGAATTGTATTTTCATTTTCATTCAATTCAATGTATTTAATTTTTTTTTTTCCTTAAGAGCTCCTCTTTTACCTGTGGATTGTTTGGAAGTGTCTTTGGTTTTCAAGAGTTTGAATTTTTTCCTATTATTTTATTACTAATTTCTGGCTTGGTTTCACTGTGATTGAAGAACATACTCTATCATCTCAGTTCCTTTAAGGTTGTTGAGATTTGTTTTCCAGCCAAGAGTCTACTTTTGTATATGTACTAATGGATATTTGAAAAGAATATGTATTTCCCTGTTGTCATAGGGAATTTTCCATAAATATCAATTAGGTCCTCTTGGTTAATGAGGCTGTTGAATGCTTCTAATTTTTTAACTGATTTTTCATTATTACTCTATTAATTGTTAACAGAAGATTTGAACTTTCTAATTGTGATTATGGATTTGTCTATTTGTCCTTTTGGTCTTATCAGTCTTGCTTCTCCTACTTCACAGCTCTGCTGTTTGGTATATACATATTAGGATGATTATGACTTCTTAGTGAAATATTTTTTATAATTATATGATATCACTCTCTGCCCCTGGTACTTTTCATTGTTCTAAAGTTCATTTTATCTAACGATATTATAACCATTCCTTCTTTCCATTGATTAGTCTTTACATATCTTTTTACATATTATTACTTTTAACCTGGCCATTTTGTTAAATTTGAAGTGAGTTTCTATAGAGAACATACACTTGGATCACCTTTTTTAATCCATATTCCAGTCCCTAACTTTTAATGTGTATATTTAAACCATTTACATTTAATGCAATAATTGCTATGTTAGGGTTTAGATGTGCCTTTTTTAAATTAACAGTTCTTTTTTAAAAAAAAATACATTTATTTATTTGATTGTTTTGTTTTGTTTAACATGGTGCTGAGGATTGACCCCAGGGCCTCACACATGCAAGACAAGTGCTCTACCACTGAGCCACAACCTCAGCCCCTAATTAATAGTTCTTATTTAAGTTTTCAGACAACCTTATCAGAAATTACAGAGCTCCCATTTACCATCTTCCCACCACAATATCTCTTATTATTAATATATTGTTTTAATGTAGTACATTTGTTACATTGGGCAGAAAAATCTGAAAAGATATCTCACCAAAAAATGGCAAATAAACATATGAAAAGATGATCACTATCACATATCACAGGGAAATTTAAAATAAAAACCACAAGATACTCCTTTACATCAATCAGAATGTCTAAAATTCAAATCACTGACAATACTTTATCATCTCTCCTCATCCTCTTGCTCCTTTTATGCTAATGGTATTGTATTTTAATTTCAAATTCCCACTGTTCATTGCCAGGATAGAGGAAAACAGATTGATTTTTGCATGTTAATTATGTATTCTAGAATCTTGATGAAATTGCTTATTAGTTACAGGCTCCATTGCTATCATTGTTGATCCTTTAGGATTTTCTGCACAATCATGTCACCTGTGAACAGTGATAGTTTTATTTTATTCTTCCCAATCCATATGCCTTTTATTTAATTTTCTCATCTTATTGCAGTGGCTAAAACTTCCAGTGTGCTGTTGAATAGAAGTGGTAAAAATGAACTTCATTACCTTGTTCCTGATTTTAGAAGGAAAGCATCTAGTTTTTCACCATGAAGTATAATGTTAGTTCTGGATATTTTGTAGATGTTCTTTATCATGTTGAGGAAGTTCTCTTCGATTCCTAGTTTGCTGACAGTCTGATTATGAATGAGTATTGGACTTTGTCAAATTCTTTCTCTGAATCAATAGATATGATCATATGATTTTTCTTAGTTTGTTGATATGATGGATTGCACCAACTGATTTTTAAATGTTGAAGTAGCATTACATACCTGTAATAAATCCCACTTGGTCATTGTGTATGCTTCTTTTCATACACTGTATATTTGATTTGCTATTATTTTGTTCAGGATATTTTCATCTATTGATATTGATCTGAAGTTTTCTTTTCTTGTAATGTCTTTGTCTGATTTTAGTATTAGATATTTAGTAGTATGCCAGCCTCATAGAAAGAGTTAGGGAGTATTTCCTCCCACTTTATTTCCTCAATCAAGAGATGATAGAGAATTGATATTATTCCTTCTTAAATGTTCAATAGAATTCACCAGGGAACACTTCTGAATCTCGTGATTTCTGGTATGTACATTTATAAATTATTTGTTCAATTTTCTTAATAGATACAGGCCTGATCTGATTATCTATTTCTTCTTTTGAGATTTTTGGTAGATTTTGGTAGTGTTTTCCAGGTCCATTCTATCTAAGTTATCAAAATTTTAGGCATAGAATTGTTCATTAATACTCCTTTATTATCCTTGGGAGGGGAGTATTGCAGATTTAACCCAGAAGTGCTCTACCAATGAGCTACACCAGCAGCTCTTTCTTTATTTTTTATTTTAAGATAAGATCTCACTACACAATTGTGCAAGCTGCCTTCAGACTTCTGATCCTCCTGCTCAGCCTCCTGAGTCGCTGGGATTACAGATGTGTGTCTTTTACTATTACATCTGGTGCTTTATTGTTTTTTAATGTCATCAAGATCAGTAATGATCACCCCTTTTAAGTTTCTGAAGTCAGTAATTTGTGTTTTATCTCTTGTTTTCATGGTTAGTCTCGGTAGAGGTTTATCCATTTTATTGATCTTTTCAAAGTACTAATTTTTGGTTTCATTGATTTTCTCTATTAATTTCTTCCCAAACTTTTGTTATTTCCTTTCATCTGATGAATTTGGGTTTAATTTGCTCTTCTTATCCTTGCTTCCTCTGTCTCTGTCTCTCTTGTCTGTCTCCATTACTGGGAACTAAACCCAGGGGCACTCTACCACTGAGCTACATCCCCAGTCCTTTTTATTTTTCATTTTGAGATAAGGTCTTGCTAAGTTGCCCACACTGGCCTCAAACTTGTGATCCTCCTGCCTCAGCCTCCCAAGTCATGAGGATTACTCTTTGTTTCTAATTATGCCTTTGATGCTATAAATTCCTGCATCTCACAAATTTTGGTGAATTGTATTTTAATTTTCATTTAATTCAGGATAATTTTTAATTTCCCATGAGATGTTTTCCTTAACCTAAATAACCTTTTGTTTTTTAGAAATATGTTGTTAAATTTTTATGATTTTTTTTCCAGTTACTTTTCTGTTACTGATTTTTAATTTAATTCCATTGTGGTTTGAGGCCATATTTTATGTCTCTGCTCTTTCATGTTTGTTAAGATGCATTTTTATGTCCCAAAATGAGATCTGTCTTGGTGAAACTTCCAACTGAGCTTGACAATAAGGTGTATTCTGTTGTTGTTGGGTGGAAGGGCTTATAAATATCAATTAGATCTGGTTGATGGGTGATGCTTTTTAGTTTCCCTATGTCCTTACTGATTGTCTGCCTGCTGGGTCTATCTGTTTCTCCTTTCAATCCTACCAGTTTTGCTTCTTGTGTTTTACACTCTGATTGGTGCACATGCTAGGGGTGCCGTGTCTCATAGAGGAGTATTGAAGTCCCCAAATGTAACAGTGGGTTTGTCTGGGTCTCCTTGCAGTTCTACCAGTTTTTTGTGTTGTGTATTTTGATGTTCTGTTGGTAGGTACATACACATTAAGGATTATTATGTCTTCTTGAATAATTCACCCCTTTATTATTATGCAAATCTCCTCTTTACCTCTGATAATTTTCCTTGCTCTTCCCTGACATTAATGTAGTTTCTCCTGTGGAATGGGTTGAATTGTATAATCCAAATATAATGTAGAAGTCCTAATCCCTAGTATCTCAGAATTTGGCCTAATTTGGAAATAGGGCTGTTGCAGATGTAATGACTTAACATGATATCCACAATCCAGTACAACTCAATGCCATTATATAAAAGGGAAATTTGGAGACAGACACAATGCACAGGAAGAATACCCTGTGAAGTTAGGAGTTGTGCCGCCCTAGGCTAAGGACCTGCCAGAAGCTAAGAAGAGAGTACTGGACAGATCCTTCTCTAGCATTTTCAAAGGGAGCATGGCCCTGATGGTACCCTAATCTTGGACTTCTGGCCTCCAGAACTGTAAGACAATAAATTCCTGTTGCTCAAACCGCCTCACGTGGTATCTTGTTGCAGCAGCCCTAGCAAGTGAACCAGGTTCCTTGTGACCAGTGTTCGCATGGAATGTACTAGGGCTTAAGTCCTTTTTTTGTTTTGTTTTGTTTTCTATTTCTTTTCTGTTTTAATTTTCTCTGTTTTCTTTTTCCTGACTCCCTTTGGGTTACTTGAACAGTTTTAGAATTATGCTTTGATTTCTCCATACTTTTATTTCAGTATACACCTTTGTATAGCTTTCAAATTTAGTATATTAAATATTGAAGGTGACAGTAATATAATTGCCTTGTCTATTTCCTCCACATACATTTAGAAGCACACCAGAAAATGTGACAATTTTTGCTTCCATCACAAACATAAATAAAGAAAATCAAGAGGAAAAAGAGAGCAGATCGTGTTTTGGCTGACTTTGTTGTTTCTTCTTGTTTTTCAAGGTTTTTATCTTTTTTTTCTTTTATCATTCCCTCTGTGTTTAGAGAACTTCTTTTAGCCATTATTTGAGGATACATCTGCTGGTGACAGATTCTTTGGTTTCTCTTCATCTGAGGATTCCTTGCTTTCTTTTTCATTTTTAAAGGTTGTTTTGACTGGACACAAGATTCTGGGTTGATGATCCTTTTCTGTCAGCACTCAAAACATTTATGTCATGAGCTTTGTAATGTTTTGAACAACCAATAAAAAAAAAAACAAACATTTGGCCTCCCTGGTTTCTGACTTTCTCCTATATATAAGGTGTTGCTTCTTTCTGCCGCTTTCCAGATATTTTTTTCTTCTTCTTCTCTTTAGTTTTCAGACATCTGATGTAATGTGTCTCAGTGTGGATTTCTTTACATTCATTCCATTTGGGTTTCACTTGGCTTCTTCAATCTGTAGGTTTGTGTTTCTTGCCAAATTCAGGGAGTATTTCAATTATTGTATCTTCCAGTAATTTTTTTAGACCTACTTTCTTTCAGTGCTGCTTCTGAGCCTCTGAGGAGATTAATATTAGACCCTTTGTTATAAAATAATAAATAGTAGGTTTTGAAGTCTATTTTCCTCCTACTCTTCAGCTTGGATAAGTTATAGTTGTTTCATGTTCAAGTTCACCCAGTCTTTCCTCTGTGTCAACTATTTTGCTATCAGGCCTGTCTATTGCATTTTTTGATTGTTACCCTTTTCAATTCTAAAATTCTCATTTGGTGCTGGATAGCTTTTACTTCGGAGAATTTTCAGATTTTCATTTGTTTCGAGCATGTCCGTAATTGTTCACCAAAGCCTTTTTATTATAGCTGCTTTCAAATATTTGTGAGATAACCCAAATTGCCTCTCCTATCAATTAATGTGTTGGCATTGATTTATTTGAGATCTGTCTGGCTCTTGAAATAATGAGTGATATTTTTATTAAATCCTGTACACCTTAGACAGTGCCCTATGAGACTGGATCTTATTTAAATGTTGTTTTAGTTGCTTTCTTTTGACACTGTCTAGCAGAAGAAGTGAGGTCGTGAGATCATTATTTCATTATTGCCTGGTGATGGTAGAAGCCTAGGTCCCCTGATGGCCTCCTTTGACACTCAAAGGGTGTGGTCTCCTCATCACTACAAGGTGCAGGGGGAAGTCCTGGCTCCCCGTAGGCAATACCTCCTTGACTAGGAAGGACAGGACAGGAGTTTGGCTCCATCGACACGGTGGGAGGTGGCCTTGTTGTCACTAGGAGCATCCTGGCTCCCCACCAGGCCTTCTCTGACATCCCCAGGGTTGGGGGGCTGGGACACCTCTTTACGGCCTAATACACAACCAGGGTAACTCCACATCATGGACAAGTACAGGAATGGGATCCTAATGGGAATGGGTCACACTCTGTGAATGTATAATATGTCAAAATACACTCTACTGCCACGTATATCTAAAAACAACAAATTAAATCATGATTAACAAAAAGGAATGTTTCCAAACAGGGCCTTTGCTGATGGAAAGCATTGAGATGAGGTCGTGTTGCGCAGTGTGGGCCCTGATAAAACAACCGAGTCTTTCCAAAGGAGAGGAACGGCAGCCGATGGGTACAGGTGCACAGGGCGCACAGGAGAACGCCCTGTGGAGACCCAGGCAGAAGCTGGAGGGGAGCACGGCCGAGCCAGCGCCAGGGCTTGCCGGCACCCCAGAAGCTGGGAGGGAAGCGGGGACGGGACCCTCCCTCAGAGCCTACAACAGAAGGATCTCACCAGCACCTTGATGTCAGACCTTCAGCCTCCTTGACTTTAAGAGGACGTATTCCTAGTGTTTCCAGCCACCAGGTTTGGGAACTTTGTAATCACAGCCCTAGGAAGCTGCCACCCTGAGCCTGCTGATCGCCAGGGGCCAGCTGCTGGGGGTGAAGGTGCACCTAGGCCAGGTGCAAAACTTAACAGAAGCTCTGAGGGAGGGACAGGAGCAGAGACCTGCTGGGGCCAGGCCCTCTGGCCTCGGCTTTTCTCTTAACCAAACCAACTTCTCACCTCTAAAAGGAGGGTGCAGACTAATGACCACACCCAAGAGGGAGACCACAGGTAAAAGGGAAGGGGAGGCCTCCAGCCAACTAGAGAGGGCTCACCCCACTTACAAGCATGGACCATTCGATTTTTTTTTTCAAATCAATTAATGCTATCCAGATAAGGAAAGCCAGAGGGTCACATTCAGCTCTGGGGCCTGGAAATTTTTCTTCTGGCCTAAAAGCAACCCAGGAGACCAGCCGATTGGTGCCGACCATCACCTTCCAGATGTTCTGTGGGACAAAGGCAGATTAGCTATCCTGATCTGTTACGGTTTCCTCGGCTAGTCACAAACACCCCCTCCCCAGTTCTAAGGGTTCTGAAATTCCTAACTGCCTTATTCCTTGGGTTAAGGCCATAAAGTTATTGACTCTAATGTAAATATTAGCATAGACTACAACAGTGGGACAGTAACTCAATTTGCTTCCTTTGAAGACAATACAGAGTCTTAAACCAAGGGAACCCTGAACAGGTAGTTTTAAGAAGGAGAATTGGAAGAACCGAAGCCATAGGCCACTGCCTAGGGAGTGCATCAGAGGCATGAGCCATGAGGAGAAAAGGTTTTATAGAAAAGGAGGGAGAGGCTGCGTGCAGTGGTGCACACCTGTGATCCCAGAGGCTGGGGGGGGGGGGGGCTGAGGCAGGAGGATCGTGAGTTCAAGGCCCACCTCAGCAAATTAGCAAAGGCCTAAGCAACTCAGTGACACCCTGTCTCTAAATAAAATATTAAAAAGGTCTGGGGATGTGGCTTCGTGGGTAAGTGCCCCTGGGTTCAATCCCTGGTACCAAAAAAAGATAAAAAGAAAGAAAAGGAGGGAGAGAGCAGGAAGATAAACATCATTGAGTCAAAATATTGCAGAGGCCATCACTGATGGCAGAAATGGCTCAGGAAGCACGGCTGCAGAGAATTTCCTCTCTCAAATTTAGGCGCTAAGCTTGACGCCAGAGACCCCAAAATAACAAAGCCCTGAGCTTAAATATAAAATTGGCCATTCGTTTTTTTTTTCTTTTTAGAATTTTAATATTTATTTATTTATTTTTCGGCAGACACAACATCTTTGTTTGTATGTGGTGCTGAGGATCGAACCTGGGCCGCATGCATGCCAGGCGAGCGCGCTACCGCTTGAGCCACATCCCCAGCCCTAAAATTGGCCATTTGTATCCCCAAGTTCCCCCTCCCCATCTTCACCCCAACAGTGGTTCATAAATATTCAGAAAAGAAAACCAGTGCTCTGGGGCTCGGTGATGGAGGCCTTACTAGCATACACGAGATCCTGGGTCCAGCCCAGCACTGCCAAAGAAAAAGAAAAAATTGACATCTGCAGGTATGGTGTGGTATCTGAACATGTCCAGAGTTTGTTTTCTTATCATTATGGCCTCCAACAATACACACTCTTTACATAGCACTGACGTTGTATTAGTTACGATAAGTCATCTAGAGATTTGTTAGAATCGGGGCGGTGGGGGGGGGGGCAGTGTAAGCAAACACTACACCGTTTTATATAAAGGGGTTGAGCAAGCTCAGATATGGGTGTCCATGTGGCCCGGGGACCACTCCCCAAGATACTGAAGGATGATTGTGTGTTTTCTTCCTACTTCATTTGACCTTCACCACATCTCTGAAAAGCAGCTATTTCCACATCCATTCCATAGACGAGGAGAATTAGACTCATAAAGATGAAGTGAGTTTCGCCAGCAAGTAGGAAGCCCGCCATCAGCTGGCTTCTGTCCAGAGCTGAATACTTGCTGCTCACCTCGGGGACTCCTGGCACATCTGGGTGCAAATCCTGCCTGTGGGAGGTTGGGCAGAAATGATGAAATGGCAATCAAGGCCTGCTGCCTAAGCCTGCCACCAGCCAGCCACTCAAGGCCATGGGCAAGGGTGGGCTGGTGCTTGGATTTAGTGCTCCGTGGTAATCCCCTTGAAATTCTTAATTATTTGTTTTAAAAAAAAAAAAAAAAAATATATATATATATATATATATATATATATATATATATATGCTGTATGAGTGGAGTCTAGGGGCACAACTGAGCATGTGCCAAGGGCTTGGCCTCTCAGCTCACAGAGGCCCACCTCTGGCTGCCTGCAGGCCATCTAGCTCAGTTCCCACTCCCCACCCCCACCCAGCAGCCTCTACTGTCTCCACCCTGCTGGGGCCTTTCTTTCTCTTTTGTAAACAAAAAGATCCACATTTTATTCTTGCCCTGCTCCAATAAATAGTCTCTATAAAAGCAAAGTTCATGAGCCAAGGAGCCCATTAGCAACTTGGCTGGTTCGACATGGCCCCATGGGTTAACTTTCTGTCACTGTGACAAGATACCTGAGAAAATCAACTTAGGGAAGAAAAGATGTGTTTTGGCTCACGGATTTCGAGGTTTCAGTCTCTGGTTGGCCAGCTCCATTGTTTCCAGGCGGAGGGGGAACATCAGGCGGGGAGGGGGTGCTAGAAGGAAGGGGTGGGACCAAGCTGTAGTCCCCAAGGGTATGCCCAAGACTCATTGCTTTCCAGTAGGCCCCACCTCCTCGTCCCCACCTCCTCCCAGTAGTCCATTCCGCACTGAATCCATCAGTGGATTAATCCACTGATGAGGTCAGAGCCCTGGTGATCCAATAGCTTTGCCAAAGCCCCACCTCTGAACTACACTGGGGACAAAGCCTTCAACACATGAGTCTTCGGGGACATTCCAGATCAAACCATAACCCCCACCACTGTAAAGCTTTAAAGCCCTGCTTTTAATAAGGAAAGCAACACTCCAGGGACACTCAGACGGTCACACTCTCTCCAACCCACTGCAGTCCCGTGGTCAATCTGCAGCTCAGAACTGGGCAGACCAGTTACCAACTCCCCTGAGAGCCAGAGCTGCCTGCAGAGGAGTTGAGACTGTGACATTCGGGGTGTAAGTCAGTGAGGTTACTCTGCTCTTTCCTAAATGCCATAAATCCAACCCTGGGGAGCTGTGTCCAAAGTCAGGCTGTGAGCCCAGGCCTTGAGCAGGGAGGGCAGGCCCAGGCAGTGCTCCACCTCCTGGTCAGGGTGTCCCCTGACTTCTGGTGGCTAGGATGGCAGTTTACCTCCTATTTCTGGGCACCTGTCCGTCTTTTCAGGTGAGACATGATTCCTGCCCAGAGTGGGGCTGGCTTTGCCCCAGGCCCACCAAGACCCCGTGTTGCTGTCTCTTGCTGTGCTGCTCCCCAGCCTCTGTTCTCGTCACCGCTCCCAGCACAGCTGACTGGCAGGACAGGCTCCTCCTGGGCCTGCTCCTGGACAGCTGGCAAGAGCAGAGGCCTGAGCCCTGTCCAGCAGCACCCTGGGCAACATCAAGGGAAGCAGGTGGGACAGGGCAGGGCAGCCGGGGGTAGGAGCCTCGGCCGCCCTGGGACTGGTGGAGCTCAGGACCAGAGAGCAGCAGGTGTGCCCAAAGGACAAACCCAGGCGCCCTTCTGCCCCTCCAGGTGCACAGAGGTACCCAGAGGACACACCTGAGATCACATCTGCAGAAAGCAAGCAAGGATGGGAAGTCTCCTGTGCTGGGGCCTGGGGACAGTGTGTGAGGCCACACACACACACACTCCCCAGAGGCTGGGGAGTCGCCGGCAAAACAACACACTCAGCCCCTGGGGACTGACTGCCTTCACCTTTTGGGGGAGTGATTGGCTCCTGAGCGCTCTGACATCATCAGCATGATGAAGGGCATGAGAGATTTTATTGGGGTGAGGGAAACAGTCTATAGATGGATCGAGACCGTGGCCACACAACTGTCCATTTACTAAGTTACTGAATTATATATTTAAAACAGGTGGGGAAAAAAAAGTTGTTGTGGCATTGGGATTGAACCCAAGACTTCTTCTTCATGCTGGGCCCATGTTCTACTACTGAGCCGTGTCCCCAGGGCCTCCCTGCTCCAAAGTTTTGATGCTGAGCTTGAACCCAGGGCCATGATCGCGCTGATCACACCATCTACCACTGAGCTACACCCCCCACCCCAAATAGGTGCATTTTATGGTACATAAGTTAGATCTCAATAAAGATCTTTAAAGAAAAAAAAAAGAAACACAAAATTTGTACATGTATATATATATATATATATATATATATATATATATATACACATTTTCTCATTTATTTGAGAATTCCTGTCCATTCAGATCCTGGCCCCAGATTGCACTTTTAGATCGATTTTACTGAAGCGTAATTTACATATAAATTACATCTGCTGTGTTTTGACAAAAATAGACATCGGTGTAACCACCGTCACAACCATGACAGAGAACATTTCCATTCCCCCCAAAAGGTCCCCCAGCCTCTGCAGCCAGTCGTCTCCCCAACCCTGGCCCCGGGCCACCGCCAATCTGCTTTTTGTCACTATAGATTCGTTTTGACTCTTCCAGGATCTCATATAAATAGACTCGTTTGTGTCTGGCTTCTTTTGCTCTGCAGAATGTTTTTGAAATTCGCCCTCGACCCCTCCTGCAACACAAAACAAACTTGTGCTGGTGGTTTCTCCAAAGTGAGAAAGTGGTTTCTAATCCAAGAAGGAGTCTTCCAAATTAGGAAACAAGTTTCCTCCACGGGTCGGAAGCTCCTGGCTGAAAATATTTTTCTTAACAATGAGTTTGGGAAAGTATCCGTTCTCGTTATTCAGAATGAGTTATTCTTGATATTACTAAGTTATTAATTTCACTTCTAATTTAGAATGAATTTTTCTAGGACCCTAAGGTAGAAAGCAAGTTCATATAAGAAGGAATCAGGAAAGGCTGTGTGGGGCTTGGGAAGGTAAACAGGATTTCTTCTCAGGGAAGAAAAGAGTTCCAGGTAGAGAGAGAATGAGCCCTGGCACAGCTATGGGATACCTGCCAAACAGCTCCCACCAGTCCCAGGGAGCAAGGGAGGATGGAGAGGATGCCACCAAATCACACAAGGAAAGGAATTCGACTGGTCAGTTCCTTCCAATGAGTTTTGGCTTCTTGGGGTGGAGGGCTTTGCATTTCAGCAATGTTCTCTAGACAGTGGGAAGGCCATGGGCGTGCCAGAACACTGGGGGAAGGCTTCATGTCCAAATTAAAAGAATTGGCATTCAATTAAACAAAAAACAGAGTGTCACATGCCACAGGATGCTATGGTCCCCCACAGTTGGACGATTGGCTGTTTGATTCTTCTGGTTTGGCTTGAAGACTGGGTAGCGGAACAGGCCAGGGAGGTCCTTCTGCTAAACAGCATCAACTCTCGCAAAGGCTGAAATTTCAGAACCCATAGAAGAACTGTCTTATTTTGTGTTGCTCTAACAAAATACCTTAGGCCAGGCACTTTTATGAAATAAAGAGGTTTACCTAGCTCACCATTTTAGAGGCTCAGCAGGCGGGATGAGATGATCTTGGACTTTGAGCCTCTGAAAGTGTGAGCTACATTACAACATGGTGGGTGGCCTCACCTGGTGGGAATTCCGACAAGAGTGGTGAGCAGCATGCGTGGAAATGGAGCAATACGTGAGGGAGGTCACATGGCAAAAAAAAGGAAGTGAAAGAGCAGGCAGAGGAAGCCAAATTCACTGTAGCCAGTCCCAAGAGAGCAAGAAGGTGCTCCAGTAGACCTCACTCACTCCTGGGAAAAAAAAGCATTCATCTTCTTAAAGGCACTACCTCTCAACATCAGCACCCTGGGGACCAAGCCTGAACATGAGTTTGGTGGGCACAGACCACATTGGAACCAATAGCAGGGCAAAATGCCATACTCCATTTTTTCCCATGCTTACCTTTCTGCTCCGGGGAGGCATTATAAATTTATGTCAAAGGATGCTTATCCGTTGCCAGGCAGGGACGTGTACCCCGATGTGGTTGTCTCTCACTGCAGGTAATATGCGTGTTTAGCCATGAGCGACAGAATCGGAGGGCTGGAGTGTTACTTCAATGGAGTTATTTGCATTGGTAGCACCAGAAAAGGTTGAATTTAAACTTTGATTTAGTTCCCTCATCATGATTTAAAATGACTCTTGAAAGATTACATGTGATGCAGAATTGAAACTAAAAATAATATTGTATGCAAAAGACTCTCTGAGGGTAAGCCTTCTGGTTTTGAACTGTGGTCTGAAGGGGGCAATTTCCCTTTTCTCTGAGAAATCACCCAAATGTAAGAAAGAGACTAAGAAACAGGAACAAAATTCTATCTTCAAAGAACTGAAGAGACATTTGTAACCCCAAACCAAAACAGATGAGGAAGGGCTTGGACACCGTGAAGGTCAGGTCAGCCCGTGGGAAGGTAACGGGAGAGGATGTGCACAGTTGGAAATGTCATCAAAGCCAGGAAAGCCTAGTTCCTCAAAGTAAATGCCACACCCGGAGAGAAAAAGCAAGAATCCCTTCTTGGAACAATGGAACATGTACAGGTTTGTGGATGGAGTTTCCCTTGACTGGTCAAATCCAAAGTCTTGACAAATAAAAAAGGCAAAATGTAATCCCAGTCGCTCAGGAGGGCTGAGGCAGGAGGATCGCAAGTTCGAGGCCAGCCTCAGCAACTTAGCGAGGATGTAAGCAACATAGTGAGACCCTGTCTCAAAATAAAAAATAAAAAGGGTTGGGATGCGGCTCAGTGGTAAAGCACCTCTGGGTTCAATGCCCAGTACAAAAAAAAAAAAAAAAAGCAGGACTGAATGAGAAAAGACCCAGAGGAGCTACGTTTGTGTTCTGCTGGTGAAGCAAGAGAGCATGGAGTACTCCGGCCATGCTTATCACAGCTGCTTGGGGAAAAATAAAGGATAAAAGAACTCACACATACAATACTATCTTTAGTCTGGAAAGTGGCACTAATCCCTCTTCAGAGTAAAATTTTAGGAAGAATTCACCTCTTTTCAAAAGGCTTGTCTCTTAAAAGTGACAAGATCTAAACGAAGACTCTACAATAAAGGAAACCGTAATTGCTCTGCTGCCGGGGAAGCCCGTAGAGCAACTAGTGCTGACAAGGGAGCCTGTGCCTTCTGTGGGCCCCTTCCTGCCTGCAGAACCCTCTGCTATGAGGATGAGACTGCCTTGCTCAATTTTAATGTCCTCGGGTTCTGAGGAGACCACAAAGCCTCATTCCCCATCTCCTACTTCTGAGATGAGACCAATGTCCAAGGAATGGCCTGACTCTGTTCATTGCAAACATCACCTGGGAAAGGCAGCGGGTAAGCAGCCAGTCTTCTCTCAAGCTCCTCAAAGAGTCCTCTGCAAGGGTGGTGCACACCTGTAATCCCAGTAACTTGGGAGGCTGAGGCACAAGTTCAAGGTCAGCCTCAGCAACTTAGTAAAAAGGGCCTGGGGGTGTGACTCAGAGGCAAAGTTCAATTCTCAGTACCACCCCCCCCAAAAAAAAAAAAGATTCCTATGCAAAGAAATAGTCTTTTAGGACTTCGACTCAATCCAGCAAAAATGTGGGTTCTGTCACAGAGACTGTCATCTTCATATCGGCAAACAAATCTGTCCATCTATATTAAACTATAGAGGCTAAATATTAAAACCAGTTCTCAAATTTATAATGCATCAGAATCACCTAGGGGAAAACACAGCTGAATGGCCAGTTTCTAATTGCGTAAGTCTGGGTGGGGCCCGGGAATATGCATTTTTAACAAGCTCCCCAGCAACACTGACACTGCTGGCCCCCAGGGACCCACAGTTTGAGAACAACAAGTGAAACAGTTACTGGCCATCAGGAACAATCTAGAATGTCCCTTCCATATCAGGGATTGTGGTTATCACACATGACAAGTGGTTTCAAGACCTGCATGCCTGCTAAAGAGCATCCTCCTAGAATTACTCTTCTAACCCAGAGTAGTTACACGTAGATGTCCCTAAGAATATCTGTGAGTTTGCATTAATGAGACAAAGTATGCATGCTTCGTGGCAGATCTAAGAGGTTTTCAGAGCAGTTTTGCTTCTACTTGATTACTGCCTTCTGTGCTAATCACAAAACATTTTCCACTTACCAATTCTGATGTCACTGTCTAATAAGAATTAGGCTGCAGTAAGCATGAGAAGACCTATTCTCTACACCCATGTGCACGTGTGTGCATGCACACACATACTCACGCTGAGGGGAGGGAGAGGGGAGAATGAATTCCTCCATGTGAAGGCACACGGCCTTACCCTAAAAAACTAGGTAAATGATGTGTATTCTCACAGCACAATATTCCAGGCAGAGGAACTCCACATGCAGAGGAGAAGAATTAGAAAAGTCAGGGCTTGGGGCTGGGGATAGAGCTCAGCTGGTAGAGTGCTTGCCTCGCATGCACAAGGCCCTGGGTTCAATAAATAAATAAAATAAAGGTATTGTGTCTACCTACAACTAAGAAAGATATTTAAAAAAAAAAAAAGAAAAGTCTGGGTTTGGCCATGGATTGGTGAGGAATGTCTTAGGCCACAACTTCTTTTCTCTGGTAAGTGGTTATTAATTCACAATCCTGATAGTCAGAAACTATTCACATTTTACTTTTTCCCTCCAGGAATCAATCTAGTTTGCATAGCTTCACTGACATAGGACTGAAGTTAACCAAAGAGCATCCCAGGGCTGCTGGTTATGGGGTCCTCTTAGAGCAGAATTCTCCAGTAGAACTTTCTGCGATGGTGGGATGTTCTAAGTCGACATTGTTCAATATAATGGTCGCTGGCCATACATGCCTATCTAGCACTTGCAGTATGGCTAGTGAAATTGAGAAAGTGCATTTTAAATTTTAATTCAATTTAAATTTTTTAATTAATTCTAATTAAAATTTAATTTTAATTCAATTCTTACTTTGAACTTGAACTTTTAAATGTAAGTGGGCACGCGTGGCCACACACAATGGCAGCTCTGGAGACGCCCCTGGAGCTCATAACTGCGGGTCCTCCACTCTCTGTGGTAGCTCCCCGAAGGTTCTTCCCTTCTGCTGATCACTATGGGCGGAGTTCTGAATTAGAGGTGGTGGGAGTTGTGATGAAGGCCGTAGGGTCCTCACCCTTCCAGAGCTCACATCCTAGAGAGACGGGACTAAACAGACACCTGAAATGCCACCACAGGCGAGCTCAGTGACCAAGGGCGCTAGGATTGTGTCAGCATCTCAGAGGGCCACGGCCCTGTCTGTGGCTCAGAGATGGCTTCTCCGGAGGACAGAGGCATCAGGCTGAGCTGGCATTCCTAATGGAGGCTGGGGAAGGGCCACGTGGGGGAGGTGGTGCCCTGCCGTTGCCATGGTAACGCTGAGTCCCTGGAACTCACAGCCTGCCCCTGTGCTGCTACTTCATTAAGCCACAAAACCATGGCTGGGAATTGCCATCCAATTAATTTATTTTTATACCTTATTTCATCCTAAGAGGAGTTGAGGAGGAGTGTCAGAATGAACACAATAGTGCAATGAGCCTGGGGGGCTCCCAGGTGGAGTGCCCCCCTGTTGAGCCCACAGAGGCATTTATGCAGATAGAGGATGAAGGAGTCCCTGCCTCCCGTAACATTGGGGACCTAGAGCACTTGAAATCACCACAACAGGTTCCTGGGCAGGTCTTTCCTGGGTACTGCCTGCTCAACAATTGTCTAAAAATAGAGACCATGTGAAGAAGACAGCACCCTGGAGCCCTCCCACAGGAGGCAGAGCACCAAGCCCTGTGACCTGGAGCGCATCCCAGGCTGAATTTTGACTCTGCTCCCTGCCACCACCACCCCTCAAAAAATGTGCTGAAATCCTATCGTCAGACTGTGATCTTCCTTGGAAACAGGGTCTTGGCAGATGTGATCAAGTTAAAATGAGCTCATTAAGGTGGTCCCTAATCTTACGTGGCCTGTGTTCTTTTAAAAGGGGGAGGACTGGGATGTAGCTCAGTGGTACCGCACTTGCCCAGCATGCACGAGGCCCTGGATTCCATCCCCAACACACAAAATTAATAATAATAATAACAACAATAATAATAATAATAAGGCGATTTGGACACAGAGTTAGACACACACAGAAGGAAGAGGGACGTAAAGATGGAGGATTGTAAAGGAACACTCCAGTCTGCCAATAAACCATAAGAACCTAGGAAAAACAAGGAACAGTCCTTACCCTGGGTTCCAGAGACAGCATGGCCTTGGCCAGACTTTGATTTGTGACTTTCAGCCTTCAGTACTGTAGGACAAAAGAGTTCAGTTGTTCTAAGCCACCTTGTTTGCAGTACTTGGTTACAGCAGCCCTAGGAGACCAGTGTTAAATGGAAAATTCCTTAGACCAACTAAATTGAATACTTTAATTCAGCAATTATACAAAAAAAGAACCAAGTGAAGTAAAATAATTCTTGAATCCGCTAGGAGAGGTTCTGAGAACTCCCCCAACAGTGAGATCAGGCGGCATTGATGAAAAACAGAACTGAGAGAGATAAGTTGATTGGTTACAGCTTGACTGGTAATTGAGCAGAGATGCACGTGGCTAAAAGGCCAGGGGGCCAGCAGGAGGGGCAGGGGGCAGCAGAAGGGAGAAGAGCAAGACAGTGGGAGGCCCGGGGGCTAGAGCTCCAAGGACTTGGTGACAACTGGCACTCAGAACTGGACAAATGAACAGGAAGTGACTCTCAGTGAGCAATGAGGTAGCGATGTCATCCAAAAGAGGAGGAGCAGGTTTGAGGAGAGGAAGATGGATTTGGTTTTATCTCACAGAGCAGAGAAGCCTGTAGAAAAGTCCATGTCGGAGCTCAAAGATGGACGTGGCCCTCAAAGGCCACCTGGTTCAACCAGCTCGGGCACCTCCTCTAAAATCCTGACTGCATCACGCTACCAGAACCTGAGCTTCACCAGTGACAATGATCTGCTGTTCCCTGGCAGCCTGTCCCAGTTCAAGGAGCTTAACTGTTAAAACACTTTTCCTAGGACCATGAAATTCCACTACTAGGAATTCAAAATTAAGATAGAAGTCAAAACATGGGCAAGGTTTGTACACAAAGATGTGTACATGTGAAATTATTTATTGCTAGTGATGACTCTAGCCATTTAAATGCACCAGATATAAAATTTGGTAAATACAGCTATTGAAATTACATTTTTTCCTTGGCGGTGGTGCACACCTGTAATTCCAGCAACTCAGGAGGACGAGGCAGGAGGATCACAAGTTCGAGCCCAGTGTTAGCAACTTAACAAGACCATAACCAACTGTGAGACCCTGTCTCAAAATTAAAAAAAAAAAAAGTTGGGGATATAACTCAGTGATAAAATTCCCCTAGGTTAAATTCCTCATATAAAAAAAAATCACTGTTTTTCCAAGTTATTTTTCAACTTCACCTAGTAGAACCACATGCACACAGACAACAGACTTATACACATAAATGAATGCAAATCCTGTGCAATCTGAATAATCTCTGTGGATTGTGCCAGTGTCGATTTTCTAGTTTTGCTAATGTGCTAGTTATGCAAGATGTTAGCGTTGGTGGGCATTCATGTAACTATCACCACAATCAAAACATCTCCATGAAGATCTCTCCTCCATTTCCTCACTTCCTTTTCCACCCTGGCAACCACCAATCTGTTCTTCACAGCTATAATTTAGTCACTCCAGGAAAGCTGTATAAACAGAATTGTATAGTGTGTAACTTTTCCAGATTGTTTTTTATTTTTCACTCTACGTAGTGCCTTTGAGGTCCATTCAAGTTGGTGTATATCAATAGTTCATTCCTTTTTATTGATGCATAGTATTCCGAGATAGGGATATACATCCCTGGCTTCACTTTCCACAGTTTCCATTACCTATGGTCAACCATGGTCCAGAATATTAAATGGAAAAATCCAAAAACAAACTATTCATAAGTTTTAAATTGCATGCCATTCTGAGTAGCATGATGAAATCTCACACCCTCTGTGTAATCTGTCCTGCCTGAGACATGAAACATCCCTCTATCTAGTGGATCCACTCTGTATGCACTATCCACCCATTGATTACTTGGTAGCTGTCTCTGCTGTCAGATATATAGGGTTTGGTACCATTATGCTTTCAGGCATCCCCTGGGAATCTCAAACGTATCCTCTGAGGGAAAGGGGGAATTACTATATCACAATTAGTTTAACTAGTTACTTGTTAAAGGACATCTGGGTTGATTCCAGTTTTAAGCTATTGTGAAAAAAGTTTCTATGCACAAGTTTCTGTGTAAACATAGCTTTTATTTCTGTAGAATAAATGCCCAGGAGTGCAATTGCTGGGTTGCATGGAAATTGCATGTTTAGTTCTCGAGGAAACTGCCAAACTGTTTTCCAGGGAGGCCATGCCATTCCTCATGCCACCAGCAATTATGATGGATTTGTTTTCTGTTAAGTGTTCACCAGCACTTGATGACGTCATCATTTTCATTTTAGCCTTTCTGACAGGTGGGTGGAGATCACCACGGTTTGATTTGCAATTCCATAATACTGATCATCTTTTCACATGGTTTTCCTCTTTCTGTGGCTGACATTTGTCTATTTATTGAAATTTGTCTATCTATTGAAATTTTGTCCACATTCTAATTGTTGGATTATTTGTTTTCACAGGTGAGCTTTGAGAGTTCTTTTTTAAAATTAATTAATTAATTAAATTATATATGACAGCAGAATGCATTTTGATTCATTGTACACAACTGCAGCACAACTTGACATTTCTCTGGTTGTATACAATGTAGCGTCACACCATATGTGTAGTCATACCTTTACCTAGGGTAATGACATCCAACTCATTCCACCATCTTTCCTGCCCACCATGCACCCTCCCTATTGAGAGTGATTTATATATTCTACATAAAAGAATTTGAGCTTTCTTAATAAAGTATGATGTTGGTGGTAGGTTTCATGTAGATGCTCTTTTTCAATGTTAGGAATTTCTCTTTTACTCCTGGATTGCAGCTTTTAGCAAGAATAGGTATTGGATTTTGCCTAATGCCCTTTCTCCATTAATGGACCTTAACATACAATTTTTCTATCTGAACCTGTTACATGGTGCATTGCATTTATTGACTTTGGAAGTCTGAATGAGACTTGCATATCTGGAATAAACCCCATTTGGTCACATTGTATAACTCCTTTTATTTATTGCTGGACTTGATTTGCTAACATTTTATAAGGATTCTTCTAAGTTCTTAGAGATGCTGTTTGTAGCTTTCTTTCTGTGATATCTTTGTCTTTGATATTAAGGTAAAACTGATTTTGTAAAATAAGTTTAAAATGTTCCCTCCTCAGCTGGGTGCAGTGGCATACCCCTTTAATCCTGCAAACTGGGAGGCTGGGACAGGAGTATCACAAGCTCAAGGCTAGCCCCAGCAACTTAGCAAGACTCTGACTCAAAATAAAAAAATAAATAAATAAACGGGGATGGAGATGTGGTTCAGTGGTCAGGTGCCCCTGGGTTCAACCCCCGGAAACCACCCACCCCCAAAAGGAAAATGTTATCTCCTCTTTTATTGAATGGAAGACATTACTTAAAATGGATTCTAATACTTTTAAATGTTTGATAGAATTCTCCTGTGAAACTACCTGCACTCAGAGTTTTTTTTTTGGAAGGCATTTAAAATCATGAATTCAAGGGGCTGGGGCTAGGGCTCAGCAATAGAGCACTTGCCTTACATGTGTGAGGCCTTGGGTTCGATTCTCAGCACCACATAAATAAAATAAAGGTATTGTGTTCACCTACACTAAAAAAACAAAAAAAAAATTAAAAAAGAAAATCATGAATTCAAGATCTTCAATGGTCGTTGGACTTTGCAGGTTATCTATTACATCTTGATAATCACATTTTTCAAGGAAATAGCTCATTCCTTCCAAGTCGTTGAGTTTGGAAGCACTAAGTCCCTCCTAGCATTCCCTTACTATGCTCTCAATGACTTCAGAATGCAGAGTGGCATCCCCTGTGTCCTCTCTGATAATCATGATCTGTATCTTCTATCTCTGTCCATCCTTTGCTGGGGAATTATCAACATGATTTGATTTTTTTAAATCAACTTTTTTTTCACTGATGTTCAGTTTTCGATTTCATCGATTTCCTGGCTGCTGTTCTTATGTAATTCACACACCCTACGACTGTGATTCAGGCTTGTGAAGTGCCCAGTTCATTGGTTTTGAGTATATTTACACAGTGAGCACAAGCCACCACCATCTAATTCCAGAACATTTTTCCTCAGGAAAAAGGAAAGAACTCTCCCATTCGCAATGCCTCTCCACCCACCCTTCCTCCAGCCCCCTGCAACAACTAACCTACCTTTGACTCTGTGGACCTGCCTACTCTGGACATTGCATGTAAATAGAATTGCATGCTACATGCTGAATTCATTTCCCTTAGGATGATATCTTCATCATGGAAACACAGTCCAATACTGTAGCTTAAATCCATCCTCGATGACCTCTGCTGGCTGAATAATATCCCATCATAGGTGGCTCTAGTTCACAAGAATCTGGAGTGTCCTCTCAAGGGCCTCTCCTGTCAGTGGGGGTGGGCCCTCAAAGGGGACCGTGGGATCTTGCCCTCCCTCTGTCTTGTCCTGGCGAAGAGGTGAGTGGGTTTTCTTCCTCACACATTGCCACCGTGACAGGTCGCCTCACCTCAGGGCTGGCGACAAGCCAGGTGTTGTGAAGACAGCCTTGCAGGCAGCCACCCCCAGGCCACGTGTTCAGTTTCTGGGAATGAGGCTTGGAAGGAGCTGTATCCCTCCTCCCTCTGGTGAACCCTCCAGAGGCTGCCAGGCTGGTGGTTTTCACATTGATTATGGGCAGTTAGTTTCCAAGACTACCACAGTGTTGAGGTGGGCGAGATGAAAACAAGGAAGTCAAAAATGCCAGAAAAAGCCAGGCTCAGTGGCACTCACCTGGAATCCCAGAGGTTCTGGAGGCTGAGGCAGGATGATCACAAGTTCAAAGCCAGCCTCAGCAACTTAGCAAGGTCCTAAGCAACTCAGTGAGACCCTGTCTCTAATACAGAAAAAAAATAAAAAATAAAAAAGGGCTGGGGATGCGGCTCAGTGGTTAAGTGCCTCTGGGTTCAGTCCCCAGTACCAAAAAAAAAAAAAAAAAAAAAAAAGCCAGGAAAGAAAATAATAATTTAGCCCTTTTTATTGAATAAATGCTCCTGAATCACCAAAAGCCTTTGGGTAATGTCCAGAATTCTGAAAGATGATGATTCTGACACGTCTGCCCCTTTCTCGTGGCTTTTATGGAGGAGAAGGGTTTTGCAGATCCCCACTCTGCCATCTCCTCTGACTTTGCTTCGATGATTTCTGATCTGGCCCTTTCTTGTCTTGGCACTGCTCCAGCTGCACTACAAGGAAACCGATCTGCTGGATTTTGTTTTCATTCAGTGACATGCATTTTGAGACTTCCTCTTCAACCCACAGATAATTTAGAATTCTGTTGTTTTATATTCAACCTTAAGGAGTTTTCTTGTTGGCTGTCTGTTACTGATTCCAATCCTGGTTCTATTATCTTCCAGGAACCTATTTTGTATCTCCAAGTCTGGAGATTTATGTTCTGTCTCAGGATATGAATGGTCTGTCTCTGTGAATGCTTCGTAGACATTTGAAAAGCATATGGGATTTGTTGCTGTCGAGTCTAGTGTGCTTTAGATGCGAGTTGGATCTTGCTGGATGGTGGGGCTGTTCAGATGTTCTTTGCTGATTTTCTGTCAAGTAGTTGTATCATTCGCTGAGAATGGAACATTGACATCTTCAGCATTTATAGATCTGGGGATGGGATCCAGATATTTGTGGACCTAAAATATTTGTCTACATACACCTACACATATCCACAGATATCTAACTTACCACAATCTATTAATAGTGTTTTATCCCTTTAAAGTATAGGACACTTATTTCCACCTACCCACTTAAAAAATATAATTATTTTATATTCCCTGTGTATACATTATGATTTTTGCTCCATTGACTAAATATTATTTAAGAAACTCACAAGCCAGGCATGGTGGGGTACGTCTATAATCTCAGCTACTTGGTAGGCTAAGATGGGAGAACGGCAAGTTCAAGAACAGCCTCTGGCAACTTAGTGTGACCCTGTCTCAAAATAATAAATAGAAAAGGGGCTGGGGATGTAGCTCAGTGGTAGAGCATTTACCTAGCATGTTCAAGGCCCCAGATTCCATCCCCAGAATAGAAAAAAAAAAAGAGAGAGGAATGAAATAGTCTATTATAATTAAATTATCTCAAAACAGCATTTAGTTTTTTGTTGTTTGTTTGTTTTGGTTTTTTGGTTTTTACCCATTTCATCTTTTTTCCTTCCTTCCTGCAGTTCCAAGCCTTCTTCTTTCTTTTCCTTGAAAAAATGTCCTTTAGCCATTCTTTTTTTGGGTACTGGGAATTGAACTCAGGGACACTCAACGACTGAGCCATATCCCCAGCCCTATTTTGTATGTTATTTAGAGACAGGGTCTCACTGAGTTGCTCAGTGCCTCACTTTTGCTGAGGCTGCCTTTGAAATTGCAATCCTCCTGCCTCAGCCTCCGGAGCTGCCCCTGGGATAACAGGCGTGCACCACCGAGCCCAGCCCTTGCGCCTTTCTTCAGGGCTAGATCTTTATTTTTCTGGCCGAGTGCCTTTATTACCCCTTCGTTTTTGAAGGATAATTTTGCCGCGTGTAGAATTCATGGTTCTTTCTTCAGAACTTCTATCATTCTCCTTTCTTTTGGCCTTCTTTGTTCTTCATGGAAATTCTCCTGTCAATCACATTGCTTTTCTCATAAAAGTAAAGAAGTGTTGTTTCATTCTAGATGTTTCCAGATTTTTCTCTTTAGTCTTCAGAAGTTCACCTGTGTGTATGTTGGTGTGGATTTCCTTGGGTTTTTTCTGTTTGGGATTCTTTAAGTTTCTTGAATGTTTATGTTTCCATTGTTGTTTTATTTGTCAAAATTGGGAGAATTTCTGTCATTATCACTTATCAGCATTATCAGTATTTTTGCTGATACTGATTATTTCATTATCTGTATTTTTGCATCTCCATTCTTGCTCTCTCCTTCTAGAATTCAATAATAAGAATGTTAGAAGTTTTTTTTTCACTCTAGTCTCCCTGAATCTCTAATATTTTCTTTTCAGTTTATTTCCTCTGTGTTGTTCAGATTGGGTAATTTCTGTCTTTCTATCTTCAATCTTGTTGATTCATTCCTCAGTTTATATATATATATATATATATATATATATATATATATATATATATATATTTTTTTTTTTTTTTTCAGACAAGAGTCCATTTAATGACTCATTTAAATGACATTCAGATTTGGGGGACTTGTTGTACTTTCCGTTCTATAATTTAATCTTCCATTGGTCCTTTTTTAAATATCATCTGTTTTCCTGAGACTGTCAACTTTTTCACGTCAAGCATGTGTGTAATTACTTGTTTCAGGGTTTTTGTGATGGCTGCTCCAAAGTCCTTGTTGGATCATTTCAACATCCGAGCTGAGTCAGGGTTGGCCTTTGTGGATTATCTCTCTTACTCAATTTATAATTTTTCTTGATTGCTGGTATGATGAATGAGTTTCAGTTGTATCCTGGACAATTTGGGTTATTATGTCATAAGACTGAATCCTACTTCATCTTTATTTATTTATTTTTTTTCTTTTAGCAGATAGCTCTTCATTTTAAGTGCGAAAAACAGGCCAGTCTGGGGGTGGGTGTCCCCCTCCCTCCTGAGCCCTGAGGACACCATCCTGACGAAGGCTAAGCAGTGATTCACGTGCCTGTGCATGCAGGAGTGACACACTACTTCAATGTCTTCAGTTTCCTGCTAGGCCTGGCTGATCCAGGGTGGAAGGACATGGATGCTGACTGTCCCTGCCATACACTGTCTCCTTCACCTTCCTTGATGGCTGGTGGGGCAGGTGTTTTCTCGTTGGCTTTCCCCACTGATGGCACCAAAGCAGGATAACTGGCATACTGCTGTGCTTCCGCTGGGCAGTAGGTGGAAGATGGGTCCCCTGGTTGGTCCTGTCAACACCACTGGGTGGGTAAATCAATAAATCTCTCCTCCTTTCTTGGAGCTGGCAAGAGAAAGAGAGGAGATCCACATTGGGTCTGACGGGAACCTTAGGTGAGAACATTCCTAAGGTGTTTTGCTGGAGTAGAACAGACATTCTGTTGTCTTGTCCTCTCTTTGCCTGGGCCTTTGTGCAGGGGGAATTGGGTTTTCTTAACTCTTTGCTGTTCCCTTTGCTTTGCTTGCTGGTGGCTCCAATTTGCAGGCTTTACCAGCCCTTCACTCAGCAGATACAGGAGGCAAAAAGGGGTCCCACTGAACTGGCTGCCATGTTGTTTCTCAAGTCTGAAAGTCCTCCACCAATCTGCCTTCTCTCTATGGTGCAGAGTCACCTGTGCTTGTTAGCTGTGCTTGGTTGTGAGGGAGACTTTAGTGTAATGCAGCTATTCCATCTTGGCTAGGACTAAGAACTCGGAAATTACTTTTTGTGGAAAATGCATACCGTTAAGTAAAATAGCAAGATAAAATTTGCATGTATCACATAATCTTGAAAGTGTGGTACATTTCAGAACAGCAAGTAAACATACCACTCTCCAATAATGTTTATGACTGAGTTGTGAGAGTCAATGTAATTTTAATTATTTTCATGTTAATACTTTTCTTGCATATTCTATTTTTTTTTTTTGGCAAGGTAAAAAAAAATAACTTACAAAACAAGGATATGTTTACCTAAAACCCTTCATATACTAAGCTATGATCTCCTTTCCTCTTATTTTTTCCTCTTGGTCCTAGTTTTTCCCTCTAGAAATACACAGTATAAATAAAACCTCTTTCCCACTGAGACTTCATAAAACATTCAAAGAAATCCAAGTTCATTTAGAGTAAATATATATATGAGCTTCTCCCAGATTTCTTCTGACAGCTTAGCCCTCAGTTTCTTCTAACCAATATTCTATTATTTCTAGTTCCAAGGGCATTCTTTTTGAAGACAGAGCAAAAGAAAACTAGGGCTTGGGTCCTGGCTTTTGTTCTTCTGCCCATTCTAAGTCAGCTGCCTATACTGTGCTCACCTCTGTCCGGGTCACTTACATCCTGGGCTGCCATGGTAGATTATGTTTCTAACCCCAAGCAGAATAAGTTCCCTGAGCTCCTGTCCCATTCTCTGAAACCCCCAAACTTGGCCTAGTGTCTGACCTGGTACAGGCACTCTGTAAATATCCAGTTGGATGCGAGGATAAATGGAGTAGTAAGCACGTTTGGGATAGATAGGTGAATTAGTTAACGAAGATTCTCCACCACAGGTGCTCTGACTCCCCAGTCTGATCCCTTTCTCACCCCAAGCCTCAGCATTTCCCAGAAGCCCCAGTGTGTACACAGCTGTGGTCTCCCTGCGGTTTAACTCGTAAATCCTGAACACCCTTTGGTATGTCATTTTTATGAGTCCGGCTTTTAATCTTTTGTCCACTTTTGTAATAGATAGCAGGTAATGAGATTTTAGGAATAGATTTTTTAATAATTTGGTTAGAAGACTTTAGTCATTTCTCTGGAACTGATTAATCTGATCAAATCATTCCCTTTTTCCTCCCCAACAAGGCAGCTCTTACTACATTGAGGCATCTATTTATGCACCAAGTGGCCTTTAAGTGACTGAGGGTCACAGAGACTGGGGTCATTGACTGACCAGCAAAAGACTTTAGTCATGTCCAGGGAGTAGACGTATCATTATGGGGAGAGCAACATTCCTGAAGAAGCCCAAGTTTGGATTTTCAATATTATCTCCAAATAAGGTTCTCTACACAGGCACAGAGGTACCCTAAATAGCATCACGATACCATATTATGTTTTCTTGTTTCAAAAGCATTCATGCATTCAGTGAAACCATTTAGAAATACCACAATTTTTATAACCCGGTTTTGGAATTTCACCCTTTTTTAATATATCAAGAACCCCCCAAAACTGGAGGTGCCTGACCGCCTTTCTTGATCTTTAGGAAGCAGTAGGAATGGGAACCAATGTCCCCTGGGATGTTGATCCCAGCAGCTTAGAAGAATATGTCCACAGCTGGGGCTCCTAGAACAGAGAGAGAATGAAACAGTCCTGGAAGGCAGGGGACAGTTACACTAAAGAAGGTGTGACGGAACTGCACTTGCTTCTTTGGCCCCATATCTTCCGCAAGGGGTACCTTTGGTTTACCAAGAGCTCCAGAACGCAGAATGGAGGAATCTTGGTCTTGGCAGACTCTCCTCAGGTAATGTCTCCTGTAAGGGTCTAGGGTTTGGTCATCTCCTGTGGACAACACAAGAGGCTTTCCTGTCCTCACACATCTTTCATCCTCCAGAGCAAACCTCACAAGACTGTGCCTCACAAAACTTTTGTGCTGCTTTTGCCCCTGCATGCCATGGTGTCTGTATAAAAGAAAAAAAGAGAGAGAGAGAGAATAGATTTTTCTAGCACATGCAAACTGTAGAATAGCACTGTCTCGGGATGCTGCATTTTCTTTTCTCATTTTTATACAGTCTTCTGTTAAGATTTTTATTGAAATTGGCCTGTGGAGAGAAGGTGATTGAGCTTGGGTAACTTCACCTAGGCCCACAGGATAATGGCCCCACTATTTGGAATGCAATACCCAAGGGCTTTTCATTCGATGGTCTTTCTTCATAAAAGAGCCAACACAATTTTCAAATTTTTTCCAATATGTTTCCAATTGGGGATGCCCATTTTCAGTCTCTCTTATTCTAAATAGCCTCATAAAAATTAATTTTAAATGCATTTACTGTGATTTATATTATTTGCTCAACTTAATTTATGGAGAGCCAGGCAGTGTCCTATGTGCCCGGGATTCAGCAGTGACCAAAACAGACAAAAGTCCTTGTTCTCAGCCAGGGATGTGGCTCAGTGGTAGAGAATCACCTAGAACGTGAGAGGCTCTGGGTTCCATCCCAGCACTAGAATAAATACAAGTCTCCTTTCTCATGGAACTTACTTAAGTTGAGGAGGGGAGATAAATTAGAGCTATAATATACGTCAGGCAGAGTTAAATGCTATGAAGCAAATGCAGCCGTGTAGGGTCATCTAGAATGGCAGGAGTAGAATCTAACCCGGGGGGAGGTGTCAGCCATGTGGATGTCAGGAGGTTGCTTTAGTCAGCTTTGTTGCTGCTGTGACTAAAAGACCCCGCAAGAACAATTTTAGAGGAGGAAAAGCTTATTTGGGGGCTCAGGGTTTCGGAAGTCTCAGTCCATAGACAGCCGTCTCCATTCCTCAGGGCCCAAGATGAGGCCGAACGTCATAGCAGCAGAGTGTGGCAGAGGGAAGCGACTCAGGACCTGGCAATCAGGAAGCAGAGAGAGCTCCTCTCACCAGGGACAAAATATAAACCCCAAAGGCACACCCCTGGGGTCCACCTCCTCCAGCCACACCCTCCTGCCTGCAGTCACCGCCCAGTTAATCCATATCAAGGGATCAATCCACTGATTGGGTTGAGGCTCTCATAACCCAATCATTTCACCTCTGAAAATTCTGGCCTTGTCTCACACATGAGCTTTTGGGGGACACCTGGTATCTAAACCATAACACATAAATTTAAGAGACCTAGTAGGGATCCAGAAGAACATTTAAAGCAAGGCATTGAATTACATGAAAGGTGTGGCTTAAACTGAACATAAACTTATCTCAGATTTATGGTTTGGATATGAGGTGTCCTCCCAAAGTTCACGTGTGAGACAATGAAAGAAGGTTCAGAGGTGAAATGATTGGGTTATGAGGGTCTTAACCTAATCCATGAATTAATCCCCTGATGGACTAACTGAGTGGTAACTGAAGGCAGGTGGGGTGTGGCTGGAGGACAGGGTCACTGGGGGCGTGCCTTTGGGGTATATATCGTACCTGGCGAGTGGAGTGTCTCTCTGCTTCCTAATCATCATGTGAGCCCCTTCCCTCCACACTCTTCCACCATGATGTTCTGTCAAGCCCAAGGAATGGAGCCTCTTGTCTATGGATTGAGACCTCTGAAACCGTGAGTCCCCAAGTCAATTTTTTCCTCCCCCTACAATTGTTCTAGTCAGGTTTTTTAGTCCCAACAGAGAAAAAACTGATTACAACACTCAGTATTTCTCAAAGTGTACTTTGCATGTTGCTAGTTTCATGTGCTGTTTAATAGTTTTACATTGAACTTCGACTTCTGACCATAATGGAGTGACTGGTATCACAATAACCCTCCTTCCATAGACAACTATAAAATGGACAAAAATATGGAAGAATAGTTCTTGGTCCCTGAAGAACATGTGGCACAAGACTGTTATTCCTGAAAGAAGGAAAACTCGCAGATCCCTGTGTGGGGAAAGTTTTCCAGCTGATCACAACCAAGAACTAGAATCCAAGCAGAAACACTGTGGTCCAGCTGAGCCGAGGAGGCAGAAATAGTTGCTTGGAGCAGCTCAGTAGATAGCATCAGGGAGGGGGCCTAGCAGAGGAAGGAGCTCTGCAGACAGGGAGCTCCGGAGGTCCACGTGGGGAATCCTCATGAATCTGTCAACAAGGAAGGGTCTGTGAGGGCACAGGGCAAGACCTTTTGGAGCTTACTAGACAGGATTTGCAATAATGTAAGAGTAGGTCAGACGCTAGAAACCAAATGGGACTTGAGGACAGGAAGAAATAGCCCTGTCAAAGAGTAGAGATCTGTTTTCAACTAATTAACATTCCCATCCTCCAGCAGAGGCTAGAAGCCTGTCCCTGGAAAAGCCCTGGAGTCACGGCTCCTCTCAACCCATCCTAATGAAGTCTAAAGCCAAGTCCCGCAAGGCTGGTGTGGGATAAAGAGTTTTGAGAATCAGTCCTTCCAAGTTCAAAAAGACTGGAAAACGTCTTGAGCTTTCCACGTGTTGGCACTAATGAACAAAAAACTAAGTCTCCATCAATTCATGGTGATCAACCATTAATCAATCATCCTGGCCAAATAAGAAATCAACAGTCTTCAGGGAAAGATAATAGAAACCAGCGTTCTCTAAAATGTACTAGCACAATGTCCAATAAACAATCAGAAAGTGCTAGACATACAAAGACACAGGATAATGTGATCCGCTGAACTTAATTATAAAAAGCAGTCATTTGAAACCAAATCTAAGATGGACCAGATTTTGGAATTAGGGGGAAAAAAGTCTTTAAAGCAGCTGTCACACTTACGTTCAAAGGGTTAGAGAAAAATATCATCTTAGTGAGTAAACAGATAAGGAACTCAGCCAAGAAATAAAAACTAGGAAAAGTGTAAATTCTTGAAATGAAAAGTAAAAGTTATTTCAAAGGATTCTGTGGACCATTAACATGAGAGTCTTGTTTTAAAAGATGTATACAGGCAACTTTACTATAATTTTGGGGGGAGTACTGGTGATTGAGATCAGGGGCACTCGACCACTGAGACACATCCCCAGCCATTTTCTGTGTTTTATTTAGAGACAGGGTCTCACTGAGTTGCTTAGCACCTCACCCATGCTGAGGCTGGCTTTGAACTCGAAATCCTCTTGCCTCAGCCTCCTGAGCCGCTGGAATTACAGGCGTGCACCACTGCTCATGGCTACTGTAATATTTCTTAGAGCCTTTGATATGCTAGCAGGCATTATAAGTTGCCAAGAGGATTATAAGGTGCCATGAAGTCCACATATATTTAACTACAGAGCTGGACTCACCCAGGAACTGAGTCTTCTGAACCATTTGAGGCTTGCCTTTGGACTTTGCTACTCGTCTCTCTTCCGGCCCCCTGATCTGCCACGCACCCTTCACCTCCAAAGGGCTTGAGCACTGTTCCTCTGATTTGCATCACCTTCACACCTCCATATCTATCTGATTAACTACTCCTCCATCCAGGCTTCTTCCTGAAGCCTCCCCGCCAGCTCCCTCTCCTGAAATCGGCCACTCCATCTTCTGAGATTCCCTAGCACCCTACAGAAACATCCAATGAATCACCCTTTGCTGCACTTTAATTATATGTTGACACAGCTCTTTTTCCTGTGACCTCCTTGTGGGCACTGTCATCTGCTGAAGGGCAGAGGTCCACCTGATTCATCAGCCTACAATCCAAGGCCAGGGACTGGCCATATCATGAGTGTTTGTAGAGTGAACAATGTTTGACCTCAGAAGTTGGCAGCCAATGGAAAGCCATGACCAAGATGACACATGCTGTAATTCTCAGGAGCATGAAGGTGAGTCATGCAGTCCTCTGAGGCACCGAGTTTTATGGTAATTAAGAACATAAACCCTGGGACCGCTGCCAGGGCTCATATCGATACTTTATCACTTGCTGTCTGTACACCCTGGGGCCACTTATTTAAGCAACCTTAGCCTCAGATTCCTCCTCTAACAAAGGAGGACACCAGCACTCTCTGCCTCACAGGTGGATCAAATGGGGTAATCCATGCAATGTAGTTACACAACCCCACTTGTCAAAGCACTTGGTGGGCAGTGGCCATTTATGACATTACCTCTTCCCGCTGGTCATCTGCCTGCCACCACCTCCCCTCCTAGGCATCAGCCAGTTATCAATATTCCTCCCTTTACCTTCCTTCCCCAGCTGACCCTCTGCCTCTGACGACCACGCCTTTACCAACCCCGTCTACCAATTCTTCCCCAAAAGGAAGCATTCACCACCACGAGTCCCAGCATGCGCTCGCCCACACATATATCTGCTTATCAAATGAGCTGTGCACAAGCCAAGCTCATCCCTCAAGGCCAGATTAGATATGAGTCTGCCCACAAACCTCAGCTCCTAAATCTCCCCCTTCCCTACGGCAGTATTCGTCTGGCCCACGTGGTTTGGTGTGTGCACTCAGTGTTTTCTATATGCAAGGGCCCAGTCCCCAGATAGACGACAGTCCTGCTTGGCAGGGACCTCAGCTCATTCCATTGCCTTCTGTGACCACCTCCCAGACTCAAGACCAAGAAACTGGCCGTTCCAGGATACTTACCATCAGACTGCCTCTATGGATGTCTTTTAGAATCACAGTGATTGTACTGTAGAAGTCACATCCTCTGCAGTCCAATGTGTGGGAGAAGTTCAAGGTTTAAGGTGACTGAACATTAACTCAGTAGTGTTGTGTTAGCTAAAAAGGTCTGATAGTCCTGAGCTGCTAAGGGTCCAGGACAAGGGCAACAATTCCATGTCCTCTCAGCTGATGTGACAGATTGAGTTCCTTCCTTCCTTACTGATGGGTGGTAGTGGTAACCCCAGGAATGTACAAAGGAAAAAAGAAATGTGTTTAGTAGCTTAGAAACAGCACCAGAGAATGGATGCTGGAAGACTGGAAGATACTTGATTGAAAAAACACACATCTTAATATAATAGCCTTTGATATTGATCATTAGGGTTTTTCCAAGCCTTGAAACTTAACCTGAACATCTTATCAAAGACTTTTTAACCAACTACCTTCTGTTAAACGTTGTTGGTCAGGTGGTTTGGACACCTGCTTTCTCCTGGCTTTCCTTCATCCCAACCTTAACTATAAAAAAAAAAACAAAACCATTTTTAGTATTCTCTTCAAATCAGAGATTTAAAACAATATGAATTATTTCATGTAAAATGGGAAGCCTAGATATTGGAGGGAACAATGTTCTGTAAACTGTGCTTTCTGCATAGGAAGGCTGTGAATATTATCTCACAATATTTGGGTCATGTTACTGTAAAAGTATAAGCTTACAACAGATGTCCGTCCACATGGGGTTGTGCGGAAGAGGGTCCCAGCAGACACAACAAATGGTGGGATATATGCTCAAAGAATTAATGATAAAGAAATGATCTGAGATAGTTAAACATGTTCATAGCCAGGTGTGGTGGTGCACAGTGACTCAGGAGGCTCAGGCAGAGGATAAAAAAATTGGGGCCAGCCTCAGCAACTTAGCAAGATCCTGTCTCAAAATTAAAAAGATGAATAGATATTTAAGGGCTGAGGATGTAGCTCAGTGATAAAGCACTTCTGAGTTCCATCCCTAAGAAAGAAAGAGAGAGGAAAAAAAAGAAAAAAGAAGAAAAATTTCAGAGAAATAAAGGAATGAATAGAATTAGGGCAGGAAGAGACATTGGGAAAGATAAATTAGCAAATAAAAATTTGGAAATGAAATATTTAGGCATTAAAACATATAGGCATCAAAAATCTCAGTAAACAAGATAGAGGTGATGTCAAGATGTAAAACCTGTGGTTTGAAAGGTGGATCTGGGAAAATCACACCAAAGCAGAGAGAGAACAGAATATTTGAAAAAGGAAATCAATGTAATGTGACAAATAGAATCACAAAATCCAATACAGATCCAGTAGGCATTTGAGGAAGAGAATGAGGAGGAGGCAAAGAGAGAGAAAAAAAATAGCAGAGAATTTACCAGAATTGAAGGATGAGTGTTCAGATGGAAAGAGCAAGATGGGTAAAAATAAAATCAATTAGGGTCACGTCATAGTGCAACTGAGGTGTGCAGAGGACAAAGGCCAGCATATTAAGTTCTTTTGAAAAAGGGAACTAAAGTGGGTCACTAAGAAGCTTCAACAGCCTCTCTTATCTGGGGCCCTATACCTTGTAGCCAGAGGGGGGAACAAGAACAGAGAAGAACCAGTCACTGTCCAAGCAAAGGTGGGAGTTCAGAGAGACATTTGACCTAAAAAAGAAATTGGTGGTCTCCTTCACACCACTTTGCAAGGATTCATGGTCACATCTGTTGATGATGTGGACTTGGGTGTCCACGGATTGATTTGCATGTGTGCAGGAGGGGGTGGTGTCAGGCGTCTTAAATTATCTGCAGTCCATTTCCCTTTTTGTATTTGTGCATATAAGGGTGGTGAAAACATCCCACGCCTGGCTGCACAGAAAACCCAAGGAGTGTTGTAAATATCCCAGGGGCCCAGAGGCCAGCACATGCATGCGACTCTCACATGTAGCTGGAGTTGAAATCCACTGCCATAGGACAAATGTCCTTAAGTTCAGCACTATTGACATTTTGGGACAGCTAATTCTTTGGCGTGGGGGCTGCCCTGTGTCTGACAGCTCCCGTGTCCTCTACCCAACGGACATCAATAGGTACTCCCCTCTACACAGGTGTGACAATAAAATACGTCTGCAAAGCAGTTGTCCAGCATTTCTCAGGTTACTTTGACCTCTGGCCCACAGCTAGACCCTTGTACACCTACAACAAAAGTTCCAGAAAGTATTTCTTATTCTAGGTAGAAGTGATGTACCCTGATGTTCTGGGGTTTCCCATCCTTTCCTATTTCTCTTTGTTCTCATTACCACTTACAGAACCTCCCATTACTCTTCAAGCCACTCCAGGGTGACTTCTGCCTCAGGATTTCCTCCAAGTGGCTCTTGGTGAAGTTTACCAATGACCCTCCTGGTCTGGTAATCCCTTGATGGTCCTCAGCTCTCTGTGGCCCTGGACAGAGTTGGCCACATCCTCTAGAAATAGTCTCTTTCCTTAGCTTCCACGACATCACACCCTGTAGTTTCCTCTACTCTGTTTGGGCAATTTGGTCTTCCTTTCTCCATCTTCCTTCACCTGATTTTTATATCGTTAAAGTCTCTTGCTTTCTCTCTGGACTTGGACTTCCACATTCCTGGGGTTTTCAGTGCCAACCATATACCAGTGACTCTCAAATTGATGTTCAGCTCAGACTTCTGAGCTTGACATCACAGATCTATCTGCCTCTTACCTTTCCTCATTGATGTCCATAGACCCCAAAACAAGAAATTCTGGCCCTTTCCCCCCCCCTCTCTCTCTCTCTCTCTCTCTCTCTCTCTCTCTCTCTCTCTCTCTCTTTACATCTCAGCAAACAGCACAACCAATCCATCTAATTGCTTAAGCCAGAAACCTAGAGACCCCCTGGGTACCTCCCAGACATCCAATGGATCAAATTCTGTCCGTTTGCAAACTGGACTCGAGTGTGCCTGCTTCTCCCACCTCAAGGCCTCCATTCTATCCTGAATCAGGGTCACTTCTCACTCTTGGAAAGAGCCCCGCGAGGCCCTCCTGTTTCCATTCTAACCCAGTCTCCAGTCCAGCCAATTTAAAATATAAATCGGATCTTGTCTCTTCTTGTTTAAATTCCTCCAATGACTTCCCTGTGTGTTTGGAATCAGAACCAGAGATCTCAGGCAGGCCTAGGAGGCATGTCCTTCCTGTGTCCCCAGACCTGCGTGGCACTACTGACTCGCAAGTTCATCAGCCCTAGCCAGGGGTCCACCTTCTCTTAGATCCATGATTGCTGCCCAAGCTGTCCCAGCCTCGAGTCCTTCACTCTTTGTGTTCCCTTCTACCCAGAGCACTCTATCCTCCATTTTTGCAGGCTAATTCCTGCTACTCCTTGAGATATCAGATTAGCTTCCACTTGCTCCAAGATAGCTTTCTAGATCAACACCTCCCACCCCGATCTAAACCCAGCTCTGGTTACTCTTTCCCAGCACTCTCTCCTTTTCCTGGATTGTGCCACCAGCTTCATGATTGTCTGTGCCCTCACCAGAAAGAGGGACTACGTCTTTTACGCTCACCTCGAGTCTAGGACAGTGCCTGGCACGAACTCACAAATAAATGAACAGTTTCAGAAACCGTAGTGGTGGGAGGGGGGACAACTAACAGAGGCTGCCATTAAGATGGGTCTTTTGAGAAAATTGATGGTCATGGGGACATCAGAAGGTAACTGATGGGCAACAAGGTCAAAAGAAGTTTTTGTTTGAAGTGGGCGTCCCATGGAATTGCCCAGGCTGTCCTCAAACTTGCAATCCTCCTGCCTCTGTCTCCCAAGTAGCTGGGATGCAGGCATGTGCCACCATGCCTGGCTAAAGGGGGTTCTTTTGTTTAAATTATCTGGAGAGTGACATCAGTGATGTAGACGTGTTCTGTCTGGAGGTCATCTTCTCTGTCCGTGTCCTGAAGAAACTCAGCCAGGATACTCTCGGGCTCGTGTCAGGTGGCTTCCTGAGCCTCCGACCCTGTGACAGGGTTGCTGGCTCCCCACCCCCTCAACCCTCTTTTCCCCAGAGGTGTTTCTGGTGAACACCCCCATCTTTCTGTAAACTGAAGCCTCACCGTGCTCAGTGGAAAGACGCCTTCTCTTTAGAGGATTCATTCTGGTAAGATGTAAACATGACCTTTGAGAACCGCCTGACCTGGACACCCAAGGCTTTGTTCCAAAAGGAACTAAGAATGACTTCACCATTTTCACTTACAGAATTACAAGGAGATGACGACAGTTGTTTAAGCATCTTCCTCCAGAAAAACTTTGGAGTCACAGTCTCTGGAAATATACTTGTGGAAACCACTTCTTTTCTATGTGTGAAATTGAATAAATCTCTTTGTTTTTCTGTGCTTCAGTTTCTTCATCAATAAAATCAATAAAGGGGCCATACTGGACTTTTGATTGTGGTTACAGGTATATGCATGTTCAAACCTCCTAGGGGACTCTTCAAATCTGGGTTTTTGGGGGCAGGACTTAGGCTTAAGGTTTTTTTGTTTTGGAGTACTGGGGATTAAATTTATGGGGCTTTTCCACTGAGCTACACCTACACCTTTTCATTTGTTATTTGAGGCAGGATCTTGCTAAGTTGCTGAGGCTGGCCTCAACTTATGATCCTCCTGCCTCAGCCTCTGGAGTTGCTGGGATTACAGGAGTGTACCACTGCATCCAGCAAGGCCTATGAATTTTAATAAGGTTCTCCAGGCTGTATTGACATACACTGCTGGTTACTAGCTAATATTCTTTTAATTTCTAATATTTTATATTAACACCCATAAACTTAGGTCTAACAATAGTGCAAAAATTTCCCCAGTACAGATTTGGAGAGTCCCCTTTGAGGTCTGAACATGCATATATCATTAACTACCACCAGAAGTCCACTGTGGCCCCCTCATTTGTTTTGTTGATGAAGACACTCAAGGTCAGAAAAACTGTTGTTGCATCTAAATTAGGATTTTTCACTAAGCACATTGGCACAAGCCTGTAATCCCAGCAATTTGGGAAGCTGAGGCAGGAGGATGAGAAGATGAAGGTCAGCCTCAGTAATTTAACAAGATCCTGTCTCAAAATAAAACATAAAAAAAGGGGGTTGAGGTTGTAGCTCAGCAGTAGAGCACTTGCTCCACACTGGGTTCCATCCACAGCACCACATAAAAATAAGTAAAATAAATAAAAACAAAGGTTTTTTAAAAGAACATAAAAAAGGCTGGAGATATAGTTCAGGGGTAAAGGGCCCCTGGGTTCAATCCCCAGTGCCAAAATAATTAATTAATTAACTTAAAAATTGGGACTTTTCAAAAGAAACTTCAGATGAATAATTGATTTATAGTCAAAGAAATCTGAGTGCTAAGACATTATTAATCTATAATGGCTCTAACATATACTCATTGCTTAAGCAAAGCTCAGTACTTGGAAGAAGCTACTGAGTCTGACAAGATCTCTTAGCATTTGTGATGAGAAAGTGCAGTGTAGGAGTCACCAAGCAAGGCCACCTCATTTCATTACCAAACCTCAAGACCTGAGAATCAGAGGAAAGATCTTACATCAAGGATGAAAATAAAGAACTGAAACTTACGCTGGGCATGGTGGCACCCGCCCATAATCCCAGTGGCTTGGGAGGCTGAGGCAGGAGGATCACAAGTTCAAAGCCAGTCTCAGGAGCGAGGCCCTAAGCAACTCTGTGAGACCCTGTCTCTAAATAAAATACAAACTAGAGCTGGGGATGTGGCTCAGTGTCAAGTGCCCCTGAGTTCAATCCCAGGTACCCCACCCACACACACACAAAGAACTGAAGCTTATTATAATACTGAGAACAGAAATTGCAGCTAAAAAGCAGAACATTGCTGTGGGTACTCACCTTCCCTACAGAACCCAATGAGTGAGTCAGGAAAAGCTGACCACAGAGCCACCGAGATGAGTCGGCTCAGAGTGCTGAGTCCCAGTCTCCTCATCTGTACAGAGGCAGGAGACGGGGCTCAGCGTCTGTGGATGAATTAAATCATCCAAAGGGAATATGCACACAAGCTCTCACCCCTCACCTCTGGGCAAAGGTGAGGCAGGACCACAACTCCAAAGCTATCAAGTGCATCGTCCTTTCAAAATTAAGCCTTGAAATAAGAATTGAACCGAGCTGCAGAAAAATGCAGCGTCCCCCCCCCCCTTGCATATGCAATTCTCTGGTCTGGGACACTCCCCTCTCCAGACTTGCTATCCATCATGACCTTCTTATTTTTATCGATGGAAGCCATCTCACCTCTGCTCTCTGGCTCCAGTGGAGATCTTTGACAGATCCCAAGTCCTTCCTGCTGGATGCAGTTCACATCTTCTTTCTCCTTTCCAAGTAGAGACTTCCCGCTTACCTCCAAGGCAGCGGGAGAAGTCAGTGCCTCACTCTGTGTTGGACTCATTCCTTCCCTGAACACCAAGTATCAGAGACCACCTTGGGCAATGGAAACATACAGGGAGGGTCAAGTTCCTTTCCTCCTGGAGATTGCATTTGGAAGGTGGGAGACAGTAAACCAATAAGTAGACAATGTGTCAAGAAATGACAAGTGTTCCGAAGTTAAATATAGTCCAGTAAAGGACTGAAGAGAGACAGGAGACAGGTGCATTTCAGAGGTGGCCAGAAAGGCCTCTGTATCCAGCTGACCACTGGGCAGAGAGCTCTGGGAACTTACAAAACCACTCTGTGCTCATGATTACTTCAGATGATGGCACGGTGGGGGACTGTTAGTTACCCTGTTAGCTCACCCCATGTAAGATGGAATCCGACGACCTCCAAACAGCAGGTAAATGCCACTAAGGTACCCATGGCCACTGATGGAAGATAAACTGAGGCAAAATACAACTGGTACCAGTTTAAATGGGCTTCTCTTGAAAACTATGTTTCTACAGGCACATACCTATAATCCTAGTGGCTTGGGAGGCTGAGGCAGGAGGATCGAGACTTCAAAGCCAGCCTCAGCAACTTAGCAAGACCCTGAGCAAGTTGGTGAAAACCTGTCTCAAAATTAAAAAAAAAAAAAAAAGGAAAACAATGATTCTGTAAACATATATAAAATTACTTAGTACAAGAATAGACTAAATCTAAATATCCAAACTGTCCACTTGGTGTTTCCCAAAACAGTTGGCCCCTGTTTTCATACAATCCATATCCTAGGATTCAATCAACCATGGATTGAAAATATTCAGAAAAAAATTGCACCTGTATTGAACATGTTCAGACTGTTATTCCAAAAAAAAAAGAAAAAAAAGCATAATATAACAACTAGTGAAGTAACGTTTACATTGTAAGATGTACTATAAGTAGTCTAGAGATAATTATAAAGTACACAAGGGCAAACTTAGGAGGATCACAATATTGATGCCAGCCTGGGCAACTTAGTGAGACCTTGTCTCCAAATTAAGAATTAAAAAATGGCTGCGGATGTAGTTCAGTGGTAGAGCACCCTGGGTTCAATCCCCAGTCTCAGAAAATTAATTCATTAAGTAATTCAAGTACATGGGAGGATGTGCATAGGTTCTGTGCAAACACAGGGCCATGTTATGTAAGGAATTGGAGAGTCCTTGGATTTGGTATCTGCAGGGGGATGGTTCTAGAACCAATGCCCAGTGGACTCTAGTGTTTCTCCTTACTCGCTATTGATTTGGAAATGTTTATTTATACTTTATTGATTTGAATAGTAGATTCAGAAGTTTGTGGTCCCAGCCACATTCTGAGGTTCCATTTTAAGACAGATGACACAGCCTCTGGAAGGCCTCCTATCAAGTGCACTTGAGACACAGAGGAGCCTGTGGACAAAGAACCAGGCAGGCCTCGGTGTAAATGGAGACGGAGCTGGAGAAGTTCAGTGACTTCCTCAGATCACACGGCCAGGAAGGCAGGAAGCCTGGATGACCGTTTGGGCAGCACTCAGCAAGTTATGCTCACAGAAAGGGGCGGGAGGAGGCACAGCTGAAAAAGCCACATACTGTCAGATTCCATTTAGGTAACATTCTCAAATAACAGAATCAAGCTGGGCGTGGTGGGGCAAATCTGTGATCCCAGCGGCTCTGGAGGCTGAGGCAGAAGGATCACGAGTTCAAAGGCAGCCTCAGCAATAGTGAGGTGCTAAGCAACTCAGTGAGACCCTGTCTCTAAATAAAATACAGAATAGGGCTGGGGATGTGGCTCATTGGTCGAGTGCCCCTGAGTTCAATCCCCGGTGCCAAAAAGAAGAAAAGGAAGGAGGGAGGACAGAATCACAGTGATGAGAAGAATCCAGGTTCCAGACTGCAGGAAGGTGGCCAGGGAGGGTCTTGTGGTGGTGGAGCTGGTCTGGGGCACTGGCTGTGGTAGTGGTGGCAGAGTCTCCATGGGATGAAACTGCACAGAACTACACACACACACTGACACATGAATGCATTAGAACTGGTGAAATCTGAAAAAGTTCTGTGCATCCACTTCAGGTTGATTTTCTGGTTTTTATAGTATATTAGAAACGCACCAGATGTGACCATTGGAGGGACTGAGAGAAGGGAATGCAGGATTTCAGTTTTAGTTTCTTATACCTGCACTTGAATGTATAATTATTTCAAAATAAAATAGTTAAAAAATAACAATAAAATCAGGTAGGCACACACCTGTATTCCCAGCTACTTGGGAGGCTAAGGTAGGAGGATCTTGAGTTTGAGGCCAGCCCGGGTAAATTAGTGAGATCCTGTCTCAAAATACAAAAGCAAACCAAAAAAGAAGCTAAGCACAGTGGCTCGTGCTTGTAATCCCAGCAACCCAGGAGACTGAAGCAGGAGGATCACAAGTTAGAGGCCAGCCTCTGCAATTAAGTAAGACCCTGTCTCAAAATAATAAGAAAAAAAGGAAAGCACTGACTTCCATCTCCCATTACTGCAAAATAAACAAACAAAACAACAAAAACAAAGAACCCACAACACTAAGGTAGAGCCTGAAACCCAAGCTTCAACTACCATATAGAGCCAGTGGCTAGGACACTTGAATATATGAAGGGATTCTTTAATTAAACAACATAATATTTTAAATGTTCTATTATTCTGCAACATTTGGCTTACCTCCTTAGTGAGCAAGAATAAATTGAATTTAAAATCATTTTAGAATTATCATTTTTTTTAATGCTTACTTGTTCATAATGTAATCCACGTGAAGTGTCCCAGTTCATAGTAAAGGGGGAAATGGCTTTGAAAAAATCTGTATTGCTCCCATCAGTTCCCATTATCCTACAAATTTTTATAGTTAGAAAAGAAATCAGAAAGAGGGGGGGGGGCGGTTAAGATGATCCTCAGGGTCCAGCGACAGAGACAGCACTTATCTAGCATGTATGCGACCCTGGGTTCAATCCTCGCCCCCCAGGATTCAGGGCGGGCTGTGGGAAGGAAGAAAGGAAGGTCTTCACTCAAGTTCGCAGAGCTTTGTTCCAAAATCCATGGGGAAAGTAACTTCCCTTTTGCTCGCATTCAGTTGTTTTGACTTATCTGAAATTTTACATCATGGGCTCTGGAGGATTCTGTTTCATATTTTTTCATATTTATTTTCCTTTAACAATCGGTACAGCCTGTGCAAGTCTAAACAGAGTGTGGGCCAGGCCTGTGCTCAGTGCAGGGCTCCCATTTAGCTTTTAAGCTCACAGGTGGCTACTGGCAGGCAGGCCGCAGGGCCTTGGCTGAGGGCCAGAGGTATGTCTGGACGAGAGGGCCTGTCCTAGGGATCCTCCTGTCACCATAGCCTTCTTTTCCCAGAGGGAGAAGAGAGAGACAGAGAAAGAGAACAGACATACACAGAGATTTTAAAATCTATTCTTGAAGTAAGATCACAACGCTTTGGCCATGTTCTTCTCCATTGAAGTGTTATGTGGTTCATCCTCAAGAGGGGATGAATTTGTTTATAGAAAATGTTTATAGATATTTGGGGGCCATCTTAGAGTCTTCCTGCCACACAGCACTCAGCAGAGAAGAAAACCTCTTCTACCACCCCCATTGTGCGTGTGAATTTTTTCATAGCATTTGTGGAAATGCTGAGTTTGAACGTCCCCCCCCAAAAAAAGTTCCTGCAGACACCTAATCTCCAAATTCATATGTTGAGGCATCTGGAGGAAGGGCTTTGATGAGGTAATTAGGATTCAATGAGGTCATGAGGGTGGCACCCCATGATGGGATTAGAGGCTTTATGAGAAGAGGAAGAGAGACCTGGGTTTGCACGTTCCCACTCTCTCACCACGTGATGCCCTCTGCCTTGTTATGATGCAGCCAGAAAGCCCTCACCAGGCACTGGCACCGTGCCATTGGACTTCCTAGCCTCCAGAACCACGAGCTCAATAAATTCCTGTTCATTAATTTATAATGAATAATTTATAATGGACGATTTATATTCCATCTCAGGTATTCTGTTATAGCAACAGAAAACAACTATGACACTGAGCAACCCGTCCTGAGAGGGCAGAGCTCAGAGCAGCTCTGGGGACCTCAGCAGAGGGGATAGTGGACAGTCCTGTATAAACTCTACCACTTATATAACTCAGACTTTTCTTCAGAATCTAATCTCTGAGAATTTCAAATGGATGAGGCCAGCCTGGGGTGGAAGTTCATGTTCACTGTGGCAGAGAAGGCTAGATCACAAAGAATAAATCTGTGTGCCTTTGGACAGGGGAGCATGCTCTCAGAGGAAGGACAGGTGATGTGCCAGACACAGCTGGTGAGGCTCCAATAAGCATCTCCATCAGGAACAGGGTGGCTGTGGCTAGAGAGGATCTGTGTTGGCAACCTTGGTCCTCAGGAGGCAGGGAGGAGCATGTGTAGTCACTGTGTCACATCCCAGGTCTCTCTTTGGCCCAGGCTCAGGCCCCACAAATCTGTGCATACCTCAGAGACATACAAGTCTCTGTGTATCGTGTTAATGACCAAAGGAACCTGGGTGTCCTTCCAGGGTCACAGAGTAACTAGAGAAGAGGAGTTAGTGCAAGGTGGGACTCGAGCCTTACATGTTGAACCATATCTGCAAGCATGGCCTTGGAGAGGTCCTGAGCATCCAATTTCTTTGGAGGACAAAAGTGGGGCTTTCCAAGGTCCTGCCAGATGCTGCAAGGCCTGGCCATTATCAGTTGCCATCTTGGGCTGAAGTTGGTTTCAAATGTCCTGACAAGTGCCAAAATTCTTTAAAGTATTTCCAGGGCTTTGGTGAGACTTAGGAGAGAGGATTGTGTCACTTTTGTTTCGTGTTTGTCTCAGAAATTTTTATAATTTTACTGTCTTATATAAAACAAATTAGCGAGCCGGCGCGGCGGGCGCGCTGCCGCGGCCGTCCCCTCCCCCACTCCCACTGCGCCGGAGGGGAATCCGTCACCGCGGCTGCTCAGGCCGCCGCGGTCGGTCGTAGCCATGGACTCTTCTTGGGAGGATCTGACGCTGGCCTTCTCCCGCACGTCCATGTTCCCCTTTTTTGACATCGCCCACTATTTGGTGTCCGTGATGGCGCTGAAGCACCGGCCGGGAGCAGTGGAAGGGGCATGGAAGAATCCTTTTTCAAGCTGGTTTTCTGCAATGTTCCACTGCTTTGGTGGAGGAATTTTATCATGTATACTTCTTGCAGAGCCTCCACTGAGGTTTTTTGCAAATCACACTAATGTTTTACTGGCATCTTCGATCTGGTATATTATATTTTTTTGCCCTTGGGACCTTATTTCCCAGGGCTATTCATTCTTACCTGTTCAACTTCTGGCTGCGGGAATGAAGGAAGTGACCAGAACTTGGAAAATAATAGGTGGAATCACACATGCTAATAGCTATTACAAAAATGGCTGGTTAGTCATGATAGCTATTGGATGGGCCCAAGGTGCAGGTGGTATCATTATCACAAATTTTGAACAGTTACTAAAAGGAGATTGGAAACCAGAAGGTAATGAATGGCTGAAGATGTCCTACCCTTCCAAGGTAACCCTGCTGGGGTCCCTTATCTTCACATTTCAGCACACCAAGCATCTGACCATATCAAAGCATAATCTTATGTTCCTTTATACCATCTTTCTTGTGACCACAAAGATAACCATGATGATTACAGAGACTTCTTCTGTGACTCTTGCTCCTTTTGAAGATATATTGAGTCGGATGCTCTTTGGTTGGCAGCACCATTTTTCATTGTGTGAAAAGAAATGTGGAGCAAAATCGTCTTCCAATGGCACTGGTTCATCAGTCTCAAAACCTATAACCGATGGTTCAGATAATGTTAAAAGGAAACATTCTAAGAAGACTGAGTAAATTTACTTGAGCTCTAGAAGGCAAAAAAAAATTCTTTTCTACCTATCAGATTGTGATAAATATTTCTATGTAGATGATGTGAAATAAAGATTATATATAAGGAATGGAGGTGACAAAAAGAAAGAAATTCTTTCTGTTTTAGGGTGACTACCACTTTCTTGATTGTAATTCTTGAGTGTCATGAGTATATCATGTGAATTTTTTTCTGATATAAAGTATCTTGTGATTATTTGAATAGTTTACATTGATAAAAGAAATTAAAAAAATTTGAAACTTTTAAAAAATTGGGTAATTTCATGCATTTAAAAAAATCTGAATCTATTTGAGCTTTAGTTCAGAATTAAACTTTTAAAAGTAAATAAAAGTTTAATTCCTAGGTATGGAAAATTAATTGATTAAAAAATTAAAATTCTAATTTAATTTTGAGCATTGAGGATGTTAACTTTTCCTAAAATACTTTCTATTATATGTGGATATAAATTGCTAGTTTATATTTGCTATATAAACATTGTAATTTTGCCCTCGTTAAAATAGAAAATACCTGAAATTTATCTTAATTTTATCTCTAATAGTACTTTTCAGTAAGAACACAATATTGTTGTATGAATTTCAGTTTGAAGTCTGCTTCATGCCCTTGTTTAAAAAACTGTTTTTTTCCTCCTCACAAGAAAATTAGGGGTACAATTTTTGATAAATTACTTTTCAGTTTTCCAAGATTACAAAACATGGAATTTTCTTTTTTTTTCCTTCCCTCTTTCTCTCTCCTTAAAACACATTTATTTCAACTGTAGAGAAAATTTTCACATTTCACATGTTCTCCCTGACTTTGGTTGTTCTGAATACATTGGTAGCAGTTGTCTTAATGATTCAACACAAAGTATTATCTCCATTAAATTTGTTTCTTCCATATCTCCTTTCTAGTGGCTACTTTCTCAGTTTTTTGTTTGAATGTTTCATGTTAGATTAAATATGGTTATATTTAGTTTTAATCTATGTGTACATGCATTATTTATTTTGTTTTAAATGAAAACCAATTACCTTCATGTGAAAATGCTCAGCTCTGAAGAGAATTGTACACATTTGATAGTAATCAGCTAGGAAACAGATCAACCGAAATCTCATGGTTGTCTTATTTGATTGAAGAATGATGACATTAAATCTGGTTTCTTATTGGCAAAATAAACCAGAAAAGTACTAAATGATATTAGAGTTTCTTTATTTTATGATTTAAAAGTACAGTTCTAACATTCAAACTCTGTGACATGATTTCTTATACCAAGACCATGAACATACTACCTGTATCAGGTAGAACTTTTAGATGGCTTAGAAGTACTCAAATCATTCAAGTTGAAAGTTCTTTTTAACAACTGTGAACACCAGCGGGTACCATATAGCTTATGAAAAATGATTTTCTTTTTGGCACATGGAGCACTTTTGATACTCTTAGAATGCTAAGAATGCTAAGAAACTTGTTTTTAATATTATAATAGCCTTAAAATGAATTCTGTGTTATATTTGATATTCTTATAGTTGAAAACTTTTCAAAATTAACTTGTTATTAATTATTTGTCAGTTTTGAAGTTTGGATTTAACGTAGTTAAACACTTGTTTTACACTTGTATTAAAAGACAAATTCATTAAAATAAGTTATTCAACAAAAAAAATAAAAAAAATAAAAAAAAAAAAATAAAACAAATTAGCACTTTGGGGCTGGGGATATAGCTCAGTGGTAGAGCACTTATCTAGCATGCACAGGACCCTGGGTTCAATCCTCAGCCCTGCCAAAACAAACAAAAATCAAATTTTGCTGTTCATTGTTTCTGGTCTCCATCTGCATTGTGAATTTGTTGGTCTTGACCTTACTGAATAGTTCTGGATCATTTTTTTTTCTTTCTGGGTTCTGGGTATCCAGTACTTGTGGGGCAAGCTCTTTGCTACTTAAGCCGCATTCTCAGCCCTTGTTCCTGGAACTTTTTCAATTATAGTTAAATAATAGAGGTTGTAACACAAAGTCCCTCCACACATTGCTCGATGACTTTTTTTTCCCTGAATGGCTTCCTAAGGCTGCTAATTATCACCAAACCTTGCAATTTTAAATACAATTGAATGATGGGTGAGACGGATTTCTTTAATAATGGTGTTTAGAAATGTTCCTGAACTCAGGGAAGCCTGAAAATCAATGTCAAATTACTAATTGAGTACTAGAGAGGAGAGTGAGGGGAAGGTGGAAGGAACAAGAAAAATACAGGGTTACCCCCTGACTTCAAGAAATCATCTCCCTCCTTTTCATGGAAATACCATCAAGTCACACGAAACTTTTAAAAAGTCACAAGATGGATAATAAGTGTAGGAGAGAGAAAGAGGGGTTTTGGAGACGGTTGAGAATTTAAAAGGGCAGGCTGAGTTTTTGACTCATTTTCAAACTAGGATGATTGTTATAAAAAAAAAAGTCTTAGGAATTGTAGAAAGATTAACACAGACTTGTAAAATATGCCAGTTTGCTTGGAAGGAAGATTATTGAACAAAATCACGCTTAATTCTACATCTAAGTTAAGGTGTGTGTGAGTGGTAGTGCTTGGGGTCACTGATGATACCTTGGGTCATGTGGATTTGGAAACTGCAAAGGAATCTAGTTTTCTTAAGGAATGAATGAAAAAAACCCTTCGAATAGGAGGGATCCACAGTGACAGAGCTCAGCCCACCACCTCAGAAGCTGCTCTCTCTCCCTTCAGCTTGAAGTGCTTGCCTGAAGTTATTTGCCCTACCCTAGGCTACTTGCCTAGGTAACTAACCTAGTAATTTTAACAGGCTTAAGCCCTAGGCTTTGTGTGTTAATTCCACACCGCCCCCCATACTAGGGATTGAACACAGTGGCTTTACTACTGAGCTACATCTTCAGCCCTTTTTATTTTTTGAGACAGAGTCTTGCTAAGTTGCTGAGGCTGACCTCAAACTCATGATCCTCCTGCTTCAGCCTCCCACATAACTGGGATTACAGATGTGTACCACTACAACAGGTTGTTTGTTTGTTTTCTTTTTAGAATAACACCAGCAGAAACCTATCAGGGACTAAGTCTGCTTATTTTTGTGCCTTATTCTTCAATGGGGTTCCATTAGTGTTATTCTTAAAAATAAAAATAAAAAAATCGGTTCACAAAGTCCAGGACTTAAGTCTGAGCAGGTTCCTCTGTGTACTGAAGATCACAGACAATATGCTACGTTTCTTCTCATGCACTTGTCGAGGGCTTTGGTCATACTCTGGACTAGATGAAGGACACGGCTGAGGACAGATTAAAAATCAGCCAAGGTGTTAGTGAGAAAGAGCTTCAGGTAGGGCCCAAAAGCATACTGGGGATGTTCCAGGAACAAAATGGTGACAGTCCAGTTGATGTAAATGAAGCCCAGAGAACGCAGCAGGAATGAACATCAAAGACCAGGCTAGCCAGGTCCTGGAGCCGGGGCCTCCCAAGAGCTTTGACTTTGATCCTGAGATGGGAGCCACTGCAGGAGGGAAAAGAAACATTTCATGTTTTAAATGAATCATTCTGCATCTTCGGTTAACAATAAAGGTATGAATTTATGTCAAATATAAAGCAAAGACCACCAAGTTGCTGAGTTTATATACTTGCCAGGCATGGAATCTAATCAGGGGAAAGGTTCAAGGCCTGGAAACTCATCAGGGGAAAATCTCAAGAATCAGGAAAAGTCCTGGCTTTTTAAGTGCTAGAAAGAGGAAAGCGGGGGTGAGGTGGGGGGGAGTGTTTCACGGTGGTTGTTAATCAAAGGTTGAAAATCAACACTATGGGGTGGAACAGCATTGATAAAGCATGTCTCTTTGTTCACTGGGCAGAAACAGAGTTCAGGTAGGTCTTAGAAGGGCCTGGCAATGGGGTCAAAGTCCACAGACCTTTGTCAGCTTCCGTTGGTTAGCACCAGGTATGGTATAACATAGCATTCCATTTTGACATCTAATAGGCAAGTGCTGTAAGTGGAAATTTTCCCTTTTACAGGTGGAAACAGGAGGATCTATTAGGAATCTCTAGTAGAAAGCCAGGCAGCTCATGTCGCAGTGGAGGTGGTGATATTCTGGATGTATCTGGAGATACATAAAGAATGACTCCCAGGGTGGGTGTTGATCTGTGTGGACAAATGTTAGAGTCATCTTGGAGATAAGAAGGGCTGTGGGTGGAGCAGGTTTAGGGGAAGGATTTCGCATTCATGTGTGTTTAAGATGTCTATTAGACCCAAGAGGGCAACAGCAAAAAGACAGTAAAGTCTGGCTGGTGACATGAAGTTGAAACTTGAAAGGATCCAGATGGTGTTGAATGGCAGGAGACTGGGTACATTCACCTGGGAAGCCAATGAAACAGAACTCCAAAAAGTCCAACAGTATTCTTTCTTCCTGGTTCCAAATTTAATACATATATTTATATATATACATATTTGATATACATATTTATATATATACATATTTGGTTCAAAATTTAATACATATATTTATATAATACATATATTTATATATATACATATTTGATATGTGTATAATGGATATATGTGTATAGTAGAATAATGAAAGTGTTCTTGTAAGCCTTCTAAAATACTTTTGGAATGATGGAGGGGTATAAGTTGATCAACGAGTTGGGCAGAGTGACGCATACTGTAATGCCACCAACTCCAGAGGCAGAGGCTGAGACAGGAGGATGACTAGTTCAAGGTCAGTCTTAGCAACTTAGTGAGACCCTGCCTCAAAAAAAAAATTTTTTTTAAAAGGGCTGGGTATGTAGCTTAGTGGCAAAACAACCCTGGGTTCAATCCCCAGTACCAAAAAATAAATAATAAAAAAGAAATTGATCAACGATGTTTGAAAGTCCACTGTGCCTAGTGTTTTGAAAAAGGCATAATAATAATCACTTTTGACAATCTTCTTTGAGCAAGGCACTATTCTATATGTTTTATAAACACATTTTGCTTAATATCTGCAAATTTCTTAGTTACAAAACCCATTTTACAGAGGAGATGGAGGCCAGAAAAAAAATCAAGTAATTTGCCCAGCATCCATTCCATTTGGCTGGAATTGAAGCCAAAATGTATTTGAGTCTCTTATAACTCCACCTCCAGTGGTAATTTACTAATGTGGGTAGAGAGCAAAATGAACAGAAACTGAGGTGTCCCCACAGATTGCAACTCCTGGCATGAGTCAAGTTAGTGCCATGGTCTTCAGCCTGGAGCCTGTTCCCCAATCCCCCATTTGTCAAAACAACAATTGAAGTTTGTTACAGAGGCCTGGCTAGTGGGGGAGGGGCAAAAAACCAGGTCTGGCCACTCACTCCCAAAACCACACAGAAAAGAAAACTTTAATTGATATGGCCATACTCGGAAGACCAAAATTAGATTCAGCAGCTCAGCCCTGTCTCCAGGGTGCTGTGCTAACAGGGCCTTAGGTTTTAACAGGGGAAGAGTGCACACTTTGGCAGCACACATACTAAAATTGGTACAATATAGAGAAGATCAGCATGTCCCTTGTGCAAGGACATGCAAATTCATGAAGCATTTCACAAATTAAAAAATACAGGAAGTAAGAATTTGGGGAGGGTGAGGCAAGAGGTTAGTATAATCAAGCAGTCTTGGTCAAACTGTGGTCTGGTTGATCAATCTCTGTTCTCTTTCTGTGAGGCGATGAGGTGGCTCTGGAGAAGTTCTGTGTCACTGGAGGGTGGAGGGCAATTTCCACTGGTTGCTCAGGATGCGCATCTATCATACCTGTGATTCTGAAAGGGGGCAATGACTGGGGACTTCCAGGCACCACTTATAGGGGTCTGAAGTTGGATGTTGCAAATCTTCAAGGGGGACAATTGAGGTTAGCTAAATTACTAAGTTATTACCAGTTTTTAGATGAATACTTCTTAAATGATTAACATGTCTAACTGCAGAGCTGAACAAGAACTAAATCCAACGTTTAAGATAGCAAAGGAGTCAGATACAAGATGAAGGCAGAGAGGCCAGGCTTTATCCTACTTTTAGTTACTATTAGGCATATGCAGACCTGAAGAGTCACTGCTTTTAGCAAAGGTAACCTAAACTGCTATTAACTATCTAAACCTAGAGTCTCTGACTCCACAGATCTGGATTGTGGCTTGCTGATTTGCATTTCCACTGAGATCCCAAGTGCTGCTGCTAGGGATAACACTTTGAGAAACACTGGTTTAGCCCGTAGCAGGTTTTCCCTGCCAGCTAAATAGCCTCTACCTTCCACATGCCCAGGCTCTTGAAAGCCCAAAAGAGAAGGGAAGTTCACAACTCAGCTGCAGGAGGGTCTGGAGGATCTGGAGACACTTGAGTGTCCTGGCAGGGAGCAGATGGTGGGGCAACAGTGGCTCAACTCCAGGAGCTTGCCAACACACAGGTTAGCAAGTTGTCTAAACGATAACTTCTTTTACTACTATATTATACTACCAGTGGTCTCATCAGCCTTTCCTGGCAAGAAACTTCCATCTCTTGTGAAGGAGAGAGTTCAGTTATGGTAGTTCTTTAAAGCTTACCCAACTAGTGGAAGGGTGCCTTTAAGAACAAGAATATAAACTTAAAAAAAAACAACTAGTTGCTGGGCCTTGGAAGAAACTTGTGCAAGAGGGGTACTGCAGCCTAAGCCTCATTAGCTTCATGGGATTGAGTTCTGATCAGACTTGTCTGTATATGTCTAAGCTCCAATTATAGACATATGCAAGTTATTTCCCATGAGACTCCTGTGCTTCAGGCTAATATAGAAAGTGGTTGATTCCTGCCTAAGCGAACTTGAGCATTTCATGGTTCGAGAGGCTTGTTTGCCTTGAACCTGGCAATGGGGGAAGGGCTACTGCCTCCACACTGCCTCAAGTAGGACTGTTGAGGGACTTATCCTTGAACTTGATTTTTTTCCATGAGTTCAAAGCCTTTTAGAAATCTTTCCTTTTTTAAAAATTCATCCTCAGCCTTTAAAATTTTTTTTTTTCTTTTTAATTGAGACAGCCCAGACTGGCCTTGAACTTGCAATCCTTCGGCTTCCGCCTCCTAAATTGCTAGGATTATAAGCATGCCTATAGCGCCTGTCCCTTTAGTGAAGTCTCTGAAATCTTTTCTTATCTGGTTTGTTCTAAGACATATAACGGGAAAACCTGGCTTTGTGAATCTAGTGACACTCTGGGCCACCAGCTGAGCCAAGTAAAAGGGTGCTGGACTAGGAGTTGGGGGCAAGACTCAAAGATGAGTAAAGAGTGACTCCTTCACATCCCCAGGAACACCAAGAACCTCAACCTGAGATGGAAAAGGCATCTAAGAGACATGATGTGGCTTGTGAAGGAGACAGCGTTTGATTTGGGCCTTTTAAGAAATATAGGAGTAAACGCCTCTGAAGAAGCATTCCTAGACAGAGAAAGCCAGCATGGCCCCTGGGTGTGTGTGTGTGTGTGTGTGTGTGTGTGTGTGTTTTTTCTCCTAAAGAACACTTTCCCTCCGGGGTCTTGGGGCAAGAAGGGCACAGGCCAGAGGATGCCAAAAAGCACCTCCTGAGTAATGGGGAACCACGAAGATGAGGAGTCCCAGTCCTGAAGCACCACCAAGAACTGAGTCAGACCCGGGGTATTCTCGACGTCAAAGCGACCTAAAGGCAGAGGCGCCATCAGAAGGAATCACTGAAATGCATTTTTCGCGCTTGGCCTGGGGTCTAGACCGGCACTCAGGCACCTGGAAAGTTCTCGCATTGCAGCACAGACGAGAGCGCCCCGGCGTCGGAGCGCCCAGGAGCCCCGCCCCCCAGCCCCGCCCCCCAGCCCCAGCCCCAGCCCCAGCCCCAGCCCCAGCCCCAGCCCCAGCCCCAGCCCCAGCCCCAGCCCCAGCCCCGCCCACGCCCACTGCGGCTGCGCGGCGGGGCTGCCCGTCTCCACGTGATCGCCGTCACGCCTCCACGAAGCGTAAGCGGCCATCATAAGTCCTGGCGGCCGGGCCTGGGCCTGCCTCCCTTCTCTATGGCCGGGCAACGATGATGGGGTCGGGTTGTGTGGTCCCAGACCCGTCTGGCCGGTAAAGCCGTGAGTCTCCGAGAGTGGTACAAGTAATTGGGACCCACGGACTCTGGGGCAGAAAGACAGGCCCAGGTGTCGGCACGGCGGGGGCGGTGCCCAGAGCCGAGCCCCGCCCCTCGCAGGCCAGCGCCCAGGGCCCGCGGTCCTTGCCCGTTTCCAGTATGGCCGCCCGCTGTGCTTGACCCGCGGCCTCTCCGTTCCGGCTCCTCGTAGGCGATGCTGAGGCCGAGGCCGTGACTGACACTCTCGCTTACACGCACGCACGGACCCAGACCCACGCCTGAGCCCGAGCCGTGGGCCCGGAACCGCTCTCGCTCCCGGCACCGCGGCCGGATCCCGGACCACGGCTCCCGCGCCGCCGCGTCGCCGAGAAGGGCCGCGCCGGAGCTCGAGCGCGGCGGCCCCCGGCCGGCAGCGATGGGGAAGCGGGCGGGAGGAGGAGAGGGAGCCGCCGCCGCCTCCGCGTCCGCCGGGACCGGGCTGGAGCCCGCGGCCGGCCGCGGCGGGGGCCCGCGGAGCGCGGCCGCCGGCTTCCTGGGAGCGCTGCACCTGGTGATGACCCTCGTGGTGGCCGCGGCGCGGGCCGAGAAGGAAGGTGAGTGTCCGCCGCCGGCACCCACTGCCGCTGCGCTGTCACCACTCTCGCGGAGGCCGCCGCGGGGCTGCGACCGGGGAGGCCGCGTCGGCCCCGGCGCGAAGTTGGTGGGTCGAGTCCCGTCCCGGGCCGCGAACTTGCAGCTCGGAGGCCAGCTCGCCGCGTCGGCCGCGCGGAGTTGCTCCCGAGCTCCGTGGTCTCTTCCCCTTGTCCCCTGTCACTGCCATTTCCAAACTTCCCGAGCTCGAATGTTCTTGCCGCTCGGCCCGCTATGCTGTGTAGGAGGGGCATAGTTTTTAAGCCCAATTGTTGCTAATAGGTAAATCTTAGAACACTTTTTTTTTGGGGGGGCGGGTGTTGCATTTTTAATAACGGCGTACAGACGGAGCTCACTTTAAAATGCCATGGTAAAAATAGCAAGATTGGTGAAAAGTCTTCAAAACACGGCTTCCAAAATTTGAATCTGTTCAGAGGTCTCTTTGAGGGTAGTCTTGTTTCTTTGGCTTCCTCCTTCACTATCGCTTTGCGGTAGTGGTGATCCTTTAGCTTGTTAGTAGGTCTGAGTACAATTCCATTTAACTCTCTAGTAGCTATTGAAAGCCAGTTTGTTTCTTACTTATTTTAAAGTCACATATAATTCGGTGCCTCTCTCTTTGATGTGTAAGAGTTTAAAATCGAGTAAATTTTCAGCTTGCAAACCTTTTAACTATAATTTACAGTTAAGGGCTGGCCCCTATTTTTAAAACTCATTAGTGTTGTCTGACTGTAAAACTGGCACTTTGATGGGGTCAGAAGTTATTTTAAAATCCTGACCACCCAATTTGTGTAAATTTGTCTCTACTACCTGTTTTTGAGCCTAGGGGAATATAAGTGGTCACAGAACTGTAATGAAGAAGTCACTAAAAGTGATTTTTTTTTTTTTTGTTTTAAGAAAACTTGGCAGTTTAGCTTCTATTTGACATTAACTCCACAACAAAATAATTTCTTGCCATGGTGACTTTAGAGTTGATGTTCTACTTGCTTTTTAATGTTATTGACGGCCACAGCAAATGCCAACCAAATTAGAGATCAAGTGCAAATGTGCTTCAGTTTACCATTTATTTTTGTTGAAAACGTAGGTTACATTCCCTCACTTTCTAAGCAGCCTTAGCTTGGGTTAACATAGGTGGAAATTTTTCAGATAGTCGCCATCTATACCAAGGATTAATTGACAGAGGCAAGATTATTTCCAGGGTAGAATATTGCTGCTTTAGGATTAGTCAGGCCTAATCATCATTGTTTACAGATGTGCAGTTATTGAGTATTCTTACTGTTTGCCTGTCCTAGACGTTCGGGCATGTCAGGGTGTTCTGTAAACCCACAGTGGTACAATAATTTAATGGGCACGTCTCCTTGACTTCACACAGACCTGGTGGGGGTGGGGTGTTGTGTTCTTGTCTTCCTGTTCCTTTGCTTACCTTCCACAGTGCCAGGCACATAGAAGGCACTTAGCCTTTGAGTGAATGAATATCTTCATGAGCTGTTAGCCCAGGGAACCAGAGTCATGATGGAGTGTAGTAAAGTATTAGATTTGTATTATCCTTCTGCATATCTTCCCAACAGCCATTTTATATGCTAAATCTCCTTGTTCAGTTAAGTAAACAAACCTCTTGTTTGACAACTGTCAGCCTAAAATATATTTGCTAAGTTCTCATTTTTGTAGTTTCCAAGTTCTAGCACACCTCTCTAATATCCTTAAATGTATGTAAGGCTCATCCAGGAGAATAGCTTTCAAAGTGTTAAGTGGAAAAAGAAGTGGTTCAGCCAGCCAGTGGGCCTTTGTGGCCCCTGCAGTATCTGTATCAACAATGTGTGTGAGCAAAGTAATGTAGAACATAGGCCTCTGCCCATCATTAACGGGTCTGGTTCTAATCAAATATTCCCTAAGATATCCCTACAAATGGCCTGGGCTGTAAACTTTCTTGCTGATCAAATGCTAGTGTTTTTGAATAAGTAGGGGAAATGCCATTGATTTTTCTTACATGATTGTGACACTGTGAATTTGGCATCTGATGTGGTGCAAACATAACATTTGCCCTAAAAGAGTGTTGTTGGGGCTTTTCAGCAAGTCTGGGCAGATTTCTGAAGATAGCTCAGTTGAGTTTGTCTGTTTATCCCCTGAGGATTCTTTATAGCTAAACTAATTTTCTGGATATTTTGTATGTTTGTGTATTTTTTCTGCATTGCAGTAGAATTTCACTAGGAAATCTTCAAAAGAAAACGCAAAGAAAAGGGACACTTTTCTTTGTGTCCCTTTGTACACTTAACACTTTGGACACTTATCTTTGTGTCCCAAAGAAAAGCTGCAGACATAGCTAAATTGTCTAATGCAGTTTTTTGTGTTAGAACTAAGTGTTCTCTTTTTTGAGTTGGAGCATGAGCCATTTCTTGTCCTAACATCCTGTGTCTTTTAACATTCCTGTATCTTAACATCCATCTTAACTGATCTTGGGGTGTGTTATCGCTAGTCCAGAGGAAAGGGATCTTTGACACTGTTTGGGCTGTGTTCAAAAGTTTGTAAGGACTTTGAAATAATTGCCAGAGGTGGAACTTACTATAATTACTACAGATAACTCACTCACTCTGAGTTGGTGTCAAGATCTTTCTTGAGGCTAGGATCTAGATACTAAGAATAGTGAGTGTATGTGTGCGGAGGAGAGTGAAAATATCTTATGTAGAGTGAAAATATTTCTGTGTGTATATATTTGGATACTTTTTAGTTTCTTTTCAGGTATAAATCAGCCCATTATGACAAGCAAATAAGAGTTAATTCAAAAAAGCCTCTTACGTATAACATAGTTTGATGGTGAAATGGGTTTTTGGAAGGCATGGTGTCTTTTAATTTATGATAAAGGAGCTATAATGTAGATATCTATTAAATGTAAACTTGGACATTTTCCATGGTTGTTTCAGTTCCTGAAATTTAAATCTGAATTTCACATGTGTTATCATTAATTGGCGATTGATGGCAGGGTAAAGTTTGACAGTTTTTATTAGTACTTAAAATTTTTTTGCTGGTGCACTGTAGTTTGGTGTACACATATTTGTTTTAAGCTATATTTGTGGCATAAGTGCTGAAGAATGGTAGAAAGGATTTTCTACAGAGCATAAGGACAAGTGCTTAGGACTAAGGCCAGAAGAATAGAGATACAAATGGAATAGTGATTTGCCTTAGGGTAGTAGAATTGATTGGGGAGAGAGATTTTTTTTCTTAGCCAAATTATTACTTTATAATGTCAAGATATATTTTAAGGAGTCTTTCTGAAGAGTGAGATACTCCCTTTGTGTGGAGATAGAGAGACTACCTTTTAGGGCCTACGAAAAGAGAAATTACTAAGCACTTTACTAATGAATTTCAGTGTTTCCTAAATGCTGCTGCACCCTGTGAGGAGGACTGGAGACCATAGTGGGAAGCATTGGCCTCCCTCCTCTGGCTGGTAACTGTTTTCCTCTGCATTGTCATTCTTAAAATGGAGCCTCATAGGCACCTGCCCAAAAGCTCAGCTTTGGGAGCAGACGTAAAATTGTCCAATTTGCCATCCAGGGAAGTGATCACTACATTTGGGGAAAAAATGAAGTCTTTGCTGGTCTTTGATACTTTAAACTCACCTCATGTAACCTGAGCTTTCTGAGAGCTTTGCCATACTAAGAGGTCCCCTTTCTGTCTGACCTCAGCAGCACTGGGCCTGGTTTTTATTCTGGATTTTGGACATCTTTGTGCCCCAGCTGTCCAGTTGCCCATCATATGTCCTTGTCCATTTGTGTCCAGGCCAGGGTTATCTGGCACCCACCTTAGTTACCCAATTTTTATTAATGCCACCATTATTCTTCTGCCACAGCAAACTCATTTTTGACCCTTTACCCAGTAGTATCAGTGCCTGTGAGGCCCTGTGTCCCTCAGCTCTCCCTTGCCCTTTGGTCTCCAGCTGGGGCACTGCAGGAGGCTCTTACTTGCTACGCTTCCCATTTCAGTTCAGTCCTGGTGCTCCTCTGAACTCCAGATGTCTTGGCTACTCACTCATCTTGACATTCATGAACTGCCCATTTAGATACTGAAACAATTTCACCCAGACTGGAATTTCTATAGGTCAGAACCTCTGTCAGCATCTGCAGTGAGTACATAGTTTTGAATGAAGATTTGCCTAAAATGACCTCATCCTCCATTTTTTATACCTGTTACTTAGGTTTAGAGTCAAGAGTACAGGTAAAGGCAGGAGGGTGCAGTGACATAATCCCCATGACTCAGGAGGGTGTGGGGAGGATTTCAAGTTCAAGGCCTCTTGCAATTTAGCAAGACCCTGTCTCAAAATTTAAAAATGTAAAAAATGATGAGGGTTGTAGCTGAGTGGTAAAGCACTCCTGGGTTCAGTCCCCTGTACAAAATAAATAAGTAAACAAGAAACCTACAGTTGAAAACCTCAACTTAGGTGCAGATGTCATTAGGAAGTATGCTGTAATAGGACATGGAGCGGTGCCACCTTTGTCTTCCCCACATGTTGCTTCTGCTTGTAATTAAAATGAACTGCGGATACTTGCGAGACCATCACCCACGTGGCTTTTGGATTTTAAGATTTTCAGATTCTCTTAAAACCCCAGTGTGTAGATTATGCATGAACCTGAGGCTTCGAGAGGTTAATATACCCAACATTAGGTGGGCACGGTGGTGCTCACCTGAATCCCAGCTACCTCAGAGGCTCAGGCAGGAAGAGCACAAGTTAAAGGCCAGCCTAGTCAACTTAGTGAGGACCTGTCTCAAAACTCAAAAAGACTGGGATGTGGCTCAGTGATAGAGTGCTAGTCTAGGACACACAGCTCTTGGGTTCAATCCCCAGTGCTGTCTCCGCCGCCGTTTGGCAATGGAGCTGATAAATGATAGGGCCAGGATTCCATCCCAGACCATCTGTCCTTAGAGCCAAATCCTGAATGAATACTTAAGGATGTACATTTTATTATATTATGTACCACCTGGCAAAAGAACAGGCATGCCAGTTTGTGTAAAACCAGTATATTAAGTATTAAAGTGAAGGGTCCTTTCTTGGATTTTTGTCGTTGTTGTATTTTGTTTTGTTTTCTTAGAGCTCTGTAGTTATACCATAGTAGTTGGGTTCATCCCAACATGGGTTTTTGTTTTTAGACAGCCATATTCTGTCAACTTGTTAACCATTAAAATGCTCACAGGGACTGGAGTTGTGGCTCAGTGGTAGAGCGTGCACCTTGCACATGTGAGGCACTGGGTTCAATCCTCAGCACCTCATAAAAATAAGTAAAAGTATTGTGTTCATCTACAACCAAAAAGAATATTAAAATAAAATGAAATAAAATGCTCACAGCCCATTCTGGATCATGAAGGAACTTTAGAAGGAAATAGATGAGTGGATAATCCAAGAAAATGAGCATTTGGTGTTGGGAGCTCCTGTTTTTGATGATTCTGGTGCCTGGTTCTGTCGCTTAGGTTAAGGTTAAGCAATATTGCATTCTGTGACTACACCTTAGCTCTAGATTGCTGTGACATTAGTCTAAAGATATGGGATGTTCTTAGAAGTTGTTCCTGGGTCGAAAGGCACTGAGACAATCCAAGGGCTGTAGTGGAATTGGCATTTGTTTGAAGGGAAATTTCTTTCAAAGTTAGTATCCAAAGCTTTCAGAAGAAGTTCATTTCTAGTTTTTGTTCCTTCTCTACAAAGTTGTTCAAGAATTGGCCTTTGCTGGTTGCTGCATTCATTTTATAGCATATAACACATAGGGCAGAGGTCTGAAAAATGTATAAGGTCATGACAGAGTTAGGAAACTTACTATTTGGTTTTACTTATTAAAAATTTTTAATTGTGGTAAAAACACGTAAAATTTGCCATCTTAATCATTTTTAAGCCATCAGTTCAGTAGTGCTAATTATGTTCACATTGTTGTGTAACAGATCTCCAGAACTTTTTCATCTTACAAAACTGGAACTTCTATACTCATTAAACAACTCCCCATTTTCCTCCCATCACCCATACAGCCTGGTAAACACTATTTTTCTTTCTGTTTCTTCAAATTTATCTATAGATAACTCACAGAAGCAAATCATATAAGATTTGTCATTTTTGACCTGCTTATTTTATTTAATATAATGTCCATAATGTTCATCTGTAGCATGTGTCAGAATTTCCTTCTTTTTAAAGGCAGGATAATATTCCATTATATGTATTTGCCACATTTTGTTCATCTGTGAACACTTGGGTTGCTTCCCCCTCGTGACTGTTATGAATGATGCCAAGAGGATGCGGGTCCAGATCTCTCTTCAAGACCTCACTTTCAGTCATTTTGGATATATATCCAGAAGTGAGATTCCTGGATCATATGCTGGTTTCTATTTAATTTCTGCAGCCGTTGCCACGCTGTTTTGCATTGTGTCTGTGCCATTTGCATCCCAACAGTGTGTGAAGTTTCCAGGTTCTCTATATACTTGCTAACACCGGTTATTTGTTTGGTTTTCTTTTTTGGGGGGTGGAGGGTGGATAGTGACTATTTTAATGGCTGAGGGGACCTCATTGTGGTTTTGATTTGCATTTCTCTAATGATTAGTGATGCCGAGCATCTTTTCATTCCTTGTTGGCCATTTTTATATATTTAGAGAAGTGTCCGTTCAAGATTTTAATTAGGTTTTATGCTTATTGTAGGAGTTCTCTAAATACTGTGGATAGTAACCTCTTATCAGATAGTTTGCAAGTGTGTCCTCTCATTCCACAGGTTACCTTTTCACGGTTTAACAGGTTTCTGATGTAGTCCCTGTAGTCTGAGTTGATTTATACTTATGTAGTATCATGAGCCTTTGGAGGTTCAGGCCTGCACCCTGTTATCCTTGGACTTAATGTTTAAAGGGGTTCAGTGTTGAGTTCTGTACTGGTAGGTATTGTAGGCTTTCTATTCCTGTAACAAATACCTGAGATAATCAGTTTATAAAGAGCAGTGGTTTGCTTTGGCTCACAGTTGTGGAGGTTTTGGTCCATGCTTGGTTGGTGCTGTTGCTGTTTAGTGGGGAGACTGTGGGGAGCAGAGCTGCTCTCTTCATTGCTGAGGATGTGAAAAAGAGGGAAAGACTTGGGTCCCACAGTCTGCTTCTAGGGCACATTCCAAATGGCCTAAAACAATGATAAAGGCTCCACCCCTTCCAAACAGCCCCTAGCTGGTGAACAGCCTTCCTCACCTTGGGCCTTGGGAGCAGCTGGGAGCAGCTTGCTGATCAAGACTATAGGTGTGCAAGTGGCGAACCCCTTACCCATCAGTTAAAGGTGAAACAGAATTAAGAAAAAGTATTTCTGAAATGGTGATATTGATACAAATTTGATTTTAACCATTTTAGGGATACATAGCAGCACTGTTTGCCTATAATTGCCTGAGGGTGCATTTTAATAACCATCCATCACTGATCAGCCGTTTTCTTTGTATCAAGCAGGGTGCACCTTAACTGGCGCCATGCTTGATACAAAGCCAACCACGTACAGGCTGAAACCTCCAAAACTGAGCCAAAATAAACCATTTTTCTCTATAAGCTGATTATGTTAGGTATTTGTTACAGGAATAGAAAGCCGACAACACCTACCAATTCAGAGCTTAACACCCTGAACCCCTTCAGATGCCACCATTCTCTCAAGTTCTTAACCAATCTGCCCATAAAGCAGATTGTTTTAATTGATTTTAAAACAATTATTAGTAAGATGAAGAAGCACTTATACATTTGTTGGATTTTTGTATTTCTGTTGTGTTGCTTGATCAAGTCTTTCATCATTTTTCCCTTTGGTGTTTTGAGGTTTTCTTTTTGACTTAAAAGAATGCAGAATTAAGGACAAGTGTTTTTCAAGTTTCTATTTTTATTTGAATTTTTTGTGTATTTCTCTTTTTAAATTTATCTGCCAAATTTATAACTCTTTCTTGTGGTTTCTGCCTTTGTTGTATTGCCTTAAAAGCCCTGTGCTTGAAGATTGTATATTCACCAATACTTTATCTCTGTGCTTCTCTTTCTATGTGCAAATACCTACATTCAGAGTGCATTGCTGTCAGGTGGGAGTCTGGTCTTGAATGGTTAGTCAGTTTCTTTATACTGCCACTTGTTGAATTATATACAGAATTTCCTTTTGTTCAAATTGTTATATACTTGGATCTGTTTCTTGATTTTCTGTTTTTACCCTCACATACATATTTGTTTCTGTTTAAAGTGATTTTAAGTAATATAGATTTTTTGTGAATTTCATTAGCTGGCTTGGCATGTCATCTCGTTTCCCTAAGTTATTATTTTTTCCATAAGCATTTTCTTGTGTATCTTTATTTTATTCCCCATGAACCCTAAATTATTTGGTGGAAACAAACTTAATTTTTTTTTTTAAGAGAGAGAGAGAGAGAGAATTTTTTTAATATTTATTTTTTAGTTTTCGGCGGACATCTTTGTCTGTATGTGGTGCTGAGGATCAAACCCAGACCTCACGCATGCCAGGCGAGCGCACTACCGCTTGAGCCACATCTCAGTCCAAGTTTTTTTTAACTAAATTGCATTAAAATGTTAGCTCAATTTGGAACTGGTTGACATCTTATAATGTTCTTTTTCATTTTTCCATGTATGTACATATATGTTAAGTTCAACCACATGAAATTGGTATTTTTGTACGTCCAGATTGATTAAATAACAACATACATGTTTCAATTTCTGCATTGGCCAGACCTGCAAAACAGTGTTAAACATGAGTGATGATGGCAAAGCGCCCTGATCTTCTGTGGTCTTTGGAGAAATACCTTGTGTTTCTTTGTCAAGTATAGCCATGGCAGGTGGTTGAGGTTAGATGTTCTTGATAATAGGAAGATTCTCATATTTTTAAAGAGTTTTAGGCTTAAGAGTTGTCAGGGGTAGAGGTTTAATTTTATCTGGTGAAATTATGTTACACGTTTTGACTTGGAACTGTTGATTTTGGCTGGAGCAGCTATAGCAGCAGTTCTCTGAGCTCACTGAGCTCTGGCATGAAAATTTGTGGCCCATGCTGGCTGGATGGGGCCACGTGCAGCTGCCAGGCCACATCTGTTTGTGCCCTCTAGCTGGCATGGTGTTTTTATGTTGTGGACTTTTTTTTTTTTTCCTCCAATCCAAAACTTTAAAAAAGTTTTGAAATATTTCAGACATTAGCAAAATCTACCCATAGTAGCAACGACATGATTTTAATGATAAAAAATGTGCAGAATCTGGGAAAAAAAGAACTGAGAAGTAGATATGAACCGAAGATGCTCATTGTGCTTCAGATAGAATTTCAGTGTTTTCTCGTTGAACTTGATATTTTTAAAAATACCAACAAACGTTTTTATGGAGTTAGGAAAGTTGATGATGAAGTTTGTATGGAAAAACAAACAAGTAGGAATGCTGAAAAAAATGTTGAGAAAGAAGTTGCGCAGGACGGCTGGCACAGCAGTTATTAAAACATACTCTTACTGGATGTGATGGTGCATGCCTATAATCCCAGCGGCTCAGGAGGCTGAGGCAGGAGAATCGCAAGTTCAAAGCCAGCCTCAGGGGGCTGGGGATGTGGCTCGCCTGGCATGCGGGGGGCGCTGGGTTCGATCCTCAGCACCACATTTAAAAAAAAAAAAAAAGACGTTGTGTCCCCCGAAAACTAAAAAATAAATATTAAAAAAAATTTTTTTTTCTCTCTCTCTCTCTCTCTCTTTTTTTTTTTTTTTTTTTAAAAAAAAGCCAGCCTCAGTGAGGCACTAAGCAATCAACTTAGTGAGACCCTGTCTGTAAATAAATACAAAAAAAGGGGCTGGGGCTACGGCTCAGTGATAAGTGACCCTGAGTTCAATCCCAGGGACCCCTCCCCCTCAAAAAAGAAAAAAAAATACTCTTGCTGAGCACAATGGTGCACACCTATAATCTCTGCTACTTGATAGGCTGAGGCAGAAGGATCACACGTTCAAGCCAGCTTGGGCAATTCAACAAGACCCTGTCTTGAAAAGAAAAAAAGGCAGATTGGGGATGCATTTCAGTGGTAGAATGCCCCTAGGTTGAATCCCTAATGTTGGAACAATTATACTTTAACCTATGTGTAACAGGAGTAAGTTACTAGTGTATAAATAGATACAGATGAATATAAATTTCCACTAATATCCATAAGTATATGTGGCTTATGCTTAAAACAACAACAAAAACCCTGCTTTCCTTGGATTCTGGGATTTTGGTTTGTGCTGGGCAGAGGGTGTCTCTGTGACCAACTTCAGATAAAACCCTGGCCCTATGTTTAGTTTCCTGCCGAGGCTGTGGTAAATCACAACTTCAGTGGCTTAAAACAGCCTAAGTTTATTTCTATGGTTCTGGGGGGCAGAAGTCTCAAACAGAGGTGTTGTCCAGGCTGTGCTGCTTCTAGAGGTATCTGGGGGAAGTCTGTTTCCTTGAGTTTTCTGGCTTCGAGAGGCTTCCTGCACTCCTTGGTTCCTGGCCCCCTCATCACGTCTCGCCATCTTCTTGCTTCATTCCACCTCCTGCTCCCATCCCCCCACTGTCCGGTACTCTCCTCAGTGTGGTTATATTTGGCCCACCCAGATATAGGATAACCCCTCTACTTCACTTGAATCATGTCTGCCAAATCCCTTTTGCAATATAGGGAACTCCCTGGATTAACTCCCTGGATTAGGACTTGGACATCTCGGAGCCATCTTGCGGCCTGTCATAGAGCTCGTAGTGAGCATGATTAGCTATTGGAGAACCACAGATGAAAACCACAGTGAGATCCTACCATACCTGCTAGCATGGCTGCAATCAAAAAGGTAATAAGTGATGGGAAAGGTGTGGAGATTTTGGTAGGCCACATGCTGCTCTTTGGAACATAAGATGGTGCAACTGCTTTGGAAAACAATGTGGTAGTTCCTCAAAAGAAGAAATATGGAGGTACCTTATAACCCAGCAGTTCTGCTCCTAGGTATAACCCACACCAGCTGATAACACACACTTGCTGATAAAAACATACAGGAACACTATTATTCGTAGCAGTCAAAAATAGAAACAAAGGTTTATTGACTGATGAATGGATAAGTAAAATGGAATGTTGGCCATCCATGAAAAAGGAGTGAATCCTGGTGCTGCTGCAGCAGAGGTGGCAAGAGCACAGAGCCGCTCCGACCACCAGGGATCCAGATTCCTTTATGCACATTGTCAAGAACTGGCTAATCCTGGGACTGTAGGAGGGAGGTATGGGCATGACTGTTAATGGGTTCAGAGTTTTTTTAGGGTTGGTGGAAATGTTTTGGAATTATGTACTGATGTTTGCATAACTGTGAATATACTGAACATATGCATTGTGTGCTTTAAATGGGCAAATTATATCTCAGTAAAACTGTTACTAAAGTTTTGTTAAAATGTTGATATTCTTTTTGTCTAAAGGAAAATAAACATAAATGAAGTTCTCACTTACTCAAATGGCATAAGTTTCAAAGCTTTACAGCACTTTTGGTGAGGCAGTGGGAAAGCACATGCTCTCATACTTTATTGGTAGGAATACACAAGAGGTATAATCTTTATGGAAAAAAAAATTGGCAGAATCTAACAAAGCTACATACAGGTTTACATTTTTGACTCAGCCATCCCATTTCTAGGAAAGATACACTACTTGGGATACACTTACAACATGTGCATACCCACAGGTTATTCAGGCGAGCGCGCTACCGCTTGAGCCACATCCCCAGCCCCCCACAGGTTATTCATAGTGTGATTATTTGTAAATAAAAAATATAAGAAACTGTAAATGCCCATAGTATAGTTGAATACATTGTTACATCCCTATAATGGATTAATATTATGCACCTGTAAAAAGGAATGAGGGTGATCTCTGTATCTGCTGGACTGTGCATCCTCAGTGCACTGACAAGCAGAAGCAGCTGGGCCACAGAAGGTGTGTGGTGTGCGTTCCTGGAACAGTGGTCCACGCCACCCTTTGAATATAGCTCTGAATATATGCCCTGAGGCTTATATATTTTTTTAAATTTATATATGTATGTATATATATGTATATATATACACACACACACACACAAACATGTGTACATGTATATGTATATGTATATATTTAGTTGTCGATGGACCTTTATTTTTTTTTTCATTTATTTATATGTGGTGCTGAGTATCGAACCCAATGCCTCACACCTGCTAGGCAAGTCCTCTACCACTGAGCCACAACCATAGCCCTCTTAGGCTTATTTTTAAAAGACATGTTCTTTTCCTCTTCTCCCTCTTCCTGTCCCTAACCTGGGGGTGAATAACAATTTGACCTTGATTTATCCATGCTTCTCAGGAAGGAGAGTCTGCCCCAGGATCTAGGAAGTGAACCCTAACACACCATCCTGGTGCCCTGGGACACCCGACCAGAGCACACCTGGAATGGAGCCTTTGAGCAGCTCCTTTAAAAGCCCTTTGCTTTCCCTGATGGGCAGAATCACAGCCTCAGGCACAGGAGTCCCCTGTGTTTCTCCTTTGCTAGCAAAGCAATAAAACTTCTTTTCCCTTTTTCCTCAAAACCGTGTCCTTGTTATTAAGTTGGCATTAATTGACATTGGGGTGAAGGGCAGAGCTTTCGGTTACGCTATCTTAACAAATATTTTTATGAATTTGTGAGTGTGTGTGTGTGTGTGTGTGTGCGTGGTGGTGGTGGTGGGGGGCGTTCTGTGACTTTTAGCACTTGTCTACCATAGTCAGTATACAGAAGAGTTTCCTAAGCCCTCACAACTCCCTCGTCCTGTCCCAGTGCACTTAGCCTTGTCTACTTCTGATCCTTGGCAGCCACAGATCTTTTTTTGCTCTCCATTGCCATAATTTTCTGTCACGACAATGTCTTATAAATGCCATCATGTGGTATGTGTGATTTTGAGATTGGTTTCTTTTACTTGGCACAGTGCCTTTGAGATTTGTCCAACTCATGTGTATCATTAGTTTGTTTCTTTGTGGTGTGGAGTAGTATTCCATTGTATGAATATATCATTGTTTTTATCCATCTGTTGCTGAAAATTCAGGTGTCCAGTTTTGGGCCATTACAAAGCTTCTGTGAACATTTATATGTTAAGTTTTTGTATGTGCGTGTATTTCTTTTTTTTTTTTTTGGTGGAGTGGTAAATACCTGGGAGTGGGATTTTGGAATTATACGGTAATTATACGGTAATTATACATGTAACTTGAAAAACTGCCTACCTGATTTCCTCAGTGGTTGTACCATTTTATATTCCCACCAGCACTGTGTAAGAGTTCTAATTCTTGGACTGGGCTATAGCTTAATGGTAGAACATGTTCCTAGCACACATAAAGCCCTGGGTTCCATCCCCAGCAACTTAAAAAACAAAATCCAGTTCTTCCACCTCTGTCAACACTAGGCATCCAGGGTTTTTTGTCTGTTTTTTAAGCCAGTTAACAGGTATGTATAGTGGTATTTCGTTGCAGTTTTCAGTAATTCATTAAGTTTTAGTTTGCCAGTATGCTCCTTTATAGATCATGTCTTTGGTATTGTATCTAAGAAAACTTTGCCTATATCAAGATCACAAAGATTTTCTCATGTTTTCTTCTAGAATTTTTATAGTCATAGGTCTTTATAGCTATGATTCGTTTTATTTTTTATATATGACATGAAGTATGGAACCAAGAATTTTTTTAATATAAATGCCCAATTGTTCTAGTAATACTTCGTTGAAGAGGATGTGCCTTTCCCCACTATATTCTTTGCCCATGCTGAAAACCAGTTGCTTATAGCGATATGGGTTATTTCTGGTGTGTGTCTCTCTCCTTTATTCAAATAAATCTATTTGTGCATCTTGATCCCAGTACCACACTGTTCTTACCATCGTAGCTTTATGATGGCTTCTTTGGTGAGACAGGTCTCACTACATCACCCAGACTGGCCTTAATCTTCTAGGCTCAAGTGATCCTCCCACCTCAGCCTCCCTGTAGCCTGGACTGCAGGCTTGCTGCACTGAGCTGCACTGTAATAATTAATTAAAACAGAGAGTGTTAACTCCTCCAGCTTTGTTCTTTTTCAGCGTTGTTTTGCCTATTCTATCTCCTTTACATTTCATTATGAATTTTAGAATCAACTTGTCAAGCTTGCTTGAGTTGGTTGGGATTTTGCTGAATCTATAGGGAACTGAAGAAGAACTGATAGCTTGACAATATTTATTCTTCTGGTGCACGAACAAGGATATTTTCTCCAATAATTTAGATCTTCTTTAAGCAATACTTTGTAGTTTTCAGTGTAAAAGTTTTACATCTTTTGTCAGATTTCTCCAATTGGTGGGGGGCGGGTACCAGGGATGGAACTTGAAGGCACATGACCACTGAGCCACATCTCCAGCCCTCATATTTTACAAATGATACTGTTTTTTTTTTTGTTTGTTTGTTTGTTTGTTTTTTAAATCTCAGTTCTGATAGTTTATTACTGGAATATAGAGATAAGTTGATTTTTCCCTTGTGGATTTTGTATTCTCCAGTCTTGCTTAAGCTGACTTTAGCTCTGTTAACTTTGCTGGAGGTTTCACTGAATTTTCTACATAGATGATTGTGTCTGCAGATAAAGACAGTTTTACCTCCTCTTTTCTGGTCTGGATACCTGTTATTTTTCATGCCAGATTGGACTGCCTGAGGCCTTCAGCACAATGTGGAGTGGAAGTGCCAGGAGTGGGCACATGTGTCTTGAGAGTGTTCTGCTTCACCCCTCAGCACCATGTTAGCTGGGAGCTTTTCATATTTTCCTGTTCTTGGATTGAGGAAGTTCTCCTGTGTTTGGTTTGGTGAGAGTTGAGTTTATCAAAAAACTTTTTATGTGTCTGTTAGTTTATTTATTTTTTTTTTTAAGGATAACATAATGCATTTCCTAATTGGTCATAATAGCCTTTCGATGTATTTTTGAATTTTTTTGACAAAAAGTTTTAGGAGATTTGCATCTTTGGAAATGAGGGATACTGTTCTGTTTTCTTGTACTATCTTTGCTTTTGGCATTAGTTCTTTTCCTTTTTTAATTTTTTGGGAGTGCCTATTTAGAATTGGCTTCATTTCTTCCATAACTATGTGGTAGGAATTACCATTGAAGTCATCTGGGCCTGGGCTTTTCTTTGGGGGAGGTTTTTAGCCACACCATCAGTTTTTAAGGTATAGGGCTAGTCAGAGTTAACCTATTTCTTCTCAAGTGAGCTTTAGTAATTAATGTCTTTTAGAGAATTTGACCATTCATTTAAGTTGTCATGTGACAAACTTGTCTACAGTGTTTCCTTCTTATCTCTTGAATATCTGTAGTATCTGCAGTGGTGATTCCTGATAGTTATAATTTGTCTCCTTTACTCTTGATCAGCCTGATAAGAGTTTTATCAATTTTCATAATCTTCTCCCCCAAAAAGCAGCTTTATCTCTCTCGTTCTATCTCATCGATTTCACTAGGGTATTTATTGTTTTCTTTTACTTACTGATGGTGTAACTTGCTCTTCATTCATCTTCATTCTTGTAGTTTCTTTAGGAAGAAGCTGAGGTCTTTTGATTTGAAGCCTCCAAGTGTTTACCAAGGATCTTCTTGGATCTGTGGGTTTCTAGTTTTTGTTAAGCTTAGGATATTTTCTTCAGTATTTTTTTCTATCTTTTCCCAATCTCAGTATAGATTGTAGTCGTCTCTATACTAGGGTGCTAAGTGAACCCACTGCTCTGTGTGGCATAGGTGGTCTGCTCTGCCTTCAGGGTTCTTTTCTGTTGCACAATTGGCCATTCATCCCACCCAGTGCGGTTTTTCACCTCACACATGGTACTTTTGTAGAAGTATAGTTTCGTTCTTTTTTATATCTTTCATTTCTTTCTTTTTGGACCATAGGAGTACGTTTGTAATACTTGTTTTATTGTCATATCTGTCAACTAAATAAGAGTTTTGTTTTGTGTTTGCATAATGCTAGTAGTTGAACTTGACACCTCATGCTTCATGCTAGGCAAGTGCTCTATCCCTAGAGCTACATCCACAGCCTCTGAAGTCTTGCTTTAGGTGGGTCTGGAGCAGTGCTCAGTTTTGGACTATTCTCCATGGCTAAGGCAAGACCCTTGAGAGCACTATAACCAGTATTCCATTAACTGTGTTTTTTTCCAATGTCACTGGTGGGAACAGGCACTATTCCTGACCCTGTGTGAATGCCAGGTGCAGTACCTTTGATCCCTCTGTGTGGTTCCTTTCCCAGGGTTGGTTAGTTAACCACATGTGATCAGTACTTTGCCACAAACTTGATGGGAACTGTCACTCCTTAGTTTCCCTGTGCATTTCTCTCCTTCCCAGCACTCTGTCCTGTGAACTCTCGCTGCTTTGGTTTCCTTGGAGTCTCAGTTTGTGTCTCTTCCACTTGCAGAGTCCACTGGGCAACCCTCCCCGAGCTGTAGCCTAGTATGTCAGTGAGCTTTTGTTGCTGTGACCAAAATATCTAACAAGAACAACATAGAGGAGACAAGTTTATTTGAGGCTCATGCTTTTAGAGATCTCAGTCCATGGCTGGCTGACCCAGTTGCTCTGGGCCCTAGTGAGGTGGGACATGGTGGAAGGGCATGGTAGAGGGAAGCTGCTCAACTCATGGCAGCCAATAAGGAGAGCTGGAAGAGCCAGGACCAAAGTGTAAACCCCAGAGGTGCGCCCCCAGCGACCTACTTCCTCCAGCCACACCCACCTGCCTCTAGTTACCACCCTGTGCAATTGTCCTTTCAAATTATTACTCCATTGAATGGATTAATCCACCAGGTAGATTACAGCTCTCATAATCTAATCATTTTACTTCTGAACATTGCTAAAAAAAACTCTCTTGAGTTTTGGGGGGGAGCACGTCTCATTCTGATCATAACACCTAGTAACTCAAGGCAGTAAACTAAGGGAATGGTAGGACTCATCTTCTTTGTTTGCCGCCTCTCAGGGGTTGAGGTCCTTTGTCAGCTGGTGTTCAGGTTCTGAAAACTCTCATTTAATGTATTCAGTATTGAGTGTTGGGTTTTTTTAGGCTGGGGGTACCCTGGCCCCTGTTGCGCCATCATTCCCAGAAACAGGTCGGGCTGTCTAGATCAGTTTCTCCTCTTCAGTATGAACAGGATTGTTATTTTCTGGTATTACTCCTGAATCTTTTGCTACAGAAAAACTTCTGTTAATTCATATAGGATGAGATAGTGTATTAGTTTCCTGTTGCTGCTGCTGTAACAACGAGCCACAAACTTACTGGCTTTCAACAACACAGATGCATTATTTTATAGGTTTAGAGATCCGAAGTCTGAAATGAGTATCACTGGGCTAAAGTTGAAATGTTGGTAGGGCTGTGTTTCTTTCTGGATGCCCTAGGGAAGAATCTCTTAAGCTCTTTCCTGGAGCTTCTAAAGCTTCCTTGGTTTGGGGCCCCTGTCTCCATCTTCAGAGCCAACAGTGTGGATCAGCTCCTTGTCCTGCTGTCTCTGACTCTCTCTTTTTTTTCTCTCTCTCCCACTTTTAAGGACATCAGGCCCACCCAGATAATACAGAGTAACCTCCCTTTCTTAAAAATCAGTCACTTACAGCCTTAATTCCATCTGCCACCTGAATTCCTTTTTGCTGTGTGATCTGACATATTCTCGGGATTCTGAGATGACGATGCGGACATCTTAGAGTGGTCATTGTTCTGTGCACCACAGATAAGTGGCGTGCAGCATCACTGTTCTCTGCCTCAGATATTTATCTTTTTACAGTGAAGAAGAATGGTCTCATTAGCATTTTCTTAACCTACATGCATGAAAACATATTATTGGAAACCATGAGACAGTAAATCTGTTCTTTAAAAAAAATGCTGTGTCTGTATTGGCTCTCATAGCATTTAGAGGTAGATTATTTTCAAATAATTTCAGATATGGCTCAAATTAATTTTTGTGGAGCACTCACAATTTCTTAGCCTGTCTCATCTGGCCATCTGTGAAGCTTGTAAAGTGACTGAGCCACTAAGTTAGCTTTAGCAAGTACCAACTACCGTGCCCTATATTTCGGGGTTTTTTCCCCTGTAGAAGCACATAATGGCCTCCTGTGTTCCTTGTTGCTGTGTGTCACCCCAGCAGCTCCTCACTTCCTGTGTTTGTCTTCCTGTCAGCCTTCAGCAGTGTCATCCTCCACGTGCCAGCAGTCTCAGCCCTCTCTGACCAATATCATTGTCGTAGGCCCAGGGCTTCCTCCCTGACCTTTCTCCGGGATCCTTTGTGGGGCGTGAATGTATTTCATATGGAACAGTAATGCTCTGAGCAATAAGGCTGTCATTTTTGCGCCCATAGCTGTCTTTGTGTAGTATTTGATTCCTGTCTTCTTCGGGTAAAATTCTAAAGTAGTTTAAGTCAGAAGTCATGTGCAAGACATATAATAATTTTAATCATTCTTTGTGCTTATCCCTCTCACAAGCTACTTTATAAACCAGATAAACTGGCTTTTATTTGTCCTAGAAGGATTGAGTGTCAGTAGGTCAGTGGGGCCAGTTCCAGAGCAGAGTCAGGCCAGAAGGTGTGTGGCGGCTGTTGCTGCTGCAGTCTTTGCTTTGCTGGTACCGGCACATCCCTGGGGGAAAATGCTTTGGATGTGCCCAGCAGGGCAGACTGTCAGAAGGGGGCCAGAGCACAGGGCACTTTGCTCTTGCCGCAGGGTGGGCTTGAGTTATCTCCCTCCTCTGGCCACAGTCCTGGGACCTGGAGGCCCATCAGTGCAGCACCTCTTATTCCACCTTGCTGGCTGCTGCCTGGGATCCAGTGCTTAGTGAACAATCAAGGTCAAAGTGTTGCAGATGGATGGCTTCTCCTTATGCATTAGCTTATTTACTGGCTGTACGTGTCCTTGGAGGAAATTATTTGATTGTGGCCTACATTCACCTCTAAAATGGACACCCACCTGCTGGAGTTGTGGGCACTTTGTGTAGGTTGAATGAAGTTAGTTTTCTGGTGTCTTTACAGAGAAGATCTCCTGCCTTTGTTCTCTGTTTCCTTCCCCTCTGTGTCCCTTTACATTGTCCTACCCTTCTCACCTCATAAAAGAAACTGCCTGAAGCTTTTGTCTCTTGATCAGCTGTCAACATCCTCATGGGAACCTGAGGACATACCCCAATGAGTAGCCATTTCTTTATATGTCCCTGTGAATTCCAACAGAAAATCAAATTTTCCCAAGTGCGTGCCCCTGGGGATGAGCTTTGTGCCTCTAGCTCACTATAGCAGATTCCTGGAAACATTACTGACCGCAGCAGCGCTGTTACAGTAATGCTCAGTCATGAAGGAGCAGGGAATGGAACGTGGCAGCGTCTTGATTGGTAGAGGTAGACTGACCTGGTGGTACACCCTCGGCTCCCTGCACAGCTCTGCCTCACACAGGTTGTCCTGCAATAAGCTCAGTAAAATTCAGAGACATGAATGGTTTTTCATTACTTGTAACCCCAGGTAGTCCAGGGTTTTGTGAAAGACTTCTTCAAAGGGAGAATCCACAACTGGGTGCAGTGGTGAACACCTGTGATCCCAGCTACTCAGAAGGTAAGGCAGGATGATTACAAGTTCAAGGCCAGCCTGGGCAGCTTAGACCCTGGGTGGAGGGTGACAGGGAGGAAAAAAGAAAACAATCCGTGGAGGGCAGGGGTGTGGCTTGGTGGCTGAGGCCTTGCCTAGCATGTGCAGGGGCCTGGGCTTAAGCCCTAGTACTGCAAAAGAAAAAAAGGAAGGGAGAATACACGTCAGATGCCAGGTGCTTGGAAGAGAATGTGGGCTCGGCTTTCAGTTTCATAGTTGTGTCCCTGTGGGTTCTCGTGGCCTCGTCTTGTCTTGTTCAGGAGTTTTGCACACAGTGCCATGTGGAGTCGTCTCACCAGGTGCGCCTGTGTGGATGCGTTTCTGATGTTCAGAGTGAGTGCTCCAGGACCTGGGGCGGGCAGCCTGGGAAGAGGCATGCCAGCACATAGCCACATTCCAAGAGAGCAGAGGAGCCAGGAAGCACCCTTCATGAGGATCTGGAAAAGAATATGCTTTCGAAAATGCAAGCTAGGCTTTTAGGGCCTCTGGAGACCGAGGAGGGACAGATGGTCAGAGGGGAGGCTGTGAGGAAGGAGCTGGGGAGTGTGGGTGGGCAGGGCCCAAACAGGAGCAGGGCCTGCAGCTGGAAGAAGCTGGTGATGGTGCGATTGTCTATCAGCACACATACCCCGCTGACCCTCTTCAGGGGCTAGCTTTAAGATAGGGCCTGCTGGGTGGCTTCTTGTGGGACGGCAGATAACAGCTAACGTGTACGTGCCCGGCTGTGATAGCAGGCAGCAGATCGTTCTTCAGTGGGTCTGTCAGCTGATTAACCGTCATATCCTCCTTGTTCTGAGGGGGGCCGACGTGCCTCAATAAACTGGCTCGTGTGTGTGTGTGTGTGTGTGTGTGTGTGTGTGTGTGTGTGTGTGTGCGCGCGCGCTGAGTTGGGGACGGAGTGTGATCCCGAGGTATTTGTGGCCTGAAGCTCACTGCAGTCAGCCTGTCACCACAGGAGGCCGGCGAGCACTGCTGGTATAGTGCTCACTTCTAATGGACTCTCCACCAGCAGCCGCTTGGCATTCTTTCTGAAGACTTGGGGTTTTGTCTGAACAGCTCCCCTACCAGGGTGGAACTCCTTCTCCAAGGAGGCCTCCTTACAGGGAGATAGAAGGGCCTGCCGTTATCTGCATGGAACAAGGTACACAGCAGGCGCTCAGTAAATCCCAGCTCAGTTGAAAATGAATTACACACAACCCACAGGTGTGTGACCAGCCCTGTGTTTACCTCAGAAGTTCGTTTTGCCTTAAAATGTCAATACTTGATACATTAAAGACTGAATCAATTAAAAAAATCTGATTAAAAAAAATTGCCCCTTGGGCTGGGATGTGGCTCAAGCGAAGCGTGCTTGCCTGGCATGCGAGGGGCGCTGGGTTCGATCCTCAACACCACATAAAAATAAAATAAAGATGTTGTGTCCACACTGAAAACTAAAAAAATAAATATTAAAAATTCTCTCTCTGTCTCTCAAAAAAAAAAAAATTGCCCCTAAACAGGACCCTCCGAGCCCTTCTCTGGTAGTCACACCTCAGTTTTTACCTGTCTCCAGGCTAGACTGCATGATGGCAGGTTAATTCATTAACTTGTATTTGGTGGTTGCCCACCCTGGGCTGGTACCCCTGCAAGAGCCTTCGGGGTGGTGAGCACGCCTGCAGGCAGACCTGCCAGGACAGGCTAGCTGCTGGGGACACTGGGAATGGCAGAATGCCCTGAAGGGACTTCCAGCTAACATGTGGGGTTTACGTGCCTGTTGGCAGGACTGTTTCTTCCTTATGAGCAAAATGTCTAGTCTGAATGAAACTTTTGGAGTCCATAAGCTGAGCAAACACTTTTTGAAATGACTCTGCATAGAATAAATTGCCTGTTTGGGGTCTTAGGCAGTAAGACACTGTCATTTTGTTATAATGTGTCTGTGTCTCAAAGGGAGAGTTGGATTTTGTTTTCCTCTTCCTGTCTCCACCTTAAGGAAAAAAAAAAACTTGAAAAGTGGTAACAAGACATCACAATAGGATGTTTTCTGTGGGAGACAGATCGAATGGGGGGACTGAAGGGAAAAGCACCATGCTCCCTGCTCCCTGCTCTGATACTTACAGCTTGTGATCTTGGACAAATTGCTCTTCTCTTAGACTAAATGGTAATGAAAGTATGTGTGGTTTTTTGTTTTTAAATCCAGAACTTTTAATAAGACAAACAAATGAAAAATTCCAAAGTCACTGGTAAAGAATAGGTAATCCATTTGGAATTGATTGCATTTAAAGAAAACAGATGATTAAAACAAGTATGATAAATACAGTAAGAAAATAACTTCAAATTTCAAGACAAGGCAATAAAGTCAAAGTTTAAGTGCTTAATTAGATATGGGGGACATCCTATCTGGCAATGGTTTCCAACCTACATTTGAGGACTGAAGTAACTTTAGCAAGTGCGTTTTACAACAATTAGAAATATAATGAAGATGTGAAACTGGTTATTTTGAAGATTAAAATTTTGCTTATAAAAGGCTTCAGAAAATTCAAGTTTAACAAAAAATGGACGTATAATCAAAGGTAGTACACGTAAAGCTGTATGCCAGCAGTGTGGAGTTTTATTTTATTTTCATGAAGTGTCAGGAGGTTAAACTTCTGCTTGGTCTACCCATGCCCACTCCCCTCCCCAGCCCCTCCCCCACACTCTTAACCCTCTTGAAAAATTTACCATTGCCCGTTTTGATCAGTGCATTTTTTTTTTGTTGTTGTTTGTTTGTTTGTTTGTTTTTGTTTTTGTACCAGGGATTGAACTCGGGGGCACTGGACCACTGAGCCTCATCCCCATCCCTTTTCTGTATTTTATTTAGCAACTGGGTCTCATTGAGTTGCTTAGTATCTTGCTTTTTTGCTGAGGCTGACTCTGAACTTGTGATCCTCCTGCCTCAGCCTCCTGAGCCTCAGGATTACAGGCATGCACCACCACACCTGGCTGATTAGTACACATTTTTAAAATAAATAGTTCGTTAAACTTCCTTATTTCCATGTGATCTTTATACTTTAATTTTTTAATTCTCTTTTTTGGCCAGTTGGTCTAGAATTTAAATAAATGGGACCATCTCAAAACGTTTCATTTTGTGGTCACATCTGAACAATGTGCTTCCCATTCTCCATCAGTGTGCATCTTCCACGCAGCCAGGGTTTTTAGAATGCACTGCTGGGCTCCAGGAATATGTTTATGAATAAGACATAGCTATTAGCTTCCAAGAATTTCCTATTCGGTGACGGTTATAAACAAATAATTACAATGTAAGATTAGAGATACATGCTGAGGTGTGTGGGAGTTGAATTGACTGACTGTATGCACAAACCTGTGTATTGATCACTTTATCTAATAGTGAAAAGAATGATACTTGTTAGGTCATAGGACCTGATCCATGTACATCTGTTTTACTACAAGTCAAAACACTGCCCTTTCAGTTCTGACTTACCATCCTTGCTGCCTGTAGAAATGTGCCTTTTTAAAAAGTTGTTTTTAGGGCTGGGGATGTAGCTCAGTGGTAGAGTGCTTGCCTAGCATCTTCGAGGTCCTGTGTTGAATCCCTAGCACCACAAAAATGACAGCAACTTTGTTTTAAGTGATGGGCAGATGTGGCTGAATTCAGACCTGTGAATACTCATGGAAGCCTTTTGGTCAGAGTGTGTCTTTCTGGTGAATGATTAGTCTTGTCATTGTACACCAGGATCCTGGTGCCTATCTCTCTGTAGAGACTAACATACAGCTGCCTTGGAATCTGGGCTGGGCTGTGACCTTGAGCAGGTTATCTAGACCTCACGCCTCAGCTTCCTGATCTGTCTTAATGGGGTTAGTATGAGTGCCTCTTTGATTCAGTGAGGACACTTCCAGTCGCCTGCAGGGCGTGGTACTCTTGAGTGCTGGATCAGGCAGGCCCTAGCTCTTACATATTCATCTTACATTTTCATCTGGACTATTATGTAACACCAGGCCAGGCCAGGTTATTTTCAGCTGGGCCAGACCAGCTCCTTGGCCTGAAGGTATGCCGTGTGTTCAGCTTGGCAAACGTATGGAGGGCCAGTGTTGGGCACTAACTTGGTTTTGAAGCCTCAGAGGTGAGGAGATGATCCCTCCCCTCTAGGAGTTGATAAATGTTATTTGTTTTGTTTTCTTTGGTTTCCCAAAGGGTTTTAAAAACCAGGACACTCAAAGATTAGATTTGAAAAGTAAAACTTTCAAAAGTTAGAAAAAAGTTTTTTGTTTTTTTTTTTTCTCTTAAAGTAATTCAGGAGGTAGTTTAAGGGAACTTGCCTCTTGCAGACAGTGTTAACCACCCCAGAAAGGTTTGGCCCGAGCTGGATATGAGCAGAGACCAGCACTTTACCACGAGGGTCACATGGTCCCTGGGTCCAGTCTGTCATCCCAAGTTAGTCAGTCTAACATGAGACATTGGTGATAGAAATTTGCTTTATGATAGAGGGAAAAATATTGAACTGTATCAAATTAATGATGGCAAAGAAATTAAATTTGTTAATCACATACTCAGTTTCAGAATTTCCTTTTGGTTAGGTCTTTTAGGTTTTGTTCACTCTGTCACAGGAAAGCAGGGGGCCTGAAACTCCAAACCTCAGTTCTTGTGTTCTGACAAAAGATTTAAAGTTAGACACCAAAAGTCATGCAAGAGAACTTTATTAGAAGTGAAAGTGAGGTGAAAATAAAGGAAAGCAAAAAGCACTCTCAAGAGAGAGGGTGGGCCACCTCCAAGCAGAGGACAAAGGAGACAATGCTGGCCTCGATTTTATTATTGTTTTATGGTTAATTTGAAAATTGGGATCTCCTTCAGCAACGTTCATCAGTCAGATGTTCAACTCCTCCTTCACTTTGGGCAGTGGAGTTTTGGGCCTTAGTTGGTCCTCTCTGGAACTGTCATGGTGGCCATCCTATTTAGGGGGGCTTCATCTACAAGTCAATCCCTTGTTAATGTGGGCATTGGGGTCAGTCTCTGGTCAGAAGTTACCTCAGTGTGCCTGTGCTGCTGAAGGAATCTTCCTCCCCAGATAAACGGACATACTTTTAGCCATAATCATGTCAGCATCAATGGACCCTGTCAAGAGTTATTCCTTTAATCCTTTTCTCTTGACATATTTCCCAGTTAGCTCCTTTTGCTTCTTTTTCATTTTTACAATTTAACTATCACTCTTTGCTTTCTTCTTTACTTTGGAAGTACTTTAAAGAAGATTCTAAAGTAGTTTAAAGAACACCTGTGACCTTGCCTGCATTTCACTGCTACCTAACAACTCCTTAACCAGTTTATTCTTGTTTTATTATTTCTCTACTCATTAAGATTTTTAGATCTAGTTGAAGAGCTATACTAGGATACTTAGCTAATACCATCCATTTTCTATCTCGAGGTGAATTCAGAATTATGTTTAGATCATTTCTCCATTCGAAGGCAAGAGAAAGGTAGAGAATAGCTTTTGTAGTTAATCTGTATAGGGCTAGGCCAGTTTTATACAATCTATATTCACAAGAGAATTTGTACAGATTTTTAGAAGCAGCTTTCATTACGCTAAGAAATTTTTAAACAATCTGTGTTATTTGTGAGATCGGATGAGCTATGCCCAGTCACAGGGCTTCTCACAGCTGTCCAGGTTCGTCATTCTGCTGTCCACGAAGTGTTTAGCAGAGGGGCTCCATAAATGGCCCTGACAGTAAGTGTGGGGAAAGTGGTGGTTATGTGCCCCAGTTTCAGCAGTAGTGTCTATTTTAACAAGAAGTATTTCCATAGTTCATAGTTTGGGTGGGGTAACTAGGGTTTAGGACCCAAGAGTTGGTGTTTTCCCATGCTTTCCTAATATGAGTTAATAGTATATTTTAAATAGTATTACTATAGGTTAAGCATCCCTAATCCAAAAATCTGAAATTCAGAATGTTCCAGAGTCCAAAGCCTTTTAGGCACTGAAACGATGGCAAAATGGAAAACTCCACACATCAGACCCCAAGCACTGGGATGGGGCTGAGTCTCAGTAGTAGAACATGGGTGGCGGGCCTGAGGCCCCAGGTTCAATCCTCAGCACTGCTATTCCCACCACCACCACCACCAAATTCAGGCCTACTAAAAAATGTGTAAGATGCCCTTCCTGCTGTCTGCATAGATATACATGAAATATGATTTCTGTTTTTAGACTTGGGTCTGATCCCAGCATATTTCAAAATCTGAAAGAGTCAGAAATCCAAAACACTTCTGGTCCCAAGCCTTTCAGATAAGGAATAGTCAACCTGTGACCCTGTTTCAGAAACTTGATTCTCCCTCCCAGGATTTGTTGGGGTTAAATGAAAACAGTACAGGCGCATTGTCTAGCACAGTGTTCATTGTGCAGGAGGCACATGATAGATGAGGTTCAACATTTTACTTGGGTTATTTTTAATGCCTTTCTTCCTTGAAGTGAAGTTGTAGCTTAAGGAAAAACAGCAACAGGAGTGGCTTAGTCTAGGACTTTATATTTAAAGCATTTGTTAGGGGGAATAGAATGAATAGGACATCACTTTCCTGTGTTCATATGTGAATACAGGATCAGTATAACTAAACATCATATATACAACCGCAGAATGGGAAGTTACATTCAATGCATGTATGATATGTCAGGATACACTCTCCTGTCAAGTATAATTAAAAATAACAAAAAAGTGTGTGTTTAACAAGGTCAATACAATAAAAGTAGATTATTATTCACGTTCTCGGTTGCACTTGATTTTTGTTTTCTTGAATAATCCTCATTTGACTGTTTTAAGGAAATTATGGAAAATATTGACTTCGGTTCTAGCTGTGTTTCCCTGTGATTGGTTTGCAGTAGGATGCGTTTACTGTACAGGAGAGCTGTGCGACTAGCATACCACTTTAGTAATAGGAAGTGATTTGCGCAAAACTGCAGGGAAGTGGAGGCCAGAGATCAGCCTTGAGTAATCTAGAGTAAGGTGGAATGCCATGACAATTTCCTAGCTTCCTAAATTGAACAGCAGTGTCCTTGAACTCGGAGATGGTGGTCTCCTTTAGTGTCTTTTTTTTTTTTTGTCTGGGGATGTAGGAGTGCTCCTGAGTGAGGAAGAGGAGACTTCCGACTGCAGCTGTGTGGTGTGATGGGTGTGGGGGGGTTGCTGCCCGCGTAGTGGCACAACGTCCAGGAGTGTGAACACTGGGTTTACCAGGTTTCTTGGAAGTGGGTTGTGTATGTACCATGTTTGTGTGAGCCTGTGGGTGAGAACTGTCTTCAGGAAAACAGTCCTATTTGAGAAATAAGTTATTCTCTCAAATATCAATCACCCCACGTCCAAATATTTTGAACTTGAATGGACTTACCACTATATAGAGAAGAAAAACTTTTTTCCTCTTCATTTTTTTCTTTGTTTGGCAGTACTGGGGCTTGAACCCAGGGCCTCCTTTGCACGTGCTAGGCAAGCGCACCACCACTGAGCTATGTAGCCCTTTTTATTTTATTTTCAGACAGGTCTTGCTGAGTTGCCCGGGTTGGCCTGCGCCTTGTGATCGTGCCTCAGCCTCCCGCATAGCTGGAGTTACAGGCGTGCACCACTATGCCTGGCATCCAGTTGTTTTTGCAGGATGTCTTTGTCCATACCTGTCATTCATTTTGGTAGGTGTGTAGAGGTGTTTCATTATGGTTTTGGTTTGTGTTTGCATAATGGCTAATGATATTGGACATCTTTACATGTGCTTTTTGGGCTACTCTTAACAAGATCTTTTGTTTTTTAGTCAAAAAAATTTTCCCCAAAATGAGAAATTATACCCCAATTGATTCAAATGTATGAATTGCCAAGATCATTGTAATGTCATGTGTAGCTAATAAAAAAAAAATTTTCCAAATTTTTATTGAATTGTTTATCTTAGTAACTTTTGAAGACTCTTTATATAACATGGGTAAGAATCTTTTAATTATAGATGCATATTTTATATACATACATGTACAATATTTTTATGTATGTGTATATATCTCTAATAATTTTTCCCAGTGTTCAGCCTTTTCATTTTTTTTAAACAATTTTTTTTAGAGGAAATGTTTTGCATTTGAATGAAGTCCAGTTTTTCAACTTTTTCATTTATGGTTTGTGCTTTTTGTGTCCTTGTCACAAAGATTTACTCCTCCTATGTGTTTCTCTAGAATATTATAGTTTAAACTATTCTGTTTATTTCTCCAATCTATTCTGAGATCTTTTTATGCATGGTACGAGGTAGGAATCAATATTCATTATTTGCATTTAGATGTTAGCTATTATGGCACAATTAATGAAAAGATTTATTTGCCATTGAATTGCTTTGTCACCTTTTTTGAAAATTCAGTAAGCCATATATACACACACACACATATATCTGTTTTTGGATTCTCAGTTTTGTTCTGCTGATTTACATGTCAGTCATTTTATCAGTACCACACTGTCTTTTGATTATTGTAGCTCTTTTTTTCTCTTTTTTTGGGGACTAGGGATTGAACTCAGGGGGCCTCTACCACTGAGCTACATCCTTAGCCTTTTTATTTTTAATTTTGAGACAGGGTCTTGTTGAGTTGCTGAAGCTGGCCTTGAACTTGGGATCCTCCTGCCACAGTCCCCTGCCCCCAGTCATTCACCATTTTAAGTATGATGTTATTTGTAGATTTTTCATAGAGGCTCATAATCAGGCTGAGGAAGTTCTTTCTATTCTTAGTTCACTGATAGTTTTTGTCACAAATTGTTGAATTTTTGTCAAATTCCTTTTCTAGATATTGAGATGGTTTTAACTTTTCTTAGAATGTTAATATGTTAAAATGCATTGATTCAAAAACAATTTAAACTGACCTTACATTCCTATTTATTACCTCTGTTTGGTTATTATCTATTTTTCTTTTTTAAATAATGCTGGATTCAGATTGGTTAAAAAGTTAAGAATTCTGGTGTTTGTATTATTAAGGGATGTTAGTTTTAGGTTTCATATAATATTTCTTGCCTGTTTCTGATGTTGATTTTTTAAAATCACCTGGGAGATCATTTTTCCTATGAGGAATTATTTGTATAGTATTAGTCATTTATTTTTAAGCAGTTTCAGCATTATGTGTTGATTAGATTTTACTAGTAAAATTATCTAGAACTCAGAAAAACTGTAAGGTGATCCTGGAACATTTTATTGTGCCATAAAGAAGGTGCTCAAGGACTAATGGGCACTTGTTAGGAGGACATAGTAGCTGGCTTCAAGGGATTCCCATTAGCCAAGTTTGGGGCATTTGAATTTCAGAAAAGAATGATGTCAATAGTCAGTTATAATGGGAGAAGAATCCATAAGTACATAGTGATGTTCAAAATTGACAAGGGCAGAGGGAGGCAAAGATGGCCACAGAATGCCATGCAGTAAAGGTACGAGGTTGAATTAGAAAACCAAGTTTCACAGCCAGCACTGTAATCGTTGACTCAGGCAGTGGATGCTGAAGTCATTGGCGAAAGGTGGAGCTCAAAGTTCTTCTATGGATTATTTATTAAATACAAAGGGGAAAAGTCATCTTTATTATAGAAAGGTCTCGTGGTTACTGCAGAAACCACAAGCCACTTGAGCTCATCTGCATTGTCAGACTGATATCTGCCTCTTGGTGTGTATGTATCTTTCATATATTGTTCTTGCCAAAAATGTTTAATATGAATTTGGTCATGAAACACTATATCAAATCAATATTGTGGGACAGTCTTTATAACACTAAGACTTGATTCTTTAAAAAAATGTTTTATGAAAGAAAATATATTTGAAGGTACTGTTTTGATTTAAAGGAAAATAAAGAGCTGTTAAAACCAAATATAATGCATGATCCATAATTGGATTCTGACTGCCAAAATAAATAAATAACTGGTGATAAAGAACCATTTTTTGTTTTTTGGGTTTTTTTTTTTTTTTTGTGGGGGTGGTGGTGCTAGGGATTGAACTCTTGTGCATGCAAGGCAAATACTCTACCAACTGAGCTATGTCCTCAGCCTCATAAAGGACAGTTTTGAGTAGACAATTGAGAAAACTTAAACATAGGCTATATATCTTCATATCATTAATATTAAGTATCAGTATTGAAACACTGGGGCTTGATAATAGAATTATGATTATGTAGTAGAAAGTCCTTGTTCTTAGGGATCCACACAGGAAGTGTTTACAAGGAATTGTAGTTTCCTTTCAGGTGGTTTGGACAAAGAAGAAAAATGGAAAAAAATATATGTAAATAGATATGGGATGTACTGAAACAAATCTGGCAAAAAAATTTTTCTTTAAATTTTTCTGCAGGTTAAAGTTCACTATGGAAAAGGTCTGGCAGAAACTCCCCGTTGGAGAGTCAGGGCCACTGTCTGGGCTAGGTGGCTGCAGCAGTTAGTTCTGCACATCTGCCTCCATCCCCTGCCTCTCCCCTCCCCGTGCACTCTGCCCAGGCACAGGTGACCCCGAGTCTTGGCTCGGGCTTCTCTCACCCCTCTTGTCAGCCTCACTTTATGTTGCACCTGCATGTTTCTCTGTACTTATCCTTCTGAGAGAGCCTTTCTTCTTCCCAAGGCTCACCCTTCCCTGTTCTCGTGACCTTCCAGGAAACCCATTTGTAGTCTGCCTTCTCTCTGCCACTCAGAAACCTGTCTAAACACTTTTCAGTGGCTCTCAGTTGGCCAAATATGGGGGCTTATTTGAAAGTCCCCTTGTCTTTCCCATTCTCTGCAACCTTGACTCTGTTGGACCCCTTCTCTTGGCTTCCAAAGGACCTGTGCACTGTCTTTTCTCTTCCCCCTCACAGACCACTGCTTCCTGACAGTGGTGCTGCCTGACAGTGGTGCTGCCTGTTTTAAACTGTAGACTTCAGATCTCCACCATTTCTTCCTTGGTGACTTTTGAAAGCTTCAGTTTTCACCTCTCCTTGCCTGCGTCAGCATTGTCACTCACATGTTGGTTGCATCGTCATCTCAGATTCTGTCTGTTGTCATGATCTGGTCATCCACCTGCCTTCTCTGTAACAGGTATTTAAATCACTAGCCCATGGATCGCTGCAACATGCAGGATCCCATGGGGCCTCGCTCCTGCAGAGGGCGTTTTGGCACATACTGAGGACCAACGTGATGTCGTACTAGCTTGCCATGAGCTTTCTCTACGTCAAGAAGCTGAGCTTATTTGGAGACTCCTTGCATGGATGGGAGGCTGCTGAGAGGCAACCTGAGCTTGAATATGAGGCTGACCTGAGCTGTCCTCTTGACTCTTGTAACTCTGCCAGTTCCAAGTTGTGTGACCCTGGGCAAGTTACTAGAAAGTGGGGGGAAGTAGCACCTAACTTCCAGGGCTTAGCATGGGCTGGGGCTTAGCTTCTATCTCATTTCTCCAACCTCTTTAAACCTGCTCAGTGCTCCCTGGATTCCAGAACTGTGAAATTGAGGTTTGTAAATGACTCACCCTACAGTGAGAACATAAAATAACCTGTCCCCTCCCTATCATTTGAGTTAACTGGTGCCTTCTGTTTTTAGCCAGTGGTCAGCACCAAAAATGGTATCCCTGGAGCTTTGAAGCAAACCAGGGCAGCTAGAGGTAACTTAGGATCTGTGCCTGGTTAGTGAGGGGAAAGAGCACAGCGATGATCCGACATTAATGTAATCAAAAAGTAAAACAAGACTAATAAATTTATAGTAATTATTATAGTTTATATAAACTACTAAGTTTATAATATAGTAAATATACAATTTATATGTAAGTAAAATAGTGAGTATGTGGGTACAACAGAATTTGGGTATTTTGGTTTTTGATGAAAACGTCACTGAGTTTGGAACCTGCCAAACTTGGCATCTTTTACTTTTTTTTCCTTCTTTTTATAAAAAACTCACATTTAGATGAATATCTGATTTCATTTTAAAATCTCATTGGACAGTACTTTAAACTTGTGTGTCACATGAGGAATAAGCTATTAAAGACTGACAGTAACATATTGGATTACATATTTACAAAAGGCACAGTTACTAGTAAAAATAGCTTACACTACTTAACAAAGATAAATATTCTTAAAATCTTTCCCTCTAATTATAACACATACTCAATTTAACATCAAACCTGCATGCTAACCCAAAATAAGGCCATGCTTTTTTAACCACTTTAGATCCTTAATTTCTCTTAAAGCAGTGTTTGACTTTTTAAATCTGTCTGGTTGTGCTTAATATGAGTGTCTACCATCAGTTGAATTGTTGGATTCTCCTGCTGTCTGCTTCTGCTCTTCTTGGTCTGTCATCTGAACTTTAAATGTTCCACTGGGCCTGGGTGGCTCTGTGCAGTTTGATTCCACTCCCCTCTGTAAGCCAAGGCTGTTAGGAGGACACTTGTGAATCAGGATAAGCCCAGCCTCTCTCTCAGATTACTGAGCAGGGTTAATTCCATGGTGATAAGAAACTGGACTGAGATCTCCAGTGGATAAAACAGAATGCAGATGTAGTGAACGCTGACCTTGCAGCCCAGCAGACACCCCTCCCCGCCCCCACCCCCACTTTCTCATTCCAAACGCATTGGGCTTCCAGAGGACTTCTGAGGTGCCCTTGAACCTTGCAAAAAATCAAAAGTCTTTCTCCTAAACTGCTGGGTTACCTGCTCTCTCAGCCTGAAGAAGAATATCCTGAAGACAGACCTCACCCCAGTGCTCAGGCCTGGAGTGTGCAGCAGGTGTTAGGAGCAGGAGGAAGTTGAGAGACATGAGGACCCAGGTACTGGAGAGGACTGGAGCTGCAGAAGCCACAGGCATTCTGGGAGAAGCCAGGGAGAGGAAGGGTGGGGAAGGGTGGGCAGGTCCATAAAATGTACTGCCGCACTTCATCCTGGCTGGTCTCTAACTGAAGCATACCACATACTCAGCTTAGTATGTCCGTTTTTCAATTTTATTTATGTAAATATTTACTTGACTGTCATCCAAATAAAAATGTACACTATTTAGCTTTGCCAGCATTTTCCCCATTGCTGATTTAACCAGCGGTCAGGTAATGGCTTGATAGGTTCGGATATGTGTTTTGTTCTGTGGGTTTTTTGTTTTGTTTTGTCCTCATGCTGAAATTTTGAATATTTCACAAGAACAACATTGTTTAGTGTAATGATTGATGTTCAGTAGCTGTCATCATCACAAGACATGTGTTTCTGAGAGGGAACATTTCAGTATATTAGACCAGTTGGATATAAAGGTGTAAGGCAAGGAGAATAGTTGCATTTTTGGAGAAAAATCTTCAAGTAGTTGATTTAAGACTGTGATTTAGATCCTTCAAATCAAAGAAGTCCCATGTAAAAGAAAGGAGGAATCTTGACTTTTTAAAAATGGGTTTTTCAGTGGGGCACGGTGTTACAATCTGTGTCCCAGGGGCTCCAGGTCAGCCTCAGCAACTTAGCAAAGACCCTGCTTCAAAAATAAAAATATCTGAGGATGTGTAAGTGCCTCTGGTTCAATCTGTGGTACCAAAAACGAACAAAACAAAACAAAACAAAAAACACAAAAAACCCACGCAGTAACAACAAAAAACCAGGTTTATCACAGTACGATTAATGTACAATAAACTACACATATTTAAGGTATGCAGCTTTGACCTTTGCCAGTGCTTGGCCTTTGGCCTGTGAAACCAATACTCTCCATTACAATGAAGATAATAAACACATTACCCTCTCTTCTGCCCTTTATCCAACCCCCAGACAACAGCTTGTCTGCTTTATGGCACTACAGATTAGTTTGCATATTCTAAAATTCTATATCAGTAGAAATGTATAGTACTTTTTTTTTCCTTCCTTCCTTCAGCATAATTATTTTATTGAGAGATTCCTCTAATGTTGTGTGTTTTGAGTGTTCTTTTTTATTGCTGCACAGTATTCCATAGTGTGGATGGGTATGGCTCAGTTTGTTTATCTGTTCACCCATAGATTCAAATGAGAGTTGTTTTCTCTAAATATTCATGTACCAGTTTCTCATGCACATGTATTTTATTTTCTCTTGGGCGATACCTAGGAATGAAGTGCCTGGTTGGTGGATATATATGTTTTAATAATGCTTTCCAAAGTAGTTGCACCTTTTTCGATTCTAGTCAGCTGTATATTAGAGATCCAGGTCCTCCACATTCTTTGGTTACACTTGACACAGTAGCGATTTTTAATTTCAGTCATTCTCCTGGTAGGCAGTAGGACTTCATTGTGTTTTTATTTCCCTAATGACTGAGGATTGTGAGCATTATTTCATGTTCTTATTTTCACATGCCTTATTTCATGTGCTGTTCATATTGTCCTCTCTTAAATGCTTGTTCAAACATTTTTTCTGCATTTTATAATTGAGTTTTCTTTATTGGTTATAAGAGTTATTTACATATCCTCGAATACAAGCTCTTGGTCAGATAAATATTTTGCAAATATTGTTTCTAGTCTGACTTATAGTTTTACTTTAACCTCTTGAAAAGTAGAAATTTAAAAAAATGTTTTAATGAAATCTTGTTGTTTTTTTCGGGAGGTGGGTGGGTTCCAGGGATTGGACTCACAGGCCCTCAACCACTGAGCCACCTCCCCAGCCCTATTTTGTATTTTACTTAGATACAGGGTCTCACTGAGTTGTTCAGTGCCTCAGCATCCATGAGGATGACTTGAACTTGCTATCCTCTTGTCTTAGCTTCCCTGCCGCTTAGATTACAGGCGTGCACCACTATGCCTGGCCTGAAAACTCGGTTTTTTTGTAATTCATGGAGTGTTTTGGGTTTTGGAAGGGTTGTATCTTAAAAAATTTTTGTCAAACTTAAGGTTACTAAATTTTTTAACACCCCCCCCCACCTTTAAACAAGTTTTAGAATTTTAGCTCACGAATTTCTGTCATTCATTTCAGTATGACTTTTTTCCCAAGAGTTGAGTAATCCGGGTTCCTTTCTTTCCAATGTGGCTTTCCATTTGTGTCAGCTTGGTTTTGTGAGACAGTTATTTTTCCTAATGAATTGTCTTGGCACCTTTGTTTGTTAAGGTCTGTTTCTGAGCCTGTCTTCTGCTCTAGGAGTCTGCTGTCTTTGTCAGTGTCACACTGTCGTGATTATTGTGGCTTTGCACTGTGAGGTCAAGCAGTGTGAAATCTTCCAGTCTTTTTTCTTTTTCAAAATTGTTTTCACCATTTTTAAGTTCTTTGCTTTTTCGTATACATTTTAGAATCATCTGGTGAATTCCTACAAAGCAGCCTGCTAAGATTTTGACTGGAATGCATCGAATGTCTAGATCAATTTGGGGGACTAGGTGTCTTCACAGTGTTGAGTCTCTTGGTTCAAGTACATGGTTGGTCCCTCAATTTACTTAGCTGTTCTCTGAGTTGTTCCAACCCGTGGTTTTGATTTTTCATTTTAGAGTCATTCCTTACTGGTATTAAGAGATGTAATGTGGCTCTTTTTTCTGCCACTTGGTTCACCTGCTTATTCTGTAAAATTTTGTAGGATTCTTAGGATTTTCTACATTTCAAATTGTATTGTTTGTATGCAAAAAATGGTTTTATTTTCTGTTCCAAACTCTGTAATTTCTTTCCTTTTCCTGCCTTCTTTCAGTATGACCCGGAGCAGGAGTGCTGCAAGATGGAATCCTCTCCTTGTTCTGGTCTTAGATGGAAGTATTTTGTCCTTTACTGTTGATTATGATCTTGACTGTGCTTCTTTTGTGCATGCCTTTTATCAGTCTTTTTATTCATGCTTTGCCAAGATCTTTTATCATGAAAGGATGATGAATTTTGTCAAATGCTTTTTCTTCATTTTTGGAGATGATTGTTTTCTTGAAGTCTTTTTTGGGTTGACTTTTTCTTTTTAAAAAAATGTTAATCCAATATTGCATTCCTGGGGTAAACTCCATTTGGTCATGATATTTGTTTTGTTTTGTTTGTTTGTTTGTTTTTGGTTCATTGATGGATTATATTTCCTGAAATTTTGACAAGAGGTCTCACATCTATAATAACAAAGATCTGATATTTGTCTGCAGTTTTTCTTTTAATGTCTTTGGCTCTTCAGGGATCTGAGTGATGCTGGGTTGATAAAATGAGTTGGAAAGTTTTTTGCTCCTCTTTTCTGGGAGAGTTTATATTGAATATTTTTTTCTTAAATATTTAGGAGATATTATCATTGAGTATATCTGGGCCTGGAATTTTATTTGTGAAGTTTTAAAATACAAAGTAAATTTTTTTGGGTACATACAGGAATATTCAAATTAAGCAGTTTTTCCCTTGTGACCTTTGGCATGTTGAGTCTTGGAAAGGCATTTGTCCACCATAACCTGATCTGAATTACTGTAAACAGAACTGTTAATGATGTTCCCTAACAGCCTTCTAGTATTTCTAGAAAATGTAGTGGTGTCCAGGGAGATCGTGTGCTCATAATGCATGGCTTCTCCCTTTTGGTTTGTAACTGACTAGTCTAGGTAGAGGATTACCCATTTTACTTATTTATTTGTTTATTTAGTAGTGCTGGAGATCAAACCCAGAGCCTTGCGCTTACTGGGCAAGTGCTCTGCCACTGAAGTACAGCCCCAGCCCAATGAATTTCATTAATCTTCCTAAACAAAAAGGTACCTTTGATTTTTCTGTTTTCTGCTGTTTATTTACTTATTTGAGGTGCTAGGAATTGAACCCAGGGCCTTATGCAAGCCGCGCAGATGGTCTACTACTGACCAAACGCCTATTTTAATTTATATTCTTTATTTCCTCTTCTTTGGGTTTAATCTCTTTATTTTCTAGTTTCTTAGTTTTTGAACATGTGGGAAAAAGCATGTAAGATATGGATAACTACTTACCTAATATTTAGAATGAAACCTAATGTATTTGTTACGCATCCACAATGTACATGTTATGTATAAACCAAGTTTCTTGTAATATTTATTATTGGAAATTACACAAGATAAAATCCCTGTATAATAGCTGAGTTGGCGTAAGCGAATTATTTTAACTGACATTTTTAAGATGGCCATAATACACTGTAGTCACAGACATGTCAGCAGCTCATTGTTCTTGTCACGGTTAATCTGGGGCAGCAGTAAGTATACCAGCCGCCTCTGTAACCAGTATTTGGCATACCATTATATCTGGCTTTTTAAAAGAATAAGTGTGTTTAAACATTCAAATTTTTATAAGTCTTAGTGATTTTCTCTTGTAAACATTTTATTTGGAATATTTTCAAACTAGGAAAATCTGTAAGAATGAAAATGGAGTAAAAAACACACACCCTTTACCTAGACTCACCACCTGTCATTGACTGTTTGCTTCATTTGCTGTTCATTCTGTCCCTCCCTCACACATACATATGCAGCACATGCTAATAAATGAAATGTTAAACTTGACAGAACTAGGAAATATAAAGGTTTTTCTGGAGCAAAGATCACATTTTACCCTGTGGTTACATAGTGTTTAAAGAGGACTTCAGGTAAAGTTGTTAGAAAAGATTTAGGGAATAGGAACACAAAACCATGCAGTATCCCCCCCCCCCCAACACACACACCCCTTTTATTTCCCCAACTCTTTTAATTATTCTGAGACAGAGTCTTGCTAAGTCATCCAGACTGTCCTTGAACTTGCTATCCTTCTGCCTCACCCTCCCATGTACCTGCAATCACAGGTGTGTACCACCACGCCCAGCGTACTCTTCCTCTTATTGTTTGTTGGCCTAAAATATCGAGAAGCTAGGTGCAGTACACCTCAAAATGAATTAAACTATGAAACATAATTCCAACATCATAGATTTCCTCTTTTAAGCTATATGGCTTTCTTTTACTGTGTTCAGAATCGTGTAAGCATTACCACCATCTAGTTCCAAAATATTTCCATCACCCCAGAAAGAAACCTCATGTATTTTAGAAGGGACACTCTGTTCCCTCCCAGCCCTTGGTAACTGCTAATCTACATTTGATTCTATAGATTTGCCTATTTTGGATATTTGCTATACATGGAATACTAAAATATATGGTCTTGTGTATCTGGCTTCTTTCACTTAGCGTTAGTTCTCAAGGTTCATGTTGTGGTATGTTTCATCATTCCTGTAATTTTATTCCTGGAAAAAAATTATTCACCATATTTTGTTTGATTTTCCCTACCTTTTGGCTATTATGAGTTATGAACATAGATGTGCAGATTTGTATGCATGTTTTTAGTTTTCTTGCATGAATAGGAGTAGAATCCATATATAATACGGTTATTCTGTATATACTTTTTAAAAAAATATTTATTTTTTAATTGTAGTTGGACACAATACCTTTATTTTGTTACATATTTTTATGTGGTGCAGAGAATCGAACCCAGGGCCTTGCACATGCTAGGTGAGCAGGCCTATATACTTTTTTGAATAACTGCCAAACTTTTTCAAAGTGACTACCCCATTTTACATTCCCACCAGCAATTTATGAGTCTCCAGTATTTCCACACCCTTGATAACACTATTCTTCTTCTTCTTCTTTTTTTTTTGGTAGCCATTCTAGTGTGCAGTCAGATTTTGTTTGGGTTTTGATTTACATTTCTCCAAGAGTTACTTTCTTTTTCTTTTTCTTTTTTTTCCCTGTTTGACCGACAAGTCTGTCTCCCCTTCAGTACCAGTACCTCACTGCCTTGCTCAGTACAGCTTGCCATTAAGCTTTGAAATCACAGTGACTGGTCCTCCACTGTGTCCTTTTTCAAGATTCTTTTGGCTGCTCTTGAATTTTCTTAGGAATTTAGAATTGGCTTGTTGATTTGCAGAAAGGCAAAGTGGGATTTTGACAGATTGCTTTTGGGGATCAGCCTGGGGAGTGTTGCCATCTCAAGTGCTTCGTAGCTTTAATTCTTTTCAGCAACGCATTATAGTTTAATGTGTATTTCTTTTGTCTTGTATTTGTTTTTGCAATCCTCGTATGTGTTGTTAGGTGTTGCTCACTTATATTTTGTCAAGGACTTTTATGTCCATATTCATAAGGAGTGTTGATTGGTAGTTTCCTTTTTGTTTTTCCTTCTTTTGGGTACCAGGGATTGAACTCAGCAGCACTCAACCACTGAGCCCCATCCCCAGCCCTTTTATATTTTACTTAGAGACAGGGCCTTGCTGAGTTGCTTATTAGCACCTTGCTTTTGCTGAGGCTGACTTTGAACTCCTGATCCTCCGGTCTCAGCCTCTCAAGCTGCTGGGATTTTAGGTGTGCACCACAGAACCCGGCTCTGTTTCCTTTTGATGACTTTGTCTGATTTTGGTATCAGGGTATTAATGCCTTTATAGAATAAATTGGAAAGTGTTTTATTCTTTGGATGAATTCGTGAAGGATTGCTGGTCTCCTTTAAGTGTCTGATAGGGCTCATTGATGAAGCCATTTATCTCTGGTCTATTTGGGGAAAACTTTGATTACCAATTCAGTCTCATTATAGGTCTAAGATTTCCTACTCTTGAGTTAATTTCAGTAGTTTGTGTCTTTCTAGTTATGTGTCTATTTCACATAGGCTATCTAATTTGTTGGTATATAGTTGTGCATAGTGTTCTTAATCTCTTCTGTGTGGTTGTTAGGCCTCTTTCTCTAAGGCTAGTAGTAACATCCCATATCATTCATCATTTGCTTCTTGGTTTCTGGGGTTAGTCTTGCCAATTTTGTTGATCTTAAAAAAAAAGATCATTTTTTTAAGTTTCATTTTCATTTTCTCTTGTTTTCTGTTCTCTGTTTAATTTACTTCTACCTCAACCTGTATTATTCCTTCCTTATGCTTCTGTGGGTATACTTTGCTTTGAGCAAGTATAAATGTAAAAGAGATATTAATATCAGTAACAATGGTAAATTCTGACATGATGTTATTGTTTTAACCAATATTATCTTTCGTTTTTCAAACCATGGGCTAAACACAAATGATTAATAAAATTATTACAGATTGTGATGAGGGTTTAAGTAGGGCCCGTAATAGATGCTAACACGCTGCTGGGAACAGTTGGGGTGGGGGTGGCTCAGCTGCCTCTGGCCCTGAGAGGAGCAAGGTGGGTCTTTGACCTCAGGGTTTGGAGGCCCTTCCTCCTCTTGTTTTTTTGTAGAGGATTTAACTGATCTAGACTCTTCCCTTTAGAGGGAAAGACCATGGAAGTCAGAGTAAAGACCGTGGCAGCCTAGGTTACTAATGCCTGCCCCCCCCCATGTGATTTCTGTTTCCGCTATTTACAATATTTATTGTTTTCATGAATCATTTTTAGCAATTTATTAAGAGGCAGATTATATCAAGTTGTTGGTTGCAATATTCAGAAAAAAGTTTTCACCGAAAAAAACCCTCCAAGAACTATGGTAGAGAAAGATTTGCCTTTAAAGTGAACATATTTTTTATTGCATCATTTTTTAATAAATTTTATTTATATATTGTAATGCATTACAATTCATATTACATATACAGAACACATTTATTGCATCATTTTTTAAAATTTATTTTTTAGTTGTAGTTGGACACAATACGTGTATTTATTTATTTTTATGTGGTGCTGAGGATCAAACTCAGGGCCTCGCATGTACTAGGCGAGCACTCTACCGCTGAGCCACAACCCCAGCCCTATTGCATCATTTTTTAATAAATGAAATAGGGAAGTAAACAGACTCAACTTCTCTTTTTGAAATGTGTCGTTACACAACTGACACATTGAGAATCTTAGACTCGAGTGGTGTGTGGGAACACGAGAAGCTTAAAGTAGAGCTTGTGACCTGAGCTTCATGAGAATAAATAGCACTGGAATCATAAAAGGCAGAACAATAAGTGTCACTTATTCCTAAGTCCTTCTTTCCCTACTTATCAGAAATATATGCTTTATTTTAAAAATTAGTTTTCTCAAAGGTGTTATTAGTCATGAGGATTAATGTAAAGTTTACTTTGAAAGTAGTAATGGACTTAGAAGTGTGGATTCTGGGATCTCATTGCTGAAATTCATAGTCCATCTGCAGCCACTTTCTTGCTGAATACAACTTCATTCTTCTTTTCTAAAAACCTTACTGTGGTATCTGTAAAGCAGATATCATAGGGCTAGTTTGAAGTTTAGTGAAATAGTGATCAATAATTATTAGTTTTTTTCTTTATTACATCTGGTTGCTGCTCGAACCACAAAACATTGGGAAAGTTTGAGATTCATTAAGCATATAAAATTAGGAAAATATTTTTGGGAGAAGAAACTGCTGTCATTTGTGAATTTGAATCTAGAGAAGTGGGGACTTGCTTTGGTTACTTTGTATATCTTGCAAGTTAGTAACTGTCAACACAGCCAGGCCACTGCATACACTTGTAATCCTAGCAGCTCAGGAGCCTGAGACAGGAGGATCATGAATTCAGAGTCCGCTTAGGCAAATTAGCAAGGCCTTAAGCAATTTAGTTAGACCCTGTCTCTAAGTAAAATATAACAAAGGCTGGGGTTGTGGGTCAGTTGTTGAATGCCCCTGGGTTCAATTCCTAGTGCCAAAAATAAATTAAAAAATTTTAAAATAACTGTCAGCACATGAAATGATTAAGTGCATATATAATGACACCTCTGTCTTTCTAGGTGTATAATTTAAAGTTAAAATAATTGATCATTTAAAGCAAAATATCCTAATTTCTTTCATGCTAGAGTTGAATCCTATTCTGCCTCTTTAAGGAAAGCCGATGAGGTGTAACACTCTTCCTTTTAGAACTTCATAATAGCTGTGCTATTCATTTTCTTCAGCTGATACAATTCTTTTGAAAAGCTCCCAATTAAACGTAACGATATTATTTTCAGTGTTCTTTATCTTATCTTAATTGAGTGAAGTTCTCAGTCAGATCAAGGTTTGGTCTAGTTGGATGGTAGGAACTCCTCTGGTGGTCACTGGATTGAATCTCTAATAATAACAGGAGCACTTCTAGTTCTTATTAGTGTCCTCTGGTCACCAGGTGGGAAGCTTCTGGCTCGCTTGCCTTGTCTCTTACCTTGTGAGCAGCTGGTGCCTTTGATTGGAGAATTGTCTTGGAATCCAAGATCTGGATGGTAGGGATGCTCATTGCTCCTCAGTGTTATTGCTTCTAGTCCTTTTTAGCCAACAGAGCAAGGAAGTTTGTGTGTGTGTGTGTGTGGCACACACACATGTGTGTACGCACACGCACCAAGTCATGTATATACACATCTAGAAATATTCCTATATTTGACAGTCTGTATCTGCCTAAGCATGAGTTCATGCTGATGTCACCAAATCTAATCCATTACCACAGCTTCCTCCCCTTGCTTCTCTGTAAACTCTCATTCCAACCACGGGAAACCTGGCTCCCACTGTTTACCATCTAACTAGTTGTTCAGTTTCAGGGACATTAGAATTGTTACTGTAACCTCCTTGGGAAATAGTCTTATCAGCTAAAGTACAGTGCATATGTACAGTTTCTTCTGTCTGTAGTCTTAAGATTCTTCTCATTTCCATTCTCCCCTTCCTGCTTCAGTGAAGTTGATTCATATATTTGTAATAGGTTAAATCATTTCCTCACACTTTGCATTCCATCCTGGGATCCCCCATCTCATAAATGATGATTTAAAATTTGCATAATTTAGATTGATTCTTTGTGCCTTAGAGTTCTATTTTGACCAATGTGCAGGGTTGTGTATCCCACCCCCCCACCCCCCGCCTTAATTACTTCCTCTGGTTCGTTTACTCAACTTTTTCCTGCTGCTCTGAACGCCCCGCAGCCACTGATCTTTGTAGCAGCTTCACAATTTTGTGTTTTCCAGAATGTCGTCTACCTGGAATCCTGCAGTGTGCAGCCTTTTCTTTTACTAATGCATTGCGCATTGCGTGGCTATTGAAGAGCATCTTGGTAGTGTGTACATTTTGGTGATTATGCACAAGGCTGCTATGAGGAATTCATGCAGATGAAATTATTTATGGACTTAAGGTTTTGAGTCAGTTCTGTAGACAGCAGGAGCATGGTTGCCAGGTTGTGTGGCACAGCTGTGTTGTCTTTTATGTGTCTTGTCTTTCCATTATTCTGTTTCTTGGAATGGAATAATTTGCTTTTGCCATTTTCCTCACCCACCTCCCTATCAAGTTCCTTTTGACTATTAGTCCCAGGTCATGTCATCACTACAGAAGAACAGAGGATACAGAATTTCAGCTGATGGTGGGGGTGTGTGATATAATACTCTAGTGATGTTTTCCAGGTACTTACAATCAGTTCAGGTAATCTGTCAAAGAAAATAACTTGCTACATCTAGTTGGATTTGACCGTTTTGGGCTTTCTCACAGTATAACAGGAATAGATGAAGGGCACTTAAACAGCCAGTAGGTTATTGAAACTCCTTTATTATTATATTTTATTCTAAAGCATTTCAAATTTGCTTAAATTATGAAGTATTATCCTCTTTAACCAGCAAGCTATGGTGTTGTTTTGTTTTGTTGTTTTCAGCTAGGGATTGCGTGCAGAGCCTCATACATGGTAAACATGTGCTGTACCTCTGAGCTATACCCTAGGGCAAGAAGTGTATTTTAAAATGTAAAATCGTAAAAGTTGATTTTAAGGTAAAAGATTCTACTAAAATTGAGTTTTCCTGGCAGTGATGTCTACTTTGCTTCTTTCACAGCGTTCATACCTACGGAGAACATAATAGAAGTGCTGCGCTTTGATGATGGCGGGCTGCTGCAGGTAATGGCTTTTTAAGTTGAATGATTTCAGTGTTAAATCTTGAATAATATTTTTATTATTTTTTTAAATATCCTAATTAAATTTTTCTTTAAAATATCCTAATTAAATTCTAGTTAAAAATACACCAATATTTAAAAATGTAACTGAAATGTATGTTATGAGCTTTATTTGTAGGTAGGTCAATAGTCCAATGATTATAAAACTCCTCAGCTATGTGAATTATCATTTTAGAAATTCATATTTATCTATAAAGCAAACTCATTGCAGTATCAGAGTCTTGTAAATAAGCACATTGCCAGTCTGTGGCAAATGTGTGAGTCTGTGGGTCTGACAGGGTGGAGGTCAAATCAGATTACAAGTTGCTGAGTGTGGCCAGTGAGTGAAACGCTAAATCCAGATGTTGCATCAATGTTTATTGGGAAGAGAGCTTCTTTAGGAGTGTAAGTATTATAGATTTAATCTGTATTATCCTTCCACTTGACATCCTAGCCATATTTAAATATATTACACATAAAATAGGAAGTGTGATCTGGTAATGGCACTGTTGTTCCTGCCACACCTGGCTCCTACACCACCATGAAACCTATTTCAGTCTTCTCCACTACATATCAGATCTAGAATTTCAGAGCTGCAAATGATAGAAGAAGTGTCTTCACTAACCCTCTGATTCTTATGGCTAAGTTTTTTCTCCTTTCTTGCGGACTGTTACCACATATTATGCTTGTCATTGCTTAGTGCCATTGTTGTGGTAACATTGGTTTTTCAAGAACCATGTTGTCTGGTGGCATGACTGATAAAGTTTAATCATTTTATCCTCAGGGGAAGTCAAGGTTCAGATTTAGAAAGTGTCCAGTGTCCTGACTTCATGGAGTGGGACTGGCCTTCTCATTCTAGGTGTGACCTTCTCATGTTACTGCCTATGATGTATTTAAAATTAAATAAATGATTTAAATAGTCTGAAAGGACATTTTCTGTGGTTTATAATAAAGGCAACAAAGTAAAAATTAAAATGGAATTAAGACAGAAGAGAAATAATTCTGTATGGTTAGAATGAGATTTGTGTTATAGAATAAATTTAGATTTAAATATTGCATACTGTGCCAGCGAGTAAGGGGAAAAGAAGTGATAGATCTTTTTCTCTGATGGAGCTAGTAAGTTTTTTGGAAGAGAAACTTTTCTTCTAAATTTTTAAATAAATTTATCATTCATGCCTTTACATAAGAGATGTTGCAAAACATAGCAGGTTATTGTTGCATGGTACTTGCAGAAAGTTTTCTTATAGCTTTTTAAATTTTAAAACCAAATAAAACACACAAGCCAGCAGTTGCACTCTTGGCCATTCTCCCAGGGAAATGAAAATTTGTTTGCACTGAGAGAGTTCTGACTTTTGTAAAGTCTTTCTACTGGAAAATGACCTCAGTCTCTTTTTCTAGTTCTTTAATCTGTTTCAAGGTGAAAACTTGGATAACCTATGGAATGAATATTTAACTAGCTCCTTTTAGGTAGTTGTTTGCAATATTTGGAGTGCAGGCAAATTAGGACAATTTCTGGAAAATTCCATAAGTGTAATTGTTCTTTATTGATTGAGAAAGCATCTACCTACATCCATTGGGATCTAGATATCTAGATAACAAGTTGGTAATCCATTTTGAAAATTTTGGAGCATGATTTGTATTTTTGCCGAGAGAGAATCTGTCCAGATCTAAATGGAAGAGCCTTTGGGCTGGGATGAGATTTGCTCATTCTCTCTGGATCTGGTCAAGTGCTTGGACAAGCACTTGGTTGAGACATCAGAATTCTGTGGCATGGATAATTTTAGTTAGGGCAGATGTTGAGTGTAAGTTGTATCAGCTGGTTACCTGAGCCACAGTAAAACTTAAGACTCCTGCAGAATGTCTAATGTTGAGATGTTTTAAAAGTATATTAAGTATCTCCAAATGGCTAAATAGAGAACTCTTTTGAGTGATGTATATAAATTGTTCATTTCGGTGTTGAAGAGTATTTCCCAGAATCAACAGCTTTGATTTTTGCCGTATTATTTGTTCTGACAACAGTTTGCCAGTAGGTTTGACTATTTCTTAAATAACTCCTGGTTTCTTATGGTGTGGTTAAACAAGAATGTACACCTAGCATTTCTATGGCAGAGTATGTATCAGGCTTCTCAAATTAAATTTAAGCTAAAGCAGGTCAAAGCAACAACCCTGTCTTAGATTATTTAAAATATGCATTTTTCCAAGGCTGCTTCTTCCCAGATCCTGTACTACATGTTAACTTTGTGTGGCTTGGCTCATAGTAATCTTTTTAATCCTCAAATCTTTGTATAAGATGCCAGTAAAAATTGCCAAACTCATGAAAAATGGTCTAGAAAGGTTAGGCTTATTTTCCTTACATTTTAAAGATAAGGAAAACAAGGTTCAGAGAGGTTTACTGTGAATACAGGTGCATAAAATGTGAAGGCATTAGGACAGGCTCACACCCTCAGAAATGTCCCTCACTCTCCCCTAGTTACTTTCGCCAGAGTTAGTCGTGATCTTGATTTCCTGGTGATTTCCTTTCCCTATGGTTACACTGTCTGAGCATGTATGTAGCTTCACCTTTGTTTAGAAGTTCATATTGTTTGTATTGGGGTTTTTGGTTTGGTTTATTTTTTCAGTATTATGCTTCTAAGAGTCTCTTTTCTGTTAACCTGCTGGTTTTAACACTGCAGAATGGTCCTGCAGTATGGCTATTCCCGATTTATGTGTTATTGCAGCTGCTTGTGGACATTTTGGGTTTTTTCCTAGCTTTCTGCCCTTATGAATAGTGCTGTCTTTTAAATTTTTTTCTAAGTGGTACTGGGGATTGATCCTGGCGTCTTGGGCATGCAGAGCTATAGCCCCAGCCCAAATAGTACTGGCTTTTGGTGACTCCATGTTATGTGTTTTTCAGGTTTTATTTCTTGTATATATTAAGTTGTCCCAGCATCCTTTGTTGGACTCCCCACCCCTGCGCCTGCCATATTTCCTTTCCCCATTGATCCTTCATGACTTTTATTCACAAATCAGCTGTCTTGTACATGGGAATCTGTTCTGGGTTCTGTTTTGTATTTTCTGGGTTTACTCATCTCTTGATCACAGTGCAAACTGTTACTATAGTGTTATCTTAGTATCACAAGAGCACGCCTTCTCGTTTGGTCTCTGTTCTTCAGAAATGCCTTGTGGATTCTCAGCCCTCTGCCTCCATGGCTATTTTTAAAATGAACTTTACATATGTGCATTCTACTGAAATTTTTATTAGGATTACACCGAGTATGAGGATTAAAAATTTTATGTGGATAACTGAATATGTACTGTGTAGAACAATAATAATAGTGTCTTGGCAAATACATTATTCTCCTGTGCCAGAACAATTGCACAGGAGAATAACTTCAGGACACAGGGCTAGGCAGGAGTTGTTGACACCAAAGACTTGAGAACACAAGTGCAATCCAGAAAGGAAAGATTGATGAATTAAATATTTGCTTTGCAAAGGACCATTTGAAGAAGATGTAAGGACAAAATAATTGAAAGCCACATACATGACAGAGGACCTTGTTTCTAGAATACATGACACATTTTTCACCAAAAGGGTTTCTTTTTTTTTTAACAGATGGTTAACAAAAAATGTAAAGCTGTTCAACATCATTAGGCATCAGAAAAATGCAAATTCAACCCCACATACACAAAAGAGTGACAGCACTGAGTCCTGGGAAGGCTGGGTCTCTCAGACATTGTTCGTGGGCACGTTAGGTGGTGCTGCCATTCTGGAAAGTTTGACAGGTTCCTACAGAACTCAACATGCAGTTACACACAAGCCAGCAGTTGCACTCTTGGCCATTCTCCCAGGGAAATGAAAATTTGTTTGCATTGAGACTTGTATGTAAATGTTTACCAGAGCTCTATTTATAATGGCCAGAAATTGGAAACAACCTGGATGTGTTTCAGTAGGCGAGTGGTTAAACAAACTGTAAAGCCACACTAATGGAATATTTCTTAGCAATAGAAAGGAACTATTGATAAGCACAAGAACCTGAACAAATCTCTAGAGAATTAGGCCAGGGGAAAAGAGACAATCCCAAAAAGTTGTACACTAATGATTACATTTATATGGTGGTTTGGACTTGGCAAAACTGGCCACATGAATAGCAGAGTAGTGGCCCCGGGACTTGAGGGAGGGGAAGGAGGGAGTTGGGTGTGTCTGTAAAACGGCAGTGTACGCAGCCACTGTGTGCTGCAGTTCTTCTGGATCTTGACTGTGGGGTGTCTACCCAGCTCTGAAAATTCTGTAGAACTAAGTACCAGTTCAAGCACAAATGAGTATAAGCAAAACTAGGGAGATGGACAAGATAGGGGAGTCTGATCCAGATGAGTGCCCTGGATCTGACACTATGCTGGAATTTTGCAGAATGTTATGTTGGGGGTGGGGGTGGCGGAGGTTGAGTTAAATGTGCTTTCCCCCATTCTTTCTTACAACTATGTGTGAATCTACAGTCATCTCAGTTTACATTACAAATACATGCACATGGGCAAGCACGGGAAGCAGAGCAATGAAAAAAGGAAAGACCCCCCGCTCTGTGAGTTAAAAATTCTTGAAACTATCTCACAGATATTTTATCCATTTTCAATAAAATGAGATTATTTATTATGGGAAGGTTGGGTTGATCAGAACCAAGGGCACATTTTGAGGTCCTCAAAAGAGGATCTCATGTTCTACCCTGTCCCAGTGGGGAACGGAATGGGGAAGAAAGGAAGTATGTAACTTTATATGTGACGGTGAAAAAGAAGCATACTCTGATCACCTGCAGGGAAATGTGGCTCCTCCCCTCCAGCATATTCCAAGGGAAAGCTGTGCAGTGTGGGACACTCACATGGTGCCCGGCATGGCCTCCTGGTGCCCCCGGAGTGGGTCAATGCCCTGCCATCAAGAAACTCAAGTTCTAGGGTGTTACAGGCCTTGTCTTATCTGTAAGCATCCAGGGCCTGATACACAACTGATACCTACCCAATTCTCTAATAAACTGTATTTAGTTGAATTTTTTTCTTACAGAATTAAATTGTCTGTTTAACAATAATGCAGTATAGGAGTTGGCTGCATTATAATTTAACAGCAAGAATGTGGCCAACTTCTTAGTGTGAGCTAAAAGAAGTCAGTATTGGTATATACAGTCTTATCAACATCTGTATGCAATAACATTTATGCATATGTATGCATTATATGAATGCAATAATAGACCAGGCGATAGAATTTGAATTCTGACTCTGATTGTTTGAATCCTGGATTGGTGATATGAACTCTTCAGAGGCTTAATTTCTTACCTGTAAAATAGAATCCTGAACAAATCTCTAGAGAATAGAGACACAATTGGAGTGATAATCATGGGCCTTGAATTTATAATGCAGGGAGATATTATTACTAATAAAAATCAAAATTATTGGCATCTCTATAAAATTCAGATTATAGTGTTTTTTAGTCTTGGCAGTACTATACATGTTGGCCCAGGTAAATTGTTGATTGGGGGATAGAGGGGAAACTGTCCTGTACATTGTAGGGTGTTTATCAGCATCCCTGAACCCTGTCCATTTGATGCTAGTAGCCCCCCTGATTTTTGACAATCAGAAATGCCCCAAGACATTACTAAATGCCTCCTGACAGACAAAGCTGCCTTCAGATGAGAACCACTGATTTACAGGAATGCAACATTTGTTAGTGGTATTTAAGGGCATTTCACACACAGCTTCTGCAGAGGCTGGTCTGTTTGAGTGGAAGCATAGTCCATTTTCCTGCAGCTAACCCTGTTTGCATCCCTTTCTGAGAGAGGCTGTGCTCAGATTGGTCTGGAATCCACAGCCTAGTGATGAAGGAGGGAAGGCTGGATTCCCTAAGTGTGTGGAGTCTGAATTGGGGTTTCACAAGTTTCTGATCATATATTCTGGATTAGACACAGTGAAAAGATCGTTTGCGGCAGTCGAGGTTGCTGACTCCAGGTTTCTTTGATTTGGTGAAGCTTCTCATGAACCACTGGGTGTCACGGTTCATAGGAGGTCCAGAATACCAGGCACAGGCATTTTCAAGGGCACAGAGTACTCCTGGTCTGCCCTTGTCTCTGGGTGTGAATTCACAAAGTTCAGAGGTCCCTGCCATGTGGAATTTCATTGTATTGTAGGGATTTCTTTGAAGTTTAATGAGGTAGTTGTCTTTTCTGTGTGGTTATTGACCATTTTTTTTCTTCAGTGAATTACCTGTTCTTGCTCTTTGCTCACATTTCAGTCACAACACTTTTTCTCATTTTTGTCTTTTCACAGTTGATTTATAAGATTTTTACATATCAGATCTTTTCATTGAAAAGCTATTAAGGTTGTAACCCTTTTTTGTTTGCCTTTATCCTTTTTAATGACATTTTCTCTGTTTGCTCATTGTTTGACTTTTGAATTAAATGTTTTTAGCTGGGCTTTAATTTTTTGCCTTGATCCTTTTGTCTTTTTAAAATATGCACTTTAGTTTTCATTTCATCTTATTAAAGGTGTGTTTAATCTTACCCATTGAATTTCGACACTTTCTTCGTTTTTTGTTGTTGGCTCTTACGTTTTTTTCCTCCTCTCTTACTCTAGGGGCCCAACTCTAAGATGGACTTGTAAGATATGTAGAGGGCTTACTTTTCAAATTCCTTCAGAAACAAAAAGTGATCTTCTCCTTTCTCTCAGCATTGAGGGCCTGCTGTTGGTCCTAAGATTTCTATTCTTTTTTGTTATAGCAAAAAGATGATTTTTCTGTGGCTTATTCTTCAAACAGCATTTACTTTCCTGCTTTCTCACGCTGTAGCCAGTTCCTTTGTCTTGATGTCTGTCTGCCTCTTTTTCAGAAGACAGCTTCCTCAGCTGTGGTTCTTCATCACGAGGTTTCCTGGGCCAGGTTGTGTTCATGCTGGTTCCCCCCCCCCCAAGAAAATGCACCTGGGTGGTGGACCTCCCAAGTTGCTCTTCTGTCACCTGCGTGTGGGAAGCATAGCTCCTGATGATCTAGAATTCTTCCATCCCTCAACTGATGTGTGATGACCTACAATAAATGCACATTTAAATTGTACAGTGGAAAAATCTGATCCACTTTTACATCAAGATAGTGGACATATCCACTGCCACCAAAGCCTCCTTGTGCACTGAAGACGCTCCCACCCCCACTCTCCATCTGACACTGGCCTGTTACATCACCCTCAATTACATTTTAAAAGGGGATCATACAAGGATGTACCTTTGTGAGGATCTGTGTTCTTTCATTCACCATAGTTATTTTGAGGTTCAGCCATCTTGTGTGTGTCGGCAAGTCATTCTTTTTAGTGCTTGAGGTAGGTGTATTCCATGGTGTGGCTGTGCCATGCCTCGTGTTGATGGAAATTTGGCTTGTTCCAGTATTGAGCTACCACCCGTAAAGCCACCGCAAACACTCACATACACGTATTTGTATGAACGAATGCTTCTATTTCTCCTGGGCGTGTATTTGGGAGGGGAATGGCTGGATCATAGGGTAGGCATATGCTTCACTTTGTAAGAAATTGCCAGGCTTTTTCTAAGCTGGTGGTTCTATTTGGCATCTTCAGCAGGGAATGAGAGTTCCAGTTGCTCTTTATCTTGCCAGCCCTGGGCATCATTGTTGTAACAGAAGTGTAGTCTCTCATACAATTTTAATTTTGCTTTTCCTTACTAATTGATAAGAACATTTTTTCATGTGCTTTGTTAACATTTGTGTAATTGTCCATTGTAAAATATCGGATTGTTATTATTCAGGTTTTGTTGTTGCTTGTTTCTATTTTGGTTTGATGGCTTTTTGTTTTGTTTTTAAGTTGTAGATTGACACAATATCTTTATTTTATTTATTTATTTTTATGTGGGGCTGAGGATTGAACCCAGTGCCTCATGTGTGCTCGGCAAGTGCTCTACCACTGAGCTCCATCTCCAGTTCTTTTATTTTATTTTGAGGCCAGAAGCCTGGCTTCAGACTTGGTGTCTCCTTTAGTCTGTTCAGGATACAAGTTTCTTCAGATGTGTGATTTGCAATTATTTTATCTCATTGTGCAGTTTCTCTTTTCATTTTTATTAGCGTCTTTTGGTGAGTGTATATTTTTAATTTTGATGAAATCTAGTCTTTTTTTTATGGCTATTTTTTTTGTTCATTAAATTTTTGGCTGTTCCAAAGTTGAACAGGCAATCTTCTTTGTTTTCCTGGTGAAGCTTCATAATTTTAATTTTTACACTTGGAACTGATTTCTCTGAAATTCATTTGAGGATATGGTGTGGAGTAAGGATAAAGGCAGTCTTCCTCTGGTTCTGACACCATTTGTTGAAAGACACGTTTCTCTGCTGAACTGCATTGATGCCTGTGTTCAGAACCAAGTGGCAGTGCATGTGAGTATTTCTGGACTTCTCCATTGCCGTTGCTCTGTCTGTCCTTATGCCAGTACCATACTGTCTTGGATACTATAGTCTTTTTTTTTTTAATTTTGGTAAAATATATGGTAACAAAATTTGCATTTCTTATGGGGAGGGGGCAATGAGGATTAAACTCAGAGTCTTGCACAGGGCAGCGCTGTGTTACATCTCCAGCCCTTTTTAAAATTATTTTTTGAACATGGGCTTGCTTTGTTGCCTGGGCTGGCCTTGAACTTTTGATCATCCTGCCTCAGCTGGAATTACAGACATGTACCACCATGCCTGGCAAACAAAAAAAAAATGTACATTTTTACCATTTTAAAATGTACAGTTCAGCGGCTTTAAGTACATCCTCATTGTTGAGCATCCACCACTACCATTGAGCTTCAGACTGAAACTCTTTACCAATCAAACCATAGATCTTCTTCTCTCGTCCCCGGGAACCTTGACTTTGCTTTCTATCTGTGAATTTGACCACCGTTGAGTACATCATCATGTAAGTGGAATTGTTCAGGATTTGCCTTTTTGTGAGTGGCTTATTTCCCTAGCGTAGCATAGAGTTAATAATCAAGGTTCATTCACTGTCGTAGCATCGATCTTTTTGAAGCCTGAGTAACTTCACTGCATATATAAGCTACATTTTGTTGCTCCATTCATCTGTTGTGGGGCCCTTTGGTTGTTCTGCCCTGTACCCTTTCACTGCTGTGAATGGTGCCGCTGTGAACATGTCCGTCCAGCCTCTCTGGGAGCCCTTGTTTTCAGTTTCTTGGAGGCTGTCTACCCACAAGTGGGATTGCCATGGTGACTATACTATTTTATATCACCACTTGCAGGATTCTGAGTTTTCTGCATCCTTGCCAACACTTATTTTTTAAAATTTTTTATTTAAATAATAGCCATTCTGATAGCTGTGTGGTGGTATTGATCATGACTTTGACTTGTATTTCCCTGATGATTACCGATGTTGATCATTTTCCATGGGCCTCCAAGCCACTTGAAAATCTCCTTTGGAAAAATGTCTAATGAGTTCTTTGCCCATTTTTTAATCAAGTTTTTTTCCCCTTGTCAAATTGTAGATATTCTTTATATATTCTACATATTATCACATAGGTGATTTGCAGATTTTTTTCCATGCCTTGGGGAATGGGTATGATTTTCATATAAAAGATAAAGAAATTTTTCTTCTTTTTTTTAATCTGTTGCATTTTTATAACTCCCAAGTTTATTTTGAAAACAATCTTTCTGACATATATCCATGTGAATTTTGAGATTATAGTGAAATTACCTGTATTTACCTATAGTTTTATTAAATACTCATGAAACATTTATTAACATATCAATACTTAAGGACACCAATATAACTGATTGCTTAAATTATTTTTTCACACCTAAGCCAATTTACATTTGGTTACCTGTGCATATAAAACAAACACACCCCTCAACCAACCATAGGATACATACATAAAAGTGTCCTAATAAAGTTTTGGGCACAAAGTGGCTCAAATGAGAGCAAATAAGCTGACCTTGTGAAATAAATCAGACAAAAACAACAAATACTAAAGGTGCTAAAGATCAATCCCTCCGGTCTGTCTCCTATCATGTGCACTGTGCGTGTGTGAGCTAAAACACTTGCTGCAGCCATGGAGAGCTGCTGGGGACAGGGTCACTATGGCTCTGGATACGCAGATGAGCACGGGTGCCCTGTGGGCATTGGCCAGCCACACACAATCACTGCAGGGAGACCAGGCCCTCCATCCTCACTGGGCCCTGAGGCTAACCTGGGCCTTCGGGTGTGTGTGCTTGGTGGTGTGGTGCTATTTCTCTCTCTCTGCTCACTCCACTAGCCTGTAATCAGGGCAAAGTGGAGGCTCCATTAGTTTAAAGAACTCTCACTGCACCCACGGTTGTCCTAGTGGGCCTTCTCCAAGAAGGCTTTGCAGCCCCTGAGACGCTGCTGGTACACCACCTCAGAGTCAGCGTCATTCCCATAATAGAGATCTTCAGTATGAGTTGTTTCTGTGGATCATAGCTTCCCACAGTTCAATTTTAGCTTTGCAGTTTTTAACTTGATTATTTTTTCTATTCAAATCTCTCAGGTTGCTTTCATCCATACACAGTATCTAGTCGAATGTGACCAAATCTTCTTTGGTCACCTGCCGGGCCATGTCGTTCATGGGGATGCCGTGCTTCCTCATGCAGCTCTGCCATGGTACTCAGGGGTTCCCCACTTCATAGGTGGACGTGGCTGCACTGTCTGTCCTCCAGTTGTCTAAATCATTTTGATCAGTTACTAGTTTTCTGAAAATTGCTTCTGCAATGGGTAACTGACAAATGTTACCCAGATACACGAACAGCACAGACTTAGGACCATTCTTCACCATCTTCAAACGCAGACACTCAGAAATTTTTCTTTAAGTACAAAAAATAGAAGAATCCACTGAATACATATTCACCTACCAGACAAACTTTAAAATTAACATTTTACCATAATTGCTTTAGCTATACACACATGCATGCACACAGATTTTTATTGTTGCAACATTTTAAAGAAAATCGCAGACATCTTACACTCTACCTAGCATATGCTTTCAAAAGGGACATCTCCCCATATTTGCCACACCTTCCCCATATTCATTCGCCAGCATACCATTTCAAAATAATGTACATGTCAGTGGAGGAAATGGTGCTATACCTCTGGTGCTTTTCCTAGTTAGAACAAAGCAGCTAAACTCCTGGGACAAGTGCACTTACTGCTGGGGGCCCTTGGAGTGTGGGCTTTTTCTCCTGCACTGTGGAGATCTTCATGCCCTTTGTTACCTGAACTGTAGCAGCTGCCTTCAGCTTCCCAGCTCCTTCGTGTCTCCTCTAATCTGGCTCCACGCTACAGCCAGAGTCATGTCTTTAGAACATAGTCCATGTCTGTTGGTCTGTCTGGTCCTCCTCCTTGTATTGCATTTAGAGTATAGCACAACCTGAACTTCTTAACACTATGGCTTCTTAACAACATACAACATGACCTGGCTCCTGCTTAGCCCTCCAACCTTATTTTCTTTAATTCTTTCCCTTCTCTCAAAGAGAGGCAGGTAGACTTGCTGTTTCTTGAACATACAGAGTTCTTTCCTTTCCCAGGGCCTTTGCACCTGCTTTCTTCTACCCCAACCTGTGCTACTTCCACGTTCAGATAGATTTTAGTGTACATCTTAGTTATTTAGCTGAGCTTTCCATAACATATTTAAGTACACTGCCCATTTTCTCCCTTTCACAGCAGCCTGTCTTGATATTTTCATGAACCTTCTTCAATGTGTAAATACATATTTAGTGTGTAAGTGACTGTCTCCCTCCCAATCCCGCTCTGCCTTGAGCTCTCCAATGGCAGAGACCATCAGACACCAGTACCTAACACACGGGTGGTGGCAGGTGAACAGGGAAAGACACAAAGCCTCATTCAGGCTGATTGTAAAGGGGACTATTTTTATAGGATTTGTATTATTTGTCAATCACAGTATTTTATTTGCATGTGTTTAAATTTATCTAAATTATTCTCATTTGAATTACATAGTGTGATCAGTCATTTCATATGACCTTGGGATCAGGCTTAACCTGAAAATTCAAATGGGTAACATTAAAGTTGAAGGTACAATAAAATATTTTGGATGTTCCATGTGTCTATAATGGAACAATGTGGTTTTAGTATTTTCATCATTATTTTCTTCCTTTCACAGACTGAGACAACACTTGGACTCAGTTCATATCAACAGAAAAGGTAAGACTTGTGTATTTAGTAAGATATTAACACTTTTCGTTCTTTCTGGGGGATTCCTCCAGTTCTTCCCTTCATTTTTTCCTCCTACTTTTGGTGTACAGGGAATAGCAAATTTAAAAATCACATTATATTATGATTTCTAAGTATTGTATATGGAAAAAACAAGTTTAAATCTGAATTTACATGTGATACAATTGTGTGGCATACCTCCTGTGATAACTTCTGTTACTGTAGCCGGTATCTGAGGCAATCAACTTGTAGAGAGAAAAGGTCTGCTGGACTCCTAGTTGTGGGTGTTTGAGTCCATGATTGGTTGGCCCTGTGCCTTGGGCCTGTGGCAAGGCATGCACCATGGCAGGAGTACATGGGAGCAAAGAGACAGGGAGGGGGCTGAGGCCCCACAAACGTCCCCAGTGACCTGAAGACCATCTGTCAGGTCCCACCTCTTAGGGGTTTCACCACCTCCCAGTGGTGCCTCCCTGGGGACACATAGGCCTTTTGGGGACATTCCAAACTATCCCTGCCTTTTATGGACTAACCGTTGCTACTTTCACTTAGCAGGGGCTGCTTTCAGACCCCTGGAGGAGAAGCTCAGATCTAGGGACCCAATCTTGTGACTCAAAAGCCCCTTTTAAACATGGCCCCTGTGATAATAGGGTCTGTCTTACCTCAGGTATTAGGAAAAGACACTCATGCATGTGAATTTGAAGATAGCTTTCCCACCTCCCTACCCCCCAATTTTTTGGTACTTTTTTACATCCCTTTGAAAAAGGATAAAAGGAAGATGCTGACCTGATTCTCCTTCCATATGCAGTGACAGCCTGCTGCTGGTGCCGAGGGGACTGGGAGCTTTCTTTGAGTTAGATAACCGGTCCTCCAGTAGCCCTTTCATGGACACTCCAGCTGTTACTGATCATTTCCCCAGGGAGCCACAGATTTAAAGGAGTTTAACTTAGAAGACTCAGCATAATGGCATAGTTGCAGTTCCTGTTGGCCGGGAACAACTGGCCAAGTCCCCAGTACCTGTCATAGTGAGTGCCCTTGAGTAACAGTTGGAATGCTGACAGCGCTATCAGTGGCTTCTCAGATATGGAGCCAGTTTCAGGTTTAATTATTATTATTTTACAGCATGTGTTTTTAGGAGGTTTTACTCTGTCAGCATATTTATTCTTGAGATGAGAACAAAGAAATTTAAGAATTATCAATAAATTATCTGATGAAATCAGGCACTTAACTGTCAAAGTGGTTGAGGCCACACAGGATGCCCCTGCCCTTGCTGTCCACTGTAGTTGCATTTTCCATTCAGCAAGAGCAGCGAAGAATTTCCCTTCACAGGCCTTGGTGCTTCACCAGCCTATGTGAGTGTCCTTCACCAGCCTATGTGAGTGTCCTTCAAGCAGCAGAGTGCAGGGTGCATCAACGAAGAATGCTGTTTGGAGAGAGTGTCAAATATTCAGATTGCAAGTAGGACAGTCAGCATTCAGAAATAATGAAAACCCTTCAGTAGTCACTGTTTCAGTTCTTTTCACCCATCTCTGCAACAACATGGCCCCTTTCCTCTTGCTCTGTCTGCCCTTCTCTCTGATGCAGGTGACCTGGTGGGGCCTGCCCGCCTGTGAACCTTGCCCAGATATTTTTGGCACTAGGGTGTATTGTCACCAAATCATTGTGCGTCTAGTCTGATGACTATTTTTTTGGACCATCTAACAACTCAAGAGCTCAACACATCTAGAGCCAACGACTAGAGAGAAAAGCGCACCTCTTGTTTTATGCTTCTTCCTTGATCCTTTATTCTAACAGGAAATTAGCTATAGAATCAAGATGATTTACATTAATGAAGATGATGTTATTCACCCATGGTCAAAGTCTGGGCTTCAGGTATTTTCCCAGTATAATAAGGAGTTTGCCTCAAGTTTTACTTATCTGCTGTCTCCAGCTGTCTACCAAACTGCCCCTAAGCTAAGTGGTATAAAGTCGGGGACTCAAGTGGGGTTGGCTAAGACAGTCTATCTCTGCGTCATGAAGATCTGGGGCCTTGGCTGGGCAAGCTCCGCACCTGGGAATGACTCAGTAATGGGGCTGGAGGCCTGGTCACTCACATGTTGCTGCTGGATTATTATCTGGGACTCAGACGGCTGTCACCTGAAGTACCTCCGTGTGGTCTATTCATGTAGATTAGTTTGGGCTTCCTGTTAGCATGGTAGCTAGATTCTAAGAGTGAATGTTCCAGAAAGAACCAGTGGAAACTATTGCCTTTTGTGGCATAATCTCAGAAGCCGTATAATGTTACTTCTGTCATATGCCATTGGTTGGCCAATAATGTCAGCTTGCAAGGGTTCAAGTCAGGCCTTCATAGGAGAGAGGCTACGGAGGGACATACAGACACACACAAAGCTCTCTGAGGTCTCTTCTTACAAGGGCACTCCCCATCAAAAAGACCTCACCCTCATGACCTCATCTGAATCTAATCACCTCTCAAAGGCCCTGTCTCCAAATACCATCACTGTGGGGTGCTAAGGTAACAAAAGGCGTTCAACATATGACTTCTGGAGGGATACGATTCTTTCCACAGCAGCATGTGAGTCCAAATTCAGATTTTTTTTTTTTGTCTCTATCAACCAACTAAACACCAAAGCATTATGTTTAGGATTACTCTTAGTAGGTCATTTTAAAACACCTGGGATAGTATCCACATTCACCGGGCGCAGGATAATCAGAATGTAGCTTTTACACTGGACGAGATTAGCCAGCTCCTTTTCCATGTGGCACAGTGCTATACAATCTAAACCCTGCCAGAGCTCTCATCTAAATAATGATTTATTGAAAATGTATACATAAAATAGAACATGAAATTAAAATATCAACATGAAATATGTCTAATTGTGTAACAACAGGCATTGTAAGCTTTATTTATTTTTTATTTTTTAGTTCAAAAATAAGGTATTCTTTGGAAGTGTCAGAGTTTGGACTTGGGTTTGAACATTTGACTAAGATGAAGTCTACATACAGTCAGGGATGATTCCAATTATGGAGACCCTAATAGATCATCTTGTTCAATCACCTTATTAGACAAAATCAAATCAGGAGCCAAGACTCTTGAGAAGCAAGAGATATGCTCAAGTTAGAGAGGCCAAGTTGTCATGAGAACGATGCCTTCTGCTTGACAGTCCTCTGTTTAGTTTCTTGTTGATGTGGAACCTTCCAGTGCTCACTGTGTTTCCTCTCCTAGCCAGTGTTTGGAAAGAGGGACATAGCAGCAGTAGGAATTGGGGGGGAAGGCTCTGAAGGAGACGGAGAAAGGCCCTTGAGTCGTGGAAGGAGTTGTCATGGTTGAGAGCAGCGATAGGGCAGCGTGGGAGAGGTGAGGTGCACACAGCCTGCTTTCCAGTGCAGGAAGGGTCGCTCACGCGCTGGGGTTACAGATGTCCCCCTCTTCAGGGGGCTTAGAGGATAGTGGAGGTGGCACTTCCAACGTGGTCATAGAGCATGCAATGAAAAAGTGACAAAGTGCAGCCCACTTAGTGAAAGAAGGAACGCGACCCATTTGAAGACACCATTTCCCTGGTCTGATGCTGTAAGCCTGGAGGGTTAGCTGGGGAGGTGGGCGCTGCACCTACAGTGCACGTGCTCAGTGTTGTCCTCCAGTCATGGCAGAGGGCAAGGCTGGCCTCTTCGCTTCTGGACCAGACTCTTCTGCTCATCTTCTTCCAGAGCACACCAGTGTGGCAGAGGTGCTGAGGTGGACGCTTTGGCTTTTTGACCTCTGTTGTTTCTGCGCCCGACTCCCACTTCCCGTGTCCCCAGTTGTCTAGTTCGTGCGCTGCACCCCTGGTGTTCCCAGTAAGGCAGGTTCAGCCCCATCCTGTCTCATATGAGTCACAGCTCTCATTCTTAACCTGCCCCCCCCCCATCTGTATCATGAAAAGCGTGGCTGACAGATGACCCCTAGGTAATAGTAGATTGAATGGACGGCAGAGATGCTAGGCTCCCTACCCTTTGTTAACCTCACCATCAGCTCTGCAGGTGAGCCTGGCTTCAAGAGCCTCCAGGACATTCTGCAAAGGAAAGACCTGCTGCTTTTGCAAGCTCAGGACACAGTAGTAAAAACCATGAATAACAGAATATTCCAGGGTAGTTTTTATTTTATTTTATTTTATTTTGTGCTTCTCTCTTTTGAATCACCCTTTCTAATTTAAAAAAAAAAAAAGAATAGGTTTATCAACTACATGAAAATTTTGTTTTAAAAGGTGCTGGCTGGCTGCATGATATAATGGTGGAGGATATGTATATAACACTCTATCTGTTTTTGAGTTAAATGCCAAAATACTATAATAGGTACTAGTACTAACGTAATTTTTTGTCACATGAGGCCACCCTTTAAGGACAGTCTCTCTTTTCGGGGTAGGAGAGGCAACAAGGTTTGAATCCAGGGACACTTTACACCTGCAGCCTTAAAAAAAAAAAAAAAAAAAAAAAAAATTGAGACAGGGTCTTGCTAAATTGCTACGGCTGGCCTTGAATTTGAAATCCTCCTGCCTCAGCCTCCCAAGTTGCTGGGATTACAGGCTTGTGCCACCATGCCCAGCTATGGATAATCTTTTTTAAAGGTTGTGGAACCCTTGGTGGGAGATTAGGAATCACAACACCCAAGTTTTCTGTTAGTCAGCTCTGTGGCCTTGAGAAAAAGCACACACATGTATGTGTGTGTGTGTACATGTATACACAAGTAGTCAGAACCACGTTTTTCTAATCTTTACATTTTCTAGTTTCTCTCATAACCTGGAAAATAAGCCAGAAATCATGGGTTGGAGAATACTTTTCAAGGTATAGTGGCTAAGGTTTCCTTTAACTTAACTTGGTAATTTGCTGATTATTGAATGCAGCCCTTTCTATTGTCTACAATCAAGCATCTAAAGGATTGTACTTGGATCCAAAATTTGGCCTTACCTTTCTTAATGGCAGATAAAATCTGCTAACAGTTGCAGTTTGACTATTGTGCTTTAAATTTTGTGAAAAAGTTCAAGATTTCATTTGTATTTATACTTTGATTTGTTTTCTTGCTCTGGAGCTTTTAGTGCATATGTGGAAAGAGGGTACTACTTTGCATAAATCTTGAATACTACAGTAAGTTGATATTAGGTATGACAACTTAGGAAAAGTGAATTTAAGGAAAGAAATGGGTTGCTTTGTATTCTGTTATGCTATTGGTAAGTTCCTTTGAGTAGGTGAGTTGACCTCACTTATTTTCCAAAAGCAACAAAGTACTCTCACCTTAAAAATGAGCATGTCAGAGTAGGTGGTTCTGGACTCATGGTGTGAGTGAAACCAGAGTTTCCCTGCTTCTGCAGGCAGTTGGAGCCTGCATATAACCTGCATCCCCTACAGTCTGGAAAGCCCATTTTAATGTTAGCTAATCAAGGTAGTGGATGCCTGCCAGGCTTGGCTCCAAGGGTCCAGCGGGCAGAGCCAGAGATTGGCAGTGCTGTGACACTTCATGGTGTGCTCTGCCCTCCAGGGTGGCAGCAGACCCCAGCAGCTCACCGCCAATTTCTTCTTTCTGGGTTCTTGTCTTGCAAATTTGAAGAATGAAACCCACAGATGAGGAAGAGTGAGTGTCCAGTAGCAGGGTTCGTTCAAGTTGGAAAAAAAAGACCAAGCTCTTGCAGGGCACGAGGGGACTAGACAGGGGTGCTCCCTGCGTGTGCTAGTCTAGGGTGTTACAAGGCTCTTGGGTCAGCACTGTTAGTCCACATTTATGCTCCTCAGGTTTGGGGAAGTACCAGTGTTTGGGGGCCCTGCAGTCTCTTTTCAGGTCTGTACCACTTCAGTTTTGCCTCTGCTCATGGGGAAGCTGGCAGTTGAGGCTGTCAGATCATGGATGCTTGGGGACAGGGGCTGTGGTGGTGTGTGGCACAGGCGTGCACATTGGGCCGGGGCCTGGCTGCTGGGGTGTCGCAGGTCAGCACCTGTCCCTGGCTCCCTTCTCTCGCTGTGCCTCAGGCCTGCCGCTCCAGGTGGCCAAGACCTGTGCTTGCCAGCCGTGTTGTAGCGTGCCCCGGCCGCAGTTCCACCACTCCACAGCCTCTTCTTGAGGGGGTTAGCGGGTGGCTGTGCAGTAGGCTACTGGGGAGCCCTGTGGTGAGATTGGAACCTCTCTCCATCGGGTTCCCTATCAATGGCCAGAAGGGGTGAAAACACAGTCTGGATATTGTTCAGAGGACTTAAAATGAATGCAGAAATATTCACCAAAGCTGCTTAGACCTGATATGAATGGTGGAAAACCACAGCCTTCAAGCTAAGGACTGTTGTGGCCTCCCCTTGGCTCTGCTTTAGTAGGGTGGCAACTGGGAAGGGGTTCCCATCCCCTCCAGCTCCACAGTGCAAGAACCTCCAGGTGGGTTTGGCAGATGTTATTGTCCACAGCCTCTGTGCTGCAGGGCTTATCCTGAATCACTGGTGGCAGCAAGGTGATCCCTGTTCACCTTTTCTCTGAGTTCTTTGATTTAAAAGGAAAACATGAACATATGAAAGGAAATGGATGATAGAAAAAGAAATAAATGAAAGCTCCATAGTTGAAAAATATGGTTTCTGGAATAAAAATGCCACTGGGTAGAATTAACAACAGCTTAGACATTACGAAAGAAGGCCCAGTGAATTAGAGGATAAAGTAACAGGTAATCCGTATGAAACACGGGGAGGAAGATGACCAGAAAAAGAACAAGCAAGCCCCCGTGCAGCAGTGAACAATCCAACAAGTGACACTGAGTTCTCAGGGTTGAGGGGACTGTCACAGAGCCCCAGTAAATCCAAAGCAAGAGTAACACAAAAGAAGCCACACCAGGATTCCAATTCCTGAAAGGCAGTGGTAGAAAAGCACCTGGGAAAAAAGCCACAGAAGTAGTACCAAAAATAAGACAAATGCTGGCTGCTCTTCACCAAGAACCAGCGAACTGGAGACGAATGAGGGCATCTCTAAAGTACCACAAGGAGAGATTGCCAGCCTAGAGCACCACGTCCGGCAGACGGGTCTTTCAAAAGTGGAGACAGTTCCAGAGAAAGCTAAGAGAACTTGTAATTAAAGGACTGGCTGGAGGTAATTAAGTCATTGCAGGTGAGAAGATGGATCCAGCAAGCACGGAGACCACCACCGAGGCAAGCGCATGGATAAACATAGAAGGAATTCTTCCTGATTAAAAATTTTAAACAACAGACTTTTAAAAACAAATAATTCTGGCATTCTATAAACTGTCTATAAACATTCTATAAACTGCAGAACAGCATGCATGTGTGACAGTCATGCAGTTACTGCAAAGGACTGGAGAAGGGGGTGGAGACCCGGAAGGTTCTGATGTGACATGAAGTGCTGTGATGTTATTTTTTATAGTGGTAATGCAAAATAAACCTAGAAGAAACATTAAGACCATAAAAAAAGAAGAAAGAGCTAATAAACTAATCTTAGAAGAAGACAAAAGGAATAAAAAACAGATGGGAAAAATAGAAAACAATAATGGCAGCATGGTAGACAGAAACCCAAGTGAATCAAAAATTGCAGTAAGCAATTGTTTCCAGCACATGTTGTGGACTGTGCAAACTGCAAGATCAGGTTTATGCCGTGTTCAAGAATATAAGCTTCTTAAAATTTTTTATTTAATTTTTTACCTTTTGTTTTGAGAAAAATTTAGAGGAAAGATGCAAAAATAGTGTGGAGAATTCCCATATTTTCTTGACTCGGATTCCCAATTACCACTATCATCCATCCCTTTCCAACCCCTTCCCCTCCAGCCCTTCTGTGCCTTTCTTTATATACATAGGTTATGTGTAATTATTCCTTTTTGTGGCATGGGGTATCAGGAATTGAACCCAGGAGCACTTGACCGCTGAGCCACATCCCCAGTCCTATTTTGTATTTTATTTAGAGACAGGGTCTCACTGAGTTGCTATTGTTTGACTCAGACTGCATTTTGAGCAAGAATATTACTAAAGTCTGTGTCCCCAGGGCATCTCAGAAAGCACATACTACTTGTTAATTTTTCTTTTGTAACTTCTCTAAGTGTCTATCTTGCAGAGAAATACTTTGAGACCATGTAAATATCCTGTTTTGCTTGAAACACTCAGTAGTTTGTCTATTGGTGATTCTTGCCTGAAATAGTTCTTACTGGGGTGATTTTTTTCAAAGTCCATCATTACTTCAGTGTTTATTAGTTGACATTCTAATGCAAGTAAGTTGTGAGGTAAAGGTTAAAGTTCTTTTTCATTTGGTTATTTTACAGTCATCTGCATTGTAACTGAAAAATCATATGTGCTTGGGTCTGCTCCATGTCATTTGTACGTTTATCATTCACTGAACGCGTCCTTACTTTCTGGCACTTAAAGATATTCCAGGCTTATCTTGGAATTTTCCTGCCCCAGCCCTGGAATAACCATTTTCTTTCTTTCTCCCCCTCCCCTTCTTTTTGGTACCAGGGATTGAACCCAGGGGAGCTCAACCACTGAGCCACATCCCCAGCTCTTTTTTATATTTTATTTAGAGACAGGGTCTCACTGAGTTATTAAGGCCTTGCTAAGTTGCTGAAGCTGGCTTTGAACTTGTGATCTCCTCCCTCAGCCTCCCGAGTTGCTGGGATTACAGGCTTGCACCACAGTACCTGGCAAGTAACCCTTTTTTCTAAGACATGTGCTTCGTTAGTGGAGGATATATTTAGAAGCTGAGATCTGCATGCCACGCGTACTTATTGCTGTTGGGGTGTCATTGTCCCAGGCCCTTTTAGAGAAAAAAAAAAAAAAGAAGCTGGGTGCGGTGGCAGACACCTTTAATCCCAGAGACTCTAGAGGTTGAGGCAGGAGGATCACAAGTTCAAGCCCAGCCTTAGCTATTTAGTGAGGCATTAAGCAATTTAGTGAGACCCTATGTCAAAATTAAATGGCCTGAGGATATAGTTAGTGGTAAAGTGCCCTTGGATTCAGTCCCAGTACCAGTAAATCAGTAGAAAAAAATCTTTTCAGGAAGGTGTATAAATATATACAATATATACTGACGCATCTATTTGTGTCTAAAACCATGAGTTGTTACTGATGCCTCCAGTTTTAATACAGAACCACAGTGTTCTCTTCTGCCCTTTTCTGTTCTGTCCATTCTCCGACAGTAAGAAATCCAGCTCCATTATCTGTAGTCTGTGTACCAATTTGCTCAATCCTAAACTATAGTAAGTTTCAGCATTGCTAACCTGTACCATCATGAAAAACAGACCTACTAATTAGAATACAGAATTCATTTAGAGCATTATTATTTTTTTTTTTTAGTGAGTGTATGTTGTCAGAATACTACATTTCAGATTTACATGGGTCGTAACCTTCTTCACCTTTCTCTCCTGGCATCTCCTTTCTCTCCATCCTTCCTCCACTCCACCCCCCACAACTTCATTGTGGTTATGAACATTTCAAATTAAATTTGGTTCATTTATTTGTAGTGTATACTCAAGGTTTTATCCCCCCATTTAAAAAAATTGTGCCATCATTTATTCCCCCATTGATTCTTTTTTTTTAATATTTTGTTTTAGTTGTAGTCGGACATAATACCTTTATTTTTATTTTTATGTGGTGCTGAGGATCGAACCCAGTGCCCCATGCGTGCTAGGCAAGTGCTCTACCTCTGAGCCACAACGCCAGCACACCCCATTTTTTTCTTTATGTGAACAATTTGCTTGTTTCCAGTATTTTGTAATTATAGTGTTTCAAATAATAACTTAAGGTTACCTTCCTACAACCCATATTAACACAGGCATAAATTGTATTGTTGAACATGTGTGTTTAGAAGTGGCCAACAACAGAGAAAGATGCTTAACATCACTAATCATTAGGGAAAAATGAAGATTAAAATACAACCATACCTCACTTTACAACTCTTGGAATGATTTATCAATAATACAAAAGTGCCACTTGTCTACAACTGTTGATAAAAATGTGGAGGAAAGGAACATTGGTTTGCTATTACTATTATGAAAAACAATGAAAGTTCCACAAAAAAATTAAGAATAGCCAGGCATAGTGGCGCATGCTTATAATCCCAGTGACTGGGGAGGCTAGGGTAGGAGGATCATAAGATTTGAGGCCAACTTCAGCAACTTAGCGAGACCCTATCTCAAAAAGGCCCTGGGATGTGGCTCAGTAGAAAAGTACCCCTATCTGGTTCAATCCCTAGCACCACCCCCCAAAAAATTAAAAATAGAACTACTATGTCATCAGCAGTTCCACTATTCCATATACATCCAGAGGAAATGAAATTAGTATATCAAAGAGTCACCTCACTTCTGTTGCAGCATTTTCACAATAGCTGAGAAATGGACACAAACTAAATGACCATCAGTGGACAAATGGATTAAAAAAATGGGCTGTACATACAGAGTGAAATACTATTAAGCCTTAAAAAATAAGGAAGTCCTGTCATTTGCAGTAACCCAGAGGAACATTGGAGACTATAATGTTAAATGAAATAAGCAGCCAAACATAAAAGACACCACATAGCCTCACTTGCATGTGGGCTACAGGGCAGAATTGTGGTTACCTGTGGCAGGGTGGGGTGCAAGCAGATGGCTAATGGATACGAGATTTTGGTTAGAGGAGAGGAACAAATTCAAGAGATATAACAGCACACTGGCTGTTATATACTGGAAAATTGCTGAATAGATTTAAATGTGTTCTTGTTCTTTAAATAATATAATCCAGAGAGGTATTAATATGTTAATTAGGTATAGTCATTCCACAGTGTACGCATACTTCAAAATATATTACTTACCATAAATATATATGATTTTTGTCAAATAGTTTCTGTACATTTAGGGTAAATTTCTAAAAGAAGAATTGGTGAGTTGAAAGTAAGTGCCAATGTAGTTTGTTAGGTATTGACAAATTCTCTTTCAAAAATGTGCCAATTTGCATACCCTATGTCACTGAATAAGAGTGCCACTTGTCCACAGCCTTTCCTACGGAATGTGTTATTGTTTTTAACTTTTCCAGTCTGATAGGTGAGAAATTCTGTCACCACATAGTTTTTCTTTTCTAATCGTGGGTCTACACTGACTTTAGAGCCGTCCCTATCTTTTGATGTTGTCTGTTCTACCTGTTTTTAGTAAGGCTTTTGTTCTTACCTTTTAAGGGCTCTTTAGAGTTATCAATCGGTATTGCAAACATCTGTTGGTCAATAGTCTTTGATTTTGAAGAAATGAAGTTTCGGTGTAAGGACACAGGTAGGTTAAGTATAGAAGATAGCACTGAGGGACAGGTTGGCACCAATCCTGGGGTGACTGGGTACTTTCCAAGTAGACTGCAGGTCAGAGAATGTTGTCAGAAGAGGGGGACACTTTATGATTACTAGAGACAACCTAACAGGAAGATGTAACAGTGCTGAATCTAGAGAAGCCCAATATTGGGTCTTGTATGTGAAGTATGTAAAGAAAAAAATGAACAGATTTAAAGGAGAAAATAGACAAATCCCCTGTTATAGTGGGAGATTTCAACACTCATCTGTCAGTAACTGATAGAAAATCAGTAATGGTGTCCATTGAAATAGCACTGTGAACTTACTTGGCCTAATGGATATTAAATAGTATACCCCAAACAGCAGGTTTTATAGGTTATGTCCTCTGATCACAGTAGTGAATAAATTAGAAACCAATAACAAAGGAAATCCAGATTTTTAAAAATTGGAAATTAAGCCAGAAACTTTTAAATAAATAGTTAAAGAAATCAAAGGGAAATTGGGAAACACTTTGAAAATAAAAATAAGATATATCTTAGTCAGCTGGCTGGATGGCCTTACCCAAGTACCATAGACTGAGGCTTAAACCACAGATGTTATTTTCTCACAAGTTGAAGCTGAAAGGCAGATCAGCATGCCAGCTTTGTCTGTCTCCAGTGACAGCCCTTCTTCTTGGCTTGTAGGCAGTGGCCACTTTGCTGTGTCCTCATATGTCCTTTTTGTGCATGCGTGCAAATGTCCCTTTGTGGAAGGACACTGATCCTGCCATATCAGAAACCCTGCCCTGATGTCCCCTGAATTACTTCCCTACAGACCCTCTTAGAGGCAGTCACTGAAGACAGGGCTTCAACATGTAAAGAGGGGTACACAATTCAATCCACCAAACAGCATATCACGTTTTCCCAAATTTAGCCAGTGTTACTTAGGTGGAAATTTGTAGCCTGTTTCAGACAAGCAGAAAAAATTTAAAAGCATTTCTAATATAGAAAAAGAATATCAACTTAACCTCAAACTGAACAGCAAGAAGAAAATAAAAGACATATTTGAAATCAGTTAAATAGAAAATGGAAAAATGAGAACTATGTATACAAAAACTGATTGTCTTCAGCAAACGATGCAGTGGATAAACTTCAAGATTGGTTAAGAAAATGGAGAGGAAACACAGAAAATCATTAATGAAAGGGATATCACACCAGTCTTAACAGACATTCAAATAATCAGAAAAATTACAAACCACTTTATTCTAGTAAATTTGGCAACAAGAAAAGTGGACACATTGCTTCAAAGATACAAATTACCAAAACTAACCAAGGGATAGTTAGAAAATTTGAATTTTCCTGTGTGCTTCAGAGATTTAGCACTCATAGCTTGAAATCTTTCCACAAAACTGGAGGCCCACGTGGCTCCCCTGGCCAGTCCTACGAGACACTGAGCAGAGAAACAGTACAGTGCAGTCCAGCACAAGCCACTCCAGAAGAGGGAGGGGGAAGGTGTCTTCCCAGCCATGTTAGCAGGTGACCATTGCAAGAAAAGCATATTGACCAAATCTCTTATGAGCATATGTCCAGAAATCCTGAACAGAATGCTAGCCAACTGAATCTAGAAATACCCAGAAGGGGTAATACATCATGACCAAAAGAGGTTTATCCTGGGAACACAAGATCAATTCACATTTGAAAGTCAAATCAGCCCAGTTTTCCCCTGATAACCAAAACAAAGGGGAAATGCTACATAATTATTTGAATAGATGTAGAAGAAAAATTATGAAAAAATTCAACATTTATTCATACTTAAAATGCTCTGCAGACTAAGCATAGAAAAGATTTTCCCAACATGTTAAAGAGCATCTGTAGGAGGAGAGCTAGCGTGTACTTGATGGGGACAACTGAGTACTGCATTTATAACAAGTGCGAGAGTCAAAAGTGTTATAGAAAAATGCCATTTACAGTAACATCAAAAACCATTACATACTCTGGGATAAACTTATTAGCAAAACAATTTTGAGATATGTACACTAAGAACTACATGATGTTACTTGGTGTAATTAAGGGAGTTCTAGATATTTTGAGAGATTTTATGTTCATGGTTTGGAAAAATTGTTAAGGTGACTATTCTTCCCAGATGAATTTTAGATGAAATGCAGTTCTGAATAAATGCTAATGGATAATTTTGTGGAAATTGACAAGCCGACTTTGAAATTTGTATGGAAATGTTAAGCCCCTAGAATAGCTTGAACAAGTATTGAAAAGAATAACTAAGTTGAGGATCTTTTAATATTTAAAAAAATATATTAATTTTTTAATATTTATTTTTTAGTTGTAGTTGGATACAATACCTTTATTTTATTTATTTATTTTTTATGTGGTGCTGAAGATTGAACCCAGGGCCTTGCACATGCTAGGCGAGTTCTACCATGAGCCAAAACCCCAGCCCCTAAATTGAGGATCTTAAACCACCTATTTTGAAGACCTAGTTCAGAATTTTTTGACAAAATATGCTCAGGTCTTTCAGTGGTACAATTAGGTCTAGCATGATCTGTAAAAAGACCCTATTAGAAACAGCAAAACAAAAACTGATCTTTAACCCTAACTCATGCCATGTCCCCAAATTAACTTAAAATAAAATGGACAATAATACACCTATATGCAGAAGCTGAAGGTATAAAACTTTTTCAAAATGTTTAAGTCTTTTGGTAGAATGATTTACAACCTGGGCAAACTTAAGACACCAAAAGCACATGGCATTCAAGAAAAAAATGATAAATTGGATTTCATCAAAATTAAAAGCTTGTACTCTTCAAGACCATTAATAATAGAAAAAGATAAGCCAGGGACTGGGAGAAAATGTGCACAGTATCAGTCCAAAAAAATGCATATCTAGGGGCTGGGGATGTGGCTCAAGCAGTAGCGCGCTCGCCTGGCATGCGTGCAGCCCGGGTTCGATCCTCAGCACCACATACTAACAAAGATGTGTTGTGTCCGCCGATAACTAAAAAATAAAAAATATTAAAGTTCTTTCTTTCAAAAAAAAAAAAAGAGCACTGTCGGGAAACTGCTCAAAAAAAATTAAAAAAAAATGCATATCTAGGACAGGCATAACTCTTACATCTTAATGAGGCAAACATCCCAATTTTTAAACTTTGAACATATATCTGTTTTTTAAAAAGATACCTAATTGGGCCTGGGGTGTAGCTCAGTATTAAGGTCACTTGCCTAACATCTGTGAGGCTCAGCACACCTTTCAGTCCCCAGCACTGCAAAAGAAAAGAAAGAAAGAAAAAAACACTTCCAGGTATCTAATTGAACAATAGATATCTTTTTAAATGAATGAAAAGCTATTCAACATTATTAGTCATTGGGGGAAATGAAAGCTACAGTGTATTTATAGGATAATGTATATTAGACAGGAGAAGTCCTGTTCACTTCTCTTGTAAGTCACTGTTTATTTAGCTGACTCTAATAAAAACAGTATTTGGAACTACTTGAAACTCTTGGTGACTCTGGAAATTATTCTTGTTAATCCCCTCACCACCACAGATTGAGGCTACAATGCTTGTTTGTACATCAACATGCAAGGTAGTCATTCCCAAATATGAGCTCCTGCTTATCAAGCAGGTTTTCAGCTCAATGCTGGAGGTAAGGAGTCAGGTTCTGTGGGCGGGGCCCTAATCTGCATTTCCACAAGCATTCTAGGTGTTTTAGATTCAGGTATACCACAAACCATTCTTTAAGAAATACTGGGCTGAAGAGTGCCTTTTGTATAGGTAGTAACTGATCCCAGGAAAACACTTTGGATTTCCTAGCTTACAAAAACACCTGATGCTCCTAGAAAGTCCTCTGTTTCTTTTGGGAGTTGTCTGCTTAACTTTGACCTGACAGTTCACCAAGCAGCGTGGACTATTTCCCACGGGATTTTATCTATCTCCCCAGTTGCTTCCTAGCTCAAAGTCAGAAAATAGTCTTCATTCATTTCCTTATCCCCAAATAGTATTTTAGCAAAAAAATTAAAAACAATATGAGATTTCAGAATAAATAATCACTGCAGAAAGCATAACAGCGTGCATTGTGCCCTTATAATGTCTTGTATCGGTGGAGGGTGTCCTTTCCATCTCTTCCCTGGTTTATTTTCAACGTTACTTGCAAACATTTGCTTTCTGTTACTCAAGCACTAAGCCATGTCATGCCTTATCTAAGCACAGCAGCGCCTTCCCCATCAGTTGTGGATACGTGACAGCTATGTTATTGCAGTTTGGGTTTTGTTAAACAAAATTATGCCTGTGTCAGCTTCTGTTGACCCACTTAAATATTAAACTGTTCTTTAGATTTGGATCTGCTATTGTTCTGAAATATGCATTTATTTATGAGGTTCATCTTTTATGCATTGTATCCTCTTTCTTACAGTCTGTGAGCATTCTGAAAATATCAGAGTAAAAATTGATGGGCACCACTTCTTTGGAGTATTTTATGGGAAAACTTAGCATAAAGCATAAAAAAGAAAAGCAAGATCTAAGAACCTGAAAGGAAGTAGAATTGTCCTTCCTTACAGATTATTTGTCTCCAGGGACAATCCAGGAGAGTACTCATTGTGGCAGTACATATAGCAAGAGTGGAGTAATGTTAAAGGAATCTAGACAGACTGTTAAAACAGACTGGCCAGTGTGACTGATGGTAAGGTCAGTACATGAACATCAGTAACTTCGTGCACACAGTAGTTGTGTATATCCACTTGCCTACTTGACAACACCGTCTAGATACGCCATCTCAAATTAAATGTCTGAAACATTTTAATACCTTTGAACTTCCTCCCGTCTACCTATCTGTTTCCCAGCCCCTTCTCCCATGTCACAACTTTGTTGCCAGTCAGAATTTTATTAAGTCATCATTGATTCTTTTTTTCTTCTCTCACAGTCAGAGTTCAGCCATTGGCATAATATGTTGTGTCTAACTTCCAAAGAGTTTCTGAAAACAGTTGCTTCTCACTTACCTTCCCTTGTGGGTCACCTGTAGACCAGGGACATACTCACCTCTTGTCTGAAACCCTACAGCAGCTCCCTGCTTCCTCTCCTGGGCTCCCACAATCTGTTCTTCACACAGTAGCCAGAATTAAGCTTTTCAGGTATCAGGGCATATCACTTATTTGCTCAAAACACTGTAGAGGCCATTAGTTACACGTGGATTAAAGCCATGCTCCTACAAGGAGGTCTGGTGTCAGTGCCTTGGCCTCATCCCCTGTCCCTCTTCCCCCTCTCCCCTTCTCCTTCCTTGTACTCGGTCCCTTCAGCCTCCTTGGTCTTCACCTTACAGGTGCATCTCCACTTCATCAGTCTCCACCATTTAGGTCTTGGCTTTTGGCTCTCTGAGAGAGGTGTTCTCAGTTCTAACCATAGCACCCACTGTGTTTATCTTTATTTTTTAATTAATTGCTTGTTTGTTTACAGTCCTGGGATTGAATCTAGGGCCTTGCACAAGCAAAGCAAGCACTGAGCTCCTTCCCCAGCTCCCTTTATTTTTAATTTTGAGACAGGGTCTCACAAAGTTGCAGAGGCTGGCCTCAAGTTTGCAATCCCCCTGACTCAGCCTCCTGACTTGCTGTGATTACAGGCATGCATCACTGTGCCTGGCTTGATTTATCTTTATATCCCATGGCATCTTCATGCTGAATAAATGGGGTATTCACTTTTTTACCCTGCCTGGCCACTTCAGACATTTCCATTCGTGACTTGCAGAATAGACTCGTGGTTTTGTGAGAAGAAAAAGATATTTCTTAATCTTGTTTGTACCTCTGGCATCTAACACAATTCAGGTTTATATGTGTGAATGAATAACTTAGACAATTACTATATGCAGCGCTTTATTTTTTCTTGATTCGGATTTCGTGTGATTTTGAGTTTAACACTACTAAAACAGATGAGCTGAACAACATCTTGTTTTGAAGAAGTCAAAAGAGTTGTTCTGTTGTGCACAAAGAAGGGCAGAAAGTAAGAGGGAATAGATTTTGTACCTACCACTGTGCATGGCAGCCCAGTTGCAAGGAACTGTGCTCTTTTGTCCCAGTGTCTTTCGTTTTGTGCGTTAGTAAAGTGTAGTCTTATATTTGATGTTTTCTTTCTTTTCTGTTCATATGTAGAAAGAGATGATCAGTCAGCACAGAGGAAAACTCCAAATTGGTAGGGCTGAAAGTACGGTTGGGCTGTTACTTCCAGCTCAATACTATCAGGACTATTTAATCTTAAATGTAAGATTGAATTAAAGCCAAACTTCCTACATATTGTGGATGTCCTTGTCTATTTCTGCTGCCTTTCCTGTGCGTCCTGAAGGGAATCGCTGTGCCATCTTGGAGATTTGCGCTCTTGTGAAATCTGGCTGTGGTGAAAATGAAGCCCTTGGGCCTCACAGAGGGCTTTTGCTCGGGCATCATTCCTTAGGATAAGAAGAGCCAATCCTGCCTTTCAAACGGACTGCATTTCGAACTTCAGGGTGCAGAAGCAGCTGGCTTTAGGTACGCAGGCACTCCCGGCCCCATCAGGGTTGGATCAGGGTGGTGTCTATGGCTGCTATGCAGAAATCTGGCTTACTGAGAAGGTGCAGTGCCAGGTGGGGTGGCTAGGAAAGATACTCATCTTAAGCCAGAACATCACAGATCAGTGTGTTCCAAACTCCCAAATGGGATAAATGTTTTAGTTCTTAGTTCATTTTTTTGTTGAGCCCTTTACCATTGTAGTCATAATGGGATCCTAATTTTTGTTTCCAGATGTCTGTCAAGCTTATGTAATTGTTTCAGTTACTAAGTATTCATCATATGTGTATCAAAAATCCAAATGAACATATTAAAGCATACTGTTACCAGTTATTTCAACCAAATAAATTTCACCAGTCTATCTGAGCATTTCCTATTTTCACAGTTAGATAGAAAAAGTATTTCCCTTTTTAAATTTTTTTAAAGATACAACGTCTATTGATTTCCTCTCATTAAAAAAAAAAATCAATACACTAGGCCCCACTTTCCTTAAGGATTCCCCACTTTTCTCAGTACAAAAGCCAAGCATTTTGACTACTGTTTAGGGAAATGCGTTTTTTGAAGAACTGCTTCTTAAACTCTTTTTCTTTTTAATTACAGTTTATCTCTGTACCGGGGTAATTGCAGGCCCATCAGATTTGAGCCACCAATGCTGGATTTCCATGAACAGTAAGTTTAACATTTTTGGACTCTATTTTCCTGTTAAACTATCATTTTATATGTATTTGTCTTGCCTTTGGCCTGTGTTATCTATGTAAGAAAATTATGTTCAAGTCACCAGGAAACAAATGTTGAATCTAGTTCAATACTAGGAAACAACTATTAGGAGTCTAATATAATAATACTGAGAACATTTGAAAAATACCCCCACATTGCACTCTTTGGTTCGGAGAATCTTATCTTCAGAAGCAGCATGAAACTTAATAGGTTAACTTTTCTGATCAGCACTTTATTTTCTTTCTTATTATTTAAAAGTTTTTTTTTTATGGGCAGAACAACAGTGATTTTACTACTGGAAGTCTAGGCTAAGGAAATAGTATTTGCTAGACGCATATGCTTTTTTTTTTTTTTAAGACACCGTACTGGGTTTGAACCCAGGTGTGCTTTACCACTGAGCTGTAGCCCCAGCCCTTACTTTTTACTTTGAGACAGTGTCTCACTAAGTTGCTGAGGCTAGCCTGAAACTTGGAATTCTCCTGTCTCAGCCTCCTTGGTCACTGGGATTACACACGTGCGCCAAAGTACAGCTTTTATACCTCACAACAGAGAAAGTATCACCAACCCAGAAAGGCTGACAAAAGCAGATGCTACATACAGACCCAGTCCAAGAACAAAACTGCTTCCTTACACTGTCCTTATTGCTCACCTTCTACCTCTGGGACTCAGGTTTCACACATTTCAGAAACTTACGGAGAAACAGGGTTTTACTCTATTGGGCTCCAACCCGATTAAGCAGATGGATGAGGAGAGCACCTGCGCCATCAATCATACCATCCTCAACTCCACCTCCTTCCTGGCCTCTGCCTCTAGGCCCTCACCCTGACCCCTCCTGCTCCAAATCAGTTCCTTTCCTTTATTTTCTGGACATGAAGCCACCCATCTTCCAGGTTGGCCTGTGAGCTTTTAAAGAGCATGCTGTAGAATTTCTTCTTCTGTCTCCAGAAACTGCCCCCCTGCCTGCCCCCAACGAGAATCCCAAAGGGCTTTGGAAGCCAGTGAGTGCCCCCATCCCAAGGTCTTAAGAGAGGGGTAGTAAGGGGTGAGAATCGAGGGATTGGGCAGCCCAGGTGAGCTCTTTTTGGGCAGGGCCAGTCACAGCGGTGCCACTTGGTAAGTTAGCAGAAATTTAAAAGGGACAAGAGGAAGCCATGTGTGTTTCGGCTCCACTAATTAGAATCCCTGATAGGGCCACAGTGAAGCTTGGATTTTGGTTCTTCATGTGTGCGTATGCATCTGGCAGTGTGTTTTACTGGTATGATCAGACTGTTCGGGCAATTTTAGACCTTTTTCCTTCATTAATATAAGTAATGCTGTGTACTATAAGCTTGTCCTAAATGAAAATGTATGTGCTGAATAGCAATCCTGTTGAGTTTAACTGTTCCCTCATTCTTGGACATTTAGTTGTTTCTTTTTTCTCTTCATGCCATTGCTATAGTGAATGTCTATGCATAAAGGCTTCAGTTTGTTTTTTAATTTTTGAGATTGGTGGGTAGGTAGGTAAATGTTAGACTATTTCCTTAGTCTAGATTTCCAGGAGTAAAATCCCTATTGTTAAAGTGTTGATGTACATTGTCAAATTGCTCTTTTCCTTACTTAGAAAGGTAGTTTTATTTATTTCACTGCCATTTACTCAGGTATCTATTGTTCGATACATCGATATCCTGACTCAACAGATGAAAATTACAACTGTCTTTAATGCTATCAAAGTTGTACTTAGCTGTTTTTACTATAATAAACATACTAAGTTTAAATAATTTATAATTTAAAACCTAGAATAATCAAAATATATCAGTTAAACTTTTTCGAATGATTAGCCACCAGAAGTAAAAGATATTTGATAGCAGATGTTTAATGGAGATTGTATTCCCACAGAGATCCCATGGGTTTGGGGGGCTGGAGTGCAGATAGAAGTTTGCATACTTAATTGTGCATTTCTAGATGTAATCAGTATTTGGAAGTAGTCATTATGTAAATAAAATTAACTAGTGTGAGGGTTTAAAGACCGTGTGTTCAGATAGATAGTAAGTCACTATTTGGTTCTGTATGAGAACCTGTGGTTGGAAACGACCTTCACGTGGAGACACAGGACCTTTAGGAAGCTATTGGGTCAGGCGGGCTCTGCCTTTGCTGCTCTCTACTGAGTGGGACATCTTTCCCTGCTTGATACCTGCCTTCTGCCATGTTAAAACACTGCAGGGAGGACTTCCCAGTCTCAGGAACTGCATGGAGGTAGGTTTCTGTTCTTTATAAATTACCCAGAATGTGGTATTTCATCAGAGCAGCCCCGAATGGACTAAGATAGACTCAGTGCTGAAACTACAAGGAATATAGAGTTCTTAATCCACTTACAGAAATACGTCACCGAATCTCCTTACAAATGCAACATATTTAATGAAACAAGGAATATATTGATGTATATCAGGAGAGTTCATTATTTTTCAAATCAAGACTGTTTTGTTTCCAGTGTGTTCTCCTATTCCAGAGTGAATCACATTAGAGACTGAGGAACTCATGCCAAGACTATGGCACTAAGCAGTATCTGTGGCACTTTGTCAAGAGATGTGGGAGAGGAGATCAGTGCATAGTATCAGGATTTTAGTCTAAAGTAGTGAGGGGGTTGTAGTGGGTGTAGCTCTTGCCTAGTTCTTGGTAGAGCATTTGCAAGTAGAAGTCCAACTTTGAAAAACTTGGTACAGGTAAGTATTCTCAAAATATTCTTTAAAAAGTTATATGCAACTGGTGTTTTTTTTTTTGTTTGGTTTTTTTTTTTACTTCAGTATTTGTTTTTTGAGAAAGTTTTGTAAATTTTATTTTGAGATAAATACCTGAACTAAAACTAGAAATTCCTGTTCCAAATTAACTGTCTCTCAATCCATCAAGCAATGCTCCACCACCAAAATAGGAGAAGTTGGGATAAGATCAAGCAAGATTCTGGATTGATGATCTTGACCGTTTTTGTGTCATGGATCTCTTTGGGATGGATGAAAGCTGTGGACCCTCTTGCTTCCTGTCTCCCAATACACACACACACACACACACACACACCACTTTGCATACAGGTTCAAGGGGTTTACAGACATTCCCCTCCAAGTCTACTAGTAGTGGGTTCTTTGGAGCTACTTAGGAATTCCTGTGCTGGGCCATGGTTGATAAATCACCACCACAGAACTTATAGGAGTTGCCTGCTAAGCAAGCAGTATACGCTCACTGTAGTAAGCTTTAAAAAATACTTATTTGTGGGGGCAGGGAGAGGGAAATAAAATGCTACTCATAATCCAAACACCTGGAAACCTTAAATTTGAGCTTGTTTTCTTTGGGGTGGGTACCAGGGATTGAATTTAGGCACTCAACCACAGAGCCACATCCCCAGCTCTATTTTGTATTTTATTTAGAGACAGGGTCTCACCAAGTTACTTAGGACCTTTCTTTTCCTGAGGCTGGGTTTGAGCACAACAGTCTTCCTGCCTGCCGCAGCCTCTTGAGCCGCTGGCGTGTGCCACTGTGCCCAGCTGAGGTTGCTTTTTGAGTCCTTTTCTGTGCATCACTACTCATTTATTAAGTTATAAAAATATAACCATATTTCCTGAACATAGTATTTTATAACCTGCTTCTTGACTTCCTATATTATGTATACTGATAAAAATTCCACTGACTTTTCTGTTACTTTTACAGTTTTAAAGAAAAATAATATAGGTATATTTGTTAAATTCATTCACTGGAATTGTTTAAGATGTTTCTTTCTTGTGATCAGTGCTGAATTTAATGGTTTAAATGCAACCATGCCTATTTCCTTAGCAGACTGCCCTGTTGAAGTTTTTAGTTACCTTTAGACTAGACAATAATTTATCATGAACAAGAGGCAACTGATCAGAATAAAAGAACCAGTCTCTGACTGGAAAGAGAATAAATGGGATTCCTTAGCGGGACTGGTCCTTGGTCATAGAGAAACAGAAATCTCCTGAGCTTAGAGAAAGTCTGGAAGGTTTGCTGAAGACACACGGAAAGAAGGACAAACCAGTACAGTACAAACCAGGGTCAGGGAGCACAGTGAAGAAATTTATCTGAAGCATAGGGAAGTAGCTGTTCCCTAAAGTAGCAGACTTTTCCTTGATTTCAAAATGGTGGAAACAAACAAAAAGAAAACTCTTGGCTGTGGTTTGAATGTTTGTGTGTCCCCTCTCCCCCATCTATGTGTTGGAACTGTACTTCCTATGTGACGATGGTAGGAAAGGGGGCTCTGTAGATGATTAAGTCCTGAGAGAGGGCAGGACTCTGAGGAATGGGTTAATGTCCTTGTGAAAGGTGCCCATAGAGCTGCCTTGCTCTTCCCACCATGTGAGTATAGCAGGAAGACCAGAGAGAGGGCCATTGCTAGACCCCAAACATGCTGGCCCTCGATCTCCGATTCACAGCCTCTCCAACTGTGAGAAACATATTTCTGTTGTTTATAAGCCACCCATTATATGGTGTTTTATTAATGCAGCTGAAAGAACTAAGACCTTGGGTGCAGAAAGGCTTTAAATAATGGGAGAACAGCCTGAGAACAGCTAAATGGGAAGTGTATTTTATCTCACAAAGGTAGAAGCAAATCTGTAGGAGCTAAGGGGTGGGCAAATGTGAACTTATGCATATAGTGGTTCAGTTAGAGAAGTAGAAACAGCCAGAGATTCTAAATGTGTTGGTCAGAGTGTGTGTGTGTGTGTGTGTGTGTGTGTGTATGTATGTGTATGGAGGGTCTATCATAAGGAGTTGGCTTAATATGGTTCTAGGAACTAGTCAAGTAAGTTGAGATTCTGCAGGGGCAGGCAGCCAGGAGGGAAAGATCAGGAGTCAGCTGGACCTCCCAGGGTAGGGGCTAAAGCTTACAGTCTGCAGGTGGGCCTTCAGGGAAGGCTCTGGGGAAGGGATACTGCTAGTCCAGCTGCTGTTTGGAGTCTCTCCACCCGCACAAAGTCTAAGCTGTCTTTGAAAGGGCTTCCAACTGATTGACAGGCCCACCTAGAATAATATCCTCTTTGATTAACTTAAAGTGAATTGATTGGGTGCTTTAATTACATTTGCAAAATCCCTCCTAGCAGTACCTGGATTAGTATGTGACTGAATAGCTGGGAGAAGGGATACTGACACAGTAGGGAGAAGGGATACTGACACAGCGGTGGCTGCCTGACCCCCATCTTGCAGCCCTTGGGAGAGAACAGGTATAACTCACATTAACCAGAAACAAGCTGGAAAGGAATTCTGGGGACTGCAGGTTAGTGTCACAAAGCCATCACATGGTTATAAACCCAGAGGTTCCTAAATTTAGTACTTTTATTGTAAAACGTGGAAGGCGATGGGGTTGAAAATTTTGCTTAGTAATTTTAGAGCTGAGGTTCTTTTTATGAAACTTTACAGTAGTTTTAGGACAAAGAACATGAAACTGTACATTTTCACTGCCAAAAACAATTTCCAATGGCATCAGCAAGTAGCTGATTGCTGAAGGAGATCCAGAGATACTTTATGACACACCCTCTTTAAAGTATTGCACCTTTTTTTCCCTCTCCGAAACGAAAAGCTTGTTAGATGGCTGCAGTTTTTTCCCATATATTTCTTTCTGCCTCCAAACTTTCCTGCTCTTTCTTAAAGGAATATTAACTGAAAAACAATCAGAGAATACCACAGCATAGAGAGGCCCACTTCACGCCTGTCGCCTGGTCAGCCTCTCCCCACTTCTCTTTTGCTACCACTCCAGCCTTTTCATTTACCCTTAGGGAAAGTGGCCCTGTCCCTGACTCAGGAGTAAGTCCCATGAAATCTCAGTCAGTAATGAGCCCATTCTCGTGATCAGTTCAGGGATAGACACACCCCTGTTTTAGGCATTTGTACCCAGGGACTTCTGGAAAGCCCCTCTCCCCAAAAGGAGACACAGGAAAGAAAGCGCCCTCTTCCTTGCTGGGACTTGTCTGTCTGTGGTGCCGGGAACTGTGGCCCCATCCTGCCATCAGTGTTAGAGCTGAGCAGTTTGTCTCACAGAATGGAAGAACAAAAAGGGCTGTGTCCTTGGAAGGCTTGTCCAACTGCTGAGTCCACAGGCCCTGGGCCTGCGCCCCTTGGGTCTCTCTGTTAGGTGACACTTGTTAGTCACATCTTCCTTGATCTCTTGTGGAGTGCACAGTGCTTCCTCGCTCAGATCTTTCTCGGCACCACTCGTGTGAACCGCCCTCTGCTTTCCTCCTGTGTCTAAGCCTCTTCTTCCTCCTTCTCTTTCAAGGGCTTCTGTCCCTTTACCCGTCCACTGCCTGCCTCTGCTCTCCCACCTCACCCAACGTGTCTGACATATGCCTGTGATTTCCCCGACCCCGTACCCCACGCCATCACTCACCATGATAGTGTCACCAACGTCACTGTCATCGCAACGTGTCTTGCTGCAACTTCAGTCTCTGAGTGACCCCACCAGGTGGGAATCCGGGGGGCTTCCTGGCATTTGCCCTCAGAGCACTCCCATCACCCCTACCACACCTGTGACTGGAGGGGCCTTTGCTCATCCTCTCCTTCTCACTGCCCCCGCTTCTCCTCCTAGTCTAGGCCCCATCACTTCATATTGTCCTCCAGCACAAACCTGCCATTCTCCAACTTATGATCCATACTGTCAACAGAAAAATCCTCTTAATATTAAAATCTGATCATGCCACCCCTCAAAAAAAAAGTCCTTTAGTCAGTTCCTATTGTCAAAAGATAAATGCCAAATCTCCTGTGTGCCCACCACACATGTGGAGAGCACCACACCATTCCTGAAGTCACTAAGGTCTTCCTGAGTTCCAGGAATCATATTACGCATACTTTGAGAATTTCCCTCTAGCAGGATTTTTTTTGGCATCAGGGATTGAACCCAGGAGCACTTAACCACTGAGCCACATCCCCAGCCCTTTTTATTTTTTATGTTTTATTTTGAGACAGGGTCTAGCTAAATTCCTTGGGGCTTTGCTTAGTTGCTGAGGCTGGCTTTGAACTCATGATCCTCCTGCCTCAGCCTCCTGAGTCTGTTAGAGCCATGCACCACCACACCTGGCTCTAACAGGATTTTTTTTTTTTTTTTTTTTTTGGTGGTGCTGAGGATTTAACGGGAGTCTCCACACAGTTGGAAAAGTGGAGAGAACAAATGGCGGATTTGCTCTTAAGGACTCAGCGGTGGGGAAGGCTTCTGCCGTGTCTGCTTTGTATCTTTGTTATTTGTGAACTGTTGGAGCACAGCAGACACATAGGGCCTTTCGTTCCCTGATTGTCCGGCAGGTGATAATATTAACCAGGTCATTCTGCGTAACTAACGTGCCAGACTACATTTGGTCCCTCTGTTTTTTGGTCAGTGCCATAGTCATCTGGTTGTCACAGAGGTTAACTGAAACTTGTCAAAGTAAGTGTGACTGTGCTGGAAAGAGTCCTGAGGAGGTGAGGAATCTGCGGAAAGGCCAGAGGTACAGCTGCCCCTTGGGATAGAGGGTCTGCATGATCAGCACCCCCAGGACTCCTCTCTGCCCGTCATTTGTGCCTCTCTCTATTGGCTTACTCTCTGTCACTGCCAATGTCTTTTCCCTCCGTGATGGCAAGAATCCTATGACTGCTTCCAGACTTGCACTCTGGAGCTTTCTTCCACTGGGAAGCACTTGCTTCTGCTCCTTTAGCATAAAAAAGCTCAGTGTAGAGCCCAGAGTGATCACAGTCAGGTGTGTCCACCCACCGTGCAGACCAGAGGGGGTTTAGCAGTGGACATCTCCAGGTGCCATTCCTGTATTTGTCGGGCAGCCACTCCTCAGCCTGTTGAACCCCAGGGGCCAGTACCTGCCCAGCCAAGGTGGAAACCTTCTGTACCCGTAGTCTCACGTTGACCCCACAGAGGTGGAATGGATCCCCACCTAAAGTTTGGCTAGGATACCAGGATGATGTCACACATGCACTAAGCGGGTTTGAAGTGGTCTGATAAGCAGATGTTCCTTAACTTAATCTGGGTGTATGTCTCCATAAACCTTAAGTTCAAAATGTTAATAAGTCAAAACCTGTGTAATACACCTCGCCTACCAACAACAGCTCAGCCTGGCCTCCCTTTTTCCTTTTTCTTTTCTTTTTTTGTTTTTGTTTTTGGAATGGGGCTTCAAGCATGCCAAGCACCCACTCTATACTGAGCTGCACCACCCCCCCCCAGCCTAACCTCCTTTAAATGTCCCCAGAACCCTGACATTAGCCTACAGTTGGGCAGAGTCATCTGGCACAGAGCTTTCTTCAATAGTGTCGCATTCTCGTGGAATTTGTGAAATACCTGGAGCCAGAAAGCACTGGCAACACAGCCCAGTGCCAGTCTCAGTCGCTTCCCCCTTGATCTGTGGCTGACCAGGAGCTGCAGCCACATAGTGTGAGCCAAGAAAAGATCCACATTCAAATGATGATTCCTATTGAGTGCAGGTTGTTTTTGCACCATCTTAAGCTTGAAAAATCCTAAGCTGAGCCATCATAAGTTGGGGACCATCTACACTTATGTAAGGACACTTTCTGGAGAAACCACAGCAGGTTCCCAAGCAGGTCCGAAAGTGGCTTCAGAGAGCAAAGAAAGGAAATTTGCTTGGCTTTTATTGAGATTCAGGGCCGAGGCTGGTGGGGGATTCTTGCATGGTCTGTACTTCTCACTAGGGCCTGGAAAGGCTGTGGGCTTGTCTGTTGGCTTGCCCGGATGTAGCAAGATGAGGGGCATCAGTGGGGCTTGGAAACCACCGCTGATAAGCATAAGAAATGAAGGGAGAGGTAATGTGTGTTCGTAATTTTAATAGCCAGTGGAGTCGCGGTCCTCACTACTCCTGGCATCTGCTAAAGGATTTCAGGCCCTTTGGTAAGAAGGCAATGAAAAGTCCCTTTGCTTCTGTAGACCACCCTCCAAGTGGCTCCTCCCCACCTTGGTCAGCCCTACTGCACCCTAGAACTGAAAACTCATTAGGTTAGCATCTTGATTTTTCATCCTTTAGTTTAAACTGATTCTTCAGGCCTACTTTTCCTGCCTCCCTCTCTCCCCCACCACCAGCAGCCCACTGCAGCAGCCCCTTTCTCTTTCCACCCCTCCCCCACCGATTTACACGAATTCTGTTAAATGTTCTGTTTCCATAACAACTTCTTTTTTCAAACATTTATTGCAGACTGTAAAAGATGCCTTCGTTGGAAACTTGTTTTCCTGAGTTCTTCGGCTTATATAATTATTAAGGGCAGAAAATCTTGTTTTCAAATCCGAAGTTTGAAACGGCTACTTAATGTGTCAAGACTGGACATTTAAATGTTTGTCACTAAAAATGGAAGTCTTTATTCTCAAAGTAAATTCAGTTTATGAAGGTGCCCCTCTCTATGGACTTGGGGCATTCTTGGGAAGGTCAGGCAGGCCTCCTTTCTGAAGGAGTGTTTGATGCCCCTTGGCATTTCAGTTGCTGGCTCTTCAGTCTTTTTGTAAGAGCCTTTCCACCAATGTGTTTCTGAGTTGATGGTAGGATTTTGTGGTAATTGAGTGGTACAGAGTACTGCATATTGATTCCGCCCAACTTCCTGCCAAAAGCTGTGTAGAACAGAGTGCTGTGTCCCAGCCATTCAGAAGGTTTGTCTAAGGGCACTTGCTAGTCCATTTCTCCAGCTGTTTCCTGGCATTTAGTGTCATATTTCTGTGGCATAGGAAACTTGCCACTGACCACAAAATTGCAGCATATTTTCCAAGCTGGTCTCATTCATACTGCTTGTTCCTAATTCTTTAGAGCCTCTGACTCTTCTAGAATACAGACAGTTAGTGGCTAGTTCTGTTGCTGCAGCGCAGAGAAAGCTGTCCACTTGCATCAGCCTGGTTCATCTATAAATACTCGACACTGTCCCCTTTGTGCCTCCTTCTGTCTTTGGAGCAGCCAATAATGGAAACAAACAGGACCAGCATGGGCCTTGTCTAGAAATCTTTATTTTTAAATTCTACCTGTCCAGCCAAGCAGGTCACACAGGCTGCGTGTGATCAGCAGAATTCTAAGATGGTCTGCAAATGTTCAGGCCTCTAGTTAATGTACTGACCACACTTTTTCCCCATTACTCAAACACTAACCCAAGTGTCCCTGTCAGAATTTACAAAGTATAATGAAGGTCCCAGATCAACTGACCTTTAAGAGAGAGAGATTCTCTGTGTGGGCCTGAACTAATCCTTGAGCCTTTTAAGTGTGTTTGCAGCAATTAGGAACAGAAATGTTGGAGATTTGAAGCACAAGAGGTATTCGATGCAAGGGAGCTACTTCACACTGGTTTTGGAAATAGAAGAACTGAATAGCAAGAGGTAGAGCAACCTGAATTCTGCCGACAATCTGAATGGGTTTAGAAGGGGACTGTGAGCTTCAAATGAGAAACCAGCCTGCCCATACCAGGAGGCAGAAGCCTGAGACCCTCAGCAGATAATGCAGCCATTCTTAAAGAATGCTACAATAAGTCGTGTTGCTTTCAACCACTAAGTTTGTGGCAATTGGTTACAAAGCACAGAAAAATAATGCACTGTGTATTTATAAGTAAGCATGTGCCATAGTCCTGAATTTGCTCATGTCACCAAGGGAAAAGGGTGGAGCAGAGAGCCTCCCTCTGCTTCCTGCTGGGTACACTGCCCAGAATGAGAGGCAGCCTACTCTGTGCAGACACTCATGCCTAGAATGGCCTGCTTATGCCCTCCCTCTGTCCTTGTTACTCCAGGCTTCACTGAACAACCTAAGAACGTGACCCGTCTCCTCTGAGCAAGAGTTCGTCTCTATGGGACGTGGCCTAGGGCCTTTCCTTTCTGCTCATTCACTGAAGAGAGGGCAAGGCCAGCCTCAGTGGCACTGTGGAATCCTGTGTCCTTGCTCCAGCATCCTTTGATACAGCGGGCCCTCTGCAGCCCTGTCTTTTTAAAAGATACCTCAAAGACCTGTCCATCTTATACCTTGTTTTCTCCTTAACTGGGACTGATTAAAGTCACACAAGGGATAACATTAAGTAGTGACTGATTGATATTTATCCTGAATTCTATTTGGATTGTAGCTGAGCATATTTTTAAAACACAGTACAGAAGTGGTGAACTTTCAGGTTGAAAGGAGTCTGTTTTTATTTCTGTACTGTCATTGTTCTTCCATGTCTATACAAAGCTTGAGGAAGAAGACTTTCTCTTCCATGCAGTACTATAGACGGCTTCTTCCTGCAGTGTCCTGGCCATAGTGTGAGGCCCTGCATGGGTTTGTACCTGCTCACCTGTTTCAGAGTCCTGAGTTCCCATCTAGGATCCACGAGCCAGTTGGTTAAGGGGTCTAAAAATTGAGCAGGTTGGTTGCTTCTTATTTGAGGGTCTGAGAGTATTTAGCTTCCTGCTCCATAATGCCAGAAGTGTCCTCACAAACCTGCTTTCCTTAGCCTGCCATCGCCAGTCAGAACCCAAGCCCTGGTTCCACTCTTAACCTGTAGCAGGCTGTTGAGCCATGGAACTACCGTGGGCCTTGTGGTGGCTGGGCTGTGAGCCAAGGAGAGATGTTAGCCCAGGTTTCTGCTTTCCTGAGTAAAGCAGAGAAACTAGTTTGTGGAATCCCAGCTTTCAGGGCAGTCTGGGTACAGCCTTCCCAGGAGAGCTGCTTCAGTAGGGCCCTTGGCCGGGGAGCATCTGCCCGACTTCTGCAGAGCAGCGGCACCCACAGCTTTCCACAAGCCAGGCTTGGTTTAGGCCTCAGAGGCAGCCTCAGCCTCAGCCTCAGCCGCAAAACTCACATCAGCTTGTAAAGAAATCCTCCAGTGGTGTATGAAATAAAACAGCGTGAACTGTTATCAAAACCATTTTTAGAAGTGTGATATGAGTACAAAAGACAGTGAAGAGTTCTTAACTTATGCATTTTTTGGACCCTGTTGTGTATTTTGGGTAATATGGAAAAAAGATGTTATCATTCCATTTCAGGAAAGACAGAAAATGTAGAGTCCCAGATTCGGGTGTAAATGAAGCCACAGAAGAAATGGGAACATGTAGCCACTTGGATTTTGATTTAGATGATACAGCAGATGAAAAGCAGATTAAATATGTGACTGCTGAGAGTCAGATACATGAGTACATGAAATTCTGACCAGGGTTTCACTTCTTTTTTTCTCCTTTTGTTTTGAGGGCTTTACTCAAGAATGTCTGTGAAATCCTAATTAGGAAGTTAGACAAGATTATAAGTAAACAGACAATATTTCAACTTGGACAAATAAATGCATTATGAGTTATTTATCATAATAGCTACCTAATGAGTTCCCTAACATTCTATTGTTAAATAGCATTTGCTAACATTTTTTTACAGTGGATTATCGAGGGATATGTCCCAGCGTACTGAGCTCCATATCTGACTAAATAGGCTTCATCTATCATTGATGGTTAGATAAGAATCAACTGGTAAAACCAAATTGCATTTTTCTAATGCAGGCCTCCAATGTAGGTCTTCAGCAGACTCCTTCCACTTCATTGACCTTGAGGAAATAGCATACATAACAAAGCCATCTTTACTGACTTCTGGTCACTCTATAGTTTGAGGGAGAAAAAAAAGCCACCAATGCTTTATTTAGATTTTTTGGTTTGTTTGGTTGTTTTCTTTTAATATTAGTTGTAGTTGGACACAATACCTTTATTTTATTTATTTTTATGTGATGTGGAGGATTGAACCCAGTGCCTCACATATGTGAGGCCAGCGCTGTACCACTGAGCCACAACCCCAGCCCCTTTTATTCCATTTTTATATGGTGTTTAACAATTGTAGAGTTGTTTTACTTTCTAGAGTATTTTTGTTACCTCACTGTAACCTTATCTCTACCTTTTTTTTCTTTTTTGTATGATATACTTACACAGAGAAAAATGCATGACAAATGTATTTTTACATCTACCACACAGCTGGAGAAAGAGAACGCTTGTCAGCACCTAGACCCTGTTCTGTATGTGGCCCCGGTGACAGTTTCCTTGCTCTACAGGATTAACCACTTTTCCTCAGTCTTCTAATCATTTCTAAATTTTCTTTACTGTTATATTGTACCTGCACACATTTCTAAATAGTACATTAGTTTTACCTGTTTTTGAACTTACTTTCCCCAGTTTTGATTTAGAAATACTTTAAACCTACAAAACAAACAAAGGATTTAGTGTATTCTTGTATGGCTTGTTAATCGTGATCACAGGTGTGCTGTATGCCTTGTATATCTGTAAGGACAAACCATTGCTTTTGTTCTCGGTGGCCCCTAGATTCAGACAAGATAGAAGTCCATGCCTCAGGAAGGAAGGCCCCTAGAAAATCAAGACTTTGGGCGTGTGGTCCAGCCTGCTCTCTCCCTGCCTAAGAGAAGCTAGAAGTTGGGATTTTCCACCTTGTTGTGCTGTGCTATGCCGGGGGTGGAGGCTCTAGAGAGTTGATGTACCAGATTTTGCTACCAGCTTTGATGCAACAGGTTTCAAGTTCACTTGGGGTGAGACTCTTAAACTAGTTTCTGGGTTTCTCATGAAAAGAGTTTTTCTGTGTATTAATTTGGCATCTCAGTGGGATAAGGAGGTCTGGGTCTTCCATTCCCTCCTCTTGCTGATATCCCTCCGTAGCCCCCATTGTCCTCTGTTTTTGTAAATAAAGTTCTGTTGAAACACAGCTTCATACCCATTTGTTTACATTTTTGCCTATAGAAATAACAAACAGAAAGTCTGAATGGAAATAGAAAATCAAGAAGAAATTTAAAATTCTGAGTAGACTTATAGCAATTAAAGAGTTTAAATTAATCACCAAAAACCTCCCAGAAAGCAATCCCTGGTACACATAACTTTACTGGTGATTGCTACAAAACATACAAAGAAGAATTAGCCTCAGTCATTCACAGAGTCTCCTAAACAACAGAAGTGTACACTTTCCAACTTAGTCTTTTTGGCCTGTATTGCCCCCTTATACCAAAACAAGTCAAAGGTGTGTGTGTGGGGGGGGAACACAGACAACTATCCCTTCTGAATAGATGTGCACAAATTCTCCACAAAATACCAAACAGAATCCAGCAACACACAAAAAGAATTGTACACCATGACCAAGTGGTTTTAATCTTAAGAATGCAAGCTTTAGTTTAACATTTGAAAATCAGTTGATGTAATGCACTATACTAATATAAGAAAGGGAAAAGAAACATGTCAAGCACACACACACAAAAAAAAAAACATGAAAAATGCTGTATCTTTTCACAATTCTCAACAAATTAGGAATAGAAGGGGAATTTCTTTAACCTAATAAAGAGCATCTATGAAAACCTGAAGGCTGGCTCATTCTTACCATACAAAGAGTACAAAGTTCCCCACTAAAATCAAGACCAAGACAGTGATGCCTGTTCTTGTCACTTCTATTCAGTATTAAACCCCAGGTCTGACCAGGGCAACTAGACGAGATAAAGAAACAAAAGAGTCAAATGTATGAAAGATGATATATCATGAGCTTTGTAATGTTTTGAACAACCAATAAAAAAATATATTAAAAAAAAAAGAAACAAAAGACACCCTGAAGGAAAGGAAGAAATAAAACTGTCTGTCTGCATATGTTGTGCATTAGTATGTGGATATTCCTTAGGAATGCATTTTAGGAAAATAAAAACCATTAGAACTAATAAGCAGGATTATTAGGGTTACGGGATACAAGATTAATATACACACACAAAAAAACTATTTTTGTACATTGGCAATAAATAATCTTAAAATTAAGAAAATTCTATTTACAATAACATCAAAGAAGAATAAAATACTTAAATGTAAATTTGACACAATCAGTGTAAGGCTTGTATACTGAAAACTAGAAGTCATTACCAAGGGAAATTAAAAAATAAACAGGAAAACATTCCATGTTCATGAGTCAAAAGACACAAATTAAGATTACAGTACCCTAAATTGATCTATCAATTTAATGCATTCCCCTGAAAATCTCAGTTGTCTTTCTTGTGGAAATTGACAACTTGATTTTAAAATTCACATGGAAAATAAGGTACCAGAACAGCTAAAGCAATCTTTAAAAGGCAACCAGAATTGGAGGACTCACACTTCCCAATTTCAGAAACTTTGTACAGAGCAACAGTAGTTAAGACACTCATACCAACGTAAGGATAGATGCATAGATAAATGGAAAAGAATTTAGATTCTAGAAATAGACTGTTATATTTGTTGTCGGTTGATTTTGACTGTGGTACCAATACAACTTAACAGAGAAAAGAGCAGTCTTTGCAACAAATGATGCTAGAAAACTTTAATATCCACATGCCAAAAAAAAAAAAAAATCATTTGGACCCCTCCTCACACCATACTCCAAAATTAATTGAAAATGTAACATTAAAGCTAAATATATCAGATGTAAATGTAATGGAACAAAACTGTAAGCCATTAGAAGAAAACATCACCATGTATCCCAATTACCCTGGACTGTGCACTGTTTTTTTAGGTTGGAATACAGAAGCATAAGTGACAAAAGATAAAATATATAATTAGATTACTTAAAGTTAAAATTTTGTGCTCCAAATGATGACTCTCAAGAAAATAAAACAGACAGTCCACAGAATGGGTTAAATATTTGCAAGTCATACATCTCATGCAGAAAGAACCAAGTCTGTCTGATGTTAATGAAGTGGGGAAGCATAAATCCTCTTACAGGTTCAGTCATCATATTGGGGCTGGCATTCCTGTCTGTCACCACATTGTATATATTTCCTAGTTGATGTACTCATGTTGTTTTACTGTATGACTTTATGAGCTACCGTCTTAAAGGGCATAATAAGAAAGGGCAGAAGGCCAAGCCCTTTGTCCCTTCTTGTGAATTTAAGAAGAGGACTAATGCCCGAGGTGGAGAACCCTGGTTGCACACACTGTCGACTGCCCATATTTGTCACTACTGTCTCTGAAACAGTGTTTAGGCATAAGCATGTTGGGTAGAAGTGTCTTCCTAAAGTGTAATCCCCCAGCCCTAAGACTTTGGAGGACCGGAGAGGGCATTCAGAGAAGAGCTCAAGGACAGCCATCTTCAGCTCCTAGCCGCTGCCAGCCTTTCCCCTGTTCCAAGATGCAGGAGTCGGCTCTGATGGCCTCAAGACAACAGGGAAGGAGGTGGAGAGTAAGTGTTGGGAAGCCTTCCTCTGCCTGGCCTCTCTGTGTCAGCTTGGGCTGCCCTTTGCCCCGCAATCCCCCTCGTTCCTCCCAACTGCCAGTTCAAGGCAGCCTTCAGTTCCCCAAGGATTTCTCCCTGGGTTTGTTGTTATTTCTCAGAATCCATATCTCCTTCTAACTTTCAAGTTCGTTCAGCAATGTTGGCAAATTAGGTGGGAGTAGCAAGGAGACCCCATATGTACTACTAATTTGCCATCTTTGAAGATGCATAAAACCCAAGTAATTTTTTTAGCTAGCAAAAATGATCATGGGTTCACTGTTTAATCAAATTTCCCAAGTCTTAAATTGGAGGCGATCAACTGAATGGAAGAAAAGGTAGAGACAAAACTTCTTTCAGGACAAAAGCAAGCTGGATACTTGAACCAGATAGAAAACACAGTTCTGCCTCTGCATTTTCAGCTTCTTAGGGTTGGGGGTTTAAACACAAACCTTGAATTTGAATTAAAAAGCACAGAAAGTTTTTAAAAGCATGGCCTAAAATGGTTGCATGAAGAAAGGGCCTCATGAAAGAAGGTTGTATTTGACTTAGAAGGTGACAGTTTGAATTAGTGTAGAGGTTAAGGAGAAAAACAGTGAACAGTTGGCTGAGACATGGGTCAATCACGAGCACCCAGTCTGGGTGGAATGTTGGGATTGTGAAAACCTAGCAACGTACTTGTTTGTGTTGGGCAAGATCAGATCAGGAGAGAGAGAGGGTGTGTGTGTGTGTGTGTGTGTGTGTGAGAGAGAGAGAGAGAAGAGAGAGAGAGAGAAAGCAAGCAAACACACATGCATGCCTGGGACTGTGCTAGATATTATGAGCAGCATGCAGAAAGTATGTGATGTGTCATTTGTCCTCAGGGTGCTGATAATCTTGCCGGAGAGAGAAGGCTCAGGACAATGAAATGACCATAGAACGCTAAGAAAAAAAAAATGTGTAATTTACATGCAGAATTCTCTGATGCTGTATAAGTTGAGAAGAATGGCTACAGAAGCACTAAGTGGACTTCATTAGATTTCACTTTGAAAGCAAACTTGGTTTTTTAATTTTTGTTTTGTTTTATTTTGGTGTTAAGTTTTTTGAATTCTTGATATATCCTAGAGATTAATGCATGATCTGAAGTGCATGTGGTAAAGATTTTCTGCCAATCTGTAGGCTCTATGCTCACATTATTGATTGTTTCCTTTGCCAAGAAGAAGCTTTTTAGTTTGAATCCATCCCATTTATTTACCAGTGGAGTTTGAGAAGTACATGGTTCTCAGTCTATAGGAGGGCAGGGTGGCATTGCTGAGAGAAAAGGTCCAATCTGGTCCACTTGGTCCCTGCCTGTTCCTCATTACGTTGTAGGTTTCACTGGGCTGAGACTGACTTTGCTGTATCATGGCACTTGGCATAGCGGGTAGCCTGTGACAGACACTCAATAAATATTTGCTGAGTAGTGAAATGTATTTTGTGTGTAATTTTACATTTTAATCAATTTGATATTTTAATGTATGTGAATATGAACTTTTAATAATTTGGTTATTTAATGTTTTAAATGACTGGTACTTATCTTTACAATTAGAATTATCTTTGAAGTATTTGTAACAGTTGCCTTTTCATTTTTACAGGCCAGTTGGAATGCCAAAAATGGAGAAGGTCTACTTACATAATCCTAGTTCTGAAGAAACCATTACTTTAGTATCCATATCTGCTACAACATCACATTTTCATGCATCATTTTTTCAAAATAGGGTAAGTTTCTCTGCTAAAAATTATCTCTCCTGGGTGCTTAGTTGGATATTGATGAATAATTTTATTCACTGTAATTAGAATCTGGCTTGAATGTTTCTTATCTTTCCTAGATTTGAGTTTGTTCAGTTTCCTGAGAGTTATTACTCCTTCCCTTAAAAAGACATTGTTTTTCTCAACACAAAACAGCTGGGAATCTTAAATATCCTTACAGTCAGTTGATTTTCTCTTAATAATTTCTTGGCATCTTTCTATTGGTGCACAACAAATTATCATAAATTTGATGGCTTAAGACCGTACCCACTCATTAGCACGCAGTCAGTAGGTTGCGAATCCAGTGGGTTGTTAGCTCAGCTGTCACAGGGGAGATTAGGCTGCCAGGCTGAGCCCTTGTCTGGAGGCGCTGAGGGGAAATCCACCTCCAGACTCATTCGAGTTGTGGGCACAATTGAGTTCCTGTGCCTGTGGAACTGAAGCCCCATTCAGTTGCTGATGTTAACCACAGACCCCTCTCAGCCCGAGGCACCCACATTCCTTCTTAGGGGCCCCTCCACATCCACGCCAGCAGCAATGTGTTATTTCCCCTTACTCTTCCTCTTCTGCCACCAGTGGAGCAAACTCTGCTTTTGAAGACTCGTGGCACTGGCTCAGGGCCATCTTCATGGCCTACCTTTCCACTAACTGAGAGTCAGCTGACTGCTAGCCGCGATTACATTTGCCAAATCCTTTACCATGCCTTGTAAATAACCACAGGGGCAAGGCCCCGGCATAGTCACAGGCATCTTGGGACCGTGTTAGGGCTCTACCGCAGGCATGCTCTAAAATTTTACTTACAGTTTTGTAGTTAGTCAGTGGACTTGTTATGTTATTTTTTAAAAAAGGACTTTTTTCTTATCAAAATAAAAAATTGGATCTTAAGTTTTGAATTTAAGAGAATGCATTAAGCTTTAATGTATAAATATCTAGTATCAGAGAGAAGTAAATAAATGGAACCTAATTTCATCTTTCCACTGACTCCTCTGAAGAGATGCAATAAAGAACAAAAAAGGAACTTTTTTAAACATAGAAGCTATTAGTTTTATATCAGTTGTTTAGATTTTTACATTTCTCATTTCTAAAATCCTATTTTATCATATGTTATTAGGTAGCAACTTGTAGGATTTAAAAAAAATAATTTTGACTTTTTTCACTTAAACGCATTTTATAAATGAAGTATTGATAAGTCATCATGTTATTTTGGTAATAAATTTTTTGTAGTACTAATGGAAAATATCTCTTTTCTTAAATGTTTCTGAAAGTAAATTTCACCTAAGTTCATTATCAATGTGTTTGTTGTACCTAAAAGATAACTCCACAATTCTTATAAATGTGCAAAGGTCTTAGTAGAATTCTAGTTCTGATAGACCTGTGTGTACAATGAAAAGCCTTATCCTGGAGGGGTTTGCCCAGGTTATGCAGTTATTTTCAAGAACTAAGGTGAAGGGGCTGGGGATGTGGCTCAAGCGGTAGCACGCTCGCCTGGCATGCGTGCAGCCTGGGTTCGATCCTCAGCACCACATACAAACAAAGATGTTGTGTCCGCCGAAAACTAAAAAATAAATATTAAAAACTTCTCTCTCTCTCTCTCTCTCTCTCTCTCTTAAAAAAAAAAAAGAACTAAGATGAAGTCTAGGGCCCTTAGCCTCCCAGTGATCCCAGTGGTACTGCACTACAGTGGCTGGCTTGTGTCCTACACTCATATGCATGTAGAACCAGCCAGCTTTCCTCAGTGCCTGTGTGTGTGTTGAGTTAGAGGGCAGGTAGACATGGAAATAGTTTAAAAATAGTTCACATCTGCACTACACGTTTTATTTATAACTTTTTTAACATTGCTAGTTCAAGTGATGTTTGTTGTTTCTGAACACCAGCTTTACTTGCGGTAAAGGCCAGTGTTTTCACTCTTTTCTCTACCTTCACAAGCCAGAGGGACAGGGAGTTCTGTGGAGAGCATGTGGCCCACCAAGGCTGCAGTCTTAGTGGCCTTTGAGAGTGTCAGTCCATACACAGTTCTGATTCTTCAAGAAAAATCAGGAATAAGAATTTTTATGTTTCCCAGTTTTTACACATAGATAATGAACTCAGTTTTAGAAACAGTGTGGACCTAACAACATTAGCTAAAGATCACCATTTTACCATTTCTGAACTAGATCTGTTTCTACAGATGAACTTATGTGAAGAGAATAGTTTTCCTGGAAATTCTTAAAAATATAAACTGGGGCTGGGGATATAGTTCAGTTGGTAGAATGCTCGCCTCGAATTCACAAGGACCTGGGTTCAATCCCCAGCACCACAAAAAAAAATAAATAAATAAAAGTGTACATAATCAAAGAACAAGTTAAAAATAGATCTGTGTTTTCTGCTGTCAGGAGGTGGAATTAAACAGTAAAAGCAACATTTAGATGGTCCAGATTTTGCTTCAAAGGATACAGCTGCAATCTGCTTTTTTTACCTTTGTTCCTCCTCCTTATCTTTCCATCTTCTTCCCTGCGGTAACATTGACTCCAGAAGCTCAGGAGGAGGAAGGGAGAGAGAATGAACTCCTGAGGGAAGAAATAACCTCCTTCCCCTCCTCCTCAGCTTTTGTGCCTGCAGCCAGGGCTTTGGTGTTTCTGCACCCAGGCGAGCAGACCTTTCTGTGTGTCCTTGCAACTCTGCCTCCCTGCATCATCCTCAGCATCCTAGGCAGGTCTTAACTTCTTTGGCAATAAAAAATTTTTATTAACTGATGCCACCTTCATATTAACCAGTAGGGTAAGAGATGTAGAAATGTGTTTTTCTGACATCTTATTTCTCTTTATATATCTTCAATTATTAATTTATCTACAGTTATTAGTAATTAAATATATTTTTCTTTCTTTTTTTTTTAAAGAGAGATAATTTTTTAATATTTATTTTTTTAGTTTTTGGCGGACACAACATCTTTGTTTGTATGTGGTGCTGAGGATCGAACCCGGGCTGCACGCATGCCAGGCGAGCGTGCTACCGCTTGAGCCACATCCCCAGCCCCATATTTTTCTAATTATAGTTAAAAGTTACCTAATATTAAGACTGCAGGTTAGTCCCATATACAACGTATGTTTTGCATCAAAGGATACAGTCTTTTAATATTGTATGGATAGTCATATTTCACTTGTTTGAACTATGGAGGGGATGCCTTACACACATAACAAGGAAACAAAAATAATTTTGTCTTTGATTGACTGAAATTTTTTGAGTAAATCAATTTCCAGGCAAACTGAAAACTAAGAAAAACTTTGTTTCAGTCTAAATGTTTTGGTCCATTTACATGTATGTGCTTTAGAGTGAAAAATAATTTTATGGGTTGAAGGCCATTAATGAATACTAATGACTATTTTTAATTCATTGTAGAAACTGGACATTATTTATTCTGTTTTAGGTTAAACTGTGATGTTCAAGCATGGTGTTGGGAATTGAACAGAACGTGATTTAGCATTTGTATGGGATATTGTACAGATGACAAAAAGAATGAAATAGATCTGTATCTGTTAATCTAGGATATGCTGTGAATAATATGCATGTGTTTATGTAAAAAAGGCATGTGGTGGAGCAGGATGTAATGTCATGTTTTATAGAAAGCAAAGAATCTATGTACCTTTGATTATAAGAGATAGATCAAGTTACAGACATTCAGGTTAACTAGATAACCTGAGGGGTGAGAATGGACAAGGCTTGAGGATATTAACTTTTTCTTCTTAGATCTTTGCACTGTATTACTAAGTATAATAAGGACGACTTTGGCAACTTAAATCAAATAAGAAAACAACAATGCGGGGTGCAGTGACGCAGACTGTGATCCTAGCAGCTCGGGAGGCTGAGACGGGAGGATTGCGAGTTCAAAGCCAGCCTCAGCAAAAATGAGGCACTAAGCATCTCAGTGAGACCCTGTCTCTAAATTAAAAAAATACAAAATAGGGCTGGGGATGTGGCTCAGTGGTCAAGTGTCCCTGAGTTCAATCTCCGATACCCCCCACCAATATGAAAATACAAATTAAAAGATCGTTGCCAACTGAATAGAAATGAAAAGGGGTATATGTTTCCTCTAGTTTTTTAATTTATAGACATAGGGTTGTTCGTAATATTCCTTTACCATTTTTTATGTATAAAGAGTATATAATAATACTTATTTGCAGGGGGTGTACTGGGGATTGAACTCAGGGGCACTCGACCACTGAGCCACATCCCCAGCCCTATTTTGTATTTTATTTAGAAACTGGGTCTCACCGAGTTGCTTAGCACCTCACTTTTGCTGAGGTTGGCTTTGAACTCACAATCCTCCTATCTCAGCCTCCCAAGCCACTGGGTTTATAGGTAGGCACCACTGTGCCCAGCAATAATACTCATATTTTAGTTCCTTCTTTTTTGTTCTCATCCTCTCGCTTTTCATTCAATTATTCTGTATAGAAGTTTTTATCAGTTTTATGGGCCTTTTTCTGGCACCAGCACTGGTTTTATTAATTTTTTTTCTATACTCTGTTTAATTTTTCCTCCTCTCTTTATTATTCTTCCTTTTACTTTGGATTTAATTGACTCTTTTTCTAGTTTCTCAAAGCAGAAACATAGATTCTTGATTTGAGACATTTATGTTCAAAATAATCATTTGATACTAAAATTTCCTTTGAAGTATTGTCTTAACTGCTGCCCACAAATTTGTACACATTGTGTTCTCAAATCAACTCAAAATATAATTTCTTTCATGACTACTTACATAAGCTGTGGATTATTCAAAAGTGCACTCACTGTTCAATGTCTGACTCTCTAGGGACTCAGCAGATGTGGATGTCATTGATCTCTGACTCCGGTGTGGCTCCACCTAGTGGTCACAGCTTCCAGGGGTTCTGTGCTCTCCTGGGAGAGCACACACACAGCCTTTAAACTCTATAAACATTTTCACTGAATTCTTTTTTACCTCCTGGTGGTAGCCTCGACTGTACCATTCTCTATGTTGGGTGAGCCAGTAGTCACATTCCATCTCTCCTTGGAAGTGTTTGTCTTCCTGAGATTTTGGGTGGTTGATAACCAATCTCTGATATAGTTCAAGGACAATTGTGACTTTTTAAGTTTTTCCGCTTTTTGTTGCTGATAATGCAGGAGGAATGCTCTTTCCAACGTTTTTCATCCTTAAGCAAAGCAGAGTCTCAGTGCCATGTATTTTGAGCTATAATTTGGAGTATTTTAGAGTCGTAGCCTTGTACTCAGAATGGGAGAGGTTATCAGCTTTGCTTATTAAATGCCTTTTTTTAAAATATTTTTTTAGTTCTAGACGGACACAATACCTTTATTTATTTTATTTATTTTTATGTGGTGCTGAGGATTGAACCCAGTGCCTCATACATGCGAGGCAAGCGCTCTGCCACTGAGCCGCAATCCCAGCCCTTGTTAAATGCCTTTTAAGGCTTCACTGCAAGCAGAATTTCAGCCCCAGCCTTGAACAGCCCCTGTTGTTTTGTGTAATAATTTTTTATTTCTTTGACTGCAGTGACGTTTTCAGTCTGCCCCAGATAACAGGAGTGAGATCCCACATGTACTTTGTCCCTTGCCTTCTTTCCTAATTTAAGTTACAAGGACATTTTGTGCCTATGTGGATGGATGGCAGAGGTGGGAGGGGTGCGGGCCTGGGCTTATTCTTCAGAATAATAATACAAGCTGCTGCTTAGTAGTAGGGTAGTACATCTATGTGAAAAGCTCAGCTTCAGTCCAACGCCTGCTTGATTGACTGGTCATGGAACTGCCTATAATGAGGTACTTCATTCCAGCCTGGCAAACACTGAATGACAGAGTCCAAGGCAGCCATCTGTTGTACAGGGCTCTGGGCTGGTAATGGACAAGCCATGTGACTGCAGACATCCATTATGAAGACATCTTTTTGTTATTTTCCATTGTGCAATAGTTCGCATAACTTAATGCGTAAATTTTAAAGAAAAAAAGCTAATTTATGTAAATGATTCTAAGATACTCATTATAGAGAACTTTAGCTAATTTTGGCCAGTATGATCAGATTTTGGGGGGCAGGGAGGGTCACCAGTTTAACTTTATTTTATTTTATTTTTTTCCAGAAAATTCTTCCGGGAGGAAATACATCATTTGATGTAGTTTTTCTTGCAAGAGTAGTAGGAAATGTAGAAAATACTTTATTTATTAACACATCTAATCATGGGGTATTTACTTACCAGGTAAGAACGAGAATTAAAACTTTTATTTATTTTTATAAAATATAATCATCATCGCCAACTTCAGATGACAACCTTTTAAGAACTCACTTCAGAAACTTGAGATAATAGAAATGTAAGAGTTTAGACTTACAGCATTTTTATATTCACTATGGACATCAGTCTGTGAACAAATAATCTTAAAACTATAGCTAAAGTGTTAATATGAGATTAACAAAAGAATAGTAAAAAGTATTTTTATACTGACTCAATTTTTAAAGACTAACACACTTATGAAGCATATTTAATAATAACTTTGAAATTAAAATGTATGTGCCTGCTTTTCTTTAGGAGGTATATTGTTCAAATTTTGATCAATTTATTTTACATAGATTCCTTGTTTGGATTATTAAAGAAAATTCATGTTTATAGGAATCATATAATAAATCTTTTGTAAATCAGCCATTCTGTGTATGAATCAAGATTTTTATATATTAAGATTATTAAGAATTTTGTATTTGTCGACACAATATGAACTTCTGCTTGCATTAGATTTTATTATTCTCATGGTTTTTTAGACGAGGAAGTTGAAATTTAGGAAGGTTCAGTGATTGCCCCAGTTATCCTAGTTTGCTACTAGGAACTCAAGTGTTTCAGTTCTTACTTACTATGCCTTTTTTTGTTTTTTTAAACATTTCCTCTCCAGTCTCTAGAGCACTATCTGTTTTGAAAATAAGAATCAGAGTAAACTTTTCCATTTTAGTGAAGTGCCGTGTTCTGCTTGCTGCCACTGGATAAGCCTTCACGGGTTGTTTCAGAGGCTTTCAGTAAGCAGTAACAGCTGCTTTGTTCAGTAAGTTCCGAGTGCTGTGTAGATGATCCCCGTTTAACATGCACTTGACCAGCAAGCAAGAAGACAGTATCTAAGAGTGGAAGTCGTGGCCCTACAGAGGCATCTCCACTGGTTGCAGCCAGTGTGGACTCTCTGAGGGCTGCGGTTAGCCCGAGGCCAGCTGTCTTCCATCTGTACCTCTCCACACCTAGTCATTCTCCCAGTCTTCCTCCTGAGTGTCTCCTGAGCCTGTCCATTTCCCTCCTCATGCACCATGAGCACTCTCTGGATTACACTGCAGCCAGCTAACTGTCTCCCCTCCTCCCTAGCCCCATCCCTATCCCCAGTTCAGGACCCACTCTGAGCCAGAGGGATGTTTTTAGACCTTTTTTGTTGACATCTAGTCTGTCCCAAAACTAGATTGTAAGTTTCAATGAGAGTAGGCACATTATTTATCTTGTTCACTCTTAAATTGATGACTGCTGTGTGTGTGTGCATGCACGCACACCTGTGATCCTGCGCACCACACATCACAGACACTGAATAAGTGTGTGTCATTTGAATAACTGGTTCACCCTGCTTAGTCATCATAGGGCTAAATTTAACTGTGGTCTGTCTGAAATCTTATGAGTCCCTTTTCTCTTGTTTTTGTGTGTTCCATGAAGGACTGCTGCCATTTCCATTTCCAACATATTATAGTCGTCATTCCAAATGCACATACATTGAGTAAATCAAATATGTAGCCAAATTCAGTTTTTAAAAAGGGTATTATTACTCTTCTATCTACATTAGATTCGCCAGTCTCCTTAGATCAAGCAGAATTGTAACCATAAAAATGGTAGTTACAAAAGCAGCTCAGAGGGGTTTTTTTCTTCTTCAAAATAGGTATTTGGTGTTGGAGTTCCAAATCCATATCGATTGAGGCCATTCCTTGGAGCCAGAGTGCCTGTGAATAGCAGTTTCTCACCCATAATAAACATACACAACCCTCACAGTGAGCCTTTACAGGTGAGTTTAGGAAATGGTTTTAATTAAGCCTCATTTTGGTGAGAATTCTGTAGCATATAATCTGTTTGTTAAAACTTTCAGGGTTTTATAAGTGCATTTAAGGGGGTGTTAACTTTAATACAATTGTACTGTAGTCTGAATTTTGGAATACAGCAGTTTGGATTTTCAATTTGGGGACCATTTTTAGTAGCTTCTCAGGTGTTTATAGTTCAGGGTGTTCTGTGTTTACTTTGAAAAGTGTTCAACTGTACAGAAAAACTGAGTTCTTTTTGGTTCAGTATAAACTTTTAAAAAATAGTTTGCATTTATTTCTTGTAATAATAAATTTTTGGTGATGGCATTTTGAAAATTAAAATCCAGCGAAGGGTAATACAGAATTAATCAAGCAAACTGACTCTTATTTATAAAATTGAACTCCTTATCTTAGCCAGCCTAGAAACCTCCCCTCACCCACTCCCTGTCTCTGTTGCAGTGGGAGTGGCAAGTGTGGCAAGTGTCACTCCTTCAGAGGTTTCCTAAAATCCCCTCCCCACACCAGCGACTTCCACCTAGCTAACACATGTAGCCACTAGAGCTCTGAGTTGTGTTGTCTGTGTTAGAAGGAGATGTGGATGCTTTCCAGAATCGTCCATCATAAATACACCCAGGGCCCAGAGTTCTCGGGACCACATCACAGGACTTAACAGTAGCTTGAAAATGGTAGGAAGAAGAAAAATCATATACTATGTAGCAAGTGCAAGGCTACGATTTTCATCCTCCTTGGTCCCCTGGCATAAATGTTCATAAGAAATGAAAGGGAAATGAGGAGGGACAAAGGGAGATTTTCAGAGCCTGAATAGTGAGACACTTAGGAATTACAACTGAAGCAACCAAAAGGAAGTCCCTCCCAACACTTGGCTGAGAAGAGCTACTGATAAAAGTTCATTGCCCCGGTTTTAATTTCTTTAGATATCTCCATCACAAAGGAGGGAAATGCTCTGCTTTCTGCTTTTGCAAATCAAAAGTGTTGCTGTCTTCATCATCAATCTGATTTAGACACTTTGCTACTTTAGAGCACAGTGAATTTTCCCTGTTCTGCTAACTTTTATCACAGATGTATACAGAAGCCCCAGTTGGCTGCTTTCTTTATTTTTTTCAATGAAATAAAACCATGTCTCGCAGACCCTGGTGCGTGAGTCACCCCACCCTGCTGTGGAAAAGGTGTTACAGAGCACCCAGGGTGCCCTCTGTGGTTAGCAGGCTACAGACCCAGAAGCTGATTGTCACACAGAAAGATGGAGCTTGTAGGACTCTAAGGTGTTGGTCATCTCCAGTTGTTTAAATAGCCTGGGGTCTGTACCTTTTCCCCTCAGCCTTTGGAGTTACCCACCTGTCGTCTAGAACAGCTACTACTTTGAATTCATTTCCTCTAGTCTTTTCAGGATTTACCACAGTGGCCGTTTCACCAGCACACAGGAGAGGAAGAGAAATTAAAGTTGCCTTCTTGGACCCCAAGAGTCCCGTAATAGGTAGTGCTGTGTTGGTTGACTTGCCTTCAGATTTAAGAAAATATTGTACAGCAAGAAAATGCATTCAGTTATTTTATTATACACAAACACATGTGATCTGCCTGATACCAAAGCATGCAGCAGTTATACCAGTGAAGCAGAGGTCCCCTTGAATGCCCTACTTTCCAACAGAACTTTGATGACAAAAAAATTCTGCATCTACTTTGTCCAAGACAGTAACCACTATCCTCATGTGGCTGTGGTCGCTGAAGAACTGAACATTTAATTTCATTTTGTTCCAGTTTTTAAATGTAAATGAGCACATGTGGCTGGTATCTGTCATATGGACGACACAGCTACAGTCTCCTCAGAGACCCTCCTCAGAGACCCCACTGGGATCTGCATGATGTCCTTCACACCTTTTTCTGTGCATTTGCAGGCACATGTGGGCACACAAATATACTTTTTTAACATAAATTATATTCTGACTATGTTGTTTGTCCACCTTTTCTTCTAAACTCTACTAAATTAGGACAAATAGTACTAGATGAAAATCAGACTGTCACCAGTTCCTGGTTTTAATGCGATTTTCCTTTGGTTTGTAATTCAGAGTTTTTCAGTCTCCATTTCCTACTCATCTTCTCTATCATCAGTAGCAATCTTGTTTCCAAACATTATTATGCTTCTTTCCTTGTTACCTTGAAAGATTAAATGAACTATTGTGTGATATTTTCTGGCTTTTCAGAAGAAGGTCTGCAATCCCCGCAGCAGTCAGGGTGTTGCTATGGTTGACACAGTCTATGCTCTAGGAGAGCACTGGAGGAGGTCAGCAGATGAGTTACAGTCAGGAAATCTTAGCCCTTCAGTCTTTGCAAAAGGCAATGCTTTCATAGCAATATGCACCACAAGAAGAAAAAACAACAAAAATATCCAAGCTTGTACTCAGTATTACAGCTTCCCTGGCTTTGTCCTTTGTATTGACTTCTGGGGACTTTTTGTGATTAAACAAGTGGAAGTTTCCCTTCTACATCACCCCAGATTTAGTTAAGTTGATGAAATGTATTCCTTCTTTCAAAGAGCTAGGGTTACCTGCCTTTATAGGAAAGTCTCCTGACATCTGACCTGTTCTGTGGCACTAACCCCAAAGAAGGGAAAGCAGGTCTCCACACCAAGGCTTTTGTACTTGGTGTCAAGGCAGCTTTATCCTCATAGCTGCACACTGGAGAAACCAGTGAATGCATAGAAACTGCAAAATAGCCATAAAATAGAAAGAAACAACCTATTAATACATACAAAATGGTGTATCTCAAGATAATTACACTGAATTAAAGAAGCCAGACGAGTGCATACTGTTTATCCCCTTTATATAAATTTTAGAAAATGCAAGCTAATCTATACTGACACAGAGAGGTCCGTGATTTCTGGGAAATAGAAAGGGGCAGAAAAGGAGTATAGTTTGCAGAGGGCATAAGGTGGGGGCAGTGGATCTACTTGGTATCTTAATTGCAGTGACGGCTTCGTACCTACAAACATATGTCAGAATTCCTCAGTTGTATGCTTAAATGTGGATTATTTTTTGTGTATCAGTGATAACCTTAGGCCTTTTCTAAAAAATTGTAAGTGTAAGCACAAGTCACAGAGCTATTAGGACCTGTTAATTTGCTACCAGTAGAAGCCAGATATTTTTTATGTTTCGTGGTTTTGTTCTGACCTGTAGTGATTGTATGTATCTTGAGGTATGTACACTGTGACATTTCAGTACATATATACAAAGAGTAATGACCAGCTCAGGGTCACTGGCTTATCTCTCACATCAGAAATTATCATTTATTTGTGTTGGAAACTTTTGAAATCCTTTTAACTAGCTACTCTGAATAGACAGTTAGTTCATCACTGTCAAGCATAGGTACTCCGCTGAGCCACAGAACTTGAGGAGTTCTTCCCCCTGTTCAGCCAGGCCCTTGTCCTGGTTAACCTCTGTCCCTTCCCCAGAAACCAGATGTTTCCATACTGTACTAGGTTGGTTTTGTATCTCTGGCTAATTATCTCTTCACTCTGTCATGGTTGTAGTTATTGGATAAGCTGCTATCTCTTGATATATGTGTATTATTAAAGAAACACGTTTCTACAAGAAATACGAAACAGGTATTTCTAATACTTGAAAATGATTTCCTCAAATTATTTTATGTGAAAAAGAATTGTTCTGTTGCTTTTTAACCTAGTCTCTGAACCAGATTCACTGTTTCTAAGTTTAATTTTCAGTTATCTTGTTTTAATTAACAGTACCACCATTGGTTATGCATATGAGGCACTGAATTGAGTGATAAGATGTGGTATCCTACATTTATATCAGGACACACTTTTTCAGATAAACAGTTATGATACCAAACTTACTTCTGAAACAGCAAGTCACTCAGGTTGAGAATGTGATTTTTGACACTAACCAGCATGTGGTCCTCTGTCCCAGGTGGTAGAGATGTACTCAAGTGGAGGAGACCTTCACCTGGAGCTTCCAACAGGGCAACAGGGAGGAACCAGGAAGCTGTGGGTGAGTGGAAGCCAGTTGTTTCTTAAATACAATGAAGAGTTGGAAAATACCTAACTCTTTGTTGCCTGAAGAAATATAGGGGACTTTTCTTTAATGTCTTGAAACCTTAACTGTATATTAGATATATTTGAAAGTTGAATGAAAGAATGAGGAGAAAATATAAGTTGTGCTTCTTAGAAAAATCAGTGAACAAAGCCGCCCAGAGCCTTAGCCCGCTGTGTGGAACGGAAGCAATTTCTCAGCACTGCATTGGAAACGTTGCCTCTGAACCTGGTCATTGATGATATGCTATATACAAAGTTTTCTTTGGGCGGGGAGCAAACAGTGGGAAGGATTCATTGTATTTCTGAAGGTAGAGAATTTAACATTCAGTGTCACTGTTGCTAGAGGAGATGGCATTTGCAGAGAGAACTTTAGTTCATTCTCTGGGATAACAAAGGACATTTTAAATTCTTGGATGATCTCCATCTACCTTCAGTGTCACTAAATATTTAATACCAGTTTATTTCCATGTTTAGAGAATCACTTTCTCTTGACAAATATTAGCCACATTAAAGAATATCCAGGAACTACACATCCACACATGCGCACGTGCACGAAAGGCTTCTCCATTCTCTCTTCTAACCAGAGTCAATCAGGGAAGAGATGTACAGGTGATAGTTTTGGAAAGTTGACTTGAAAATTTAGAAACAGTTTTGTCAACAGGGGACACTGGAGTCTGAGGCAGGAGGATCGAAAGTCCAAGACCAGCCTGGGCAACTTAGCAAGATCCTGTCTCAAAATGGGGCATAGCTAAGGATTTAGCCAAGTGGTAGAGCATCCCTAGACTGTGCATTTGCTTGGGAACCTTTATTTTGTTCTGTTAGGCTTTAAATGAAAGCAAGTGTAAGCCCTCTTGGTTATCTGTATAGATTACTATGCTCTTCTAGAAAAATATTTTCCCTCTGGTGGTGACATTTCTGTTGGGCTAGAGAACTTAGGCATGAAACCTTACCACTGCTAACATGACCCAGTAACTGATTTGTAGGTCAGCTCTGCCCTTTAGTGGTGACTTTGCAACTTTAAATTCTTTTCAGATCATTTGACTCTTACTTTTCTCACTTTACATCCCATATTTTGTCAGTTCTAAGTGTTATTTTTGTGTTGTTGTTGTTTTCACATTCTAACATTCTCCACAATTGAAGCCCATGTTACAACTAGTGTGAAGTGTTCATGAGAAATTTAAGGGTTTTATTTTGGTGATACTAGACGTTGAACCCAGGGGCTTATATCCCCAGCACTTTTAAAATTTTTATTTTGAGACAGTATCTCACTTTATTGCCTAGGCTGGCCTCAAACCTGCGATCTAAGAAGCTGGGATAACCAGTGGGGACCACTGCAGTAAAACTCGCTTTATTTATTTTAATTTTTGTTGCAAAGCTGAGGATTGAACCCAGGACCTTGCCCCTGCTAGGCAAGAGCTGTACCCTTGAGCTATATGCCCAGCTCCAATAGCATATTTAATTGTCAGTGTGTTTTTTTCTTAGTAGATACATAAAATATTAATGCATCCTTCAGTCAATGTGATCTAAATCAGTAAAACAAGGTAGGTTTGCGACATTTCAAATACTGTGCTCTCTGCTTATTCAGGAAATTCCTCCTTATGAAACCAAAGGAGTAATGAGAGCCAGTTTTTCATCCAGAGAAGCAGATAATCACACAGCCTTCATCAGAATAAAGACCAATGCCTCTGACAGCACAGAGTTTATCATTCTTCCCGTGGAGGTTGAAGTTACAACAGGTTAGTGGAAAACAGAAAAATGGCACGTTCATTTGTTTTCTTTTTGTACATCTTACTCTGGCAAAGTGAAAGGTAATTGTTTACTTTTTTTTTTTCCAAGCTCCTGGAATTTATTCCTCAACTGAAATGTTAGATTTTGGTACACTACGAACACAAGGTAAAATAATAATAATAATAATAATTCCTGAATGGATTTAGTGCCTAATGGCTGTTCTGTACTTTGTAATTCAGCTTTGAAAGTTATTTACCACTGAGTTGAGTGGTCTTGTAAAAAAAAAAAAAAAAAAAATCTCCTTTTAGGGACTCATAGCATTCACAAGTTTCATCTCATTCCTCTTGAGGGTAGCAGTGCTCACCAGTGGGAGAGCTAGGCAGGGCCTGCTGCAACCTCCGGATGGAAGACGGGTCTTACCCCGCTGCCTCACCCATGCTGTTACGCTGATTTTTTTTTTTTTTCTAATAGTAAAATAAAGGAAGCCAAAAGATTTTTCTTCTGTATATTTGGTTAAATATGAATTATTCAGTCTCATTGTAGTGACATAATGTTAAAAATTTATCCAATATGGTCAGAGAAAGACTTCAAATTTTAAAATTGAAAACAACCAAATAAATTTTTTTATTAAGGAAAATAGAAGAGTACTTGTAATTGGGGATTTATTTGGATTATATGTAATTAAAATTTAGTTATTTAAGATTGAAGACCACATTTTTGAAAATTAGAGTTGCTTTTAATGTGATAATTTCCCATTGTACATTACTAATTTGCTTCATTATGCTTTGCTGGAAAACCAAAAGATTATTAGTATCTGAATCTAATAAAAATTATGTTCTAGATTTTGTTTTGTTTTGATTTGCTTTTTTGTCTGGTTGTTTAAGAGGGGGCAGTTCTCATAACACACAGGTCCATATGATGATTGTTTTATTAACACAATTATCATTATAGTTCATATTCTAAAACAGCTTTAGTTTGATGTCTCATATGGTGAGGATTCTTAACTTGCTCTGAAACACACTGTTTCTTTTCTTTTTAACAGATCTGCCAAAAGTTTTAAATCTTCATTTATTAAATTCAGGAACAAAAGATGTACCAATAACAGTAAGTTTTTACTTCTTAGTTTATATATTCTTTGTTTTAAACACCTGATAGGGTTAAGCATAATTAAGTCCCTGCTCAAAAGAATCCTCTTTTGTGGTGGCCTGGTGACTGGTAGAAAGCTGGTCTGCCTCTGATGCCCCAGGCCGGAAGGAGGCCGGGAAGGTGGAAGGTGGCCATCTTGTCCAAGCCGGGCTCCCCAGGCTCCTGTTCAGGCAGAACTGTAGAAAAGGCCTGTGGACTGAAATCCTGGATCTGTGTTCGTGCGGAGGGAAGGCAGGTTGCAAGCATTCCATTAGTTTTGGTTGTTGGACTTGAGATCTGGGGGAGAAACTAGGGGCAGGGGAGATTCAGGTTAGTAGGAAAGAGCAATGAAGCAGAGAGGTGATGTAGGTGATGGTAGAGTGCTGTCCACGTCAGTCATAGCCACCCTTCCCAACTCACAGCCATTGCTCACCATAAACCAGGGTCCTCTCTTCCCTCCACACACATGCACAGAACAGGTGACTTTTATGCCTTCTAATGGAATTGGGGTGCATGCCATGGGACAGGTTTAGCCAGAAGAAAACAGAGGCATCAAATTTTGCTGTAGCTCATGGCCTCTCTCTCTGAGAAGGTCCCCAAGACACATAGGGAATAGTGGAGAAGGAAAGCCGAGCAGTGTTGTTATGACTTGTGCTGAAGCTCAAAACCTAAATTCAGGAAACTCTGTTTAAAAGATTGGTCACGTGGGCTTGATACTTAAGTGACTTTGTCCATCCACATCAGCCACAGGGTAAACCGCCACAGTGGAAGCCGAGTGCAGAACTTCTTAAGGATTTTCCTGTTCATTTCCACTTTTTCTGTATAATATACCTTGCTCAGAGACTGCATTTTAGAAGGGTTCCTCCTACCTTCTTCCATTTCACAAATATTTACAATTTTTAGGATCAGCTAGACAGTACTTAAATGCTAGGCTTATTTCTATTCTCATTTAATTCCCCTTAAGGGAATTCTGTCTTTGTTTAAATACTGTAGTCTTTCTAAATATAGGATTATTAATGCAGGTGATTCCAAATATAAGTTCCTCACCTGTTACTGGACAGGATGCCCACTTTAAGTTCTCTTAACATCTGTAATAACACCTCTGAAAAAGTGGGTTTCCTCAATATTTCCAAAACATTGATGCTGTCTGAGTGACAGGATAAGTTTGCCTGACATGTCTTCGAAGGAATATTTGCATGGGGTTTCCTTGCTAATTGGTACACAGAAGTCACAGATTGACTTATTAGTTTTGCCAGTATCAGCTTGGTATATGCTTTAGTGAGTTTGTGCACAGATTGTTCAAAGTACAGTTGCTGTATACTGAAAGGTTATTATTCTTGTTTGCTCACATGCTTTTTTTGTAAGTCATTTCAGAATGTCCTGGACTCTTGAGACTCACTTGAGAGTTACTGAGCTTTAATTGGGTCTGAATATCGTGAGAAAAGGCAGAGACTATATTTAGAGCCTGTACAAGCTGCCTCTCCTGGGAATCTTGCCATGTTTTCTCCACTTCTTGATCATCTTTGAGTAAGCAGCAGTTAGTGACTGACACTAACACAGGTTGTTATTACAAATTTGTGTATTACAAGGGAATGCTTTTGTATTGTTTTTTCACAGTAAGCCACCAGAGTAAACCCACTACTTACAAATTTGGATGTTTTGTTTTGCTTTGGTTTTGTTTCCTTAGAAAATGGGTTTTAACTGATTATAGTTTGTTTTTAATGATAATGAATAAACAATTGAAGCCATTTTTATAAACATGAGTTGCCCTTGAATACTTATTAGTGTACTCTATTTTAAGGTAATAATAATAATGCATGTAAAATTCACCTCTGTTATGGAAAATCTTAAAATAGTGTGTTTTATGTGAGCAAAACATTTTCATCAACTCTTCCAAGCTTTTCCTACTTACAGTGACTGTGTTTTAGCAAAACCATTACTTAGTTATTTCTGGCATGGTTTTGCAGTCTGTAACATTCAAAAAGGGCTGTGGGTGTTACTGACCGATTGTCATTGGAGCATGATGGTTCCACCGCGGTTTCGTGGTCCATAGCCCAGGTGAAGGAATGAGGAGCCAGACCTGCAGGATTCCTCCAGGAACAGCAGAGCTGCTCACCAAGGTCACCTCTAACTAACCTTGACCCCAAGTTGGCAAAATTAATTGAATCACAAAGTTTTTGTAGATAAGTAGAAAATATTTGCCCCAGCCCCCTTGGCTGTTTGGACAGGGGAGGAAGTGGCCTGAGCACGTTGCAGTCTCCTCAGGCTGGCGCTTCTGGCACCAGGGGATGGCACGGGGCCTGTCTGCCCCCTTCTCTTGGAAATGTTAGTATGGTGGAGTAGCAGAGTGAAGCTTCCTCCCATTTGTAGTTTATCTTACAGTTCAGACTGCTCTGTACCCTCCCAGGAATGAGGAGATTTGTATTTAAAAAGGTTGCTAACAACAGCAAACTTATTAATAAATAAAGATATTGTTATGAATGAATTGTTCAACTCCCAGCCCTAGTCTGAGTTTCAAAGGCAAATGAGAAGCCTTCTCAGAGCAGAAGAGGAGAGTTAAGATGCCAAGTCCTGGCCAGAAGCTGAGAACTACTGCACAGGCAAGGGCGGAGCCACTCAGGACACCCTGCTGCACAAAGTGACATAGGAGCAGTAATCACTGTGGAATCACCTGGATTCCCTGTGACGGCATTCTGTGGCAAAAGGAACAGGTCTCTTTCTCCACACTCCTTAGATGCTTATTGTGCCTTCAGGGGACTATCCTTTGATGTTCAGGGCAGGCAGACTTCTCCTTAGTAAGTGAGCTGAGAAGGGTGGGCAGGGGCCACGGGAAAGACCTGGTGACCTGCTGGATCTGCCTGCACCTGCTGTTTTCAGGTTCACCTGTGAGTTTCACAAAAAAGAACAGCTTTCTTCCTGATGGCCTTTGACATCAAGTTCATTAAGCCCCTGAGAAATCAGCAAATACCTAGAGCCCAAAGAGGAAGTTTTTTTGTTTTGTTTTATGTTGGGGGAGGGATGTTTGTTTTGTCTTACTAGGGATTGAACCCAGGGCTCTGTGCACACTAGGCAAGGTTGTGAAGGAAGAATTTTGATCAAGGCTTGTGTGCAAGACCACCAGGTTCATGAATATGTTTGTGCAACAGGACATCAGGCAAGGGGCCCAGGGCCAGTGAGGAAACCTGGTTTGGTTCTGCCCGATGGTGCCCACCTATGGAACGGTCTCTTCATGTGGCAAGGTGCTCTTCATCAGTAAAACAGAGAGGGGTGGAAAGTTTAAAGTCACTTCCAATTGGAAGACTTTGTGTCAATGAGGATGATCAAAATAACTACTATAAAATCCTCTTAAAATATAAGTTTTTACTGGTGTTTTGCTACTTTAGGTTTAGTTTTTTGAAAAGAAAGGTCTGGTTTTCTAAGTCTCGATATTCCTGTTGTCTGGTAGCTCAGCCCTGGCCCTCAACAGCAGAGGGCCTTAGCCACACGGCGGGCCCTGAAGAGGAAGAGAAGACGCCCGAGCAGTTGGGTGTGCCTTCTGCACACGGGGCACCAGCTACTCGCTCACGCTCATTCTTTTTTAGACAGTTGGATGTTTCGTTTGTGCCGTGGATTTTCTTAAGAGGGACCCTATCAAAAGTTATTTCTGTGTCACCTTCTCTGATATACAAATTAAGCCTCATTTGAGAAATAAATACTTTTAGTTTACATACTCAGACCCAGTGTTTGAGTTTGTCTTCGGATTCTTCCATTTACTCACGTGTCATGCTTTTTTTCTTCAGGTCATCAGATTGTTTCATAAAGATGCTACTGTTACCAGTTTGGTCTAATCCATTTAAAGGGTCTGCAGAGGTTAAACTTCAGATTTCGATTCTGCTTTACTTTTCTAGCATATGTTCCAGTATAGAGCAATGTATTAGACCAAACTAATACCGTATGTGTTGTGTTTTTTTTTCCTTACAGAGTGTTCGCCCTACACCACAAAATGATGCCGTAACAGTACATTTTAAACCAATTACATTAAAAGCTTCAGAAAGTAAATATACCAAGGTTGCGAGCATTAGTTTTGATGGTAAGCATTCACTTTTTTCTCTTTAATAATGGTGGTACTTTGATAAACTAGAAAGCACATGTGTTGACCTGTTAATATAGAAATCCAAGGCTGTTTTAATATACGGATTTTAAATGATTGCTTAGGTTGTTTTTTCTTAAATCGTTATGAACTCTCATCTCATTAATTCACAAAAGAATATTCCATAACTCCATAAAGCTAAGTCAGTATTAGCAATAGAAAACCATTAGCAAATACATTAGGATTGGCATATTTCATAACAGGCTAATCAGGTATATCTGTTATAATGTGGCTTAATTATGATGCCATTTGTTTTTGTCATTAAGGGATAAGTATTTAAGTTTCTGAAACATGTTTAAATTTGAGAGCAAAATGTTCTTTGTAACATTTTTATATGTTAGCTTTTATAAACAAAGCAAATAGTCCTGCTGAAGCTAGGATAAAAGTCTCTATGGTAGAATCATCAAATTAGCTATTATTTCAAACATGGAATATGTTTTGTCATTTGAAATATTAACTCAACCTAGACTTTCACATTTTACAGCATTTTTAAATTCAGTCTTGCCTACTCTACTAGCCATATACTGAGTTTGCTATCACAGAATATTTTAAATAGTGATTTCATGCTGCTGAACTATATTTGTAGTGTTTAAGAATTAAAACTCTGGACATAGCTCAGTTGGTAGAGTGCTTGCCTAGCATGCACAAGGCCCTGGGTTCAATCCTGGTCACTCAAACACACACACACACACACACACACACACACAAAAAAAAAAAACTGTGGAAAGGGTTTTCTCCCAGGGACTCATGTGAGTGAGAGCCATCAGCTTCAGCTTTGGCCTTGGGATGAAGCCACGTCTGCTCAGGTCCTGTTGGATGAGAGTAGTTGGTCAGCGGGGTCTCAGGGCCTGGCATGTTCTGCGCAGTGTCTGTGAGAGCACCAGGGCTGTTCCTCACCCGCTGAAGATTCCAGGGAGGACATGGAGCAAGGACATAGGCTGCACACTCCCGCAGAACTTATCCCTCAGCTCAGTGAAAACCCCAGGGATCCAGATTAAATAGGATCCTAACGTCCATAGCACACGTCAGGAGGCAGCGCCTCACTGGCAAGTCTGTGGTAAGTGGTCTTCTGTCTGCAGAGAGAGCCCATCCCTCACCACTGGTGTCTTCATCTGCAGGGACATAGGCTCTGCAGAGAAAAGAGTGGCATGTAGTAATTCTGGAGCCCTGAGAACACAGAGGATCTGCTCTGTCATAAGCCCAAGGAACAGGGGAGTGCATGCTGGCCACAGTCCTGCCACGTGGTTCCCCTCAGTTTGGCTGGCAAGGGCGAAGAGTTCCCTCTCCAGTGCCTTCTTGACCCCCCAGCAGATGTCTGCATTAAATGCAGTGTCCTTAGTGTTGGCTCTTCGGACATCACACACTTAAAGTGTTTCTTCTCTGTTTGGATTTTGCTGCGTTGTTTTTTTGTAGTCCTGGGAATGGAGCTTGGGGTTCCCGTGAGCTAGGCACATGCTGCACCAAGCATCATCCCAGCCCTAAAGTTTCTTAAAGAAATCATGTAAAATCATATACAAAGGAAAAGGATCTTTAAAAACAAACGCCTTTCCTAAAAGTGGTTTTCAATATGATGGGAAAAGACCAGGTCCCAACCCAAAATACTTCTGTGAGACTGCTGTGGAAGTCTGTCAGGGAATGTGTTTTATTTAATGTTTAACATTTTCAAAATGAGCATTATATGTGTGACCTCTACAGTGTTCACTTATCAAGCATCTTGCTCATCAAAAGTCACTTTTAGGGCCAGGCATTGTGGTGTACGCCTGTAATACCAGTGGCACAGGAGGCAGAGGCAGGAGGATCCTGAGTTCAGAACCAGCCTTAGCAACTTAGTGAGGCGCTAAGCAACTCAGTGAGACCCTACCTCTAATAAAATACAAAGTAGGGCTGGGGATGGGGCTCAGTGGTCAAGTGCTCCTGAGTTCCATCCTGAGTACCCCCAAAAAAGTCACTCATAGGATTTTTTAACTGAATTTTCTTGAGATTTTTGACCACTTATGACATGACACTCTGAAATGCCTAATGGTCCTTGTAATCAGCCTTATATCTGAACAAATAGTGAAAAATTTAAAACATCCCGAAATGCCCACCTAGCAAACAGAAAACAGTAAGAGGCTTAATGGAAATTTAAAAAATCTAGAGTCACCATCCATCAAATATTCCTTCTTTGTTCTTTATTTTGTCTGAAGTTGATGACATATTGCCACACTCATAGACAGACACATTCTTCTCATGGTGGGAGTGTGCCTGGAGGACTTTAAAGGGCAGAAGGTTAAACATCAGATGCTTTGTATGCTTTGAAAGGAACATCTTCGGGTACCCACGTTGGGTCCACTGTCTGATTCCAGGTCAAACTATTCAAAACTGCCACAGAACCTACAGGTATCACTTCATCAGTGAGGAAAGTATGAGAATGTGACCCATGGGAGAGGGTTTGTCTCCATTTCTGCTCCTCGGGGGCTGGCTGATGCGGGGAGTCAGAGCTCTCCTCGATGTTGAGAGCCACAGCCCGAAGGGGCCCCAGCAAACTTCTAGCTGCCAGCAAACTTCCAGCTGCCGGCTGATGATTGGCTCACAGCGGCCCCAGCAACATCTAGCTGATTGGCTCCTCTGCTGTGATGCTCATTGGGCTGTTTCCCTGCCCTTTCAGACCACGGAGCTGCTCATTGGGGGACTTTTTTGGCTCCGCCCATGTGACCCAGCCAATCGGCCTCAAGAGCAGGAGGATTGTGGGAGGTGGAGAAAAGCTTGTGGGGGAGAGAGAGGCTTGTGGAAAGCCGGTGGTGGCAGTTGAGGCTCTGAGGGTTTTTCCTGAGAGGCTGTTTTGTTTGGCGTGTGTGGTTCTAAAAATAAAGTTAGTTTCTTTTGACAAGTGGCTCCTGATTGTGCCCAGCCAGACTGCCGCATTTGGTGGCCCGTACGGGGAACGAACCCGCGACCTTGGCGTTATCAGCACAAACTCTCTTGACCTTGCTTGCACCCCACTGCTTAGTTGGTTTTTATAGCAGGACTCTGGCTGCACGGGTCCTGCCCATTCTCTCTTAGAATAGCTGTAAACTAGCAGTTCTTAGTAGGTGACTCTTGGTGACACCTAGAGACATTTTGGGTTGTCTCAGCTGAAGGGGTGACAACTGACATCCAGCAGGTAGAGGCCCTGCATGCCGATGGACATCCTTCAGAGCACCAGGCAGCACCACAGCAGAGAGTGAGAATGATCCTAGTGCGGCACCTGAGAGGCCCTGCCCTGGGAGGAGGGCCAGGCCTGTGGCTGCAGAGAAGTGGCACAGACCGCACTTTTCCACGGTAGCATGTTCACTTGTTAATTCCTGATCTCCTTAGCTCATTACCAGAAAAAAGAGAACAAGAACATTTTCCCTGTTTTATTTGAAAAAAAAAAAAATGTGATTGTTTAAACAAATTCTGTTTGGCAATTTGAAAGCTCACTTTTTTCCTCCCCAGTTTGTCAGTCTACATAAAATCGCTCATACTCTGATAGTTAAGAGGTGACAGATTATTTCTTATGCTTCCTTTTAGCTTCAAGGGCAAAAAAACCATCTCAATTTTCTGGGAAAATAACTGTTAAAGCAAAGGAAAAGAGTTATTCTAAACTTGAAATACCATATCAAGCAGAAGTTTTAGATGGGTGAGTATCTAGAGTCTCTCTAAACTTGAAATACTGTATCAAACAGAAGTTCTAGATGGTTGGGTTTCTTTTAAAAATAAGCTTTATAACTTGTTGCTAATCAGCATATTCTGTTTTCCTACTAAGTAACCTTAGCAAAAATCATACCCAGATGCTTTGTTGAAAAGAACAACTTCAGCTGTAAAGGAGAGCCTTCTATATTTTATTTATTACTTTCTTAGGAGAAAAAGATAAGTGGGATAATGTGGTTTTGTTCAGAGGAAGGTTCAGTGATGCAAACATGAATCTGTGGGGTTTTTTCAATATTTAAATTATTTAAACCATATTCTTCTGTCATTCCTTTTGTAACATATTACAGAAGTATTACAGTACTTGAAACAATCATTTATGTTTCTTTATAAACTCATAAGTACTTCTAGAACTGTAACCTTTTATAAATGGACAGTAACATGTAATTCATTTTCTTACTAACTGCAACCAAGTTCAATATACAACTTATAGTTGTTTTAACAAAGCCGATTGCAGTTTCAGTGATAAACATGATTTTTTTCAAAGTAGATTAAAGCCTTTTGGTACATTTTTGATTCTTACTGTTTGATTGACATGATTCATTAAAGAATAGTTCTTTTTATTACATTTCAATATTTTGCAAGCCAATTTGTTTTAAATCATGTGGTGAGTCATTAAATAACATGTAGTCCTTAATACTAAATGTAAATTACTACTCACAACAAACTAACTTAGATTTTAAATTAACACATGGAAATGAAAATGATTTATTTTGTTTCTGTTTTCTTCACATAGCTATTTGGGATTTGATCATGCTGCAACGTTATTTCACATCCGTGACAGTCCTGCTGACCCTGTGGAGAGGCCAGTCTACCTTACTAACACTTTCAGTTTTGCGATCCTCATACATGATGTGCTGCTGCCAGAAGAAGCCAAAACAATGTTTAAAGTACGTCCAGGACGCTTCAGGCTTTTATCTTGCTGCTCTGCCAATTAGATGATTCTAACACTTCTGTTTTTTTTCCTCTTCCCTCATTTCCTAGGTTCACAACTTCAGCAAACCAGTCTTAATTCTTCCTAATGAATCAGGATACATTTTTACCCTGGTTTTTATGCCATCCACATCATCCATGCACATAGATAACAACATTTTACTTATTACCAATGCTTCTAAATTTCATTTACCTGTGCGGGTTTACACAGGCTTTTTAGATGTAAGTATGTTATTTACCTTTAAAATATAAACTTCCCAGCTGTCTTTTGTGTTTTCAGATCTCATTAGGCATTTGTGTTGCATTCTCTTAGGTTTTGCTATTATCTGTGCTCTATAATTCCTTCCTAGTCAGTATAGAACAGTACAGTATGAGGAGCCTCCTCTGCCTTTATCCACAGAGGATGTGTTCCAAGACCCTCGGGGAATGCATGAAGCCAAGGATGGCATTGAATCCCATATTGTCATCCTTCAGTATCTGATGGGGGAGTGGTCCCAGAATCCCTTGAAGATAGTAAAATTCACAGATGCTAAAGTCCCTTATGTAAACTGGCATAGTACTTGTGCAAAACTTGTGAAGTCCCTGGATGTGAAACCCATAAACTGGAAGAGCCAGTTGTATATGCTGTGTTTTCTTACATATATACACACACACAAACACACATGCACGTGGTTACATTTAATTTATGGATTAGGTACAGGTAAGAGAGAGTGACAAGAATAACAAATAGTAAAATAGAATTTTTAAAACAATATGCTGTGATTAAAAGCATTAATTTGACCTTTTCACTTGAGAGAAGCACCCTACAGCTTCTCTTGGTATATCTGAAATGCTGCCATCACTGTTGTTGTCACCACCCTTGCACTTTGGGTCTCTAAGTACAGTAAGGTCCTTGAAAACAGTCAGTGTAACACCAAAACAGTTGATTTGATAACCAGGACAGCGAAGTGACTAATAGATCACATATACAGCATGGATACGCCGGACAGAGGGATCGCTCATGCCCAGATAAGCCAGCACAGGATTTCATTGCACTACTTAGAATGGTACATAGTTGAAAACTTAGAAATGGTTTCTTTCTGGAATTTTTAAAAAATATTTTTGGATTACAGTTGACTACTCTCTCCCCATAATATAGTTGATTCCTCTAGTCATGATGTCCACTTAGATCTTTTTCACATGCTGCTTTCTCTCAATTTTGCTTTTAAATCATTGTAATGGTAGGGATTCTAAAAAGGAACTAAATGGAAGAAAAATACTAGGTAGGAAGCAATAGTACAAGAAGGGCCAAGACGTACGTTTGTAGGGAAAAGATGACTAAAGTCAGGAAATACCAGGACAAAGGAAAGAACAAGAGAGTAAAGAAGCTAAGATGGTGAAGGCATAGCATCAGGAGAGCAGTAGAATAAAACAGAAGGACAGAACAGAGCTCTTCCAACACAGGAAACAGAACAAAAAAATCAAAGTTGTCTGAGCAGGAGCAAGGAAAGAAAGAAGTCTAGATAAGAGGTAACACTGTTAGGAAGGATACAAACAAAGGGGATCGTCCAGCCGCCTGTCCTCCCAGAAGTCAGTAGCCTCTGGGAGGACAGGCTGCTGGACGTCCCCCCTTTGTTTGTATGTGATTCCTTCAGTGACTGTTGGAATGATTACCTGCTTGTAGTCACAGTGCCTACTGAGACCACAGACTTTTTGCCTAGTCCCCAGGGGCTGCACTTGACCTCTCCTGGCCCTTGAGCTTCTGAACGTATATGTAGACACTGTAGTATGTCTTATATAGTCACTTCCTGTTGGTAACATTCTGTCGCATAAGCGTGGTTTTGTGTTTAATCCAGTTTTTTAAATTACTTTCCAGTACTTTGTATTGCCCCCCAAAATAGAAGAACGCTTCATAGATTTTGGAGTTCTGAGTGCTACAGAAGCAAGTAATATTTTATTTGCAATTATAAACAGCAATCCAATTGAGGTAAAAAAAAATTGTCTTTATTCTAAATCAGATTTAAGGATTTTATGCTTATGTTGAAATAATCACTTTCATATTTTCTTTTTTAAGCTGGCTATAAAAAGTTGGCATATCATAGGAGATGGTTTGTCCATAGAACTTGTAGCTACAGAAAGAGGCAATAGAACTACAATAATTTCAAACCTTCCAGAGTTGGAAAAATCCTCTTTATCAGACCAGTCATCAGTAAGTAAGCCTTCTTCTTATTTCCTTAAACTAAAGTGGATGTCTAAACCACGGATAAAGACCATTGCTATGTCACATACCTCAACTAATAATTTTACAGCATTGGTTATTTGACATTGAAAGGCCCTGGTAGGTAATCTGCTTCAGCCCTTCCCTGTTCTGATGAGGGCACTGAATCCCAAAGGGGTTGATCTCTACCTTGTCATACAAACTTGTAGAGCAAGCAAAATTTATCTTTCTATAACACAGGTGTCATTACAGGAGACATCCTCATGGGTTCTACACTAACCCTTTGTCAAATTTACCGGGGGAGAGCCCTGAATGTTGAAAGAGGTATCTTCAGTTAGCAGTGTTTCTGCCCAGACTAGAAGGGAGTAGCTGTGAGGCAGACATTGTTTGGTCCCTCTGAGAATCTTCCCTTGACTTTTTTTCTGCATCGTAAGCATGTGCAGCTCTAAACAAGAAAACCAGTCTCACCCTCACCACTGCTGAAAAGGGGACCTGGAGTTTGTGCCTATTGATAAAAGAATCAGTAGAATCACCTTCTGTGAGAAGGAGCCTCAGGTACTTTATGTGCAGGCTGGAATAGAAATTCTTGGGGCACTTTTACAAAAGGAAAGTTTAATGTCCTTATGCACAGAGTTGTTGACGCACTTCCCTGGGATGCCTTGGGTTTGGTGTTGATATGACCCAGTCTCAGCAGCTGTGAAGACATTGCAGAGCTGCATTCAGAACCTGAACCTGAATCCACCTCTGCCCTTCACTAATGTGATGGAAGGGCTCGTGGAAGGCTGGGTCCCTCTGCTCCAGCCCTCACCCCCTCTGGCCATACAGGAACAGAGTTGCTGAAGGAGCAACTCTGAGCAAAAGGACCACACCCGCCCTGGGTGGCAGCTGTGTCCTCAGTGGCCCATGCAATAAGTGTGGTAGATGGACTTTAAAGGATGGGTGTTATTGTGGGGTGTTGTACAGGGAGGTGTGGCCATCCAGTGTGACTGGTGTGTGTGAGGACTAGAGGTCAGCTGATTCCCCACAGCTTCCTGTCCACTTCCATAGAAACTTGAATTTGTAGGGCTAATGAGTGATGTCATTTTTACTACATGCAGGTAATATTAGCCTCAGGCTATTTTGCAGTCTTCAGAGTCAAACTTACTGCAAAAAAACTGGAAGGGATTCACGATGGAGCCATACAGATCACAACGGACTATGAGGTAAGGGTTTTGTGGGGGGTCGCGGCAGTGGGGGTTTTCTGAATAATCCAGTCCCTTTTTATTTTCTATGTTTATTTTTAACTCATGTAAAAAATATATTTATGAGACTTTTTATTTTTATAGAAACAGAGAACTAAATTTTACTCAGAGTTTTATCAGTTTTGTGTCTATAAAACTGAGCTTTTATAGACACGGCTGCCACCCAGGGCGGGTGTGGTCCTCTTGCTCAGAGCTCTTCCTTTCAGCACCTCTGTTCCTATATGGCCAGAGCTGGTGAGAGCTGGAGCAGAGGGACCCAGGCTTCCAGCAACCTTCTCAAAAACGGAGCTTTTCAGAATTATCTATAGAAGATTGATTTATTTGCTCCTACTTTTCTAATGAAACCCGAAGCTCATAACCAAAAAAGAAACTTTAGAAAAGTGTCCTTGACACCTGCAGAGTCGCTGATAGAGCCCAGCTTATGGTGGCACAGGCACTGCCCCCAAGCCCACCAGACCCCTGAGCTGGAGAGTACCATTTCCTGCTACAGGCATAAATGTCCTCCTGTGTGACCTTCCCAAAACGGAGGGTAAAGTCAGGAAATATGTCTTCATTTGATTCCTCACATTAATATGTATAGGAGTCCTTCTCAGGCAAGAGACAAAAAGATGACTGGATTTTTAAATAAGATTCTTTGTGGGATTTATGTTGCATTCAATGAAGGCTGGAGTGAATGTATTCCTGCTACACTTAGTTTTAATGTAACACTTAGAAGCTCTTTAGTACGACACTGTTAAATCCAACCAGTTGCTACCCTGGTCCTTCTATGTGTTTTGTTTGTTTTTGTTTTTTGTGATGCTGGGGACTGAACCCAGGGCCTTGTGCATGCAAGGCAAGCACTCTACCACTGAGCTATATTCCCAGCCCCTTCTATGTGTTTTTAACACACACAACCCCTGCCTGAGAGAAATCTCATTGCAAAATAAACAGAATCGGCTATTTAATAAGTGATTTGCTGGGAATATTTCAAATTAATTACCTCTGAAAGTGAGAAATACATACTTGCCATTCATGGTAGAAATAAGTACATTTCAGAATTAAGAAAAATTTTTGTTATACGGATGAAAATAAGAATTAACAGTGAATATCCTTGCCCAGCACTGTGGGGAACACATTCCAGCCACATGGGTAGCTGAGGCAGGAGGATTCAAGTTGGAGACCAGCCTAGGGAATACACAATGAATAGCCTCCTATGTCACTCCCCTAGTAACTCACTTGTGATCTGAATGGAGCATGAATTGGGGTTCTAACCCTAGAATGTTCAACTCTTTTTTTTTTTTTTTTTTTTGTACTGAGGATTGAACCCTGGGTGCCCTACCACTGAGCTGCCTTTTAATTTTTATTTTGAGGCAGGGCCTCACTAAGTTGCCCAGGCTGGCATCTAACTTGCCACCCTCCTCCTGAGTAGCTAGGATTGCAGGCACACACCACTGCATTCAGTTGATATCTGTTTGTATATACAAAAAGTAGAGAGCCACATAACTCAAACATGCTGGATTTTTATACATGTTACTTTAGGGGTATAATTAGACCTTCCTTTTTACAACTAATAATCTTCAAAATACTTGTGTTTTGAAAAATATGACTTTTATTCCTTCCCCATTGTGTAGTCTTGCAAATTATGTTTTCATTGAATTACTGGGTAGTACATGGACATTTATTATATTTTATGGAGAACATTTGGATAGAGTCAACATTATCCGGGGTTTTAATATTGGTTTTGAACAGATCATCGCCAGTATAAGTTCCCAGAAGTTTTTTTTTGTTGTTGCCCCCAAAGCAATGCCATCCTTGTCCACCTCGCCTTGACTTGCATGTGCTCACTGTGCTCTGCCTTTTCACTCCACAGATCCTCACAATTCCTGTAAAGGCCGTGATTGCCGTGGGCTCCCTGACCTGCTTCCCGAAGCAGATGGTTCTTCCTCCGTCCTTCCCAGTAAGACACTTAATTTACATATCTGTTCTGGCTAATTTTTTTCCTTAGCCTTTACCTCTGTGTTTCTAGGACTCAATAGTTGTTATAAGGTAAGAATGAACCAGATTCTTTAGAAAAGGAATAAGAAATGGTCCCTTCCTTCAAGAAATGTTCAATCTGTGAAGGGAAGTGGGCTCTCTTCAGGGATGCACGGCAGCGTTCCCAGGTTGCCCTGAGAAAGATGGTAAGGAGAGGCTGGGAGAGAAGTGCACATCTGATCCCCAAGTGCTGTGGGACTGGCTTGGAGCGTCCGGCTGGAGTGGACGGGGTGGGAAGATCTTGCGCAGGCCAGGCCAGCCTTGCAGAGATGCAGAGGCAGTGCACTCTGTGGTGGGTTCAGGCAGTGGTGGGTTGTCCAGCCTAGTGAGGATGGACAGAGAGGATGGAATGACATGTCAGAGCCACAGCATGAGAAGTAGGTGCACTTATGTGCAGGGTAATCCAGAGTTTTGAGTAGAGGCTTAACATGGTCAAAGCTGAACTCTAAAGATTGTCTCTGAGGCAGAAGGAAACGCAGGATGCATGTGGAAGTTACTGTGGAGTGCCTCGGGCTGACCCAGAGCCTGGTTGGGTCCACAGGAAACGGGGTGCAGTGAATGAGGGCTAGGCAGAGGAGGGACGCCTTTTCCTGCCTCTGCCTGGACTGCTTCCGCTCCTCTCCCTTCAAACAACTGCATATCTTCATGAATTGGTTCCATTGTCGTCTCCATCTCCTTTCCAGAGGCTTTCTCCTTTTTAAGCCATGACCTTTCAACTTTAATTTGTGCACTTTTTTAAAAAAAAAATTTATTCTTTTTGGTTATACATGACAGTAGAGTATATTTCAATGTATCATACGTACATGGAGTGTAACTTCCCATTCCTGTGGCTGTATGTGATGTGCGGTTACACCGGTCATGCATTCATATAAGAACATAGGACAGTGTTCTGCTTTTAAAGGTACACTCTTGTTTCAGGAAGGCAGTTACAGATCAGTGCTGAAAAAATGAGGTCAGAATGTCACTAGGCGCCATCCAAATAATTGCCAGACTTAATCAATTTAGCTTAATAAGAAATTGGGGGGCTGAGGCTGGCTCAGTGGTAGAGCACTTGCCTAGCACATGCGAGGCTCTGGGTTTGATCCTTAGCAGCACATAAAAATAAATAAACAAAATAAAGGTATTGTGTCCAACTACAACTAAAAAAATATTTTAAAAAAGAAAGAAATTGGCCACACGTGTAATCAATTTAAAAAATCATTTCTAACAACGTTTTTGGTTTTCTTAATGCTAAAACAAAGGTATGGCCCACCTAGTTTTTATTCACCAGGAAGAATTTCTTCTGATTGCAAAGCCCAACAGAGTTGAAAGTTTCATCGCAAATGAGTACAAATGCATAACTGTATATCCACATAAGCTGGCCTGTATGAATATGTGTGTGATTGTACACATGAAGTTGGATATTGGAGACCTACACGCTAAAACCTCTATTTCTAAACTGAATCAGTATTATGTTTAGTTACTTTGTTAATTGTGATCATAATGTTTTATGTTTATTTACAGGTTTGTAGGTTCAGGATTCCAAAGACTCTTGAAGATTTGTTTGACCCCTCTAGATAACGTTAGTTGTTCTACATGTGATCCTAGAATATTTTGGAATTCTCTCTCGTAGGAGTCCTCATATTGTGCAGTAAATATTTCATTACCAGTTGGTCCTTCAAAGTGAGACTGACACCTCTAGGAAAGGAATGGGGGTCTGTGTTCCCCAAGACAGGCGCTAGTTAAGGTAGATACTGCATGGATGAAGGAACAGAGTGGTGGAGAGGGAACAGGGGCCAGAGGAGCGAGAGGCGCTTCAGGCCAGCTGGCCGAGCTGTGCCTGCTGTCCTGGTGCAGTCACACAGACAGGGCGGGGCGGGGCGGGGCCACTGGAGGAGTCAGAGCTCTTAACTTAAAGTGAACCTGGAGAACAGGGAGAAGAGAAAAGGAAATACAGAAGATGGCACAGTCAATTCAGGACATCAGGGCAAGGGTAGAAGTGGCTCTTTCCTATGATAGGAGACGCAGAAGATATCGCAGAATCTCAGAACTATATACAATGAAACCTAAATTCAAAATTTAGCTCCTTAAAAATATAAATGTTGAATTAACACATTTCAGTTTGGGTCTTAATTAAAATTTCACCTTCCTGTGATCCCACTTTGTACTGACTATATGTTGAATTCTTGACTTAATTATTATTTATCCAAAAGTACCTTGTTCTCTCCTTCAATTACCTTCTCAGTCAGTCATCTCCTTAATCTTTGTGTAAATCCCAGGAGACTAAGGTGGTTCAGTGGCAGAGTACTTTGCCTGGCATACATGAGACCCTAGCACCACAAAAAAGTAAAAAAAAAAAAAAAAATTAAAATCCCAGAAGAGGATAATTAGTTTAAGGGAGATCATGAAAAGGCCCGCAGGGGAGTAAAGAGGAAGTATCTGTATAAAATAAGGCATCAGTTTAGGGCTGTTCAGCTCAAGCTCTCAAAAGTCTTTAGATGGTCTCAGGACCAAATATTTGCTTGCAATTACAAATTAACATATCACCAGATTCTTTCAATCTCTTTGTCAGAGGAAGGATGGAAACAATACCTGAATAAAAAAACGTTTCAGAAAATTAGTGCTTAATACTTTATGTTTGGGTAGAATTACCAAGGGAAATTTTTGTCTGTTACCTGTTTGGATGCCCACTGCACCCCTGAGAGACGAGGAGGGCAATTATCACCAGGGACTAAGGTTCTTCCCACCTCAGCCCACAGACCCTGCCCTCTGGGGTCCTTCTGGTGTTTTCTCACTAGCCTGGAAATGAGGAGTATTGGTCCCAGCGTCACCTTCACCCAACTCTTCACCGGCACATTCTTAACTTCTGTAGCCTTTTAATACTAAATGTTTAAAAAGTGCATTTGTCATTTTGGAGACTTCCTTAAATGGATAGGAGTCACATGCACCAAAAAATAAAATTCTGTGTTCACCAAAAGAAAGTGTAAGATTGTAATATTCTTATTGAGGATTATTTAAATCATTTTTCATTTAAAATTTGGCACAAAATCATAACAAGAAACTTGCAGCTAGTAAGCATAGTCATTGATTTTTTTTTAGTAATTTAATCTGTGTGCTGCTTTGATAAGATACATCATAACCTATTTTATAAGATAACCTGATTTATCTTATAGTTCAAGTAATGCTTTTTTTTTTTTAAGACAGTCTTTTAAGAAAAAACTGTGTTTTTGTCTTGTTTGATTTTATGTTTTAGAATTCAGTTATTTTGGGGCAGCCCTGCCTTGATAGAAACAAACCTTGCTTAACAAACTGAGAGTGCCTGTCCCTTAAAGCTACCTCGTTTGTACCTGGTTGGCTGTCTCAGTATGTCAGCTGCGTCTTGAATATGTTAATTCCTTCTACAGACTCCTCGTCTGAAGTGTATTGGTAAAATGCTGTAAAAACAGAAACAAAGGTTTGGGGGGTTTTGGTGGGGCGTTTGTTTTTGTTTTCCTCTCAATTACAAATTTAGAAATTATCAACTGATGAATGTCTTTTGGGCTATGATTTCCTGGGAATATGCTTGTCAGCTCTAAAGTGTGTGATCTTGGAAAAGCACACCATACACAACTGAGTTTGGGTTTTCTTTTTTTTCTTCCTGCAGGGGAAAATAGTACATCAAAGTTTAAATATTATGAATTCCTTCTCACAGAAGGTAAAGATACAACAAATACGATCTTTGTCAGAAGATGTGCGATTTTACTACAAACGATTACGGGGTAACAGAGAAGACTTGGAGCCAGGGAAAAAGTCAAAGGTTTGGAAACATTACATTTGAGAATTACCCCCGTGACTGTTGTTTTTTTTTTTTTTTTTTTTTTTTTAATTTTTTATTGTGGGTTGTTCAAAACATTACAAATTTCTTGACATATCATATTCCACACTTTGATTCTAGTGGGTTATGAACTCCCACCTTCACCCCATACACAGATTGCAGATTCACATCAGTTACACATCCATTGATTTACAAATTGCCATACTAGTGTCTGTTGTGCTCCGCTGCCTTTCCCATCATCCACCCTCCCCCCTCCCCACCTCTCCCCTCCCCTCCCCTCCTCTCTCTCTACCCCCTCCACTGTATAACCCTGAGGGTCTCCTTCCATTACCGTGCAATTTACCTTCTCTCTCCCTTTCCCTCCCACCTCTCATCCCTGTTAAATGTTAATCTTCTTCTCCTGTTCTTCGTCCCTACTCTGTTCTTAGTTACTTTCCTTATATCAAAGAAGACATTTGGCATTTGTTTTTTAGGGATTGGCTAGCTTCACTTAGCATAATCTGCTCCAATGCCATCCATTTCCCTGTAAATTCTATGATTTTGTCATTTTTTAATGCAGAGTAATACTCCATTGTGTATAAATGCCACACTTTTTTTATCCATTCGTCTATTGAAGGGCATCTAGGTTGGTTCCACAGTCTTGCTATTGTGAACTGTGCTGCTATGAACATCGATGTAGCAGTGTCCCTGTAGCATGCTCTTTTTAGGTCTTTAGGGAATAGACCAAGAAGGGGAATAGCTGGGTCAAATGGTGGCTCCATTCCCAGCTTTCCAAGAAATCTCCATACTGCTTTCCAAATTGGCTGCACCAATCTGCAGTCCCACCAGCAATGTACAAGTGTACCCTTTTCCCCACATCCTCGCCAGCACTTGTTGTTGTTTGACTTCCTAATGGCTGCCAATCTTACTGGAGTGAGATGGTATCTTAGGGTGGTTTTGATTTGCATTTCTCTGACAGCTAGAGATGTTGAGCATTTTTTCATGTACTTGTTGATTGACTGTATGTCCTCCTCTGTGAAGTGTCTGTTCAGGTCCTTGGCCCATTTGTTGATTGGGTTGTTTGTTCTCTTATTGTCTAATTTTTTGAGTTCTTTGTATACTCTGGATATTAGGGCTCTATCTGAAGTGTGAGGAGTAAAGATTTGTTCCCAGGATGTAGGCTCCCTATTTACCTCTCTTATTGTTTCTTTTGCTGAGAAAAAACTTCTTAGTTTGAGTAAGTCCCATTTGTTGATTCTAGTTATTAACTTTTGTGCTATGGGTGTCCTATTGAGGAATTTGGAGCCCGACCCCACCGACTGTAGATCGTAGCCAACTTTTTCTTCTATCAGACGGCGCGTCTCTGATTTGATATCAAGTTCCTTGATCCATTTTGAATTCACTTTTGTGCATGGCGAGAGAAAGGGATTCAGTTTCATTTTGTTGCATATGGATTTCCAGTTTTCCCAGCACCATTTGTTGAAGATGCTATCCTTCCTCCATTGCATGCTTTTAGCCCCTTTATCAAATATAAGATAGTTGTAGTTTTGTGGATTGGTTTCTGTGTCCTCTATTCTGTACCATTGGTCCACCCGCCTGTTTTGGTACCAGTACCATGCTGTTTTTGTTACTATTGCTCTGTAGTATAGTTTGAAGTCTGGTATCGCTATACCGCCTGATTCACACTTCTTGCTTAGCATTGTTTTTGCTATTCTGGGTCTTTTATTTTTCCATATGAATTTCATGATTGCTTTCTCTATTTCTACAAGAAATGCCATTGGGATTTTGATTGGCATTGCATTAAACCTATAGAGAACTTTTGGTAATATCGCCATTTTGATGATGTTAGTTCTGCCTATCCATGAACAGGGTATATTTTTCCATCTTCTAAGATCTTCTTCTATTTCTCTCTTTAGGGTTCTGTAGTTTTCATTGTATAAGTCTTTCACCTCTTTTGTTAGGTTGATTCCCAAGTATTTTATTTTTTTTGAAGATATTTTGAATGGAGTGGTTGTCCTCATTTCCATTTCAGAGGATTTGTCGCTGATATACAGGAATGCCTTTGATTTATGCGTGTTGATTTTAAATCCTGCCACTTTGCTGAATTCATTTATTAGCTCTAATAGTTTCTTTGTAGAGCCTTTTGGGTCTGCTAGATATAGAATCATATCATCTGCAAATAGTGATAATTTAATTTCTTCTTTTCCTATTTTTATGCCTTTAATTTCTTTCGTCTGTCTAATTGCTCTGGCCAGTGTTTCGAGAACTATGTTGAAGAGAAGTGGAGAGAGAGGGCATCCCTGTCTTGTTCCAGATTTTAGAGGGAATGCCTTCAGTTTTTCTCCATTCAGAATAATGCTAGCCTGAGGCTTAGCATAGATTGCTTTTACAATATTGAGGTATGTTCCTGTTATCCCTAGTTTTTCTAGAGTTTTGAACATAAAGGGATGCTGTACTTTGTCAAATGCTTTTTCCGCATCTATCGAGATGATCATATGGTTCTTATTTTTAAGTCTATTGATGTGGTGAATAACATTTATTGATTTCCGTATATTGAACCAGCCTTGCATCCCAGGGATGAATCCTACTTGATCATGGTGTACAATTTTTTTGATATGTTTTTGTATCCGATTCGCCAGAATTTTATTGAGGATTTTTGCATCTAGGTTCATTAGAGATATTGGTCTGTAGTTTTCTTTCTTTGAAGTGTCTTTGTCTGGTTTAGGTATCAGGGTGATGTTGGCCTCATAGAATGAATTTGGAAGTTCTCCCTCCTTTTCTATTTCCTGAAGTAGCTTGAAAAGTATTGGTATTAGTTCTTCTTTAAAGGTTTTGTAAAATTCCGCTGTATACCCATCGGGACCTGGGCTTTTCTTAGTTGGTAGTCTTTTGATGGTTTCTTCTATCTCCTCAATTGATATTGGTCTGTTTAGGTTTTCTATATCCTCCTGACTCAATCTGGGCAGATCATATGACTTAAGAAATTTATCTATGCCTTCACTATCTTCTAATTTATTGGAGTATAAGGATTCAAAATAGTTTTTGATTATCTTCTGTATTTCTGAAGTGTCTGTTGTGATATTGCCTTTTTCATCCCGTATGCTAGTAATTTGAGTTCTCTCTCTTCTTCTCTTCACTAGCATCGCTAAGGGTCTGTCGATTTTGTTTATTTTTTCAAAGAACCAACTTTTAGTTTTGTCAATTTTTTCAATTGTTTCTTTTGTTTCGATTTCATTAATTTCAGCTCTGATTTTAATTATTTCTTGCCTTCTACTTCTTTTGCTGTTGTTTTGCTCTTCTTTTTCAAGGATTTTGAGATGAAGTATGAGATCATTTATTTGTTGGTTTTTTCTTTTTTTAAGGAATGAACTCCAAGCAATGAATTTTCCTCTTAGAACTGCTTTCAATGTGTCCCATAGATTCCGATATGTTGTGTCTGTGTTTTCATTTATCTCTAAGAATTTTTTAATTTCCTCCTTGATGTCTTCTATAACCCATTGATCATTCAGTAACCTATTGTTCATTCTCCAATTGATGTATGCTTTTTCCTTCCTTCTTTTATCGTTGATTTTCAGTTTCATTCCATTATGATCAGATAAGATGCATGGTAATATCTCTACTCCTTTATATTGTCTAAGAGTTGCCCTGTGACATAATATATGATCTATTTTTGAGAAGGATCCATGTGCTGCTGAGAAAAAAGTGTAACTGCTTGATGTTGGGTGGTATACTCTATATATGTCAATTAGGTCTAGGTTATTAATAGTGTTATTGAGTTCTATAGTTTCCTTATTCAACTTTTGTTTGGAAGATCTGTCCAGTGGCGAGAGAGGTGTGTTGAAGTCTCCCATGATTATGGTGTGGTGGTCTATTAGACTCTTGAACTTGAGAAGAGTTTGTTTGACGAACATAGCTGCACCATTGTTTGGGGCATAAATATTTATGATTGTTATGTCTTGTTGGTGTATGGTTCCCTTAAGCAGTATGTAGTGTCCCTCTTTATCTCTTTTGATTAACTTTGGCTTGAAATCTATTTTATTTGATATGAGTATGGACACGCCTGCTTGTTTCCGAAGTCCATATGAGTGATATGATTTTTCCCAACCTTTCACCTTCAGCCTATGTATGTCTTTTCCTATCAAATGCGTCTCCTGTAGGCAGCATATTGTTGGGTCTTGTTTTGTGATCCATTCTACTAGCCTGTGTCTCTTAATTGGTGAGTTTAAGCCATTAACATTTAGGGTTATTATTGAGATATGGGTTGTTGTTCCAGCCATATTTGTTTATTTCTGTTACTAAACATTGTTTGTTTTCCTCTTTGATTGTTCCCCCCCCCCTTTACTGTCCTACCTCCCACTGTTGGTTTTCATTGTTATTTTCCATTTCCTCTTCCTGTAATACTTTGGCTAGGATGTTTTGAAGAGATGGTTTTCTAGCTGCGAATTCTTTAAACTTTTGTTTATCGTGGAAGGTTTTAATTTCATTCTCCATCCTGAAGCTTAATTTCGCTGGATACACAATTCTTGGTTGGAACCCATTATCTTTCAGTGTTTGAAATATGTTATTCCAGGATCTTCTAGCTTTCAGAGTCTGTGTTGAAAGATCAGCTGTTATCCTGATTGGCTTGCCCCTAAATGTAATCTGCTTCCTTTCTCTTGTAGCTTTTAAAATTCTCTCCTTATTCTGTATGTTGGGCATCTTCATTATAATGTGTCTAGGTGTGGATCTCTTATGATTTTGCACATTCGGCGTCCTGTAGGCTTCTAGGATTTGGGATTCTGTCTCATTCTTCAAGTCTGGGAAGTTTTCTTGTATTATTTCATTGAATAGACTGCTCATTCCTTTGGTTTGGAGCTCTGTACCTTCCTGTATCCCAATGACTCTTAAGTTTGGTCTCTTAATGTTATCCCATATTTCTTGGATGTTCTGCTCATGGTTTCTTAACAGTCTTGCTGAGCTGTCTATGTTCTTTTCCAGTTGAAATACTTTGTCTTCATTGTCTGATGTTCTATCTTCTAAGTGTTCTACTCTGTTGGTAGTATTCTCCATTGAGTTTTTAAGTTGGTTTATTGCTTCCTGCATTTCTAGGATTTCTGATTGCTTGTTTTTTATAACCTCTATCTCCCTGTATAGTTGATCCTTTGCTTCCTGGATTTGTTTGCGTAATTCGTTGTCGAAGTGATCTTTCATTGTCTGATTTTGCTGTTTAATGTCTTCCTTGATACTCCAGATCATCTGAAGCATGTATATCCTGAATTCTTTATCTGACATTCCATCTGCTGCAGCTGTTACCTCTTCTAAAGTTGCGTTGACCTGCATTGCTTGTGGTCCTTTCTTTCCTTGTCTTTTCATACTGCTTGCGTATCTTTCCTGCAGGTGCGGGCGGCGGCTCTGCTCTCTCCTTATTCCAATTGGGGTGTCGTGGCTACCACGCCGGCAGGTCACTGGGCCTGTTCTGGGAGCTGGTGGCGGCTCTGTTCTGCCCCTACTCCAATTGGGGTGACGTGTCTGTCGTACCAGCAGGCCACTGGGCCTGTCCTGCTGGTCGGTCGCAGATCTGCCCACCTTTCGGGCACGGGTGGAGGCTCTGCTTTGCCCTACTCCAATTGGGGTGTCGTGACTACCCCGCCTGCAGGATGCTGGGTCTGTTCCTGGCAAGGGAGGCGACTCTGCTCTGTCACTACTCCAATTAGGGTGGTGTTTGTACCCCGCCGGCAGGCTCCTGGGCCTGATCCGCCGGTCTGTTGTAGGTCTGCCTACCTTGAAGGCGCGGGCGGCGGATCTGCCCTGCCCCTCCTACCACGCCTGCGGACCCCTGGGCCTGATCTGCAGGTTGATCACTGGTCTGCTCACCCTGCGGGCACGGGTGGCGGTTCCGCTCCACCCCCACTCCAATTGGGGTCACGTGACCACCACACCGGCAGGGCCTGATCCGGGCGTGGGATAAGGATCTGCTCTGCCCCTACTCGAGTTGGGGTGACGTGTGTACCACACTGGCAGGCCACTGGGCCTGACCCGCCAGGCTGTCACAGGTCTGTTTACCTTGCAAGCGCGAAGGGCGGCTCTGCCCTGCCCCTCCTACCACGCCCATGTACTACTGGGTCGTGGGTCTGCCCACCTGGCGGGTGTGGGTGGCGGCTCCGCTCCGCCCCCTCTCCAATTGGGGTCACGCGGTCACCACGCTGGTGAGCCGCTGGGCCTGCTCCGGGGGCTGGCGGCGGCCCGGCTCCTTCCCTCTGGCTCGAGGACAAATTGAGGAGACTCGGGTGACTGAGCCTCACCCCCCTTACCAGGAGACCAACTGCTTATGTCACCGCTGGTATTGATGAAGATCTCTCCTCCACCGCTTTCTGCTGACATCAGATCTCTGCCATGTTGGTATCCTATGCGAATGGCAGCATTTCGTTCCCCTTGCCAGGCAACCCAAGCAATGGGTGAGTCCTGACCTGCCCTCAGCAGGACCCGGACCGAGACACAGTTTCCGCGGGCTCCTAGCCCCGGTCCAGGGAAGTTCCGGGAGCCGGAACTCGGCCTCTCCGTGCTCGGTGTAAGCTCCTATAAGTGTAGGCTCCAAGAAGCAGCCCCCGCGGGCTCAGTTCCGGGAGCCGGAATTCGGCCGCTTAGTGCTTGGTGTATGCTCTGATAGTAGCAGGGTCCAAGAAGCAGCCTCCGCGGGCTCCGCAGCCCTGAGCCCGGGCGGTTCCGGGACGGTTCCGGGAGCCGGAACTCGGCCGCTCTGTGCTCAGTGTAAGCTCCTATAAGTGTAAGCTCCAAGAAGCAGTCCCCGCGGGCTCAGTTCCGGGAGCTGGAATTCGGCTTCTTGGTGTTTCGTGTTTGCTCTGATATTAGCAGGGTCCAAGAAGCAGCCTCCGCAGGCTCCGCAGCCCGGAGCCAGGGCGGTTCCGGGACGGTTCCGGGAGCCGGAACTCGGCCGCCCCGCGCTCCGTGTTCACTCCGATAAGATCAGATTTTAAGAAGCCCCCAGGCGCTGAACCCTAGCAATCTGTCTGCAAGCCGCAGGCGAATTGCAGCCTGAAATTACCTGTTCTATGGCTGAATGAGCTGCGGTCAGTCAAAAACAGGTGTGGTGACGTCAGTTTACCAACATGGTGGCTGCTGGCCTCCTCTGTGGTCTGACCGGTGTGGAGAACCGAGATGGACCGCTTCCTTCCCCGTCTCGAACCCAGAATTCAGCCCTGAGTGCGGTGCTTGCGCGTCTGGCAGAAACTGCAGCGCTGTAACCCTGCGTCTCTATCCCAGCGCGCCTTGCAGACTCTAGCCGCGGGGCGATTTGCTTAATAAGCAGTGTTACCCTCCATGCGACAAACCTCTCGCGTTTGAGTCCCCGTAGCCGATCCTCATGCGATGGAAATCCTTCCTCCAGGTTCCGGCGCACCCCACTATTGCTGGAAATTCCTAACAAGATATCCTTTAGCCGTCCTGACTTGTCATACTCCCACACAGTGAAGCAGCACACGGGGGTAATGCACTCCCCTCGCCGCCATCTTCCCTCCTCCCCCGTGACTGTTTTGATATTGTGCCTCTCCATGGGTTGGGGACTCATGGTTCTCATATGCCTCTTTGTAGATTGCAAACATTTATTTTGATCCGGGACTGCAGTGTGGGGACCATTGCTACGTTGGCTTGCCTTTTCTATCCAAATGTAAGTTCCTTGCTCTTCCTCTGCTACCTTCATCCCCCAAACAGACTCTTTTAATCAAAGCCTCCCTCTTTCAAAGTCCACCCCTGTGTTTGGCACATGGAAGCCTTTCCAGGGAAGTGGACAGGCCGTGCAGTGTGGAGCAAGTCCTCATCACCTGTTTCCCTTGTAGCTGAACCCAAGGTGCAGCCCGGGGTGGCCATGCAGGAGGATGCGTGGGAGGCCGACTGGGATTCCCACCAGATTCTATTCAAAGCCTGGATGGGAATAAAGGAAAGTTCAGGCCACAGGTGAGTGGGGTTGCCACAGGTATACAGCATCTCAGCTGTAAATGCCACTGCATTTTTCTATGAGGTTACTTTACTTTATAGCTAAGAAAATATGCCTGATCTTCATAAGGTTGTTAGTGAGACATCTTAAATTACCATTGCTCAGAAATGTACACACTACCTTATTTCTCCTTTCTCCTCTGCTTACTGAGTTCCTTGCTGTTCCTCTGCTGCCTTTATCCCCCAAACAGACTCTTTTTAATCAATGCCTCCCTCTTTCAAAGTCCATCCTTGTGTTTGGCACATGGAAGCCTTTCCAGGGAAGTAGACAGGCAGTACAGTGTGGAGCTTTCTTAAAATTAAAAAAAAAAAAAAAAAAAAAAAAAAAAAAATCTGAAATTGTCATTATGAGGCAGACTGCCTTGTTCTCCTTAGACACAGTCATTTGCATAAGAAGAAAAAGTTTTTACCTGCCACTGGCCTGTGAAAGACAAAGAAAAACCCCTACCTTTATTCCCAGGGCAGGAGACCCAGTATGGATTTTATTCCTTGAGATCCAGTGTGTATTTTATTCCTTTCAAAGTGCTGGGCTGTTGGGGAGGGCCCAAGTCAGATGGCTCCCCATTGTGTCTTTGGCAGGTAGAAAATATGCACATGACAGCCAGGCAAGGTGGCACACATCTATAATCCCAGAGACTTGGGAGGCTGAAGTGAGAGGATGAAAAGTTACAGACCAGCCTTGCAAAACAGATCTTGTCTCAAAATTTAAAAAAATAAATAAATAGAACCGGGGGTATAGCTCAATAGTAGAGCACCACTGAATTCAATCCCCAGTTCTACAAAAAAGAAAAAAAAAATTTTAAATATGCTAATGGCAAATTAGTACAGCATCTGAATTCAAAAGCAAAGATATAATTATTTGGTACTATAGAAATCAGATCTTTTCATATACTTGAGAAAAGCATTTGTCTATAATAATAAAATAATGAAAAGTGCTCTTCTTAATTGGCTAATTTGAAATATATTTGTCAGAACATAGATATTTCAACTTAAGAGTAATATAAAGTTCTCAAACCATTACCAGTTGAATCTGAGGGTTTGTTTTTCTAAACTATCTGCTGCAAAAAGCTTTTTTAAGTCAAAAGAAAGCTAGGGCTGGGGTTGTGCATCAGCAGTAGGGGCTCACCTAGCATGTGCAAGGCCTGGGTTCGATCCTCAGCACCACATAAAAATAAATAAAATAAAGGTAATGTGTCCAACTACAACTAAAAAATAAATATATAAAAAAAAAGAAAGCTAAATTTTTTACTTGAAAATAGTTAAAATGAGTAAAGGAGACTTCTGATAGATTGGCAAGGAGCTCACCAAAGCTGTCCTTTGTAGCCTGTTTCTCCACAGGCTTGTGAAGTGCCCAGGGCTTCAGATCTCAACACCAGTTATGAATGAATGACTCACAGTGCTGGCCTGGGCTCAGCAGCCCCAGGGACCTCTCCACGTCACCAGCAAATGCTGGCCTTGCCTGCCATGTGCTCCCTGCTCCTGCCTTTGTGTTACCTCATCACTGTGTGTGTTAGAGAATGTCTTCTAGTGTTCTCATGAAGCCTATACTCTTAGCAGTGTCCAACGATACCAGTTTGATAGCGTTGGATTTAAATGAGCTCCAGTATTTGGTCCCAGGGTTGTAACCCCAGTTATAATTAGTTCTGAGTTCTGGACAGCTGGCTTATAAACACTCATAAGTAGGGAATTATTCAAATGAGGGTCTGAACGTTACTCAGAACCCTCACATTTTTCCTCGACTAACATCTTCATTACACGTGAGGATTTTGTTTGGGTTTATCTCAAGGGCCAAAAGAATCCCATGCCAAGCAATGCACTGCTGTCTCGTTAGTTCTGCTGAAGATATTCCTAGCACCCAGCTATGGTGTCCAGATCTTTCCCCCAGGCATAGATCCTTTAGGGTCCCATCACGTCATATACTACCTTTATGTGCTTGTCTTCTCTATATGTTCTCTAATGCTGTCCAGCTTTTTACTGAATTTATAAGTAAAAAAGATTTTTCAAGCTTTACACAGATTGCACTAACACTATTAGAACTGTTCCTAAGATTTGTCAACCTTTACACACTCAGTGTAAAGTACAGATGATCGTTGTATGTCAAAACAGACATCATTCTGTGGCATTAAAAACTTGGTAAGCCAGCGTGGTAGCGCATGCCTTTAATCCCAGCAGCTCAGGAGGCTGAGGCAGGAGGATCATGAGTTCAAAGCCAGCCTCAGCAAAAGTAAGGTTCTAAGCAACTCGGTGAGACCCTGTCTCTAAATAAAATACAGAATAGGGCTGAAGATGTGGCTCAGTAGTTGACTGTCCCTGCCTGAGTTCAATCCCCAGTATCCCACCCCTCCAAAAACAAACAAACAAAAAACTTGCTAAAATATAAGAGCAAATATATTTTGGGGTCATCCAGAACAAATTTTCTCAAGTACACAAGTCTTGTAGAGTTTCTTATGTTCAGAAAACTCACATATTTCATTGTGATACAGTGATTACGAATTGTTTTTCTAGATTGAGTGCTATATTTGAAGTAAATACAGACCTTCAAAAAAATATAATATCAAAAATCACTGCCGAGCTCTCCTGGCCTTCCATACTTAGCTCCCCCCGGCACTTGAAGTTCCCGCTCACCAATACAAACTGCTCTTCAGTAAGTATTCCAGATGACTTTGAGTTTTATAAATGTGCACTAGCATTGTAAAGTAGTCACTCTTAACCTGAAAACCCAGTTGTGTATTTCTGGAATGGATATTGCAAAGTTTAGCAGTTCAGAGGAGTGTGTGGTGAGAAGATTGTGGATGCAGGGTAGAGGGTGCCAGGCCCTGGGCTCTGCCACCAATAGTGACCTACTCACCACGAGAAGGCAGTAAGCTCATCACTGCTATAAGAACTAATAATATAATTTTATTCTTGATGTAGAAACCTTTCATCTAATGTTTCATTGCTTTGTTTAAGGAAGAAGAGATTACTTTGGAAAATCCTGCAGATGTTCCTGTCTATGTTCAGGTTATTCCTCTGGCTTTATATTCCAACCCTTCAGTCTTTGTAGATAAATTAGTCTCAAGGTAAGCATTGCTTTAAATATCAAATGTTTCTACATGGTATTATATAGAAATTAACTAAAACTTTATTGCGTCTTTATTCAAATTAATTAAAACTGTATTGTAGCTCATACTGCTAGTAATAGGTTTAACTTAGATTCTAGATCTGTAAAGTTGAGAGAGGGTTCTGGGGAGAGGAGTTGATATTGCATTAAGCATCTAGAAAAGCTTTCAGTCTCAGGCAGTGTGTATCTTCCCTTCTGACAAATTTGTGAAGAGAAAGCAGCTAGAACCTTTGAAACATTTTTATTGTAAAAAGTGAACAAGATATTAATTACAAGATGCGGCCTTTAACATTTTGGGCTCAAGTGTAAACTTTATCCCCAAACCTACTGAAAGATAATTAGCAAATAAAACACAGACTTGATCAGTATTCCACAATCCCCCTTAATGAAGCTGTTTATGAAGATGTCTTTATACATTTTTTTTATTTCAGGTTTAACTTGAGTAAGACAGCAAAGATAGATTTGAGAACACTAGAATTTCAAGTCTACAGAAACACTGTAAGTATCCAGAGGCCTGCTATGGCGTAGTGTCAACAGTGCAAATGTGAAAGAAACCTGTGGCTACCTTCCAGTGTAGCTGAAGGGGAGTTACTGAAGAGGTCAGAACAGCCCGAAGATTATGTTAAAGGCAGAGAAACTGGGAAGAGTGGGTGGGATTTAGATGAAGGTAAGGCCTACACTGAGCAGAAGGTTCCTTTTCGTGAGCATTAAACAACAAACCCCTGAGGTTTGTCATAGTAGCTACCAGAAGTTCTAAGACTACATATACAGATGAAGCATAATTTATTTTGATTAAGCGTCAAACTATTGAGCTTGGTCATTTATATTTTCTTCTGGCTGCTTTCTAATAAGATTGCAAGCTCCCTGAATTCACAACCTGTGGCTGGCTGTATCTGTGCTTGGCCCTGTTATCCACGGCTTTTGCTCAGTAGGTCGTCTTGAATAAATAAGCCCACACATAAACCGGCTTGTTCTAGGAACCAGGCTGTTTTTTCTCATCCAGATTGTATGCCCACGAACCATCCTTTGGAAGGCCTTGCTGTGGAGGAAGGCAGCACTGGGGGCCACAGCTCCTGCAGAGTGGCGGCCACCTCTTGGCCTCCAGAACCTTTGTCCTTACCATCATCATTCCTGACAACTGCGGATTAGGAATTGCTCATTAGCTTTGTCAAATCAGATATCTTGTAGTTCTTGAAATATTGTGGTCTTTCCCATAGCTTCACCTTTTAATGGCTGAACCCCTATACTGATGTTCAGACAGTCATGTATTCTAGTTTTGAACCTTTGTCTTGGAATCTTTTTGTACTTTGCTTTTCTCACCCGTAAAATGTCAATGTGACCAACTATTATTGGAGGTTATCAAGAAGAATAACCAGAACTTTGTTTCCTCTGCTTTTAAAAGGAGAAAATACACAATAAGAAATAAATGAGCTAATATTCATCTTTTTTAAAAAAAATGCATACAAGTAGTATTTGGAAAAACAAATGAATATTCTATAGACCTCAAAAATTTGTTTTAAGGAAATTCTAGGGGAGATCCTGAGAAGAGCTTAGGATAAATTCTATCCCAGTTTTTTACACTGCTGTGGAATTGTGTTCTCAAAATATTTGGTCTTGCAACTCCCTTATAGTCCTAAAATTATTAAAGAGCCTAGAGAGGTTTCTTTTTTATGAATTACATATTTTAATATTTTACCATATTAGAAATTAAAACTGGGAAATCTTTGGAAGATTGATTTCATTCATTTAAAATAACAAACCTATTCCATTTAACATAGATAACATGAAAATGTTGTCAATGTTAACATTATTTTTAAAAATTTAGTTTGCAAGAAGGGGTTGTTTAACATTTTGCAAATCTCAGTAATGGCTCTCTGATTTAACAAACAAGTAGATTCTCATATTTGCTTCATTCAGTGTCATGATGCATGGTTTTGTTGAAGGGTATGATAAAAATATACCTGATCCTGGCACAGTGGCGCATGCCTGTAATCCCAGCAGTTTGTGAGGCTGAGGCAGGCGCCTCACAAGTTCGAGGCCAGCCTCAGCAACCTAGCAAGGCCCTACACAACTTGATGAGACCCAGTCAAAATTTTTTAAAAAGGGCTGGGGATATGACTCAGCTATAGCCAAGTGTTGCCAGCCCTTCTCTTAGAAGTTGTAAACTTGATCTTAAAAATCAGAAATGTATCTTTATGTGTGAAGTATGGGTTCTTTAATTTTTTAAAAAAATGGTTTTTAACTATTTATTACTGGCCATCAAAGCGTAATATTTTAGATACTAAATTAAGCTACACTTTTAAAAAGCTTCAAATCAAGTGTTTATAAAGTAGCAACTATGTGCCTAGTTTTCAAAATAAAATTCAAGGAAAGATTGATACGAATTGGAAATATGGTTGCAAATAAAACATTTGCTGCAACCTGAAGCCTCTGCAGTTGGTTCCCATCAAAGGAAGGAGTGACGGCAGTGACCGGGGCAGCACTGCGAGGGCCTGGGGTACCAATCGTCATTGTGCTTGTTTGCTTTGTGCTGACGCATCCAGCTATTCATCTTAGTTCTGTGTCCTTTCCTGCGATGTGTTGTATTTAAGATTAAAAATATCTATATGCGAGAATAAATGCCTCACACAAACATGAGGACTCAGGTGGCCTGGGAGCAAAGCCCATTTTGGGGTTTACACAGAATGTGAAGGCCGTCACTGGCTCCTCATCCCCTGAGTGCAGCTGACCAGTGCCTAAATCGTGAAGGGCACAGCCATTTGCATGTTTAATCAGTTTGAAGAACTACTGGGCTCTAGATGGGGTAAGGGAAAACATTTTCCAGAAAATATCTTAATGACTCCTATTTGTTTACCCACTGATTCAAGGCTCATCCACTGCAGAGTTCAACGGGATTTACCGAGGGCCTCTCTCGACATTTAATTTTAAACCTAATTTTAAAACCTGGAGAAAAGAAATCTGTCAAAGTAAAATTTACTCCAATTCACAACAGAACTGTTTCTTCACTAATCATAGTGAGGTAGGTTCTGTGGTCTGGGTATGGATTGATTTTTTAGTATTTACATCAAAGTCCTTATGTTTATTCTTCAAAAATGTGAGTAGTATGTTACTGAAGTATCATGTGTGACTCTTAAGAATAACAAACTTTTGCTTTTCTCTATGTATTTAAAATTTTACACCCTTAGGCTGGGGATGTGGCTCAAGCGGTAGCACACTCGCCTGGTGTGCGTGCGGCCCGGGTTCCATCCTCAGCACCACATACAAACAAAGATGTTGTGTCCACCAAGAACTGAAAAATAAATATTAAAAAAAAAAAAAATTCTCTCTCTCTCTCTCTCTCTCTTTAAAAAAAAAAAAAATTTTACACCCTTAAAATTCAGTGTATAAATTTGTATGTCATGGGTTACAACATAACTATAGAAATTATTGATCAAAAGATTGTGCAGATTTAGTGGGAGAAAAAAATCTGTGATTTTTGTTCTCTTCTAGAAATAACCTGACTGTGATGGATGCTGTGATGGTCCAGGGACAAGGAACAACTGAGAACTTGAGGGTGGCAGGCAAGCTTCCAGGCCCAGGAAGCTCCTTACGCTTCAAAATCACAGAAGCATTGTTAAAAGATTGTACAGACAGTGAGTATTCCTGACAGTGCCGAGGGCACAGATTGCAGCACACACTTTGAACAGCAAATAATTCCAGGAGTAAGGACAGACCCTCCAGTGCACACCTGTGTATAGTGAAAGGTGCTCAAGCCATTGAGGAAGGCCTGCGTCTTACATTCAGTCTTGTTGATTTGGATCTTAAAAGACTTAAAGTATCAATACTCATTACATACCTTAGATCATTCACTCTTAAGGGTAAAAAGTAAAGTATAATAAAACTTTTGCCATCTAAAATAACATATAAAAGTGGAGTGCTTCCCGACGAGATCTGGGCACTGGCTGGTCTCCTTGGCGTGTGGGATACAGTTGTAGTTCATGAAGAATATGCTTATCCTTTGCACTGGGAGCCTGTGATAGCAACATTTATCTTCACTTCTGATTTTTTTCCTTTAGGTTTAAAACTAAGAGAACCAAATTTCACATTGAAAAGAACATTTAAAGTAGAGAATACAGGACAACTTCAAGTCCACGTAGAAACCATTGAAATCAGTGGATACTCATGTGAAGGATATGGCTTTAAAGTTGTTAATTGTCAAGAGTTTGCACTAAGTGCCAATGCCTCAAAGGACCTAATCATATTGTAAGTGTTTTCTTATAAGGTGCAGTATAATGAATCACTAACTTCTGTCTTTTTATACTAGAGTCAGATACTACAAAGAAAGATATTTTTATATTTATAGATAATAAAAGGTCTTTATCCACAATTATTCATTTGATATTTTTTTTTACTTAATCTTCAGCTAAGGTATTTCTTTATATCTTTGTTTTCAAAGTAGTAAAACTTCCTCTGTATCCCAGGTGGATCAGATAATCTTAGAAACCAACTTCAGAATTATTTAGCATAAGATGCTGGGATGAGTTCAGTGTCCCAGCCACAGAACAGAGACTTGGACCATACGTGTATAGTTTTAACTTGCAGACTAAGAATGGGCAATACTTAATTTAGAAGACCATTGTAATGCCTAATCAGTAAGAGTTGTAGTTTTTGTTGTTGTTGTTGTTTTTGTTTTTGTTTTTGGTACCGGGAATTGAACCCAGAGGTGCTCAACCACATCCCCAGCTCTTTTTAAGTTATATTTTGAAACAGGGTCTTGCAAAGTTGCTTGGGGTTGCTGAGGCTGGCTTTGAACTCAGGATCCTCCTGCCTCAGCCTCTCAAGCTGCTGGGATTACAGGCATGTACCACCGTGCCCAGCTTTGCAGCATATTTAACAATTCATTGATAGCTAACTTGTTATAAACTCTGTCCCCTTAATTGAATAATAATTTCAAGCCCTTCTGTGATGCTTACTTAATAAGTGGCTAAATTACTACATGTGAGGCTTAATTCTTGACCTAAAAGTACAATGAGGTAATGAAACGCCTATCCTCAAGGTGCACTCAGGTAACAAAAAATAAGATGATTGTGACAGCAAACTGAGCTGCAGGCAATGAGGAATAGTCTCTAGTTCTAGGGTGGGTTTTTGTTTTGTTCAAGCCATTATTGAGAATGCAGCTTAGATAAAGAAGAGGAAAGGCAAAGAAGCTCAGACACACTTCCTGAATTAATGTCTGAGAAGATGGTTATTGTTCTTTTTTTACATAATTCCTCAAAATTATCCACAGAATGCAATTGTTCCTGTTGTTAACCTCCTAAGTACCACCCTTAGATTCTGTGCTGAGCCTTTAGGGTTCATGGGACTGTTGTCAGCTTGAACTGCTGTGCTCTGTTGTTTTTTAACTCAGCCTCACTGCCATCCTCTGTTTTAGGTTTACTCCTGATTTCACAGCTTCTAGAGTGATTCGTGAACTGAAGTTTGTGACGACCAGTGGCTCTGAGTTTGTATTTGTGTTAAACGCGTCCCTCCCGTACCACATGTTAGCAACCTGTGCAGAGGCCCTCCCCAGGCCCAACTGGGAGCTGGCTCTGTACATCATCATCTCAGGAATAATGAGGTACTGTGTCTTCTTTTGAGGTTGAATTTCATTCATTGATGGACACAACTTATCAGGCCCCTGCTGTGTGCTGGTCATTTTTCTGAGAGCTAGGATGTGCTGCCAGCAAACACAGCTCTTCCCTTGCCACACTGCCGTACCAGAAGGGGCAGTTAGAGCTCAGCCATCCTCAGTGGCATGTATAAGCATTTACCTTTGAAAGTAGAGAACCAAATTAAGCACCTGTTGATTTCTTTTAAAAAATTCATAATTTGCCAGGTACTTGCTAGATTTGGGCATATATACTTAATTATATGCCTAAGCAACATAAAACTGATTATAAATATTTTTAAGTCCCCAGCATCCCATTTTTTAACAACATATTTCTTTGTATATTTTTGAGAATCAGATATCCTCTCCCAAACTAGTTTACATAGTTACGTTGCACAAAAGGGAAAAGTTGGCCTAGACAGTTGTAACTCAGATTTTTTTTTTTTCAATAAAAGAAAAATCATCCTCCAGGTATCCATTCTGATACAAATAATTATTTCCTCCATGTAAAATTATTTCACTCCATGTAAAATTGCCATTTATAAAAATTTGCGTGCACATTTTTATCCATGACCTTTTGGTTTAGGCCTTGCCCATTAAGAATTGCTACCAACAGCTTTGTTTTTATATCATACTACACCATACCAAAAACTGTTTAACAGCTAATTTTTTTCTCTTGCACTAACAAACAATCCTCCTGTCCACTTCCTGTACTCTGCAGCGCACTGTTTCTCTTGGTAATTGGAACAGCCTATTTGGAAGCTCAAGGAATTTGGGAGCCATTTCGACGGCGACTATCCTTTGAGGCCTCAAACCCACCCTTTGATGTGGGAAGGCCATTTGACCTCAGGAGAATCGTTGGTATTTCATCTGAAGGAAAGTATGTCACACACTGGCAATCAGTTCTCTAGTGGGCATGGATTTGGCTGATATGATTACAAGAAAAACTAAACAAGTGTCTTCCTTTCTGCTTGGGAGGAACAAAACCTTACTTCTAATTACTTAACACCCTGGTTGCCTTTGGTTACTAAGCGTTCATCCCAGAAGCCATGTCTTTATCACATTGGTTAAGGTTCAGGTACCCTCTAATCACTGACTTTTCACATAAAGTAGAACCTAGAAAGTTGTGGGAATTGTCCCTTGCTTGATGTTTTTTTCCCTTGGTTTCTATTTGTGGTGTCTGTTCTGATGGAATAAGTTCTTTTAATATTAGATTTTGTAGGTGACTCTTTGCTGATCTGCAGTGGTCCTTTTTGCAGCTTGAATACACTCAGCTGTGACCCCAGTCACAGTAGGGGGTTCTGTGGAGCAGGAGGCTCGTCATCACGGCCTGGTGCAGGGAATCACAAGCAGTGTGGCTCGTCAATGCACCCACACGGCAGCCACAGCAACAGAAACTCAGCTGACGTGGAAAACGTCAGAGCCAAAAGCAGTTCAAGTACCTCGAGCAGGACTTCTGCACAAGCAGCCTCCTCACAGTCGGCAAACAAGACAAGCCCCCTTGTCTTCGAGGCACACGCAGCGCCCCAGGGTCACACAGCGGGCAGAAGGTCCAAAGGGGCAAAGCAGAACCAGCACAGCGGCCAGCACCACGGCCACAGCCCCCTGGAGCAGCATGCGCAGCCTCCAGCACTGCCAGTGCCTCAGCACCAGGAGCCGCAGCCCGAGCGGCTATCTCCCGCCCCCCTCGCACACCCCACCCACCCAGAACGTGCCAGTAGCACAAGGCACAGCTCGGAGGACTCGGACATCACCAGTCTCATAGAAGCCATGGACAAAGACTTCGAGCACCATGACTCCCCACCCCTAGAAGTGTTTACAGAGCAGCCGCCATCACCATTGTCAAAAAGCAAAGGTAATCAGTCATCTGTCCCCACAGTCAGAGGAGCAAGGCATGTGAGGGGAAGCCAGGGCAGTCAGGAGGTATCCTGGTGGGGTCCACATGAGCAGCTCCCCTTGTGGGTGCTCTCTGACTCAGGTTTCTCTCTGGGACGGTGTAGGCTATAACATATCACAGTGCAGATGGAGGCATCCATTTGTTAAGAAAGATAGCTTTATAAAGCTTAGATTCCATCTCGGTCAGAAATTTCTTGAACATCTGCTACTTTCCTTTTCAGCTACCTGTGATTGTTATATTGCTATAATTTTTTTTGTTAAAATCATTTAAACACAGTGGTAAATGAAGATCATCTGTCTTATAACTCAAAAAATAGGATTTCCACTCTACTTTAGAGCAGGGGTTGGCAAAATCAGCTCATGGGCCAAATCACCATGTATTTACAAAGTTTTACTGGAATACAGCCTTAGTCATTGTTTGCATATTATCTGTGGCTGCTTTCTTGCTCCAGCGGCAGAATCGCTGCAGGGACAGTCTGGCCCACACTGCTGAAAACCTACCATCTCGCCTGGCATAGAGCAAGTTTGCCAAGCCCTGCTGTAGAGTTCCGCATACTATCTTGGCTGCCTGTTTCAGGGGAACAGATTACCCTGAAACCTAGTGACCTAAACCACCAGAATTTTCTTCTCTTGGTTCCTCTGGGTTAGGAGTCTGGGTGCAGCTAGCTGGGTCCTCTGGCTGTCTCAGCCTTCAATCAAAGTGTCGGCCAAGGTTAAAATCACCTTAAGATTCCCCTGAAGTTGCTTCCAGGCTCATGCAGGGGGTTGATAGCAGTATTCACTTATTTCCAGGCACAAGGCACTTCTCCCAGTAGGACTAAGGGCCCCAGTTCCTTGCTGGCTATGGCCAGAAGCCTGAGGTGGTTCCTCCAAAGGGCAGCTCAACCGAATGAGAATCAAAAGGACAGGAAAGGACAAAGGTTAGCAGCTTGGAAGTCGGTGATGTTGGGAGTGACACCCCATCAGTTCTGTAGTTTTTCGGTTCATTGGACATGTGGTCCAGCCCATTCTCCAAGAGACAGCCCATACTCATATTGCACCAGGGCAGAAGTACTAAGAGGTGAGATGGAAGCCATCTTGGAAGTTCTCGTGCCACTCAGATGGGTGGGCCAAGCCAGACTTCTACAACCAAAATGAAGAAAACCTATCAGTGACCTCTACTTGTATTTCAACTTTATCCCTTTACAGCATGAACTATGCATCTTCCTTCCTCTTTGGAGGCAGCTGTGCTAATACATATTACCCCAACCCTATTTAAGTTCCTCCTCACTGGTTCACCAAGGAGTTTTTGCCTTTGTTTGCACAGGAACAGGAACCTTCGTGGCCCTAAGAAGTGGGGAGAAACCTGACATTCAGTGTCTAGGAGTTTTCCTTTACAGAACATCTTAGTCCCAGTCATGTGAAGACTGGCTATATTGAAATTCCATGCATTTGTGTTTGTTAAACAGTAAAATGTTCCCTTGAACATTATTAAGTTCTACAGAAATCCTTCCTTCCTTCCTTCCTTCCTTCCTTCCTTCCTTCCTTCCTTCCTTCCTTCCTTTCTTTATTTATTTTTTTAATTAGTGCAAGGAATTGAACCCAGGGATGCTTAACTACTGAATCACATCCTCAGCCTCCCCCCCTTTTTTAATATATACATATTTTTTATTATTTTTTTTAGTTGTAGGTAGACACAATGCCTACATTTTTATTTATTTATTTTTATGTGGTGCTGAGGATCAAACCCAGTGCCCCGCCTGCACTAGGCAAGCGCTCTACCACTGAGCCACAACCCCAGCCTGATATATCTATTTTTTAGTTGTAATTGGACACGGTACCTTTTATTTTATTTATTTATTTTTATGTGGTGCTGAGGATCAGACAGAGGGCCTCGCACGTGCGAGCCCTCTACCTCTAAGTCACAACCCCAGCCCCCCAGCTCTTTTTTATATTCTATTTAGAGACAGGGTCTTGGTAAGTTGCTTAGGGCCTCACTAAGTTGCTGAGGCTGACTTTGAACTCAATGATCCTCCTGCCTCAGAAATCCTTTTTTGATTAACCTCTTATTAACAGAAAATACATATCTTAACTTTTAAGATGAAAAAAAAAAATTGTTCTTTGGCTTTCAGAGTGGTCCCAGAGTACCCTCCAAAGAGCAATCTGCCGATGGAGTTGGGGCTGCACCTTCGGGAGGCAGGGGGCCCGCTACTTAATTTCCTTCCCTCTGTTGCTGTTTGGTAAAAAGGAAGGAGTCAGAATATATTTTGTTTTTCCTTCAATAACTGTTTTTATTGAAGTATAAATGTAGAAAACCAGTCTCTAAAATGAACTTTAGGGCTGAGGATGTAGCTCACCCTCAGTAGAACACTAGCCTAGCAGGCACAGGGCCCTGCTTCCATCCCCAGTACTACCCCCCCAAAAAAATTACCAACTTTGAAAGGTGGACATGGATCTCGGAGTCGCAGAACAGTGTGTGGAGAAACCATTCTTTCAGCTGGAGAGAACCTTCGTCATTCCTCACAGACTCACCCTGAGCATGTCATTGCGCTTACTTGGAATGTGCACTTATTCTTTTTAGAAGCAGACCATTCTCCCCACCCCGGATCTCAAACAGAAATTCTTGTAATGTCGAGCCCTTGGGGACATTCAGCAGCCTTCCCTTTCAGTTCATGTGTTGGTCTCCTTGATCTTGTCTTCCCTGGCTGTCGGCTTGTGGGCCAGCCAACATTCTCTTCTCCTCTGTCTAGCCGCTGTTTCTGGAGGAAGGTGCCCAGGAGTGCCCCCTGTTCACGGTTGGCTGGGCAGGGATGGTCATTACATTCTGTACTTCCTCAGTTTCTCCCACCTGGAACACACAAACTGGACAGAGGCCATTGCTGGATTGAAGGTTAAAATCGGAGAAAGTCCCAAAACCTGGCGAGGTCGGTTCTTGGTGTGTGGTGACTGAAGAATGGTGGCATCTGCAGCCATTCTACTTTCCAGCCTTGGTGATTTGGTGGATAGCTTTGTCAAGGGCAGGGAGAGGCAAGGTGGTGCAGTGTCTTGAGGCCAGGTCCCACCATCAGGCAGGCCCAGATTCAACCCTGGCTCTGCCTCTTTCCAGCTGTGTGGCTTTAGAAAAAAATCACCCCTCAGCTGCCACTTGACACCTCAGAATGTAGAGTAGTCTTCACCTGTGCTACAGAGGTAGCTACCACGCAGGTGCCTGTCAGGCAGGACATGATGCTGCTGTCCTTGGTCTGCTGAGGGGGAGGACGCACCAGGAGGCAGCCAGCCTGCAGGAGAGCAGGTGAAGTCACACGTAGCCAGATGCCCCGCCAGCCTGAGCAGGGCAGACTGGCGTCCCATGGAGACTGGCAATTAGGACATGCGTGGCGCAATTTCTGAGAAGTGTTAGGAGCCAGTTAGATCAGGTAACTGGCTTTAATAACTTCAGATTAGAGTGTGTATTACAGGCATTTGTTCTTGACCTGTATTTTCTATGTTCTTTAATTCTTTGTGTGAGTGTGTGTGTTCTTTAATTCTTTGTGTATGTTCTTTAATTTTTAACAAAAAAAAAGAATGCATGTATTACATGGTAGAGTTTTTGCTTTTATCATGTTTTGTCAGTGTGTTGTACGTCCTGGTGGGTCTGTGGTGACGTCATCGTTCCATTTCATTCCCCCTGCTTGCCCTTGCTGTCCTTCCCCTCTTCCTGTCCCCTCCTCTACTCTATTGGCTCCTTCTGTTGGGGGTTTTGTGATGGTTTTCATTGGTACATTGTAATTGTACGTGGGGTCGTTGTGATGTGTGCACTGTGCAAAACATGATTTGGTCAATTTCATCCCCTGCCCTCCCTGTCCCCACTCCTCCTGCCCCTGGTCCTTCCTCTACTATGCTGCCCTCCTTGCTCCTCCCTCCCTCTCTCCCTCCCTCCCTCCCTCCCTCCCTCTCTCCCTCCCTCCCTCTCTCCCTCTCTCTCTAGCTTCTGTACATGAGACCAGACATTAAACCCTTGATTTCTGAGTCTGGCTTATGTCACTCAGCATGACGTTCTTCAGTTGTGTCCATCCAGGAGATGACGTCATTCCGTTCTCTTTATGGCTTCGGAAAACTCCATTGTGTACATACATCACATTTTCTTTATCCATTCATCTGCTGACAGACCCCATAACTTGGTTCTTGTGAATTGTACTGATATAAACATGGGAATATATGTATCCCTATGGTAGTTACTTTGGATAAATAACTTTAGTGATATCCCATTTTATTTCTGATATCAGTAATTTGTCTTTTTTTTTCTTTTCTTTTTTTGTCTTGCTAGAGGTGTGTCGGTTCAGAGACTCGGGTTTTGTTTCTTGACCTTTGTCCACTGCCTGTTTTAATGGCTTTGCTTTTGGCACCTACTCTTACTCTTCTCTTCCTCCTGCTCCTTTAGCTTTGCTTACCTGCTCTTTTTAAGTTGTTGGGTGGAAGCCGTTTTTTAGCATATACTCCTGGTGCTCTCAGTTTCCCTGTGAACCCTGCTGTATCTGTGTGTCAGTGTGACATGTGGAACTTCCATTCAGTTCTGTATGTTTTTGGTTTGAGACTTTCTGTGACCCATGGTTTACCTATAAGTGCTTTGTTAGTTTCCAGGTGTTCAGAGATTTTCTAGTACTGCTTCTAGTTTGAATCCATTATGTTAGGAAAAAACAACTTTGAATGATTTCAGTTCTTCTGTATACGTTGAGGTTGTTCTATGGCCCAGGATTTGGCCTATGTTGGCATGCGATCCGTGGGCACTTAAAAAGAATATGCATTCTCCCCCTTTTTTTTTTCTTTTTAGAGAAAAATTTATAAATGTCCATTAGATTAATGTCAGTGGATGATATTGTTGGGTTTTTTCCAGATCCTTTCTGATTTTCTATCTAGTTGTTCTATCTGTTGTTGACAGGAGGTGTTGTCCTCTCCAGCTGTCCGTGTATTCCTCTCTCAGTTCTCATTCTCTTCACTTAGCTGGCAGCTCTTCTGAGTAATGCATACACATTTAAGATTGCTGTATATTCTTGGTAGCTTGACCATTTATCATTATATAATGTTCTCCCTTGTCCCTAGTAATTGTCTGAAGTTTATTAATATAGCCTCTCTTGCTTTTATGTTTCCATGATACATTTTTTTCCATTTCTTTACTTCTACCTTTCCTATATCATTATATTAGAAATGAGTTTTCCATAGGTAGCACAAAATTAGGTCGTAGTTTTTAATCCAATCTGCCAGTCTCTGTCTTTTTGATTACATAATCAGACCATTTACTTTTAATATAATTATTGATGTTTTAAAACTTTAAACCCATCACTTTATATTTGTTTTCTCTTCAGTCTCCATTTTCTCTTTCTTTTTCCTACCTTCCTGTGGATTACTTTTTTTTTTTTTTTTTTTTTTTTTTTTAGGGAAGTAGCATATTCTAGAATATCTCTCTATATAGTTTTTTTAGGAGTTGCTCTAGGCATTACATTTTAATGGCCATAATTTGTCACAGTCTTCTGGGGTCGTCTTACAAGTTTAAGTGAAGTATAGAAACCTTATCTCTCTTTATGTTTCTTTGCCCTTTGCAAGTTGTAATTGTCTTAAATATCTCTACTACATACGTTTAGAGCCATATCAGATAATGTTAGAATTTTGCTTCAGTCATCCAGCACAACTCAGAATCTACTCAAGTCCTGAGGAAAGCCTGTCTGATCTACCCATACTCTGCTGACTCCTTCTTGGTTTTCCCTAATGCTCCCATGTTCCTTTTTTGTTATCCTTTCTCTCTTGTGTACTTCTTCTATTTCTTCTTTTAGAGCAGGTCAGTTGGATTCAAATTCTCTTCGTTTTCCTTCATTTGCGCATGTTGGGAAGCTCCTGAAGGATGTGTTCAGCTGGGTGGAGGGTTCTGGGATAACGGTTGTTTTCTTTAGTGCTTCTAGCCTCCATGATTTCTGAAGACAGAGCTGTCATCCTGATTGTTTTTCCTACAGATGAGGCAGGCGGCTTGGCTTTGCTCTCCCGGCTGACCTCCAGGTTTTCAGTTTTCCCAGGTTTGCTTTTGCTGTGTCTTGGTGTGGATTCCTTTGCATTTATCTTGCTTCAGGCTTTCTCTTTTGTTTTTGATTTGTAGGTTTGTGTCCCAGAAAGGGGACATTTTCATTTCCATTGTTTCTAGAGTTCTTCTTCAGCCCCTCCTGTTTCTCCTTTCTTTCTGAAACTTTGATAACACAATATTAGCTCTTTTGCTATAATTACACAGATCCTCTCTTCACTTCTTCTGTTTGCACTCATAATTTCTATTTCCTGTTTTCAGGCTTACGATTATTTCCTGTCTCCTCCCTTCTGCTCTTCAGCCCACGCACTGAGCCTTTTATTTCAATTATTTTTCAGTTCTATGATTTTCATTGTGTTCTTCCTTGCATTTTACATTTGTTCGCTGAGGCCTTCAGTTTTTTGCTTATTTCAGGCGTGTTTGTGATTGCTTAGTGTCACTGCTGTGTACTGGTGACGAGTCCTCGCTTTCCCGATTGCTGAAATATAACAACACCAGAGAAGCACATGCCGAGGCGAGTGGAAGCTTTATTAAAGGACAGCAGAAAAGACTTCTCCCCGAGGAAGAAGGGGACCCAAAAGGCCTATAAGGTCTTCTTTCAGCTTTCCCACACTCCTGTCCTTTGTTTCCCTCTGTCCTGCAGTGATGGAAATGCAGGTGGGAAGGCCCAAAGGGTAGGGGACAGGTGGGCTGGAGGAGTAATCTGGGCAGGGAGGGCCTGGGGCAGTTTTTGGATTAGCACCTCCCTGTTTGCTGGGAGCTGCTTCATTAGCAGTTCCTTAGGATGGGTTGGGCCTTGGGGACATTAACATTTCAATTCCCCCAGGTGCTGCTCTGCTCTCCTGGACTCCATTCTCTGTAATGGCTCCATTTTATTTATCTTATTAGACCCGATTTACCTAACTACCTATCTATCTGTAAATCTGGCTTCATTAGGACAGCAGTTATGGCTTTGTCAGATGGTTCTAACATATCTGTCTCCTTGGCGTTGGCATCAGTCAGTTGGGTTTTTTGTTTGTTTTCATTTAATTTGAGAGGTTCCTGGTTCTTGGTATAAAGAATGACTAGACTGAAACCTGGACCCCTGGAGTCTTGATGTTCTGAGACTTTGGCTCTTTCTCAGCCTTCCTGTTATTGATGCCTTTCTCTGACATTGCTCTGACAGGGGAAGGGGACAGGGTGTGTTACAAGTCTTGATTTGCTTCTTGTCCCCTGTTGGCACCTGAGGGTGGGAAGACTCCTCATTGCTGCTGGGTGGGGTTGGGGTTCTGGGCACTGGAGTTGTCAGCAGAGGCACAGCGGGCAGCGGAGGACGTCCTGACCCACGCCCTGCTCCCTCCCAGGTCCTCTTTGACACCAACCTGGCAGGCATACTGGGGGCCTGGTGATGGCCTTGCAAGAGAGAGTCTGGGCTTCTGCTCAGCCTTGGCTGGCGTGCTGGGGTGGGAGCACGTGGTGTTTGGCAGGGAAGAAGGCTTTTGTCTTGCAGGATGCCCCTCCTGCCCTTGTTAGGGCTTTGCCTGTGTGCATTGATGCTCACGGGGAAGGTAGGTGTAGCAAGGAGAAAGTTCAGGGAGCGCACCGCCATGCCTTTTCTTGGGCCACTGTCTGTCTCACCGTCTCTCCTCCTCTCAGAACTTTCTTACGCTTATTTTATATACTGCCCAGGGATTTTAGATGTGCTTATTAACAGGAAGAATAAGGAAAAGTACATCTACTCTGTCTTCACAAAATTGTTAGGCCTCTGGGTGTTTTTAAGGGGGTTTCTGTTTCCTGTCTGGCTCCAGTGAGTAGAGAAACTCAAGTCAGGTTGGAGAGTCTTAAGTGAGTGTGCTGTGATCTCACCAGCAGCGCCCTCGGCTGCAGGCCTCCCATTCGAGCTGTCAGGTCTACTTGGACCTACTCATGGCTGGGGTCAGTTACTTAGAAAGCCCTGAGGTGGGATAAGAGTTTGGTCTTAGGGTAGTGAGTCCAGGTGCAGGTCCCAGGGTCGATATCTCCTTCTTCCATGGCACAAAACCAAGGGCAGCCCCGCATCTGCTGCTAGCGCTGGTAGAGGGCGACAGATCTCTGAGGCCTGAGCGCTGCCCTCATGGTGCTAGGGAGAAATGGAGCCCAAGGGGCAAAGCTGGAAGCCTCCAAAGGGGAATGTCACCAGGGATTTGGTGTCCACAGGAGGTGAGCCAGCCCCTGAGCTGGAGTCTGCTGGGTCACTGGAGGAGGAGGAGGAGGAAGAAGGGGGCGGCTGGCCTCAGGGACATTCATGCCACCGTGGTAAGTGCCTGGTGAACATGCTGCCCTGCGAAGACCCCTCCTCTGTCACCAGGTTCACGCTGGGTATTGTTCTTCCTTGGAGATGCACCGAGTGTCTCTATGCTGCCACTTCAGCCTGGGCCATCATGTTTAGAAGATTTTTTTAGAGTGACTGTGTGCCACTTATGCCACTGTCCCCTCCAGAGCCATTCATTCAGAATCTCTCACGTATTTATTTAAGCTCCCTGGGTTATCCTAAAGTGTGTCTGCTTAAGAAATATTTTTATAGACTGAGAGCCTGAAAGATGATTTTAGTGTATTTAACTTAGTTTTAGACATTTTAGATTTGAATTGCTTAAAGTGAGCCCCCAAGGAGAATAGAAGGGGAAGAGGGCAGATTGCTAGGAGCACCAGCAAAAACGTTGTCAGAAGAGAAGTCCAGCAGTGATGGTGTTGGCAGCAGGCCGGGAGAGGCCTTGACTCTGCAGGTGCTCTGGGCCAGGGGTGGACGGGAGGCGAGTCCTTGGCTTCCATGGTGGAGGGGTCACTGTGAAGCTTTCCAAAATCACATCCATGAAGGCACCGAGAACAGAAGTCAAGGGCAGCATGTTTAAAAAGTTAATGAGAAGAAGATAAAGACTTGGAGGCAAAAAGTATAAGCTACTCTTTCATAAAATACCTTTTTAACCCAAGTTTTCAACTTAATTATTGGTATAAGTATTTCTTCTTCTTCTTTGTCTATCCATGGCTTTAAAATTTGAGTTCAGTTCTATAAAAACTCCACTCCTCTCCTGCTGTGGAGGTCTGGGCTAGGGTAGGTAAGTCCAGCTCCTCCCACACCTCACTGTGCTTACCCAGGCCGCAGCACTGGCCAGTTGTGCAGCGCAGGTGAGAAGTTCATGGCTCAGGACTGGGCTCCTCTGGAGCAGGACACACCCTTTCCCTTCTCCCAGGGTGGGGAGGCGCTCTGGCCCTCCAGGGATGTCAAGTGCTGTGGTGACTAAATCAAACTGGTCAATTTTCTCCTGGGATGAAGGCCCTAATTTTGAGACTTAATATCCAGTTATGGTTTCAAATCCAGCACCTCCTGGGATCATTGTGAAGTGACAGAGGGACATTCCTGGAAACCACCCCAGAGCCTTATCTTTCCTTCCCCCGCCCTTTTTGTTTTATTCAGAGGCAGGGTCTCACTGAGTAGTTTAGGGCCTCACTAAGTTGCTGAGGCTGGCTTTGAACTTGAAATCTTCCTACCTCGGCCTCCTGAGCCGCTGGGACTGCTACCACCACTCCTATCCCAGAGCCTTACTTTTTCTTTTACCAGACCAGGCTCTTCAAACTTTCTGTAAAGGGTCAGGTGGTATCTGAGGCTTTGTGGACCACAGACTTTCTCTGGGGCTTATTTAGTCATTTTTTGTTGTTTGTTTGTTTTACACCACTTAAAACTATGGAAATCATTCTCCCCTCATAATCCATATAAAACAGCCACAGGCCACATTTGACCCATGGGCCACAGTTCACCAACCTCTGATCTTGATGCCAAGGTTTGAGTCCCTGGAACCTATTAACAGTGACATTCTTTGAGAAAAAGCATAAAACTTGAGGTTCACATTAAATTGTATGAAGTCACTGTTTTCAAAGGATGTATTTAGAAATGACAACTCACACAGGAGTGGCTGGGGTGCAGCCCTGCCCCCTGGTGTTCTGCAGGAGCCTTTGAGGTGTGGAACCTGGGGGTGTCTCTGCGTGTCCCATCCATACCCAGGAGCAGCTCCGCGAGGCAGGAATGGCTGCTCACTGCTGTGCTCCCGGCACACACAGCACCCCTTCAAACATGTCATGGGGTTGGGCCTTGTTAGTCTTGGTGCATCCAGGTCTTTCATTACAGGCGCTCTGTAGCCAGTGTGGCCACACTCGGTGTCCTGTGCCACCCGGTGTCCTGTGCCAGCCGCTGTCCTGAGGCCTTCTGTGATTGTTCACAGGAGCCTCCGAGCGCTTTTCTCTCCGGTGCAAACAAAGGCCAGGACCCCCAGCAGCTGGGGGCAAGCAGCATTGAGACTGGCCACCATGGCTCCACTGCCAGGTTCCTAGCCCCCAAAGTCACAGGGCCACTCATCACATGTGTCACCACTGGGCCTCCATCTCTGAGCAGGTCTCAGAGGCACCTGGTTCCACCGTGTGACAACAGAGCTCATCGCCCTCTGGGGCACTCTCAGGCTGACAACAGGTCTGCCAGGTGGACAGAGTGGTCCAAGCTCACCAGCCATACACTCTGGGCAGCAGTTGGTTACACACAAACCGTGCCCGTGAACTGATGTTTTTAATAATCTAATCCAGTTCTGATTTGGAAAGGTTCAAACCCTCATGAGTGACAAAGAGTCCAGCCTCTTCTAAAAGGTGCGAAGGCTGGGCTCCCCGCCGCCTGCGGGCTTTACCTGATTCTCACCCGCAGGGAAAGGCAAAGGCCTTCAGCGCAAGGTCAAAGCCCCGAAAAAGCAGGAGGAGAAGGAGGAGAAGGGGAAGGGAAGGCCCCCGGAGGACGAGCTGAAGGGGTCCCTGGCCGACGACGACAGCTCCTCCACCACCACCGAGGCCTCCAACCCTGACACCGAGCCGCTCAAGGAGGTAGGCGGCAGGCACCTGCCCCGCGGGCCTGGTGTAGTGCAGCGCTGGGGATCCTTGGGGACGGGTCAGACCTCGTGCCGGGCCAGCTGGGGATGGACGGCTGCACCTACCCTGGTGAAGGACGTTTGGAAGCACCACTTCAGAGCTGGGAGTATCAGGAATAGTGACCCCTATTACTAGCTCACAGGTGCTGTCTGTGTCGAGAGGCTGGGTAGCGTCAGGACTTCATGGTCACGGTGTCACATTGGGAGCAGCTCCCTCCCCAGGCAGGTGGGGCAGTGACTATCCCAGGAGGGTGTGGCCCAGGGCGAGACCCCAGGCTTTAGTGGTCACCCAGAGCTAGGAACCCAGCCCAGGACATGAGAGCCATGAGAATTCCACCTTGTCCCTGGAGTCTTCTGCTCAGGAATAACCTTGCAGAACGCCCAGCATGTGGCAGCATCCCACAGCATCGCAGAGGAGAAAGTCCCAGCCATGGATCGTGAGCTCCGAGCTGTGTGCAGGGTGGGGATGGTTCTGCTTTGACGCCTTTTAGATGAATGTTTGAGACTTAAAGGGATCACGGAGCAGAGTCTCTTTCAACTTCAGTCTAGTGACCTAAGAAGTCAATTCTTAAATGTGCCCAGCAGTGCCTGCAGGGTGAATTAATTTTGGAAACACGTGTGCCTTGCTATCCGGGCAGCGGCCTTGCTCTGCGTACCCCTCCTAGTTGGCCCATGCTGTCTGCTTGGTCCGCTTCTAGCCAGTACTGGGGTTCTGCACTTGATCCTCTAGAGAGCAGGGAGCTGTTGCACGCCCCGGGGCCCTGGCTGCACAGGCTCATCCTCCCCTGTGGCAGCCGCACCCTGGTCACCCTAAGTGGCTGGCACCTGCCAGCATTCCTGCACCCACTAAACCATCCTGGCGCCCTTGTTGGCACTGTCCTCTGCCTGCCCCTGCTTGCACCCAGCAGCAGCCCCAAGTGCACATGCTGTGGCAGCACCCAGGCCTGTCTGGCTGCCTCGGTGGGTTCTGTCCTGGTGCGGTGCCCACAGAGGTCAGGAGCTTTCCTTTGTGACCAGGCCCAGTTGGCAGATGGTGTATTTGCTTCCCAGCGAGGTCACATGCAAGAGGTTGTTTTCCTCGTGTCTTTTCTGCCCATTCACTGAACAAACACTTGAAACCCCTGAATGCCAGGCCTGTGCCAGATGCTTGAGCACCATTGGACAGGGAGGCCACAGCCTTGTCCTCCTGAGCTCTCAGTCTGTGGCCCCCAGTGGACTGAGTGTTCAGGAGATGCTTCTCCAGTAACTCAAAGTAGTCTTCAGAGTGTAAGAGCCAGGGGCTGATGTACCTGCCTGTGCTTGATGTCATGGACAGTCGCCTGGCCTGGCATGGCCTGCTAAGTCAGGGTGTCGTCGTCACCATGTGGGAGGGCTGGATGCTGGTGGGTAGGTGCTACTCCACCCCAGGCTCCACCCAGCGTGCACGCTGCCCCCTTTGCTGGGTGTGTCCTTCCTCTCTGTCCCCTAGTGCTCCTTGAGTGACTGGTAAAGAGCCAGCCTGGTGTTCTGCCTTCCCACGAGCAGTTCACCTGGTGGGTTCCCCAGCACCTGAGCGGACACGCCTGTCCAGGGGACAGGTCCACTGACCTCATGTGCGCACGCCACAGCAGCGTCAGTCACTGTACGATGCACGTGCAGCTTCTGCACTGGTCTGGCTTTTGGGGGCAGCCTAGGTGGCCCTCCCAGGCTCTACCTGGCGGCCAGGCGAGAACCCTCTAGAGCGCTCTGTCACACCACGGGCCCACATTGCTCCCAGGTTGTCCTGTCTCTCTCCACCTGCTAGGCCTCAAGGTCCTTGAGGGAAGAGGCCAGACCCGCACACCAGTCCCACTACCTGGCATCAGGTGGGTGTCTAGTAAATGTGTGTCGAGCAGGTGAATGAATACCTCAGCCTTGTCCTGTTGAGTCCCACTGAGCCGGCCACACGCTGGTTCAGTGGAAGGCCCAGGTGTGGACACGTAGAGGACGGCTTGCCTGGCTTTTTGGCCCTGAGTTTTGTTCTTTGGATTGGGCACGTTGCTAGGAGTGTTTAAGTTTATAGTCTTCGCTCAACTCTCCTTAGCTACCAGTTGCTTCTTCCACTGCCACCACCCGCTTCTATCAGATAGGAGTATATTAAAATGAACTCTGTAAAAAACTCAGACTCACCAAAACATAATTATAGTTACAATCGTAATGTGGTTGAAAAATTGACAAAACTACAGTAGATTTCAGGGAAGGAATGTGTCACGTTTATTCATTTCACAACATATATCCACTACCTCTTAGTGTCTTATCATTTGTCGTTTTTATTAATCCTTCTCAGCAATTCCACATGCGTTTTTTTACAGGATACAGAAAAGCAAAAGGGAAAACAAGCCATGCCCGGAAAACATGAAAATGAAACGTCTCAAGTGAAGCAAAAAAGCAAAAAGCTCTTAAATGTTAAGAAAGAAATCCCCACGGATGTGAAACCCAGGTGAGGAGCGAGAGGGTGCAGAGGAATGAGGATAGGTGGGCTTCCAGGGCCTTTGCAGCAAAAGCCACGCTCCTTTGGGGCTTTCGTCACATTCGCTGCTAACACGGGCTCCAGGTGTTAGCCCGGGGGGGCGGGGGGCAGCTTGATGATCTGCTGCCAGGGGACAGGTATGGAGGAGAATTTCAGTTTATGACTCATTCCCGGGCAGAGAGGCTTTTCAGTTCTGCTCAAGGTGACCTTGATGGCCAGCACAGGTAAAAGTGTGACATCCTCCAGAAAGCGCCCCAAGGCTGCTGCAGCACCAGCCCAGAGCTGATGTCAGGACCTCAAGCTCTGTGCTGTAAAACTTGCAAGTTTGTTCCTACCAAAAAGAAAGTTCAGAGCAGGTATCCCCAGCCAGACGGTTCTCTCAGGAAACACCTCCAACTCGGGCCCCACGGCTAGACTCGCTACCGAGTGTTCCCGGAATAAATGAGGGCGTTAAACTAGTAGGTTACTAAAGAGCTTTTGGTGTGCAGAGATCTTGTGCAAATAGAGTTATGCAGTACATTTTGTGATTGTAAATTGTAAAACCAGTGCTCCTAAGAATGGTCTTAGAGATGCTGTGCCATAGGTGACATCACCAGATCTGCCGTCTGCTAGCCCTAGCCCTGGTGCCTGAGTTTAGTGCCTGAGACTGAGCAGACAGGATGCGCTCCTCTTCTCAGCCCTCTTGTGCTGACTCCTGTGGTGTTCTGGGGTTTGCGTTGGCCATTAGCAGGCTCCTAATTGGAAAAGGCTTCACTGGAGCCTGCACCCTTGTGAGGTCTGTGAGTTAATTCTCTCCGCCGCAGTTCTCCATTCTCTTGATGGATAGCTGATAAAGAAATGGGTCCCAGAAGGCCACTCGGGCAGCACGCCCCACACATGCACCTTCAGTCTCCTGATCTCTTCAAACCCACTGATTGTCCTCTGTTTCTACAAATTTAAGGGTAAAACATTGAGAGTCCCAGTTCATCACCGCCAGCGAGCGGTGGTGGTGAATGCAGCATGCTGACGGGTGGCCACCATCAGGGCCAGTCCTGGCTTTAGTTGCCTGAGATCCTGTCCAGCTGTGCATATGATCATAGGCCAGAGGAAGGGCCTGGGCTCTGTGTCACCCTACAGCCACACCCTGAGCGCAGACTTTAGTAGAAGTCAGCTCCTGGGACTGGGAGCAGGGGCTGCGGTGGCAGAAACGTGGTCTGTTTTCCCAGCTTTAGCACCTATGGTAGCAGGCCTGTGGACTCCAGAAGACTCCATCGCAGGTCACAGATGCCCGAAATAGGATTAGACCTCAAGCACTGAAAGGGCTTCCACAGAATCAGGAAGGGTCCAGGACATCCTGCTTTAGGACAGCAATCATCTCTGCTCATTGAATTTTCTGTTTATGAGCATTTTTACACATTTGTATAATTGGAATATAAAATCTGTGATAAGCAGAGAGAAGTCTGGAATGTGGACCAAAAGCCATACACTCTCCAGCAGCGTACTTGCACAGGCAGCAGAGCCCAGGGCCCTGGACTGCATCACTAGACCACAGCCCTTCATCATGGGGAGCACACCCGTCTCCACCCACTCAGCCTCTGTCCCCCAGACATCGATGCAGCATGTGTGACGGGAGCAGGGACAAAGCCTGTGAGAGCCACCTTCTCCCTTCCCTTTTAGGAAAAGCCACCTAATAAAAGTTGGTTCTTGTCCATTTTTTTGGAAGCCTTAAAAAAGTATTTTGGTAGAGATCATCTGGCTTAATCAACAAAAATGAAATAGTCTGGCACCTTTTTCCTAAAAAGCCAATTAATGTTATAGTAGCAGAATTAAGCTTTGTACAGACATCCCCCCACTCCTTGACTACCTACCCCAAAAATAGCCCATGCCCACACCCTGCACCAGGGCTGGTGTCTGCCTCAGGCAGCCTTCCGGGTTTTTTGGAAGACAGTTTTTAAATAACCCTGTCAGTCAGAAGTAGAAGAGCAGCAAAAGATATTATGGCTCTGTGTACTGATGTGTACTCATCAGCAGTGCGTGGTTTTTGTTTGTTTTTGATTCTTTGAACGTCAGTTTGTTATCGCATTAAAATTCTGTTTATTTGGGCTAAGAGACCCTCTGAGTTTTTGGTTAGCTCTTATATTAATTCCTGAAATAATACCTATTAATTATAGAAAATTTGTGACATGCAGAGAGACTAAAGAATGAAAAGTCAGTTAGTTAATTGCCCCTATTTATTCTTGTTGCCAAGGCCAGCCTCAAATTTGGCATCCTCCTTCCTCGGCCTTCCGAGTTGCTGGGTTACAGGCATGTGCCACTGTGCCCGTCTCTGCTTATACATGTGTATTATCTTGAGCTCTCTCATGGCGCCCTGCTCCCCTGGACCACAGGCACGAGGTGCGGCCCTGCTTCTCTGCAAGGAATTGGTGCATTTCCACAGTAGCCAGGAACTTGGCACAGGTGCCCCCCCTCCAGAGTTTCTATGGGAAAGTGTCCAGGGTTTTGAGTAGCAGGAGCTGTGGTGGGGCGGGTCTGAGATCTTTGACGTCTGTATGTTCACGAGTCCCACAGTGGCCCAGGAGCTCCAGGCCCGCGGCCACACTTAGCAGCCCCACATGACAGTTCAGGGCTCTGTACCCATTTTCTGAAGTGGATGCCGTAGCCCTCACCTGTACCTGAACCAGGTGAGGGTCTACATGCTGAGTGTCTCCTGAGCAGCCCTGGGAAGCTGAGCACACAGCTGGTCCTGGGCTGGGCTGGGCTGAGCCTGGAGGAAGTCCACTTAGCATCAGTGACTTCCGCCCTCACCCAGAGCAACAGACACGCGTCTCCCTCCCTGGCTGTCTTCCAGTTCTCTAGAATTACCGTACCCTCCCACGTTGGAAAGTAAACCGCGTAGAAATCTCCCAACCAAGATTCCTCTTCCAACTGCCTTGACAAGTGGATCCAAGTCACGAAATTCCCAGAAAACAAAAGGTATTGTCGTTTTGATCTGAGTGGTCAGCCACCTGAGGCTGGGGCATGTGCCCACCTGAGAGGGAAGGAGGGAGCAGAACTAAGGAATTCCCCTCCCTTAACAAATGTTTGATTTTTGTGCAGGTACAAATAAGTTAGTGGACAACAGACCACCTGCCCTAGCAAAATTTCTCCCCAGTAGTCAAGAACCAGGCAACACCAGCAGCTCAGAGGGTGAGAAGGACTCTCCGCCACCAGAGTGGGACGCAGTGCCAATCCACAGGCCCGGCAGCTGTGAGTACCGACCTGGCGCCCGGGGCCACCCACACCGTGGGAGCACGTGCTCCAGCCGTGTTGGCAAAGGCTCATGCAGGGCTCTGTCCCCGAAAGCTGGACACCAGCACAGCACTGCCTCTGTGCACGGTGGAATGACCTGGTCAGGTTGTTGATCATCCAAGAGTTGTCACCCCACAATAGTGGTCTTTTGCCTGCGGCCAGATCCTCACATCACAGTACTGGAGAGAGTAGCAAGGGGCTGGCTGTGGCTCTGGAGACAAGGGCACAGAGCCACAGGCAGAGGGCACTGCAGAGGAGCCAGGGCCTCTGCAGGACGCATCAAGCGGAGAGGGCTAAGGACCAGGAGCCCCCTCCTGCTCCTCATCCTAGGGCAGCACTCGGAGCAGGGCAGTGGTGGGTTTCCTGTCCAGTTGTGCTGGACTGCCATCTTGATGCAGAATAAACATTGTAAGACATCTACCGGGAGTCTTTACGCCAGCCTGTGGATGGTACTTACCAGGCCAGGTGGATTCTCAGAGCATATCCTTGTGATTTGGGGGCCAGGGCAGCTCACACCAAGGGGGAGACAAGGTATTCTTGTAGAACAGGGGACGTTCAGCCCAGGTGGTGGCTTCAGCTGCCATCCTGAGGAACAGGAAGCAGAAGATGTCAAGACCCAAGAGCACCCGGCCAGCCTGGCAGGGACAGTGCAGGTACCAGCCCCTGACGCCCCCGAGGGCACACACAAATGAACTTCTGGTTTCTCTTTAAAACCTTTAAGCAGAACACGTCAGCGCCTTAGCTTGAGTCCCACATGTGCTGAGAACGTCGGAAGTAGCTGATAAAGAGCACAAAATATCACATTAATGAGGCCTTTTGTGTTTAATTTCCAGCAACTGACAGTCTTTATAAACTTTCTCTGCAAACCCTCAACGCAGACATTTTCTTAAAACAACGCCAGACCTCACCGAGCCCCGCCTCTCCATCTCCCCCTGCCGCCCCTTGCCCGTTCACGTCCCGGGGCAGCTACAGCAGCATCGTCAACAGCAGCTCCGGCAGGTAGGGGCCTCTTCTCAGCAGGGGCATCCAACGGCCACCATCACTGTCCTGCCACACCTCGGGTGCTTGCCCTTGGCCCTTGTACCTGGGGCCAGCAATGATCCTGCTCCTATTCTGAGTCACTCCCTGCTGTCACCCTGGCCTGGCCAGGGCACTCTCAGCACATCAGGCATTAAGTGAGGTTGGGGACACGGGTTTATGTGGCGCTAAGACCTGATGTTGGGAGGGCTCTGGCTAGGATGGCAGACGGGCCCTGCCAGGGGACCCACCAGCCACACTCGCTCAGGCAGAGCCCCTTGTGTCTGCCTGGGACCATTAGCGAGTTGATTTTGGAAGGTGGGCTCACCAGCTGCCAGCATCATCATGGGTATCTGTGTGTCCCATCCTGGCAGGCTCATGTAGGTTCCCCCAGAGTTGGCAAGAGGCGGTGATCACCATGGCTGGAGAGCCTGCTCAGGCCTTGCCACGGTGGGCTTATCACCCTGCTGTGCCAGGAGCCCCCTCTGAGGTCTACTCCCATGGAGGCAGTGGTGGCTCTTCAGAGTGGCCCCTCCCAGCACTCCCCAGAACACGATCGCAGCTTCTGCAGTCCCTAGACCCCTCACTGCCACCTAACAAAGCAGTCTGACCCACAGCACGCCCAGGGCAGCCCTGAGAAGGCCCTGTTGGCCCCGCTGTGGGCACAGCTGGCCAGGACTCAGTCCTCACTCTGCTTCTTCCTTAGTGACCCGAAAATAAAGCAGCCAAACGGAAGCAAAAGCAAGTTGACGAAAGCAGCTTCGCTCCCGGGCAAGAACGGCAACCCCACCTTTGCTGCAGTCACGGCGGGTTATGACAAGAGCCCTGGTGAGTGCCCACCTTTGCCCCAAGGCCGGCACACCTGGGCACAAGGCGGCTGCGTGGCCCTGGTCACTGTTTGCCCTCACTGACACAGATCCACTGTCACAGGTGGGAATGGCTTTGCTAAAGTGTCTTCAAGCAAAACAGACTTTTCCAGCAGCCTTGGCATCTCTCACATTCCCGTTGACAGCGACGGCTCGGACAGGTATGTGGTTGCCCCTGATCAGCAGGGAGGGCAGGACGCCTCCACGCGGCCACCCGCCCCCCCAGAGGCATTTCCATGTCTGTTAGATGTAGATAGTGCTGCTAAGAAGCCTTGTCTGCTGGGGGAGCCACAGTCTCTGATGAAAGGGGTGCAGCAGGCCCCGGCCATGGGCCAGCAGACCCCAGTCCAGACATTTCCTCCTCAGTACCGTAGTGGGCTGGAGGGAGCACTCTGATGGCTTCTCAGGAACCCTCGTGAATCAGCTGGGCCCCTTGACACAGGTAGCAGTGTGGTGGCATTAGCCACCCACACTGGTGACCCGCCTAGAGGAGTGACAGCAGCAGGCCCCATGCCTCTCTATCAGTGGGAAGTCCTAGGTGTGAAGCCACTTTTTAAGAAATCTGCCCCCCTCTGCAGACGCCTGCTCTGACCCAGGCTGTGGGCGGGCACAGGCTTCTGTGGCCCTGGGACCTGCCCTCATGGGAGGGCAGCCACGCCTCCTACAGATGGGTGGTGCAGTGTGCCCGGCCCGGTGCACTAACATCCCCTGTTCTGTGTCCTTTCTCTCCTGAAAACTCAGCTCTGGTTTGTGGAGCCCCGTCAGCAACCCAAGCAGCCCCGACTTCACCCCCCTCAATTCATTCTCGGCCTTTGGAAATTCTTTTAACCTGACCGGTGGTGAGTGTTCAGCGAGACTGTGGGGAAACGGAGGGGCGGGACGAGGGAAACTTTCCTGTCCGGGGGAGCCACCCTTGAGCAGACGTACATACGTGCCGGGCAGGTCCTTTGAACTTGCATCAGATGCTGACGGCCTGAGGTACACACTGACTCCACTGGGACAGTTCTGATCTTGCCCTCCTGGGCGCCCTCGGGTCCCGGCCCACACAGCGATGTCTGGCCCTCTCCCCGGCCTCCCTCCTCCACCATCCACCCAGGGCACAGTGGGCCAGGCTCTGCTAGGGGCCTGGTGGCCGTGCCCCATGGCCGGTGTCTAAGAGCTTCCTGACTCCTGGGAGGCCAGGGCACCGCCCCCTTTCTCTTGCCCTGTAGGATCGGAGCATTGCTGGGTGTGCCTCAGCTGCAGCATCCTGTGGGAGGGTCAGCACCTTCATGCCTGTAGTGCAGAATAAGCTTGAGCCTGGGAGACGTCCCCGCACGCGTCGGGGGAGCTGGCTTACAGTGGGACGGTGTGTGAACCCCATCTTCCCAGTGTGGCAGAACCAAACGCGGACTTGATGGCTATCTCATTTCAGAAGTTTTCAGCAAACTCGGGTTATCTCGCTCCTGCAATCAGTCCTCCCAGAGAAGCTGGAGTGAGTTCAGCAGTGGCCCCTCTTACCTCTGGGACTCTCCAGTGACAGATCCGAGCCCCTCCTGGCCGGCCAGCTCCAGCTCCCCCACCCACATGGCCACCGTGAGTACTTGGCCTGGCCCACAGCCTGGCCGTCATGGGCACTGAAGAGACAGTGAGGGGTGGGCTGGTGCAGTGCGGCCCTGCCCTGTCTCTGCGATCCGCCACAGTGAGCAAGCACTGTGCCTCAGAGCCTCGGGGACCAGGAGGTTTGGGGAGGAACGGCAGCTGTGGGGTTGGTCCTGGCTTCTCTCCTGGTACTTCAGGGTCCTTTTCAGCCTGTGACCTCAACCACAGGTGAGGCTGTGACCCACCTGGGGCTCAGATGAGGGCTGAGCAGGTTTCCGGGTCCATGTACCTCTGTCTGCGGCCCCTGAGGCAGGCTGGCACTTGGCATGCATTTTGTTTCTAAGAAGCACCTCTTAGCTCCAGCTTTTCTAGTGCACGTTTGTTTGCTTCTCAGCTCAATTTTTCTGCAGAGATTATGCTAAAAAAAAAAAAAAAACAAGTCCACTTATCAAGAGAAATGATTTCAGCTTCCTATAATTGTTACCAAAAACTGTGATCCCACTGTGATTGCGTCTTTGTTCTCAGGAAAACTAAATCAGATGTGCAGGGTCCAACAGGCAGTGTTTTAACTTCGTAGCTCTTACTCCCTAGAGTCCACAGTTTGTCTTGTAATCATTCTGGCTTCAGATTTGATGCCTTAACAATTGTTTAAAAGAGGAGCTAGCAACAGGCATGGTGGCACACACCTGTGACCCCAGCAACTCAGGAGGCTGAGGCAAGAGCATCACAAGTTGGAGGCCAGCCTGGGCACCTTAGACTGTGTCTCAGAAAGGGCTGGGGATGTAGCTCAGTGGTGAACGTCTCTGGGTTCAATCTGCAAAACATAAAAAAGCCCAGGATCCCACAAACTCAGTAGAGAAACAGGTAGTCAGTATTCAGGCTTCACAGGCCACCTGTCTCTGCCCTTGTTCCTGGTGCAGAAGGAGCCAGAACAAGGGCAGTGCTCCAGGGAGACCAGCGCACAGGGCACGCCGGCTAGGTTCGGGCCACTAGCTGGAGCCCACCAGCCCTTCTTTGGAACATCAGAACTGTCTCCTCAGACTCTGACGTGGCCTCCTGTGGTTAGAAGTAAAGTGGGGAGCCTGTGACCTAGCCTCATTTGTCCCCCACTGAGCCACTGCCCTCTCCTGCCCATGCTGCCCGGGAGCTCAGCCTGCTTTTCTCTGTCTTGTCGCAGTCGATCCTCGGCAGCACCAGCCTGTGGTCCACCACCCCCTTCAGCAGCTCCATCTGGTCCAGCAGCCTCAGTAGCGCCCTCCCCTTCACCTCCCCCGCAAGCGCGCTGTCCAGCGTCAGCCTCATGGGCGCCGAGACCTCCTCCACGGTGCACGCTCCTTCTGCGTCCAGCCCTGCCGACGACTTGGGACAGACCTACAACCCCTGGCGGATATGGAGTCCCACCATCGGAAGAAGAAGCTCTGACCCTTGGTCTAACTCGCACTTCCCTCATGAGAATTGAAATTAGGCAAAGAAACAAGAACAAACCGCGCGGGGGCGCCTCATCTGGATCATGACCCGCCTCCGAGACCTGTCGGGCTCCCTGCCCTCGCCCCACTCCCACCGCCCACCGGCCGCGCAGACTCGCAGGGCAGGCTCTACACTCGCTTCTCAGATCTTTCTTGCAATTATGATACTATGAGATTTGCTGTTGTGCTTTTAGAGAAAAGTCTGGACTCAGCCACAAACTCCACTAAGACCTGTCCACCCAGCCCTCAGCTGTCCCCGTTCCCCTCCCTCCCATCTCCTCCCTGCTTTCTTTACCTGTCTGAACACAAATTTGACATTACAGCTAAGGGAGTAATTTGAGTTGATTCAGAAGTCCTGGCATGTGACAATTTTACTAAATTTCCAAGTTTGGTTTTTAATAATTTCTCAATATTATGCGCCAAGATCTAATTTTAAAAATGTATGAGGACTTTGTGCTGAAAATACAGAGTATTTTTTTAAAAGTAAGGCTGTCTTGGTTAAAGCAGATTACAGAGATGTAAGACAACTTCAGAACAGTGGGTGAATGTAAGACCACTCAGTTGAGACCTTACGCATTTTCCGTGCTGTTTGTACTTGAGGTATGTAACATTTGTATACCTGAATTTATTTTAAAGATAAACTGAAATGCACATAACCAAGTCTTGAAGTACAAGATTGAATGTGTATTTCTTAAAAATACAACTTTGTGTTGTACTTTGAAATAAATGATGCTTTTTTCAAAAGCCTTGAATTGTTTTGTTTCGCTTTTTTTTTTTTTTTTTTAAACACATTTATTTGGACTTCCGCACACCAAACAAAACCCCCGGCGCTATTGCCCAACCCTCTGGAGTTGACGGGTCAAGGCAGTGCTTGGTGGGTGTGGCTGGACCCGGTGGTCTACTGCAGTTCCCACAGTGGTCACTGAGGGTCTAGGAGAGAAACCTCGAAGCCTGTTCAGACTCCTCCAAGGGTGGTTTTTCCTCCCAACGTCCTAGACATTAATAGAATGACGATGGTTAACTCCATCTCAGCACCTGGCTGAAACCGTGGCTGGCCTCGTGATGACCAGGGCCCCGAGACAGGCTGATGGCAGAGCCACACGCCAGTCGCCATTCTTGGCACAGGGCCTGTGTCCACCACTGCATGTCCTGGGATGGGCTGACCTTTGTCAAACTGTTGTTATGAGGAGTCACGTGAGGAGCGGAAGATCTGAGAGGAGCAAGGTGTGGAAGGCGGGCAGCTGGGAACCGGCAGGGCCTAGGAGGGACCTGACCCGCCGGCAGGAGTTCCCCACAGCTCACAGCTCAGGGTGCCAAGTGGCCCCTTTCAGTTCCGAGCTGGGGAGGGGACTAGGAGAGTGGCCGTCTACCCACCATCAGCCCACTGATGTTGAGAAGTTTGAGCAACCTAACCTGATGCAGCTGTACCCCAAGCCGGGCTGGACCCAAGGGACTGTGTGACACTGACCGAAGGAGCCACAGCAGAGAAGGCTCAGTGCCGAGTAGAATCACTAGCACAAGCTGTCTGTCCTTGGAACAGACTGGAAGTCATATACCACACCTGGAAGGTGCAGAAGTGTGCACACCTGGGATGTTATTTATCCTCTTCACAGAGTGTGTTGATCCTTTGCCACTTTAGTTCTCCTACAACTCCTCCAAATGGTCCCTGGGGTCTGCAGGGACACCAGACGAGTGCCAGCCTGCCACTGGGTGTCAGTTTGGGTCAATCTTTCAGAGAGGCCTGCCCGATCCACTTGCTCTTCTTAGCCCCTCCTTTCTTATTTTCAAGCCAGGCGTGGCCAGGGGGGTGGGAGTGTTGAACAGAACTGTCAGAGGTCAGTTACACCAGGAAAAAACCGAGCCGTCCTCATGAAGGTAGGAGTAGTGAGCCATGGTGTGGCGTGATTTTTCATCCACCATATGCTACGATTCTGTAAAACCAGACGCGGAACCTATCACTCCGATCACTCCAGATGTCTGGTGCTTGGGCCCATGGTGGGCATGTGGGTGATAGCTGCCCTTTGACCATCTCCCTAGCAGGGTCTCTTCTGGTCACTTGCAAAACCAGGGCCGATTCAAGCCTTAGGAATCTATACCAAAGCAGATAATCAAGTGTAAATCTCTACAACAGGTGAGCTTCACATAAACCCTCATTAATTAAAGAAATTCATCAGCAATCTTCACTTAAATAAGGGTATAGTAGGGAGCCTAAACTTGCTTTGTCATAAGAGTCACCTAAGTCTGCCAAACTCATAAGTCCTAATTCCATCCCATGAGCCTCATCCACAAGCTTGAGGAACATGTGCCCTTGGAGAGGGAGAAATTCAAACAAACCTTACTGCTGTCGTCTAGGACTCACAGATAACCCAGGGTAAGCAATCCAGTGGCGGGTGACCCTCTCAACAGCCAAGTCTGAAGGCTTGACAGAACTTGGAGTCTCCAGTTTATGGGGAAAACTTGTTAGCACAATAGTTTGCTTTGTAGCAGGCCAAGGTCAAATTTAAAGTTACATAGATAGAAAGAAGGACAAGATGGCTGAAAAGAGGTGCCCAAAACTTGCTGCCACCTCCACAAACAAGGACCCAAGTAACAGGTGCGCAGCTGTATTTGCGGTGACGAGCAGTCGGAGAACCGGAACTGAGCAGGACAGAAACCTGGGCCAACAGCACAGCAAGAAACCAAACGCTCCAGCATGTGCCACCCAGTCCAGAGCCGGGGCAGAGGTCTCCCCTTTGCAGGGGTGAGGGTCACAGAGATGGTCCCGGCAAACTCCACCATGCAATTGCTGGCAGTCCTGGCCACTGGACGCTTTCACCCCACTCACAGGCCTGCAGCCCACTTAGACAAGTAGCCTAAAATCTGCATGGTGGGCTGGCTTTGGAGAAAAGACCCCTCACCTGCTAGCAGTCCCCCCGGTGGGCTACAGCCAGGAGCCATCTTGAGAAAAGGGCCCATGTCGGAATCTGGATGGCTCTTGGGGACACAGCATGTTCCCATCTCTGGGTCCCCACAGGTACTGCCCTGGCTCAGGGGTAGCTGCCTCATGAGTGACTGGCCCATGTCAGTAGGGTGCCCTGTATTCTAGGGGACAGGGGACATGACAGGAACAGAGAGCACTGCCCTCAAGAACTAGGACGTGGCCAGCATGGCCAGCCCCTGGTACCAGGGCGGGACTGCAGGCAAGGGCCCCGTGGTTCCTGCAGCCCCCGCACCGAGCTCAAGCACCTGCTACTGACGGCGCAGGGAGGAAACCCGGATTCCCGCCACGCCCCTGCCCACAGGTGACAGGGCCTGGAGCAACCCGGGGCTCTGGCTGTTGCCCTGTCCCCAGGCCCACATGGCTAGAGGATGCCAAGAGCAACTGAGTCCAGCTTGGCCACCGTAGCGCTCCAGGGGCAGCTAAGGCTGAAGGAATAGGGAGAAAAGCCCTGGCTTCCCCCAAACCTGACCCCACCCTCAGCAGAAGCTCAGAACATTGCCTGGTGCCACTGAGACCCCATTCTGCACAGGGACTGCCACAGGAGCCAGAGGAACACCCCAGTTATCCCTGCCACCCGCCCAGATGGTTCCTACGGCCGGTGGTCCCCTCACCTTGTCTGACCACACACTGCTGTCAAGACCATGCAAGCACCACAGGGGAGGCCACGGCTCTGCGACTGCCTCTCCCCCCCCACCCCCGCAGCATCTGGGCCCACACCCCTGTTGGGCTGGACAAGTGCTTTAGGGCCCTCACCACTGCTGGGGACGCCAGAGCCCGAGGCCCTAGTTAGAAGCAGAGTTCACATCAGAGCAAAGTCCCCATCGCCAGTTAGAGGCCATCAGTCCCATGACTGAGGAGCCATGGAGCACCCTACAGCCACTGCTGTCTACACAGCCCCTGACCGAACACTAGTGTCCCCACTGCTGCAAGGCCCTCAGCAGTGGAGTCTGACTGCCATAGGACGTCCTGTGCCCAAAGTCAACAATCCCAGTCAAAAGAGGTGACAGGGATCCAATGCTGCACAGCAAATCAGCACCCCAGGCACACCTTTCCAGGAAGCTGCTTACTAAGAAAGCCACCCATAAAAGTGGTAGAGTTACCTAGTCCACCAGACATGGAAATCTCAACATAGGAGCACAAGAAATACGAAAATCCAAATATGACATCTCCAAAAGACATCATAACTCTTGCAGCAGATTCCAAAGAAATAAAAATGGATGAAATGCCTGATAAAGGATTTAAAGAAGCCGGGTGCTGTGGTGCACGCCTATAATCCCAGCCGCTCAGGAGGCTGAGGCAAGAGGATGGTGAGTTCAAAGCCAGCCTCCAGAACTTAGCGAGGCCCTAAGCAACTTAATAAGACCCTATCTCTAAATAAAATATTTTTGGAAAGGGCTGAGGATGCAGCTCAGTGGTTAAGAGCCCCTAGGTTCAATCCCTGGTACCACAAAAAAAAAAAAAAAAAAATACAGTTGACAGCTTCAACAATAGACTAGATCAAGCAGAAGGTATCTGAACTTGAAAACAGGTACAATTAATATGTGGTAATAAAAATGGGAAAAGTTATGTATACAAATCATTTAACAAAACAGTATGGAAACTTTTGAAATATTTGTCTAATTTTATAAAATCCTTGCAATTCATAAAGACTTGGCATCTTAACAAAATTGTAACATCCAGATTAACTGAAGACTGAGGTGTAAATTGGTGCATGAGTAACTTAAACACTGGTGCAGCTTCTGAAAAGACCAAAAACTAATACAAAAAAAAATTCATTGCAACTTTCTCTGGTTTCTTAAAATGAGTCATTCACAAAATATACAAATACTTTAAAATGATGTGTTTGTTTTGCCATTTCAGAATTTTAAATAGGAAGTAAATGCTCATGAAATGTTAACTTGGCTTTTATATTTCTGTTGTCTGGCAGCTTCAGATCCGGCGAGAAAAACTACAGATTATTTCTATAGGTACAGGTCTGTGTAGAGAATAATCAATGATGTGTTTTCTCTTAAGTTGTTACAGTTAATCCTGATAATCTAACATGACATATAGTTTTCTTTAACACACTGAAAAGTTGATTGTCTTTTAAAGCCATAGCCAAAACTTCAAATCATTACTTCTATGTAACCAAATTTTATACAAATAAAGATCTTAGAGGTCACATTAATAATGTACCAAAAGAATAAACTTAGAATTTGGGTTTTTCACAGAAAATAATTGAGTAAGTTATGCCAAATGAGAAGAAATTTCTTTTTGTCACAAAATTATTAACTCTAAATGTGAAAATTACATACTACTTAGTAATTTTTACTTAGTGATTTGTAGCCCTGACTTTGTTTCCTATTTCAAAATGAAAGAAAGAGGCTTCCAACTTGGACAAAAGCCTAAGAATGCTTTGCTATTATCTAAGAAAAATGCAAAATAAATAAAAGGTCCTTCCAATGCAAAATCATAGATAGTAGTGTTTGGGCTGCCCATCGTGAGGGGAAGCAAGACTGACCGCGAGGAACATTCCACAGTCACACTGGTCATGGGGAAATTGAGAGGACATTGTAACTGTCCAAAGGCCCTGACTTGAAAGGAAAAGAAGGGATGAAAAAAAAATTATGGAAAATTTATGGTGCCCATTACATTTTAGGGTGGCCAACTGATATCACAAAAAAAGAAAGAAAAGAAAACATTTATAGCCAGGCACCGTGGTGCAGGCCTGTAATCTCAGCAGTTCAGGAGGCTGAGACAGGAGGATTCTGAGTTCAAAGCCAGCCTCAGCAAAAGCAAGGTGCTAAATAAAACACAAAATAGGGCTGGGGATGTGGCTCAGTGGTGGTGTGCCCCTGAGTTCAATCCCTGGTACAAAAAAAAAAAAAAAATTACAGTGGAGTGTAGCAAAGAGTCTTCATGATATTTATTTCCTATAATGTCAGAGATAAATCAGCAATAATACTAAACCAAAACTCCCAGGCAGCTGTAGGGATATTACCAAGGATGTTCACAAACTTCGACCTCCCTGTGAGTGAAGCAATCCTGATAACCCACAGCCCCGGTGGCCCCGCCACAGAAGCCTCCGCCACAGGCTGTAACTCCAGCCTGGATATTGCTTATTGGTTTTCCCCATGGACTGACAACTTCCTCACTAGAGAGTGTCCAACAGAAACAAAAAGTGCTTGACTCTGTTTTCCAACCTCAAACCCAGCCCACTTCCTTAATGACAGATGCGTTTCTCCAGCACAATTATTAAGAAACATTAAAGTTTTGCCTTTACTCCAGAACTTTGACCATCTTCTTTTTGATGATCTTCTAGAAAAACAGAATTACTGGAAGTAACATCAGCAAACCTTTCAGGAAACTTGGAAATTCTACATCTTTAAAAGATTACCATGAGCACAAGTGCTCTTCAGATCAGCCAGCCTGGGGTCCAACGTGTCACCTGCTCATGATGGATGGCAGGCCACATGTGCAAGCTGAGATCTCACACCCAAGCTTCGATTCTACATGAACAGTTTTCTTCCAGTTTCATCTCAACCCATACAAATTGCATCCAGGACATCCTCTATACAAAGGGCGCACAAGACCCAATTTACTCATTCCTGTTATAGGAAATAATACTGTATCCCCCAGATCTGCAGAGACAGTGCCCCCTGCTGGTTACCAGGCTTACACGTGTTGACCACACACATCCACCCTGCATGTTCCAAGCCATCAGATATTTCCAGGTATTTACAACTAACACTCGCATCACACGACTAAACCAGTCAGGTCACTCCAGGTAAACTGGGCAGGCACAAAATAGTCACACAGAGTCAGAGAAAGACCTTTTTCTCTGGGCTCTGAGACGACTCCTCTGACCCAGCTCCTACAGGAGGTAAGGCAGGCAAGAAAGAGGAAGAGCAGCCTCGAATCCGGGTTCTACTGGGGAGGCTGTTCCACGGAATATTCTATCCCCAAAAAGGGCAAAGGGGTAGGATTACAAAGGAACAGGTGAGTGTAACTCAGCCCCAGCAGGGGACACCTACTCCTGGAGCCACGCCTTGTTATCTGAGGCGGGGGTAACTCCCAAGCTATTGCCACCTGGCAAGCATTGGTTACAACCCAGTTGCATCAGGACTTAAAGGCATCTGATTCCAGGGTAGCTCCTGACATAGTCCCTCTTTCTTAATTTAAGAAAAAAAAAAGCAACTGGGGAATTATAGTTTTCAGTCACTGGATTCTTGGTCCCAGGTCATCATGACCTACTATTGAGACACAAAAGGAATTAGTAGAAAACATCAGTAACGTACCATATTGAATGGTATGTTAAACATAGCCACAAGGGCTGTAATTGTAGGAACAATAAATAATATTTTAAGTGGTCACTTCAAGGATCAGGAGATCAAGAGCTTGTCTAGGTCTGGTAAATTGGCATGCACCTGTTTCAAGGCCTGAGTAACATACCATATAGAATGTTTCAGCATACTTAGGATTAAGGTGATTTAATTAACTTTGGAAGATCCAGGTTATTATTAATACTTTGCCAAACACTCACTAGAAAATTCTTAATTTTGTCCCAATTTTATTGGGAAGTGGTGTGTTTGGCCATAGTAACAAAGACATTTTTATTTGGCATGGCAATGAAGCCTTTCCACAAACCATAGAGCAGGGGGCTCTTCTGCATTGTTCATTAAAGTGATTTCTAGACCATTTTAACTTAGTTTCAATCCTTCCATCAGCACTTATCTGCCTATGAAGGATTTTGGAAGTAATTTAAGTCAAATTATTAAGAAAATTTACATGTTGTAAATTTAAAAACATAACCACAAGGGCTGTAATTGTAGGAACAATGAATAATATTTTAAGTAGTCACTTCAAGGATCAGGAGATCAAGAGCTTGCCTAGGTCTGGTTAATTGGCATGCACCTGTTTCAAGGCCTGAGCGTTAACTTCAGCATGTCAGCTGGCAATGGGACAGAGGAAGGTTGATGCAGGGTCAGTGTCCTTTTCCTCTACTATAACTAGTGATAAAATTAGGCAAGTTGCATGTTTTACAGATTACAGGATATTTAACATCCTTCCTCTTAATTCTCACATTTAAGGAGTCTCTTAGGTCTGTCAGTAACGCAAAAATTCTGGAGGCAGTAGTTAAACATCAAAACACCCTTTTGGGTGCCATCTTGCTGAGGATGAAGGTTTCCAGAAGCTATGGCATCCTCACGTAATTCTAGGAGACCAGCCTAAAATATATCCACTATTTCTACACACCTGATGTTGTACTGGCAAGATATATGCACAATCCATCCACTTAGAAAAGGTGTCAATTTCTATCTTAGAATAATTAGGGCAGTAATATATTGGTGGATATTTTATGTAAATAACTGGCCTGGATAGGAAAGTTCTATTTCAACAACCTTTCTATTTTGACAATTGTCCAGATATATAGTCTTAATTTTTAAGGACCAGCATAATTGACTGGTTTAGGTTTCCCATATGCTGTATTTTTCTCAACAGATACTCCCAGACAGCCCTTTTACCATAGGATCAACATATAGGTATAACTGACCATTACAGTCAGGATAATTAATCTAGTTACATGGGTGGACTTTCCAGTCCACACTGCAAGACACATTAAAGGTGCACCTGAGGAATGGGTCCATAGAAGTTTGTTCATAATTTTTATTTACCTGACAAGCTTGTGAAGCTGCATGATTATAAACTCTGCAGCTGGGAGATTTACCTTCCTCTGTCAGGTAAATCAGGAAGGATTTACCTTCCTTTCCACGATGACCAGTTTAATTTACTGAATCATGTTCAGCAGCAGTAAGACTCTCAATATTACAATTAAGAAAAATTTTGAAATATTTGTAAGATCTAGTGTGTGCCTATGGGGTCCTGTTTTCCCCCATCCTTAATATATTAACATTGAATGAAAGGCTAGCGTAAGTCATATTATCATTAGTTTTAAGTTATAGACAATAGTACAGGTATATATAAATAATAAAAAAAGGTTTAACATCTGTGTTGAATTTTGTCTTGAAGTTTGATAAAAGTTATTGAAAGGGACTATGAATTTTGATAAAAATCAAAATTTGTCTTGAATTTTGATAAAAGTTATTTAAAGGGACTATGGCAAATAGAAACTTAGCCTTCACTCGATGTATGACTTGATTTTGACTTTAACAGAATTACCAAAAATGAAGAATACAATAAGTTGTATATAAAAATTTGTATTTTTAAATTAGCTCTAGATGATTCTTAAATAATAATCTTAATTTGGAATGAAGCGAGAGACAGAGTTTTTAACTTAAGAATGGTGGCCTTTACTAGAAGCATGAGAAAAATACAGACATCCATCCAAAATAGGAAGTCCATATGCTAAATAACCCTAGAGAAGATATTTTGAATCCATGAAAACCTGTCATTATGTCTTCAAACTTAGTGTTGACCTAAGTAGGGGAGTTAGTATCCCAAATCTTAATGGGTAAAAACAAGCTAACAGTATTGTTTAAGACAGTGATCTGATTTAAAATTTTATATGACATTGAGCTAACAATAACATTTTTAGGGATCTTTTGTCAAAATAATATTTGTGTATAAAAAATCAGTTGTATGGACATACTTAATAATTTAAGTAAAATTAGCTCTAATAATCATGTATAATTTATGGTTTTATCGATTTCAAAAATATCAATGTTTGTAGGGCATTGTCTCATATTAAGGTTGAGAAAAGGTCTATCATGTTAACTTTTTATCGAAATATGTTATTGGCTGTTGAGCTGATTGATTTATGGCTGTCTATCTAATATTTTAGGGATAACTATTTTTGGAGTCATTTTTTCTCAGTGATAAGCTGTTGACAAGGCCTCTAAGTAAGGCCCTGTTTTAATGTTTTGAGGCTTCTAAAATCTGTTTATAACTTGGAAGAGGAGGAAATTTTTAACCAGGAAGCTTATTTTTCTTGGGGTAGGGTTAGCATTTTAATCTCAGTCTGTCTGACTGTGGCCTTTCCTTTCCTTCATTTGGTCTCCAAACTTGGTTAGGATGACGTTAACCTTTGGAAATCCCTTGGAATGTCTAGGGCTAACTGGATGATAAACTCACCTTTAGAAAATGGGTGGCCCCCTATAAATCTAAGGTGTTGTACTGTCTTTTTTAGTCTCTCTATGAAAATAGTAGGATTTTTCTAAAGGCTTACTAAAATTATTTTGTAGGCATTTTGTTTACATGATGGATGTCTGTTTGGGGGAGTTGTCTGTGCTCCAAACTGTCAGGCTTGTCCCTATGTTGTGTTACTGGGACACAGTTAAGATAAATCTCCTTTAAAATTGTTTTTAAGATGGCCCTCTATTTTTAAAGTTTAGCTAAGTATCTCTCTAGATAAGGTGAGATGTTTGGCATAATGTTGAAATAATATGTGAATTTGGAGTTCTCAAAAATCTCCCTGAATTTGTTTTGGTCTATATTAAGTTTGAGAGGTTCCCTTTGATCTTTCTAGTAGGTATTTTTAAGTCTTCTTGCTAGTAGTTGAGACTAGATATGAAAATGAGATACCTTTTATTGATACCTTTCATATCCCAGTATAGAGATTAACTGGTCCATCCTAACAATTTAAAAAGAACTCTCAATCTCTTTCTGAGACAAAGTCTCAAAATATCTTTATATCTCAGAATATTATCCTTTAAATAGGTGTCTTTTAATTGTCTTTTAGAAAATATGCCCAGTGTATGGAGCAATATACAAGTCTTACAATGTTTCATGGATTATAGGTCCATTCAGAGAACTTATGTAATACCAATGAATTTCCAACAAAATTTGTAACTTTCATTGTTCAAAACTAATGTGCTACTTTAATTTGGAGAACATCAATTCCAATAATAATAATAATCCAATCTCCCAAATCCCATAAACATTCAATGATGTCTTGAATCAATCAATTTAGTCTCCAAGGAGAAGAGTGAACATTGGAATTTAAGTGAGCATTTTAAAATATTTATTGTTTAATGAAAGATGTCAATTTATTCACTAAAATTAATCCTTGTCTTAAACATTAAGGATCATTAGGCAAATGAAGACCTTACTTAATGGAAATGAACTTAACAATTTAATAGGTCTTTATCATGTCAAAATATGAACAAAATCTTGGTTCATATTAGTATAATAAAATCAGGGGGAAAATTCTGAAATATCCTAGAATTAATCAGTTCAAATTATTATAGTCAGTCCAGTTATACATAAATCTGTTTTTTAATTGTTTTAACTTTCTATATCATCTATCTAGATAGTGATATAAGATTTCTTTATTTAGGAAAATTATTTTATCATTAAAATCTAGAATATAAAGACCTTATTTTACCCAAAGATGATTATTTTCTTCTTCTTGGGACCTCCAGTGTATGCTTCCTCTCTGTGGAAGTATCTTCTTCTCCTCTTAGGATTGTTTTTTTTATTTTGGTTATACTTTGGAACAATTTCTGTAAACCTTGGAACCTAAACAAATTATTGAACCTTGATAAGAAGAAATACCTCAATAAAAATATAGTTAAAGCCCTTGGACATTTCTATAGACAGAATCATATTTGTTTATCATCTTATAAAAGTTTGTACAATAATTTGAGAATTAGAGTTTACTTGATAGTTGAAAGAAAAAATTTTATAGTAAAATACATTTATCTCAAATATCTGTAACTATAAAAGGCAGAGCATCAGATAAATGCATGCATAAGAAATATAAATTATGTGTTTTCTATTGAAGGAAAATGATTAGAAACAAATAGATACAATTAATTAAACAAATAGACATATAAGTTAATTATTTTATAAATTAAGGGCTATAGGTAATCCAAATAATAGGAAACATATGCATTAAGAATAAATGTGGGGAGGCTGGGGTTGTGGCTCAGAGGTAGAGTGTCCACCTAGCATGCTTGAGGCACTGGGTTTGATCCTCAGAACCATATAAAGTAAAATAAAAACATTGTGTCCACCTATAACTAAAAAATAAATATATTTTTTAAAAAAAGAATAAGGATATAACCTACTATTATACAACCATGGAATTTTTAAATAAGCCCCATTAAAGTATTTAAAGCCATTTATTTTACTTTGGACTAGTAGTGCACTTTTTATATTTGTGACATCACATGATGTGGTTAAAGTAAAATCCTTGTGTAACATTTACTTATTTTTTTATAATTATATAGTCAGGCATGAGAAGAATAAGGATTTCTTGGTCATCACAGGAACATTGTGAGAAAAGGTCTCAGAATGCTGGTTTTTGTTCCTGTGGAGAGAAAATGCATCCTCATAACCTCCAAATATAAAACATAAGCAAGCCTATGTATCTCTTATAATTGTTATATTACTTCTGCAATTTTTCTTAAAAATATAGCTATAAAGAATTTCTAAGGAAACCTTTCGAAGGATAAAAATCATGTTAGGATTAGGGCAGCAACGTAGAAGCCTGTGAAATTAGGTTTTGCCTGAAAAATATATCTTTCCTTGGTATTTATAGGTGGGCATGCTTAGAAATTCAGGCTCTGTGTAGGTTTGGTAGTGGACCTGTGTGAAGTAGGAAATACAGGTTGGGGCTGGACCACAGGACTAGAAGCCTGTCTGACAGTGGAAGGACCAATGGGGAGCCCATGAAAATGCAGGAGGCAGGATCAGGAAGCCATCCAGGCCTGGCCAGGCTGTGCGGTTACCATGGTGATGGAACAGCATGGAGCCGGTGGGCGTGGCTATTGGGACCAGCTGCCTGGTTCACCTTGTGGGCAAGGCTCCTGGAGCTTCCCCCTTATGGCTGAGAGGACCTAGTGACCCCTGGATTCATACATTCTCTTTAATCACCAACACACTGCAGAATTCTCCATGGGACTGCGGTGTTTGCATTGGAACCCACACTCTGACCTCTAAAAGTGTCTAGGCAATTGGGTTGGCTCCCTCCCTCCTGAACCTCTTTGATGCCCTTTGAAGTAAGTTATTCTTTTGGATTTCTTCCACAGTAGGCAAGTCCTTGGATCCCCTGCTAGAAAGTCTTCTGGCCTGAAGGTCAGATGTGTCCGGATGTTGACTTGAAGGATATCAGCTCCTAGAAGCCCTCATCCTGGCTGCGGTGTTTCCTCCCCTCAATGCAAAGCAAGAAAGTGCAGTTGGCCCTGCACCCATTCTTCTGCATCCATGGTCCCCACCAGCTGGAAATCCAAACTATCAGGAAAGGAGTTGTGTCTCTCTGGACAGATACTTGTCTCCTCATTGTTTCCTGGATCTTACAGTTTACAGAGAATGACACTGCCCTTTCATTGTATTAGGTGTCACAAATCATCTGGAGATAATGGAAATGCTACAGGAAGAAGATATGCAGCGTTTAGATGCAAATACTCTGGCATTTTTGTAAGAGACTCAAGCCTGTGTGGATGGTGTTTTTGGAGGACTTCGAACAAATCTCCCTTGGATTTCCTGTGACATTTCTGGTTTTGGGCTTGGGAGTGTTCAGGACTTGAGTGTGAGTCAGCCCCATGGGGATGTGGTAGGAGGGCAGTCGGAGCTGTTGTGCAGAACCTCAGTGATGGCTTGTAAGGCCACCTGCAACACTGCAAGCAGCAGACGAGAAGGGAGCCCTCTCCCCATGTGTTCAGCTTAACTCTTGTCTTATCCAAAATCTACTGTGAAATGTTGCAGAAATGGAGTCATGCCAAGAAGTTGGGATGTTCTGGGGAGCATGGGCTATCATTCTATTCTGTCTCTGCATTATGCTGTGTTAGCGGGTAAGAACTTGAAGATGTGCTTAGGCCATGGATTCTCCTTCCCTGGGAAGGGGGTTCTCAAAGCAGCCCTTGTCCCTGTTTCACCTGCTTCCAGAGGAGAACACAACAAGAACGTTCTTACAAGTTGGCCCCCGGTTTTGGTCTTCCAGCCTCCCAAGTTTGAGAAATAAAATCTATGCTATGAATTACCCAGTGTCTTGTATTCTACCATCACAACGCAAACTATGCTAAGATGAGTCAATCAGTAGTCTCCCAAGTGTTTACATTGTGGTAATCAACACCAAACATCCATTTTGTAATTGAACCATTTTGGAGTGCACAGTTGAGTGGCATTAAGCATGTTCATATTGGTGCATAGGCATCACCACTATGCATCTCTAGAACTCACATGGACATACTCTTGCCATCAGTACTGAATTCTAGTGCCCTCCCAGGCCCAGGCAAAAAACATTGTACTTTATCTTTTTATGAACCTGATAATTGGGAACCTGAGATGAGTGAAATCCTACAAAATTTGTGTTTCTCTGGACATCATCATTTTCAAGGGATTCAGTTCACCCCCACTCGTGGGCATACCGGGTCCACTGCCAAATCTGCGGGTGTCTCAGTTGCATTCTCAGTGACAGTGGTGACTGTGTTCACATGAGCTGTCGTCTGTCCAGCTCAGATCCCAGGATCTAGGGTCTTGGGTTCCACGCAGCCTGTAAGTCCCCTCCTCTTCCAGGTCTCTACAGGCCAGTGTGCACGACAGCCCTGTGCCTGGTGGTTTCTTTAGCAATTGCAGAATGTGTCCATTGTGTCGTGGGTCATGATGGACTATAAATAGAACCAATGCCTGGATACTCCTGGGATGTGAGGGGGCCCAGCCGGTGTGCTGAGAATTGGTGTGACCTCCTAATTAATAGGCCCCCAGGATCCCAGAGGAAAGGGCAAGTCCAGAGCCAGCGGAATCTCAGTGTCTCTGAGAGAACTTTTGGGGTGGGGGGCAGGGAAACATTGATGTGATGACTCTGATGCAGAGTCACGTGCTTCGAATCCAGGTAGAGGTGCTCAGGAGCAGCCTGGGCTGGCACGTGGGTTCCCCACCTCCACACCCGTGGAACATCTCAGGGCTCTGAGAAGCACAGCAGCCTGACCACGTGAGGGCATCTGCTGTCTCTGCATACAGTGAGCTGGGTTTTCTTCACGTCTCTCAACAATTCCACATAACACCAGCTCTGAACCCAGAGTCCTGGGCACTTAGTTGAGGCTCAGTCAGCTCCCACCTCTCTACTTGACAAAGCCCTCCTGGCTCCCTCCGCACTCATTGCGTTGAAGATGAAAACCTGGAGGGTGGGACTTCCCGTCATCCAGAAGTTCCCAGACACATTCCTCTATGTCATTTGTTCCTGGCACCCAGACGGTTGTGGTGGGCCACAAGCACCCTGGCATCCATGTCTGGAACCATAGCAGTACAATCAAGAAACAGGAAGGAGAGGGGTTCGACTGATCAGGTCAGATGACAGGGCATAGTACAGAGTGGAATGGAGAGTTCTCACCCAGGGTGATTGTTGTGATGTGCAGAAATGCTCTGCTGGTGCTGGGTGCCCCCATGGTTCCTGGGGTCTTGAAAGGTTGCAGATGCCCCCAGAGTATTCTCGGATGCACATAGTGGGAGGCCTGTTGCCCACTATTTTCTTGTGGAAGAAGTAGGAGACCCTGTAGTGTTGAGGTGCCATCTAAGAGACAGCCTCACTTCTCTGAAAAATTTGATGGGGAAAAGTAGGGTATGGACCTGTGCCCAAAGGGCCATATATGCTCCTGGAAGTTGGTGGTGGCCGTAGTTCTCCATCCATTAAGCACACCCTCACCCACTAATGTCCTTGAGAAAGGCTCTCCCTTTCCTGGTTTTCCTGAATAGAAATCCTCTTGCATCTTGAGTGAATAGGGGTATGCATTGTGCAGAGGGTGTTGGTCCACTGAGCATCTTAGAGACTGTCCTTTATGGAGCCTTTATGGGGAATGAGGCCAGGGTCCTAACTGTGGTTAGTGTGAGGACACCATGGTTTCAGCAGAGGTAAAGAAGGACAAGGGAAACTCAGAAGTCCCTCATGGCCCCTGGAGTTAGAGGACTTACTCCTTTGCACCTGGGATCAGGAGACCTCATTTCCTTGAGGACACGCACACTCAGGGGTAGGTCTTGAGTGTGGGGTCCTTACTGGGGTCCAGGGCTGTTGTTAGCCACCAGCAATGACAGTGCTCTCCATGCTCAGTGGAGCCATTTTTGCCAGGAAAGAGAGCCCGTGGTCACGCCTTGTCCAAAGCATCCCACGCCAGGGGCTCCCATCCCTAGCACTCCTGTCCTGAAAGGAAGCCCCTCAGAGGCAAGGTGGGTCCAACCACCTCCCATGTGTTCACTCATCACCGTGTTCCAGCAGTCACCCCAGTTAACAGTCCTGATGGGACTGGATGTGGCTCAGAATGTCACCCTCATGAGCTCTACCCTGCTCCAGCTGCAGTTCTGCAGTGGGAGAAACACAAAACCTCAAAATACATGCACATGAATGAAAAGAGCAAGAGCCAGAGCCCAAACAGGCCAGGTGTGGCAAGGACAGCTGGAGTGCCTAGGTTGGGACTCAGAATTATGTCAGTGGGGTGGCATTGCTGCTGGCACCAGCATGATAACAGAGAGCCAGGCCTGCTCATTTTGGGGAGCAGTGTGTTGGGGAAGGCAGCAGAAATTGAGAGGCAGGATTGAGTTTGGCCCTAGGAGGAGGTTGGGTAAAAGGCCAGTGTGGGTTGGAGGGCCTGGGCAGATAGAGAGAGGCCAGGGCACACCCCAAAGCCTGGAGACTGCACTTGATGTCCAGGGTTGTGAGACACCACCTCCCCTCTTACTCACAACTGAGAGCAAGAGGCATTGATCAGTTCAGTTTGTGTGCGGCTGCATCCAAGGTGGCTCGGCTAGGCACCTCTGTTTCCTTGACTCAGGAGGCTGGGAGTCCAGGCTCCACCGAGGCTCGGCTGGGAGGATCAGAGTCTGAGTTCATGCCTGTGTTCCTGGTAGGATCCATGTTGGCTAGCCTCAGTGTTTTTGTAATGAGAGGATGGGTGACTGTCATGTCTTTATCACAGGACACACTTGCTAAATGGATTTGTTTGCTCTGAGGAGGAAAGAGAGAGAGGGAAGTGGTGCTGGAGACAGGGATGCAGACAGGGGTCATGGACTTGGCATAACTCAGTCTTGGAGATGACATCCCATCACCTATACCCACTTCAATTCCCATGAATCCAGAGGCTGAGCCCCTTGAGGTGAGGGGTGAACTGGTTCTGGCAGCAGGATGCTGTGGTACCTCGGAGTCTCTGTGAGACCCCAACACTCGACGCACTTGGGCCCTTTGGAATTCTTAGGAGAAGCCTTGGGAAGTTGTAGGGCAGAGGGGAGCAGCCTCTGCATCTCAGTCGCCTCCAACTTGCCATGGTGCAGAGTGGGAACTGCAGCCAGGATGGGACGGACGTTGGCCACGTCCCTGTGTGGGACACAGGCCTGATTGAGTTGGGGTGCATTCTTTGTCTCTCCGCTTCTTGTGATTGTCCCATCTCTACGTTTGTGCTTTAGCCACCTGTGAGTCCCATCTCTGGTTTCAGAGAGAATAGAGGCTGTTATGGGCCAATAGACACAATAACCCTAGAGATTAGATGCTACCCTGCTTTCCAGAAAAGACTGGGCACGCCATGAGTTGCACAAGGATGAGACCAGGGTCCAAAAGCTGCTGAGAGGGAAGGACTGGTTGTGAATGCATTTTTGAAGGCTCCAAGCTGGAACTCTAGTGGCACCAAGCAGGGCAGATGCTGGTGGGGGTATTTGGGTAGTTGTTGGTGAACACATGCGCACCTTATATGGGTAGGCATGGAGGAGAAATCAGCAGCCCATAGGGCTTTTGAAAGTGGTCTTATGTGAAAAGAGGCTCAGGTATGGGCACAGGAAATGACATCATCGCCTTGACAATGGATCAAACAGAACATGGAACCCTGGTATCCAGGCACCCACTTCACTGACCAAGCCATCCGAGCTCATTTGGTTGGAGACACTGAAGTGAGAAGGATGTTCTCCTGTGGTTGCAAACAATGCCGAACCTCAGGCTCCCAGGAATCTCAGGGGGGCCCACCAGCCCTTTTGTGGATACACTGGGTGAGGCTTCATCTTAGATGCCAGAGCCTCTGGCGATTGTCGCAGAGGAGCTCAAGAGTAACAGTGAGTAGCACAGGGCAGGGGAGCCCAGCAGGCCCTCTATTCTGATCCCTGATGAATGGCCCAGGACTCCTATTCTGACTGCGTGTGTGTGTGTGTGTGTGTGTGTGTGTTTGTACTGATGGGAACTGTCCCATTGTGCTTTGACTCTAGTGTATTGGCACAAGGCATTTTTCTGTTTGTCACCATTTCCATTTTGAACCCACCATTCTTGGTCCCAACCCAGGGTGAAAATGATCAGAACACGGAGGAGCCCTTCAGGGTACAGAGCCTTGAATCTTCCAGGCAGGACCAGCTTAGGAATGAGCTCCTGCCTGACATTTGTGGGAGGAACCTACATTTCCGCAGCAACATGGGGTTAATCTCCTGGGATTTCATCCCCACCCAGCAGGTGCTGGATCTCTTGTTCCCAAGGTAAGCACCAGACCACGAAGCCCAAGTGTGTAGCCCCCTCATGCCTGGGTCTTGGGGCTGCCATGTACCTCTCAGGGACCCAAAGGTTTGTGATACCTAGTGAGATAGAGGACCAGGCTCATAGTGGAATGTCAGCCCCGAGTGGGACGAGTCCTGGAGGTGCCTGCCACAGCCTTGCAAGGGGAGTGAACTCCCCCCTCTCAGGCAGAGAAACCATCCTGACTCCAGCTGATCCACAGAGGTCCGTGGAGCAGTCCCCACACACTGGGCACCACAGCTCAAAGGTATGCGCTGAGCTCATTCCCAGGTGGACTCAGTGAGGCCAGGTGGTCTTTCTGGTGTGATGTTGGCTTCGTGAAGAAAGTAGATCTGTGCCAGAGGCGTCTCAAAACTCGGGCCTTGGGCAAAGCACTTTTGGGTTAATAAAGACATGTTAGTTTCCATAGTGGGCCAGAGCTTCCTAGCTGGGACATAGCTGGACGGGGGCTTTGGAGATGGCAGCTCCCACAACCAGAGAGATATGTGGGAATCAGCAATTTGGGCTCATTCACTGATGAACAAGGAGAAAGCACCCACTGTGTGAAGACACGTTTCCAGTCACGTTTCATAATTCAGTGAAAAATGGGGTGCAAATGACTGCCATTGTGTCCCTTTTCATGGGGGTCAGCCTGAAACCGCAGGTGCCATGAGTACATATCCTACATGTGACAGCATCCCTGACTCCATGAGGCATAACTGCACGTTGTCCTCTTCAGTGAACATGGTGGACCCTGGACCAACTTCAACATGGAATGGGCTTGGGGTCAAGAGGGTGGGCTCCTGTTTCCAGAATAAGGACTTGCAAGGTGATTTGACTTGGGAAGGCTGAGGAAAGACTGTTCTCCCCAATTCTGTTTCCTGCATGCAGTGTAAGGTCCGGGGCTTCAGCAGTAGGAGGGGTAAGGCAGGGAGTTGTAGGTAGTCATGGTCCTCTGGGGAAGGCCCTGGGACGATGGATCCCCCCACACTACACCTCCCAGTCCTCCCCCAGGGCCACAGAGATGTGGTCTGCACTCATGGGAAAAGAGAGGTCCGTTGCTGCTCAGGGGGACTCAGTGAGTGCTCACAGAGAATGAGGTAGCATTGCAGCCCACGCCAGGGGAGGAGGTGTCTCTGGAGCCCTGAGAAGAGTGGGCAGGAGGACAGACACTCCTGGAAGGTGCATTCCAGGTTGGAGAGCACGTAGCCAAGAGGAAGAAGAGTGTCAGGCCTTCCCAGAGGAGGGGAGAGCTGGTCATACCATGGATCTAACGCTCCTTCGTTGAAGGTTGTTTGCCTCGCGACCTGTCCTGTCCCTGCCTGTACAGCCACTGTGACTTGTCTGAGGTTGACTGGTGTGTTCAGAACCAGGGAAGGTTCAGGAGTGTAGCGTCAGAGGTTTGCTCTGGAGGCCGTGGTGAAGGCAAGGCCAGGGTTTTGCTGACTCCCCTCCTGCCTCCCCACAGTGCCTCACCTTCCTTCCCGGGGACCTGGGTGAACTTCTACACCGAGGCTTCCCATCAGCCTCCAGGCTCTCTGAGTCTGCAGCTACTACTGCAATCCATGTGGCTCCTTCTGGGTGGCTTGAACCTGGAGCACGAAGCCCACCACCTGCTGGCCCAGACTGAAGATGGCAAATCAAGCCAGGCAGAGCCTGAGAGCCAGGCGGACTGGGGTGAGTACCCAAGGGTATATGAGGAAAGGTCCGACTGTTGTCCCACTGCGGGGAGTGTGTATGCCTGGTGTTGGGCTGGAAATGAGGATAAGCCTTTGTCCACTCAGGAAGTGACCCCAGTCTGCAAAGAGGTCCTGTGTGGGCTAAGGGCCTGAGTTCTTCCTGGCAGCAGGGGTATTGTCTGTCTGTGCGAAGGTCAGGGCAAGGCAGTCATGTTGGCATCGTTTCTCCTCTAGCTACAAGCTCAGTTCCTGTCACGGCTCCTAAGCCAACCCCAGAGCCAGAGCCTTCTCCCTGGGAAGGGGCAGAGCCGGAGTCCAGGACATCAGGGGTCTCCACTAGGAGCTCCTCACGGCCCCAGTACAACAAGCGGGTGGGAGGCAGCTGCCTCATTCACGTCTACCTGGAAAACGAAAGGACAACAAAGTATAAGAGCATCCTGGTGAGTCTTCGAGCAGGGGAGTCTCCTGGGAGCCCACACTGGGGAAGACCGAGTCCACAGCAAACACCTTGGACTAGGCCTGTCTTCTTGAATTGGAGCTTCTGAAAGGTCAGGAAGGAGAGCAGAAAATGAGGAAGAGAGAGTTCGGTGTTAAGAGCTTGACCTGAGAGGCGGGGAGCAGCAGCATGCCAGGTCTGGGTGGGAGTGGGCCTGCGTGTTTTGGGGTGTGCAGGCCAGAAGTGCAGGAGCGAGTGCTGGGTTCAGAGGAGGTCAGAGAACTATCGAGGGTACAGGCCGTCCTCTACCGACCTTGGTATTGAGGAGGAGTATATTGAACAGTGGAGGTTGAAGCAGAGGAGTTGGCAGTCATCTTCTTGTGTGTGGGAGGGGATACGTTGCTGGTTGAAGGGAAGGGAGCCATTGTGGGATGATTAGGGTGGGTAGGTGTGGGTCACAGACAACTGGGGGCCTTGGAGGGGTCCATTAGTGTCCTAGTTTGCATGTATGTGAATAGAGAGTTAGCGGCTCTCTCTGCAGAATTTTGCTGGGTGTGGAGTATCCATCATGAGACTCTGGTGTCCAGCTGCAGGGGAGTCATGTTGAACCACCTCACCTGCTGGGTCCATACCTCCTGACACCCCAGCAAGCACTGACACTCTTGAGGCCAGCAGCTTCCATGCCTATCATTAAAGAGTCCTGAGTGTGTGTTGTGCCCTGGCTGTCAGGACCAAAGCACCTAGGGATTGTTCCTGATCTGCACACAAATGCTGCTGCATCCCAGACCAGAGCAGGGATATGGAAGCTCACTGGACCCTACCTCCCATCTTGATGGGACTAGAGTGTGTCTGTGCAAAACCTGTTTGGTCCTTGTTCCCTTCTCCCTGTAGGGCATAGCAGGTTCAAGCAAACTCTTGTACCAAGATTGGGCTAGAAGCAGATAGGAAGACCCCACATGATCACATGAAGGCCTCAGGTAGCAGGGTAACAAGATGGTGCCCTTGTGTTGAGAGCTCAGTTGTCTCTGATTGTCCTTGAGCACTGTCCTCTGGGTAGCTACTCCCAAATTCCCTCTCTGATGCGCTTTCTCCAACCCTGCTCAGGTGACCTGCCAGGACAGGGTTCCAGTCATTATCCGCAGGGCCCTAGATGCACACTTGCTCCAGCAGGAGGATCCAGAAAACTTTGAGCTTCTGCAAATTGTCTCGAACCATCAGAGTAAGTGGAACAATCAGAGGGTAGGGAGCAGTGAGTCACAGTGGGCTCAGGATAACTGGGAGCCAAAACACAGTGTGCTTTGGCCCAATGCCCAGGAAGAGTATGGTGGGACTTGTGCGCGAAACAAAGTGTAATGATGGGGCATAAATCTGCAGGTTCTTCATGTTCCCCAGGGGCTGTGGACCTGCCTACCATGTGTTCTTTCCTTGATCTGAGGAGGCATTGCAAAGCTATTATCCATGAGGGGCCAAGAAGAGAGGCTCCTTTGTCTTGTGTCACAGAAGACAGACAACCACAGGGTGCCTACTTTGGCAGCCTTTCCTGACTGAGATGAGTACATGAGAAAAGCAGTTCAATGAAGAATCATTTCTGGCTTCCAATCTTTCTATTCATTGCAAACTGAGTCCACTTAGGACCAGAGGCCATTTCTAGAGAGAAGTGTGTGGTAGAATAGAACCCTTCACAGCTTGTAAACTCTTCTTGGAGAGAGAGAGAGAGAGAGAGAGAGAGAGAGAGAGAGAGAGAGAGAGAGAGAGAGAGAGAGAAGAAGAAGAAGGAGGAGGAGGAGGAGGAGGAGGAGGAGGAAGAGGAAGAAGAGGAGGAGGAGAAGGAGGAATAGAAAAATGAAATGAAAATGAGTTGAAGGAGGAGACAATGAACAAGAAGGTCAAGATGACTATAAGAAGAAGCATGAGGAGAAAATGAAGAAGGACAAGAACAAGAAGGAGAAACACAAGCCAAACAACTAATATAACAATAAATCGATTAAAACTGTGAATGAGAATTATACTGATGAGGAGGAAATGCAGAAGTGGGGAACTCAAGAGAAACATATTTCTCTGTATGGCACAGCCCTGCTGTGGACATCCTCCACCCACGCCCAACACACCTCCAATCCATACCCCTCAAATTAGCATAGCCCTGTATGAGTGGATGAATCCACTGGCAAGGTGGAGGCACCCACCTTCAAGTGCTTTTCCCCAAACCCACCTGTGATCATTGCTGCAGTGGGGAGAAAACCTTCAACACATGAGTCTTTGGGGGCCAATCCAGATGCAAAGTCTAGCTGTTTCTCTTTGGCAGGTTAACGTGAACTGAGAGGTTCTGGGGTGCAAGGGGCTATTTCCTTGAAAGGTGTTCCTGTAGTGGACCTCCTGTGCACAGAGGGTCCTCAGGGAGGAATCAGTGGGGAGTCTTTGGTGGAACAGTAGCTGGATTTGCGGGCTCTCAGGTCTGTGTGTGAGATCTGAGCTGGCAGAGGCTCTCAGTTGTGGGGGATGTTGGGTAGTGTCTTCCTTGAGTGTCACCTACCATGCCTCTGCCCCTGCCTCTCCAGAGCTGAGGATCCCTGCTGATGGGAACGTATATCACGCCCTGGATGGCAGAGTGGATTATAACTTTCTTCTTCGGGAAACAGCTGCCAGCAAGTGGTCCAAGGTCAAGCCAAAGGAGGTAAACAGCCACCTTCTTCAGTCTTTACTCCTGGTGCCAAGGTGACAAGAACCTCAGGTTCTGGATGGATGTTGTAGAACGCCCATAGAGCCAACTGCCAGGCTGGGTGGGGTGCAGGTGCTGGGCTTTGCTGATGTTGTCATCCCCCACAGTTCTTGGAGCCTTCTATGGCAGTGGCATCCAGGATCCCAGCAGCTGTGAGCAGCAGCTCTGCAGTGGCTGCAGGACCATTGCCCCAGGCCACCCAAAGCAATGAGTGCTGCATGAGAAAAGTCACCAGTAGCAGCTCCTCACTGTTTCACTCCAGCGAGCAGGTGGAAGACAGCCGCGTGGTTCACGTCCTCCTAGAGGGACAGAGCCCGAGGGAGACAAAGCGCATCCTGGTAAGCCCGACAGCAGGGCTGCCTCCTGGGTGTCCCCACAGTGGAAGGCAGGAGACACAGCCAACCCCGGGGCAGTCAGGACCAAAATTTTCAGTGTATCTCCCCCTTCCACCCACAAAGGCAGCCTGCATCCCAGAGCACACTTGGCACGCAGGTCCCTGGCCCATTGCTCTCATCTCAGTGAGATGAGAGTGTGTCTGTGCATAGGCAGTTTGGTCCTTTGACCTGAGTGGAATGTGACTCCCCAGGGGGAGGGGAGATGGCAGGTACAGGCGGACATTTGTACCAAGATTGTTCTAGTAGCACGTTGCAAGAACCCAGGGGGTATATGGAGGCCACACTCAGGTAGCAGGATAACAAGATTGTGCCCTTGTATATATAGCTGAGATTTCTCCTGAATGTTTGACCAGAATCTTATGGGTAGCTCCTCCAAAACCCATTCTCTGATGACATTTGTCCCACCCTGATCCAGGTGACCTGTCAGGAGAGGGTGACGAGCCTCATCCGCAGGGCCTAGGACCAAAATTTGTTGCAGCATGAGGATGTGGACAACTTTGAGCTGCTGAGAATGATGTCTCTGCATGAGAGTAATTAGGACAATCAGACAGTGGGGAGAAATGATCCACAGTGGGCTCAGGGTAACTCACAGCCAAGAGAAAGTGGGCGTTGGCCCCAAAATAGCCAGAGTGTGGTGGGCCTGGTGCAGGAAACCAACTGCAATGATGGGCGTGTCCAATGTGGAGGTGCTCAATGAGGCCCCAGGGGGCTGCTGGACCTCCCTACATGTGTTCTCCCCTGGACCTGGTCTGGCAATGCAAAGCTAATATCGATGAGGGGCAAGGAAGAGAGAGGCTCAATTGATCATCAGTTTGGTTTATGGCTCACTGATAAGGATGCCTTCAAATGAAGAGGAGGAGAACATGGGTCCTGATTGGATCAGCATTGCTATGGACGGAAGCAGCACAGGTCCCAATCCATAGCCAGGATATGAGAAGTCCTGCCTACTCACAAGAATGTCAGGATTGCAGCAACTGGGAACAGAACTCAGTGAAGAGGAAGTCAAGGCCAGGGGACACCTGTTTGGGTTCATTTTGGAAGAATTCCAAGTCCTCTGTGCCTGGGTTACCATCTCCTGAAGATATCAGAATGGCCAGGTTATTATTCGTTCCAGCAACTAAGAAGGGCATCTGAAGAACATAGGCCACAATGCTGAGCTGTCCACAATGCAGTGCTCTTTCCTTTCTTGTGAGCCAGACACTCCTAGCCTCCACCATCCCAGCCTGTCCACAATAGAACCCACCATCTGTCGGGCATGTAAGTGAGTTTTCTCATTTTCAAACACCACCTCATTTGGGTTGGCTCTGTCTTACACATGAGGAAGACTGCGGTGCAAGGAGCTAGCAAGGGGGCAGTGTCTGTGAATCTCAGGGACTTGGGAGGCTGCGCAGGAGGATGGGGATTTCCTAACAGCCTCAGAAACTTAGGGAGACCCTGTACCCAAGTCAAAAGGCCTGGGAATGGTCTCAGTGCTTAAGTGCCTCTGGTTTTATCCCTGGTACAAAAATAAGCCAGTCAATAAGGAATTACCCAGCTGAGATTCTACGAAGGTCATTTCAGAAACACACTTTCAACCCAAGCATCAGTTGAGAGCAGCTCCAGACCAGGGGAGGTTTGTGTGTAACAGACATCAAAAGTGAGGACTACCGGGGGCCTGGAACCCACTAGGTGTGATGGCATCTATGCCTTATGGCAAGAGGGTGGCAGTGATGCTGGCCCTCTCCTAGATCTTGAAAACCTTGTTTTCATTGGGGAAGCTTTTTGGAGGGGGAATCTATTTTAGCAATCCTGGTCCAAATGAGGTGTTGACTACCACAGGTAGAAGCCTATCCAGAATGCGGTGTCTGTTATTCAGTCTTTCCTGACTGTGACAATGACAAAGAAAGGAAGTCACTTTTCTTTGGTCTTGGTTTCACTCCCGACCATTGATTGAGAACTGATTTCATCTTGGGGTTCTGAACCGAGGCTGCATCTGGGCAGAAGAGTGTGATAGATTTGAACTCCTCAGAGGACGCCCAACCATTGCCAGAGAAAGAAGGAGGAGGAGGAGGAGGAGGAGAAAGAGGACATTCCTGAATGGGGAGAAGATCACACATTGAAGAGCAGGAGGAAGAAGAAGAAAAGGAAGGAGGTGAAACAGAAGGAAGGGTGGAGGGAGATACACAAGAAGAAGAACAAGAAGGAATCATGTAAGAACAAGAAAAAGACCCAGAAAGAACTACAAGAAGATGCAGGACAGAAAGAAGAGCCAGAAGTAGAACAAGAACCAGAATACAAGCACCAAGCAGACAGCTCATGATGAGAAACAATGGGAAGGAGAGCGAACCTAGAAAACTATAGAGTTCTCCAGGGATCACCCTGCTGAAGTCCTCCCATGTCCATGCCCAACACACCTCTGATGGATACCACCTCCCCTCCGCGTATTCATCCATAAGTGGATTCATCCAAGGATTCCCTGAATGCCCATGTCTGAGCATGGCTGCACTGTGGAGAAAGGCTTAAGCACAGGAGCCTTTGCCAATCCTGATGCAAAGCCTAGCAGTGTCTCTTTGGCAGATCTGACCTGCACTGAAAAGTTCCGGGGCCCAAGGTGCTGTTTCCATTGTCAGGTGCTCTTTTGGTTTAGAATCCTGTACATCATCTTCTCCAGGGAAGAATCATTGAGGGAGTCTTTGGTGGCACTGTAGCTGGATTGGAGGGCTCTCAATTCTGGTGCAGGCCCGCCCTGGTGGAGACTCTCAGGGGTTGGTGGTGTTTTGTGGTATAATCCTTGAGTGCCACCTAGCAATTCTCTCCACTTCTCTCTGCAGAAATCAAGGTCCCTGACCACTCACTCATGTATCTGTCCATGAATCCGCGAATAAAATATCATTTCATAAAAAAAGTGAGGAAACACCCCCAGGTCAAGGGAAAGGAGGTAAACTCCCACCTTATTCAAGCTGTACTTGTGCTGCCATTCCACTTCCACCTGGGGAAATAAGAAGCTTCATCACCTAGACATATGTGCTAGAAGCCCATAGAGCCAACTGACAGGCTGGGTGGCTTTCTGTTTCTGGGCTTAGCTGATGTTCCATCCCCCACAGTTCTCAGAATCAACCTGCAAGTCCTCCAGGCCGCTTTCCCACAAGCTGGTGGGAGACACCTGCTTAATTCGTGTCCACTTAGAAACACAAAGTCCAAAGATGGCCAAGACTGTCCTGGTAAGCCTGGGAGCAGGGGTGTCCCCTGGTGCTTCCACCTGGGTGGGGAACAGACACTGGCCCAAGACCATGGACTACTCATGCCCTCTTGAATTTGGAGCTTCTGGATGATCAGGAGGATAGACGGGAATCAAGAAGGGAGAGGTCAGTGTGAAGGGCCGGAGCTGAGATGAGGGAGAGCAGCAGCTTGTCCACCGCCATGTCTGAGGGAGTCTGTGTGTCGGGTGGAAGCATGCAGTCTGGAAGGGCAGGGGCAGGTATGGGTGACAGATGAGACTAGGACAGGACCTAGGCTGCAGGTTCCCCTGTATGGGATGCTGGCGTCCATGGAGGAGGACAGCAGTATGAGGTTCTGCATGTTCCTTGAACAAGGAGCTGACAGGGTCTGTCTGCAGAGTCGATATGGATGTAGAGCAAGCGCACTAAATGTCCAGGTAACCTGCAGGACAGGAGCCCTCTCCAATGACCACCCTTGCCGGATGAGGTGTCCTCCTACACCCCAGCCAGCACTCAGCCTCTGGAGGCCAGGAGCTCTCGTGGCTATCTTTCAGCACTCCTGTGTGTGGTCATGTTCCTGGGTCTATTTTGGGCCCTGGCAATCCAGACCAAAGCCTCTAGGTTTTGTGCCGGGGCTACCCCAAATGCCGCCTGCATCCTCAGGCAGACCTGGGATCTTGGAGGCCACTGTCCCATTCCTCCCAACTTGTGGGATGAGATTCCATGTGTATACAGGTAGTGGGGTCCTTTCATCTCGAGTGGAGTGCGGCTCCACAAAGAGCAATGGCAGGTCCAGGCAGTCCTATGTACAAGGATTGGCCAGTAGCTTATGGGAAGAGCCCACGCGATGAGCAGGAGGCCAGCCTCAGGTGGTAGGGTCATGGATGTTGCCTTTGTATTTAGAGTTGAGGTGCCTCCATAATGCCTCTGCCCACTGTCCTTGAGTAGTCACTTCAAGGCCCATTTCCTGAAGGCCTGTCTCCCATGCTGCTCCAGGTGACCTGCCATGATAGGGCTCCTGTCGTCATCCGCAGGGCCCTCGAGCTACACTTGCTTACTCAGGAGAAGCCGGAGGAATATGAGCTGGGCCAAATCATCTCTCACCGTCAGAGTAAGTGGGACAATCAGATGGCAGGGAGCAAGGGTCAGGATGTGGACTCAGGTCAACTCTTAGCACCAAAGAGTAGTCTCTGACCCCCAAGAACACTCCAACAGGGTGTGTTGGGGCTCGTGCACAAAGCCAACTGCACTTCTGCAGGTTTAAGGTCTCGAGGTTCTATGGTATACCCCAGTGGCTATTGCGGCCCCCTACCAGGTGCCCTCCTCTGGACATGAACAGGCATCCAAAGCTGACATCATTGAGGAGTGAGGAGGAAAGCCTCTTCCCAGGAGCCGTATGGCTCCGTGGTCTGGGATAGGAGTGGTTTCAGAGGGACATGGGAATGCATGGGCTAAAGATGGAACTGGCACTTTTGTGGACTGAAGCAGTACTATTGAAAGCCTTCTTTGTGACCAGAAAACCACTGCCTGGGCAGAGTAGTGCCAGGATTCTAGCAAGCAGTAACTGGATGAAATTGGAAAGAAAATACAGGCTGGGAGACAGCCTGAATCATCTGTTTTTGGATAAATTCCATGGTCTTCCTCACCTGAGTCCACTTGCCAAGGAGTGATCACCATAGCCAGGTTAAGAACCCTAACTAAAGTCACATGAGGGCTTCCTGAGCACGTCGGCCACAAAGCTCATCTGATAATAATGCCAGAGCTTTTTGGTTGGTTGGTTGGTTGGTTTTTGTGAGCCAAACACCACAGCAGCCATGATCCCAGCCTATGTACGCTGAAGACCACCATCCCTATGAGTTCTAGGATCAATTTTCTCCTATCTTAACGTACTGTTAGGTCAGTAGAGCCTTTGGAAGAGGAAGTCTGTCTGAGGCCTTGGTAGCCTAAGAAATTCATAGCAGAGATCCCCGCATCCAACCCAGAAGGGATGGAGAACAGGCTGTAGGTTAGAGGAGGGTGGCAGGAAACAGGTGTCAGAGGAAGGAGAAGCTGGCTGTTGTATTCCCCCACTCGGGGTCATGGCACCACTGGACCATACACCATGTTGGAGGGAAGCATTCCCTTTGCTGGTCTTTGGAACCATTGTTCTTAGTAGGGCAGCATTTGGGATGTGGCCTCCATTCTCAGAGGCTGGTCCACATGGAGGCGGGCTCCACCAACACAGAAGCATGGCTCTAATGTGGTATCTGTGCTGGTCAGCCTGTCCTCACTGTGGCCATACTTGAGGAAAATAACTCAGAAGAGGAAGCCTAGGCCTTTTCTCCGGGTTTCATAGCTTTCTCTTCGGTTGTGCCCTGAGGGTCTCCATAACGCTCTAGTGTGTGGCAGTGGAGAGCTCCTCAGCCCTTGCCAAACAGGCATAGAATGGGAGAGAGAATGAGGCTGGGAGAGAGGAAGAAGAGGGAAAGACAGAGAGGAGAAGGAGGACCTCTACTTGGAGGTTGAGGATTCAGTGGAGCCAACAGGGCCAAGGTACTATTGCCCAGGGCGCAACCCTGTTTAGGTCTTCCTCCAACCTTACCCAACCTTTCTTCCAGTCCCTCCTACCTCCCAGTAGTATGTTCATCTTGAATGAGAATTTCATGATGACATCAGAGCACTCACCATCGAATGCTTCCCTCCAAAGCCACCTATGAAGATGGCCCATGTGGGGTCTGAATCTTTGGCACAGGAGCCTTTTGTGGGAGATTTCAGATGCAAACCCTAGTGGTGTGCTTTGGCAGATGCAAGAGGACCTGGGATGTTCTGGAGTCCAAAGCCTTTGGTAGGAACAGACATTAGGTCTGTTGAAGTGCTCTGCCTAGTTTTTCCTCAGGGAGGACTGTGGAGGCTGTCTTTGTTGGTATTGGTGCTGAATTGGAGAGCTCTCAAGGGTGTGGCTCAGGTCATTTCTGGCACAGGCTCTCAGATGTTGGGGTGTCCTAGGGAGCACCTCCTGAGTGCCACCTTCTTTTTGTACACCCCTCTCTCCCCAGAGCTGAGGATTCCAGCGCAGGCCAATGTATTTTATGCAAAGAACCCTCACACAGAACCCAACTTTGTGCTGAGGAAAAGGAGCCTCTCCCAAAAGAATGATGAATGGATCCAGCCTCAACCTCCCTCTCGTCCTGCAAAGAAGGCTCCAGCCCTCCTGAGGATGCTTGCAAAACCATTCTACTGCTGTGTGCCTGGGCGGGGCTGAGGCAGCCCAGGAATATTTACATTGATTACTATTTGCTTCAAAGTTTGAACCTATAGTTTGCCATTGTCCTTGACCTTGTTTAGTAAGACAGTTGTTACTCTATCCTGTATTTGCTGTTTCCATTAATATATTATTATTTTAAAATATGTATATTTTTTGTTACCTGATCTACTCTGATGATTTGAGTATATTAATGTAGCCGTGATTCCTAAAGGACACATCCAAACCAACAGGAAGGAATGTTTCATTCTATCAGCAAGAACTTTAGTTTTTAGGAGTATGGCAGATGGCATTATCTGAGTCAGTTTTCCAATGGGGGCAATGAAGTATTGGCTATCATGATACAAAAACAAAGACACACAAACACACACTAGAGCACACACACACACACACACTAGAACACACACACTAGAGCACACACACACACACTAGAGCACACACACTCACTGAGAGATAGATAGACAGATGGAGTTGTTCTCTCCTGAAATACTTTGGAGACGTGGTTCTGATTTCTCCCATTTTAGAGTATTTTCAATTGCATAAGGTGTCCTGCAAATGAATCCCATGTCTGAAGAAGACATGCATGTGTACTTCACATGCCACTTTTCACATAACCAGAAGGTCATGTCATGTAATATTTTTCTTGCAGCTGTGTTTTGACTGTGAACCATCCCATGAGGTCAGCTGTAGAATTTTCCACTGGTAGCATCACAATGGGGATCCACTCTTTGGATTTGGGGATATTTCTGATTTTCTTGATTCAGTTTGCAATGATATATATATATATATATATATATATGTTTTTGATCAAAATTGTGCATTTGATGATAATGAATGCCATGCATCTAGGAATCTGTAGACTCTAGACAATGAATGAATGTCTACTGTTGCATGGACTGGTCTGCAAAGTCCTGTAGCATTTGAGCATGTGTGAGGGCTTTATAGGGCTTGCACAATGCCAAGACTAGTTACACATTTTCATAGCAGCTTTGTTTATAGACAAGAACTGGAAACAGTGCAGATGTCTATCAGCAGGTGAGTGGATGCAGACTCCCCAGGCCCACCTTAGGAGACAGAGTGGGGGAAGGGCCATACAGTTGATCTCTCAAAAATAGGAAAGGCTGAGCTATTGGCACTTAACATCGATGATGCTCAAAATAATTATTCTGAAAGAAGCCAGATTAAAAAAAAATACAACATGCTGTATGATTCCATTTATTGAAACTTCTAGAAAGTATATAGTAACAAAAAGCAGATCAGGGGTCACCTGGAGATGTGAGGGGGGATGGTGGAGGTGTGAAGGGATTGCAGAGAGGCAGGAGGAAACTTTTGGGGAGATAGACACATTGTTTATATTGACTGTGGTGTCCTCACAGCTGATGCATAGTATTGGAACTCAGCAGAGTGTGCTTGAAATGTGCAGGTTGCTGCCCTTCATTGAAACTGTTTTTTGAAATTAGCTACAACCAACAGGGGACAGAGAAACCCCCAAGTGGTCTCTTCCTTTACTGAAGACTATGATGTAGAAATTGATTGCAGAAGAAATCTCTTTCCTGACCATGAAATGTTTTGAGCTTAGCAGTGCTTACCTGCTGCGTGGCTAAATTGATCCTGCTTCAAATGCTGGGCGGGATCTTTAGGGGTGTAAGTAGCACGTAGGCAACATGATGCCAAAGCGAGGTCTCTCTGCCCCCAGATGCAGGTCCCTTCCCTCATGCATCAATCCTTTGGGGATAAATGGGAGAAGCCCCGCCTGTGGTTCCAAAGCCTTTGGAAAGAAAGTTGAGGGATCCCGGGAGCAAAGAGGGTTGGGGATGTGCCAAGGAATGAGTAGGAGGTGCGCACTGGAAGGAGGGTGCTCCACACAGGCCTCCACTGTGCACCCAGTGTCCCACAAGGCTGGTTCAGAGCCAGGGCTGCAGGCCAGGGACATCCAGGGCACATTGCAGGTGCAGGGGACTCTGCTGAGCCCAGGGAAGGGGATACTGGGGCTGAGCAGAATGCTCAGTGGTAAGGCACCCGGGTTCAATACCTAGTCCTTTACCTGGAGCTGAAGCTCCCTGCCTCCTTTTCTTTTCCGGGTTAAAGCTTCCCCTGTGCATTCAGTCTCATTGGACTTGGAGTTACCTTTGACTCAACTCAGAAGTTCCCATCTCTGGTATCTCCACCTCCTCTTGGTACTGGGGATTGGACCAGGGGCTCTGCCACTAAGCTACATCCTCAGCCTTTTAATTCTTTATCTTGAGACAGTGCCTCACTAAGTTGCTGAGCCTGGCCTCAAACCCACAATCCTCCTGCCTCAGCCTCCCAAGTCACTGGATCATAGGTGGGTGCCACTGTGCTCAGCCTGTGGTTGCATTTGGATGCAGTCCAAGCTGCTGCAGGTTTGGGGAATGTTCTGTGGGCATCTATATAACAGTACCTGGACGGGGGTGCTTTCTGAAGGGTGCACCAGACCCTCTCGCTGTTTGCTCTGTGGATGTGCTGCCTGGCCTGCAGTGGGTTAGTCACGGAACATTCAGGAGAGATCTAGGGCACTGGGCAGTGCCCTCCATCCAGCAGGTGACCTGGCAGGAAGAGCCCTTGCAGCAAGGAAGGGGGTGGCACTCTGTAGGTGAAGGCACAGAGCTCTCTGATGACTAGTGACCAACTGAATGTGAAGCAGAAAAATCCCATGAACTTCATGTTCAAGTACAAAGTTGGCTAGGATGACTGGGTGGCATTGCAATCTCCTGAAGGTCCTTCTTGGATTCATACACAAAGAGAGAGCGAGGGATTAAGGGGCAGGAAGGAAACACAACTTTTTCAAACACTGAGATCTGGAGTCCAGCTCCTGCCATGTAGTCAGTGAATGAATGGATAATAGTTGTTTTTACAGGACCATGTGACCTGGGGCTGCTCGGCTTCCTGTGGGCCCTCAGCATCCCCATCTATAAAGCAAGGGCACAGTCCAAGGGTGCTGTCCGCTTTCTGTTGCTGTGACAAAGCATCTGAAGGAATCCCCTTTAAAGGAAACAGGGTTTCTTTTGGCTCATGGCTGCATAGGTCTCAGTCCATGGGACCTTAGCCCTGTTGCTTTGGGCCTGTGGCAGCACAGAAGGACATCCTGGCAGCTGGAGCATGTGACAGAGGAGGCTGCTCACCTCTGGGAAGTGGGGTGGGGGTGGGAGTAGGACTGGGCTGGGTCCCAATATCCCCTTAAGGTCACATCCCTAATGACCTCATTCCCTCCACTAGGCCCTACCTCCTAAAGGTTCCATTATGTCCCAAGGGCCACAAGCTAGTGACCAAGCCCTTAGTACATGGGCAATGGGGCATTTAACATCCAAACCACAATGCCAAGTGATCATTAACTGGGGGCTAACCCCTGGTCACCAGGCCAACCCCTCACCACAGTCCAGGCCTGGGGAGATTGACGGTCACCTGCAGGCCACCCCTGCAGGCAGATGCCCCAACCAACATGGAAGTCCTTAGCAGAGGCTCGTTCTTGACAGTGGGGTTTCCTTGGAGAGAAAGCTGTCCCCTGCCCTGGGGAACATCCCTGGTTTGCCCGCAGAGCAGGGCTGTGTTACTTTTTCTTATCTCTGAGAGCAACTCAATTCATACCTAGTAAACCTAGCCCAGAAGGTTGTGTGATTAAGAACAGTGCAGAGCTGGGGTCAGTGGTGCACGCCTGTAATCGCAGCAACTCTGGAGGCTGAGGCAGAAGGATTGAAAGTTCAAAGCCAACTTTAGCAGCTTAGGGAGGCCCTAAGAAACTCAGCGAGACCCTGTCTCTAAATAAAATACACAAAATGGCTGGGGATGTAGCTCAGTGGTAGGTGCCCCTGGGTTCCATCCCCGCCTCCAAAAAAAAAAGAAAAAAAGAAAAAGAATAGTGCAGAAATAAAGGAAAACTCAGCTAAGACCTTAACCCTACAAACGCAGCTGCTTGAGAAGGGTGCTGTCTCCAGGGCTAAGGGGATTCACCTCACCAAGACTCAGTTAGCAAATGCTGCCAAAACACGTCACCCTAAGGGCTGGGTGAGCTCAGTGGTAGGGCACTTGCCTAGCACGTGCGAGGCCCTGCGTTCAGTGCCCAGCACTGAAAAAAAAAATTAGAAAAAAACATGTCATCCTCAGGTCCAGGGAGAGCAGTCAGAGCAGCTGTCTGTCCCCTGAGACTGGGCCTGGGAGGACTCACTGGGAAGATGCCTGGGGGCTCATCAAGGGTCGGGGAATTGCCACCAGTGCAGTCAAGGTCACTCCTTGATGGCAAACTGAAACCTGTGAGCCATGTTTTCTGTGACTCTCAGGAATCCCTTCCACACCTCTGTCCTTAAAACAGGGAAGAGTAATAATGTCACTCAGTCCCTTTGTAATGCTGGGACCACAGTGGTCTTTAGAGGAGATCTCATGGCTGCCCTGGGTCACCCCTGCTTCACATCCCCTTGGTGACCAGTGGTCTCTTCCCACCTGAATGCTGTCCAGACCCGACTCCTGGGGGCCAAGCCTTCCCCTCCACCCTCCACCAGTGCTCACCAGCTGCCCTGGGGCGCGGGAGGCTGTGACCCAGGCTTGGGTAGGGCTTCCCCCCTAGCCAGAGCCGTCCTGACAGCCCCAGGCTGCAGCCCCAGCCTGGAAGTGGCTGCCTGGAACAGAGCAGGAGGTTGCTCCCCGTGGCCCCTCTGGTCCCTCCCTTCCTCCTGTTGAAGGAGCATGTGAGGAATGGCTTGTCCTTAGCCCTGTGCAGAAGCTTCCAAAGAAACCGCTTCAAAGCCCTGGAGCAGGGGAGGGAGTTGAAAGGTTTGGAGATGGAGCCATCTGAGAAGAAATGGCAGAACTTCAGAGCAGGAACAAGAGAGCAGGAGTTCCAAGCCTCTGTCGATGGAGTTTCTAGCAAAACAGGATGTTGGCTGCAGGAGCTGGAACAAATGGCCCTGGAGTGTGCCTGAGACGCAGCGTCCTTTCTCAGGCCCTGCGTTTACTCAGGACCAAACAGAGTCACCCCCACCCCTCCCTGGAGAATGGGGCAGAGCAGGGGATTCGAGATGGTTCCAGAAAGTGCAGGGCTTTGCCCACACTCATCTCAGGGCCTACGTGTTCCCAAGATGGTACACGGCCAGGGCTTCCTGTGGGAACGAAGCTTGCTGTCCTCTCAGCAGAAAGCCCTGTGGGGCTGCAACAGTCATTTTAGTTTGAGCCTCTGAATTAGCTTCTCACCAGATAAGCCATGTCCATGGTTCTACTCACCTAGGATGGCCGCAACCTGGGTTGGCTAAGGGCGTGTTCATGGTGTCTTTGTGGACATTACCGAAGCTCGGAGGTCATTGCACCTAGGCCTTTCTGCCCAATGACAGCAGGTGGGGAAATCCCTTAGAATCTGAGTCAGCTAGAGTCAGTTGGTGGTAGGGACTCAGTAAGCTGAGGGCCACCTGCCCTCTCCCACCCCAGGCTGTGCCCTGGCCAAAAGGCTCACTCCATGCCCTCCCCTTTAATGGAGCTCTCATTGTCACAGACTAGGATGACACAAGCCCTGGAGAGGGCCCGGGCCAGCTGGTCACCCAAGTGGGGTGGGGGTGAGGTGGCTGCCTGCTTAGTGGCCAGGGCAATAGCCACCTAGCTACTCCTTAACTCAGAGGTCACTGCTGGGCCCAGAGAGGCCCTCGCCCTAGGACTTCTCCATGTCTGAAGAGCCCTTGTTAATTATTTTAAATTAATTCACAGATGGGCTCCTACCCACGACACGTATTAATGGCCAGTACACTTCTAGTAACTTTTGATGGAGAATAGCAAAACCTGTGCTCTGTACTCAGCAGTGTTTTAATGTGGGCATCACAAGCACATCTAGACATACTTTAAAAATAGCAATAAAAAGGATACAGCTCCAGGTGTGGGAGCGCACGCCTCTAATCCCAGGGACTTGGGAGGTGACACAGGAGGACTACAAGTTTGAGACCAGTCTCGGCAACTTAGCAAGGCCCTAAGCAAACTTAGTGAGATCCTGTCTCAGAATAAAAATAAAAAAGGGGTTTACTGGGGATGTGGCTCAGTAGTAAAGAATGGAATGCCCTGATTCCATCCCCAGAATGAATGAATGAATAAACAACAAACAAACGTATGCAGACAATAAGGCCCCAGAATAGGACAAAAATATACATATATATTGGCACTTGAACTGCAGATGGATCCTCAGATCGGGTCCCAGGGGCCCTTAGCATGGAAGCTACAGGTATAAAAGTCATAGAGCACCCCTGCTCTGGCTCCCCAGGGAGAGCAGCAGCTGAACATGGCAGTGTGCACAGAGGCACGCACACCCCACCCCACTAAGGCAGAGCTGGCACTAGAGGGACCACATGTGTCCATGTCATCCTCAAGACCTTCCAGAAGCCCTCCATCACATAACAGCACAACGAGGCTGAGGCCAGAACCTTCCAGCACCTTCTGAATCACTGAGTCCCTGAACTGGCTGCCTGTAAGGGTCTCTAGAAGCTTCTTAGAAATGCAGAGTGCTGTGTCCATCTCTGGGCAATGGGATGAGACTCTCTGGGGCTTGTATTATTTTGCCCAGGCATCACACAAAAGAAATCTGCATGTCGATCTCACATATGCACCCAAAGCCAAACCCCAAACACATTTGTCAATTTAAAGCACGTTGCAGCATTTCTTCTTGGAACCTGCTACAGTTGGACATTGTTTCTTTTCTGGGGGAAGCCTCACTCTAATTTCTTTGGTGTGGAAGATAAGTGTCAAGACACCAAGACATGGAGACCCGTTAAAGGGCTGCTCATCACTGGTCATCTCTCGGCCAGTGTGCGGTTTCTCCCTAGCCAGAATGTCCCTGACTCTAAACTGGTGGCTCATTGGTCCCTGAGCAGGCTGCAGAGGGCTTTGGCTGGAATGCACAGCAGACTCTGAGGGCCTGACAGGTGAGTGTAGGGCATTTGGGGGGCTTGGTTTTATCCGTTAAGCAGAACCCACAGGTCTGCCATGTCTGTCAGGACCTGAAGCTGTATCTTCCCACTAAGCAATAAGCAGGCACAGTCCCCAAGCTGAGCAGACAGGGAAATGGCAGCCCCACCCTATATAAAATGTGTGAATTTTATTATAGTCAAATTATCCCTCAACAAAGTTGATCATAAGTTATTATCCTAAAACTTCCAGACGTTTTATGAAAGCCTTTAGTGTGAAATAAAGAGATTAAGAAAGAAGTGAGCCCAAGGAAGAAGCAAGTGTTCATAAAATTAACACATTAAAAGAAAAGGGGGGGGGGGAGAAAAGATACATGAAGCAAAGAGAAATGTCTTCAAAAGCGAAAATCGGCATAGAAAAGAGCTCTTGAGAACAAACTTTTAAGAAAACAACAGTAAAGTGAAAAATTCAGTAGAAGGTTTGGAAGATAAATTTGAGGAACTTTCCAGAAAGTAGAGCAAAATGACAAAGAGGAAAATGGGAATGTCAAAAAGCAGCTCAGAAAACTGCACTCAGCCCACAGGTGGAGCGTGCCACCCTGTGGTGGAGCACTGGCCCAGCATCTGTGTGTCCTGGGCTCAATCCCCAGCACTGGACGGGTGGGGATGAAGACCAGAGGAGAACGCTCAAGTAACACAAGTCCCAAAACAGAGCAGAAAAAGCAGGAGGCGACGCCTTCACTGGATGACACAGCACCTCCGCAAGCCTAAGTGCAGGGGCGCAGCGCCTCCCACATTCTGAAAGAAAATCACTCTTAGCCCAGATTCTATCCCCAGCCAAACTGTCAACCAAACATGAAGGTAGAACAAGCCATTTTCAAAAAGAAACAGAGTAATCAACAATCAGCTGGACTCCCATTAAATTGTATCCTAGGAAACTACGGGAGCACATGTTCCCCCAAAAGAGAAGGCAGTCCAAACAAGAGGCAGGGATGGTAGGGGCGACAGGAAGCAGAAGAGCAACCTGGGAGAGAGAGGATGGGGACACCCAGGGCCACGATGCAGGGACAGTTGGGCACAGGTGTTGGGGGGAAGCAATGCAGTGCAGGTGGGTATGGCCAGGAGAGGCCTCCTCAGCATTGGAAGGCTGATGGAATACCTGCTGTGTCGGGGGATCTTGGGACTGATTTAGAAGACAGTCACAGTATTGAGGGTGAATAAATATAAGTAAATAGAAGAAAATAAACCCAGTGACTCGGAAAAAATAAGCACACGTGCGTGCGCGTGCACACACACAACACACTCAAAAAAGCCCATAGGAAATTATTAGCTCCATATGAAACGAATAAAAAGAAAGAAAAAGTAACTATAGTTCACTAAATGGCTTATTTCTGAATGCATAGTTCAATATGTAACATGGTTTCCTACCATAAAGAATAAACTCTGATCTGAGCAAGATTACCATGTGTGTTAGCCTGTTTTCTGTTGCTATAGCAAAGTACCTGAGGCTGGGTGATTGTTTGAGTCAGTTTTTTTTTTTTTTTTTTTGCTGCTGTGACTAAACGATCTGACCAAAACAATTATAGAGGAGAAAAAGCTTATATGGGGGTTCACAGTTTCAGAGGTCTCCATCCATGGACAGCCAGCTCCATTCTTTGGGGCTGAAGGTGAGGCTAACATCAAGGCAGAAGAGTGTGGCAGAGGGAAGCAGCTCACATGATGATCAGGAAGCAGGGAGAGAGGTCACTCGCCAGATGCAAATTACCCCCCCAGGGACCCACCTCCTCCAGCCACACACTATCCGTCTTCAAGTGCCACTCAGTTAATCCCATTGGGATTAACCCACCGATTGGGTTAAGGATCTCAGAACCCAATAATTTCTCCTCTGAACCTTCTAGGATTGTCTGACCCGTGAGCTTTTGGGGGACACCTCACATCCAAACCACAATGGTTATGTGTAAGGAAGGAGTTGACTCTTGGTTCTGAAAGCTGGGAGCCCAAGGGCCTGGTGCTGGCAGGGGCCTGGTGCTGGGTGAAGTCCTGGTGGAGTGGAAGGGCCAGTGGGTATCTATCTGCTGGGGAGGAAAGCACGAGGGCAGCTGGGCTTTATAGCAACTGTTCTTGCAGTAGTTAATCTAGTGGGTTTTTTTAAAATATTTTTTTTAGTTGTTGATAGACCTTTATTTATTATTTATTTATATGTGATGCTGAGAATCAAACCCAGTGCCTCACACATACCAGGGGAGTGTGAGCCCAGCCCCAATCCCCATTAATCCAGTTTTGAGAGAGCAAGAACTCTCTCCCTCCAGAAAGGCACGAACCCCTCTTAGTGACCTAATCACCCTCTTAAGTTCCTGCCACCTTTCAGCACCAGAATCAACCACAGGACATGTAACCTAACGGGAGAGTGGAGGGAGGGGAGTGAAAGCAGAGGGGCAGAGATGTAAGAGAACTACCTTATTAAAAAATGCAAGAAGCAGCTGGGTGTGGTGGTGCACGCTGCAAACCCAGGGACTCTGGGGGCTGAGGTAGGAGATCACAGTTTGCGGTCAACCTGGGCAAATTAGCAAGACCCTGTGTCCAAAAAAGGGGATGAAAGTGCTGGGGATGTTTCCCAGTGGTAAAGAACCTCTGAGTTCAAACCAAAAACAACCAAACAAGCTAAACTAAAAAAATTGAAGCTCCTACACTTGTTTATGTCTACAGGCAAACACCAAAATGATCAGCCCCAAAAGATGAAAGAGGATGTGGTTTTGTATTAAATATTTGAACTCTTTAAGCCATGATCCAACCGTATCTAAGCTTGATAAAAGTAAAAATTTTTTAATTGCTAACAAAGATGAAAAGAGTACACTGGATGTAAAGGAGTGGACGGCTGTTAGATGACGAGCGGTTGGGTAGCATATACAGCATGGATACACTGGACGAAGGCAAGATGGAGGATAGCTCAAGTTTCCATCATGCTGTGCAGAACAGCACATGCTTTAACACTTATGAATCATGGAGTTTTCTATGGCAAGTGAAATCATGGGAAGTCAAACTATTGAAAAGGGAAGACAGCTGTATACACTGTGGAAGACACAGCAGGAGCAGAGTCGGCCCTGGAGATGGGGGGTGGGAAGTGTGTTGGGAGGAAGCCTGAAGTCCCCAAGTGGAGAGCAGTGGCCTCAGGTGGGTGAAGGGACATGAGGTGACCCGGGGGGTGGAAGTAGGTTTGTAGAGGGGAGGGAGGGGGAAGAAGAAGGGAACCAGGAAAGGCCAAGGCAATGGGGAAATTTCTCTGATGGAAAACTGCTTTAATTTCTCTCTCTCTCTCTCTCTCTCTCTCTCTCTCTCTCTCTCTCTCTCTCTCTCTCTCTCTCTTTTTTAGTTTTTATTTTTTTGGAGTAGAAGGCAAATTACTCCCTGTTCCAGAGGGAGTGACAGCAGGTTCTGGGGAGGAGGTTTCACTTGTCAGTTAGCGGCCATGTGCCCCAGGCCCCAGAGTGCTCTTTACACCCCTGGTGGAAGGACAGAGCTGGCCCTCCTTGATGGGGGGAAGCAAGGGTCTGTACCTTGGGCAGGTGCAGGAGAGCCACCTCTCCTGGACCTTGTGCTGGCCCGAGGGCTGAGGTGGAGCCCCATGAGGACCAAGGCCACACAGAAACCAGGACCCTGAGACCGCGGTTGCCTGTGGTGCAGGACAGCCCAAGGAAGGACCAGGTTCTTCTACCCCTGCTTGTCCCTTGCCCCTCTCGCTGCTGCTGGACACCTTGCCACAGACTTCCGGTGGCTTCCGCAGCCACATGTGCTCTTCCCACAGCTCTCTGGAAACACCTCACGTGGAGCTGGCCTAAGCCAGCCAGAGCTCCTGACTGCTGCTCAGAGGCCATCGGAGAGATACGGACTCCTCCTCCCGTCCTGGCAAGAGGAATGTTCACACAGAGATGGAAGATGCTGGGCAGGAAAGGGGGAGCCCGGAGCTGACGGGCCTCTGCCGAAACCTGGTATCCTGGGCCCAGACCTGGCCACTGTCAGGCTTGCAAGCCCAGAAGGTCAAAGGCTGGAATTCCATCCAAACCAAAGGGCACCCAGAACAGTCCAGGTGATTGTCTTCTGCCCAGGTCACACTCGGGTCCTCGCAGGTGGTGATCACTGGCCCTGTTTGGGGTGGTTGGAACTCAGCACTTGGTGAAGGTGGTTTTCTGTCTTCTAGATCTCCAAGTTCCTGTTCTGGTGGCCGCACGTCACCACGAGATTCTGCCTCCCCGATTTTCAAGGGTCTCTGGCTAAAATGTCAGTGTCTTTGGGAACAGTCACCCTTTCGAGTCTCCAGGGGAATCTGGAGCAGCTGAGGGTCTGAATCCAGCCTGAGCTAGGGACCAGGGTGCAGATGGGGCACTGTGGGAACTCTGGTGCCTAAGTCTGCGTGACACCTGAGCCTGGCCGCCTGGCCTGGGTGAGGCCTGGCGTCGGCCTTGGCGGTGGCCCTGGCTAGCTGTGATTCAGCTCCAAGGAACCTGCTTCCTCGTCTGCAGCGTGGAAAGATAGCAGCGTCCACACAGTAGAATACCTTTGAGAGGTCACAGAGAATTCGGGCAGCATTCCTGGTGCCCGTCCTGCTGAGAACGCCCGTCAGTCATCTAGAGCTCAAGTTTAACACAGAAGGCAGCGGCCAGCGGATGGAGGGGGCAGGAGGGGCCCCACAAGGAGAGCTTGGCAGTGACCTCTGTCCCTCCAGAGCCCCTCTCCTGCCGCCTTCCTACAGAGGCCAGAAACCTCTATCCCATCTGCAGGGCCTGGGCATGGGGGAGAGTATCGTGGGAGACCCACATGCCTCTGTGGGCACCAGGACAGAACGTGGCCCGCTCCACTGACTGGGCGAAAGGTAGGCCAGGTGCCATGGGGCACTGTGCTGAGGCTGGCGGGCATTCCTGTCACTGTTTGCCTGAGGTGGGGGCCCAGGCAGAGGCTGGAGGCCCCAACCCCAACTGCAGATGGGGAGAAGTCAGAGAAAATATGCTACCTGTCCACCTGCACCTCCCCCGCGGGTCATCCCTCCCTGGCTGTGGGGACAGGAATGAGTCACAGGATGGGCCCTTGGGCCAACTCACTTCCTGTCCCCCGGCCACAGCCCGTCTGGGGGCTGCAGAGCTCCCGAGTCCTTCCAGACTCGCTCTGTCCTGTGGGGGTGGGTGGGAGAAGAACTGGAGAATGGCAGGGACCCTGGGGGGTGGGGCTTGCAAGATAGGGAAAGAGCATGAGGGACCCAGAGCCCCAGGAGGAGGACAGGTGTGAGTCAGCTCCTGGAGGAGGGGGCACGTAGGCGGGGCCGGGTATAAGCTGGGCAGCCCTTTGTCACCGTCATCATCATCAAGACACACACGACGAGGTACCAAGCGGGGTGACTTGTGCTTTCTGCTTGGGAACAGCCATGGCCCTCACTGCAGCCACTGCTATCACCAGCGCTCACCCCGGAAATTGGAGGCCATGAGGGCCAGACTGCCACAAGCCACAGACTCCAAAGTCACAGCCAGCGAGCCCCCAGGGGCTCTTCCCGCGCCCTGGCCTGTCCTTGGTGTGGCCGCTAGCTGGTCCAGCTCAGCCCCTGGCCTCTCTTCCACCTTGGTGCACAAAGCCCTGGGGTGGTAAAGCAGGAGGCCAGCAGGGGCCAGAGGAAGAGGGGTGTGGCTGGCAGAGGAGGGAGCCTGGCCCGTCCGGGGCTGAGTGCCCGCTGGAGCTGTCCGGCTGGTGTTCCGGGTGACTCTGTTGTCCTCTGGGGGCCTGGGCTCCCTCATCTGTAGCCCCCCCACCCTCCCTGCGCTACCCCCCCCCCACCGTGAGTGATGCTACTCAGGCTGAGGAGACCCCAGGTCTGGCCCACTGTCCTTGATGCACTCAGGCCTTCACCTGCACCCCCCCTTGGTGGCCAGCGGGCTTTGCAGGAATGGCCTCCTTCCCGAGGGAGGGACGAGAGCCTGGCTAACCAGGCAGGGCTATTTTAAAGGAAGTCACGGCCAACCGGAGAGCAAAGTCTCCATCTGAGTTTATGACAGGATGACAGGAGGGCGGTCAGCCATCGTCTGCTGGGCTAGAAACTTCAGGACCCTTCCAGATCTTTCCATAACCGCAGCTGGGGCTTCCTGAGCCTCCCTTGGTCTCGGGGTCCTACCTCAACCAAGTTCTCCAGCCGTCCAACAGCCTGGGGGCAGGGTGGGTGTTCTGCAGTGGAGGGGACAGAGGCCACTCGCCTGGGCCAGCTGGGGGGTGGGCTGTGCCTCGGCCACTCAGTTTACAAAACCTGGTGGAGTTTAGCCCACCTTTGGGTCCAGCCTGCTGGCCATCCCTGCCACTGCCCAGGCCCATGGCCACACCAGGGAGACCCTGCCACTGCCAGCACGCAGCCCCACGGGTTTGCTCCCGGGTGAGAGCCAAGCACAGCGCTGCTTTCAGGGTCAGCGCAGGCTTCATAAGCTCCTGAGGCAACTCTCAGTACTGGTGAAGTCAGGGTTGTGCATGTGACATGTCTGGGCACAGGGACCCTACTGAGATCTTAGGCATGGCAGGCCATTGGAACTGGAATCCATACCTTTCTTCTATGTGACTTTGGGCAAGTCTCTCAACCTCTCTGTGCCTTAGAATCTTTGTGTAAATGGTATAGACCTGCACGGGACCCTGCGATAGTTTGGATCTTGAATGTCCCCCACAGGCCATGAGTTGAAAGCTTACTCTCCAGTCCATAGTGCTTTTGGGAGGTGGCAGAACCTTTAGAAGGTAGGCCTCGTGGAAGGAGTTAGATCACTGGAGTGTGCCCTTGGAGTGGGTATTGGAATGCTTATCCCTTTCTTTCTCTTTTGGCTTTCCAGTTGCCAAAGGGCCTCCTCTGCCAAGCCCTCCCACCATGATGCACTGGGCTCCCACAGGCCCAGAGCAACAGGGCCAAGCGACCGTGGACTGAAACCTCCGCAACCACGAACCAAGATAAACCTTTTCTCTGATTGAGTTGATTATCTCAGGTATTTTGTGATATGACGGAAAGCTGACTCATGGGACCCATGATGTTGTCTTGGGGATTAAACGAAGAAGTGCTGAGAGCAGCAGGGGGACCCAGTGGCACTGCCTATGTCCTAGCAGGTGCCTGTTGAACGTGTGCTGCTCAAGGAAGCCCAGCACTCCCCAGGTGTCACCCAGGGAGCCGGGCACCTATGAAAGAGGGTCCTAGCTCAGAGCCAGTGTCTGCCTGAGGCGTGCCAGCTCCTTCAGGCTGTGAAGCTGGACACTGTGGGGACAGAACGAAGGCCTTGAACCAGGCAGAGAGTGGGGAGAATCACTGTCAATCTGTTTTTCCAAATTGCGCTATTTCAAATGCCCTGGGCAGATGCCCACGTGTGCGGGGTCACTCAGCTGGGCCAGAGGCCCTTTGTCTCCTTGAAAGGCCCCATTGTGACCCCACACCATCCCCAACTGCTTCTTGGAACAAGAGGCCCTTGTGTGGGCCCTGCAGGCCAGCTCCTCTGGCCCTCGGCTGGCAGCGGGGATTCTGTCCCTGTGGGGTTGTTGCAGGGCGCCGTCCACCTCCACCTCCAATAAGAGCCAGTGTTTCGTCAGGTTCTAGAACGTGGAGGAAGCCCTACTTCCCCAGAAGTGGGTCTTCTACAGAGGGGCAGATGCCCTGGGGACGAACTAGGAGAGGACAGGTGGGGAGGTTGGCTTCCAGAGAAGGTGGGCAGCATGGGACCCTCTGGGCCACCCTGCCCTGAGGGGAAGGTCACCAGGAGGATGCCCCCAGGAGGTGCCCCTGAGCCTCCAGGAGCAAGGTGAACATTCAGTGCCCTGTTGGAGTTGACCCACAGCGGCCTACCCGGGGGCCTCCTGGGCTGCACTCTCCCCGTGGGAGCCCCAGGGAGTGGCGTGAGGGCCCCAGAAGGCAGCAGGGACGGCCTGGGTGGCTCTCTGGGCTGAGTCCAGCCAGAGCACTGTCCACGGGATCCAGAGGCCCAGCTCCACCCCTGAGGTCCCTGCCAGCTGGCCACTCCACTGGGCATCTGCTATCCCGTCCCTTCCCACTGAGCCCCGGCTCCATCTGGTCCGCAAGCTTCGGCTCTTGGTCACATCAGGGACAAGAGTCCCTCCATCCTTTCTCAGGCCCGGGGAAAGGTGAGCTCTGCTCTGGGGGCCTAGGAAGCCTCAGGTCCCTCCCCTTGGCAAGGTACGTGCTGGGCCGGGCAGGCCTCTGGCTCTCCGAGGAGAGCCCAGGGGCTGCCTGACGGGGCACTGTCATGGCCCCGCTCTCGAAAAGAAGACGGAGTCCAAGGCCCACGCACCCCCGCCTGTGAGGCCCTGGTCGAGGTCGGGGCTGTCCCTCTGCCCACACAGGCAGGTGCCCGTGCCACGTGCATGTCCACCAGAGGTGCTCACGGTGGCTTCTCCCTTTTTCTCTCCCCTTCAGCCCTGGGGATTGAACCCAGGGCTCTCCCTGAACTCCATCGCCAGCCCTTTTTATTCTTCAAGTTGAGACAGGCTCTCACTAAGTGGCAGCGGCTTCCAACATGTGATCCTCTGTCTCTGTGTCCCAAGTCCCTGGTGTGTGCCACCGCACTGACTTCATTGTCGTCACTTCTTGAGAGGCCAGTAGGTCAGATCTGCATAAGGACAGATCTGGGAGTAATCAGGGCCCCAAGGCCAGAAGGGGCTGCCCAAGGCCCCCATGCAAAGAGGCCTGGGCACCAGATCCACCCCTTCCTGGAGGGGCCAAGGGAGCCAGCGTCAGGGGCTCAGCCATAGCTCAGTCTCTGGGGTCTGGGTGCCTTTGCTCTTGCCCAGTGGGTTCCTTGAATGTCCTCCCTCGTCACCCCTGGCTCCCCAGGCATCATGGGTTCTCAGAGGAGTGGTGCCCTGAGCAGGCAGGACTGCCACTCAGCGGACACTTGCACCTGCAGACACCAAACAGCTGGGTACAGACAGCTGCGAGCTGGTGCAGGAGCTGAGGGGCACCGGGTGGGTTGGTTAGAGGGGCAGGAGAAGGGCAGCAAGACCTGGGGAGGGCATTCGGGGGCCTGAGGAAACCACACCTGCCCCATTCACACCCAATTCCAGTAGGATGCAATTCAGGGGCTGAGGTCACGGCTCAGTGGTGGAGCACTTGCCTGGCCCGTGTGAGGCACTGGCTTTGATCCTCAGCACCACAGTAAGATAACACACAAAAAGAAAGATCCATCTATACTGAAAAGTATTTAAAAAAAAAATCGGATGCAACTCAAATGGGAAATGAGTTGCAGATTTCTAAATGGTCTCGGGACAGAAGGGACAGGAAGCTGTATCAGACTCGTCAGCAAAGCCGTGGACTAGTAAGGGCTTTATCATTAGCAAAAATGAGAAAGGTCCTATGAAAGTTTATTTAAATGATTAAAAAAATTTAACTTTGGGAAATTCAATTCAACCTTCTTGCCTCCCTCCCTTCCATAATGCAAAGGAGCCTCGCTTGCACCAAGTTCTGGGGTAAGCGCCCTGCAGAGGGCAGTTTTGAGACTTCCCTCCATCGACACTGAATGACAAATTTTGTAAACACATGACAAACCCCTATTATTTCGTAATTTGTAGTTTAGTTTTGCTTTTTAGCTACAGCCCCTGCCAAGCCTGTTGCTCATGGTTTACTATGAAATTTCGGTTATGTTCAGTGGACTTGTCGCAAGTGGCTAGATTTTGATACCAGTGACCCAGATTTTTGATACCAGTGACCCTGGAATGTCACTCATTCTTGAGCCACGGGATCAAGGGGACTCAGAACAGGGGCTGGGCTTCCAGATTCCCAACTTAGGGACCTTTGTCTACTTACAGCCTGGACAGCTAACACCAGAAACCCAGTGTCCACCGGTTGTCTCTGCTTCCTTCCACTCTGCAGCCGGGTCCCCTTTCTCCCCAGCGACATTCTAAAACCAGTTGATTATCCATGTCACCAGGGAACACAGAACAGACCACACAGCTCAAAACAGTTCGGATCAGCTTTACAAAAAGTGAGAGGAAACATCTGTACCTAGTTTTCTTTGGGTTTAAGGAATTTTTTTCTTTCTTTCTGTTTTTTTTTTTTTTTTGTACCAGGGATTGAACCCTGGGGCACTAACCCACTGGGCCACACCCCAGCCCTTTCTTGTATTTCATTTAGAGCCAGGGTCTCACTGAGTTGCTTAGCGCCTCACTGAGCTGCTGAAGCTGTATTTGCGATCCTCCTGCCTCAGCCTCTGAAGCCACTGGGACTACCAGTGGGTGCCACCACGCTGGGCGGTTTAAGGGAATTCTAACTGAGCACAGACTAGACTACTGGGGGGAATGGCTGGGGCCCAGGCTGGCACTTGGCGAGTTTCCCGGGAGGGGATGCCATCCGGGCAGTAGATTCTGGGAGGGTGAGGGCAGTGGCTGAGCGTGCATGATGTCATCTGACTGTCACTGAGGCTGCCTCCTAATTAAGTCAAAGGTCCTCAGAAGGCTGCCAGGAGCGGGCTCCCAGCACGGGGCAATTCAAAACCAAACCCCCAGCACAGCCACAGAGGGACTATACACATGGGCACTTTATAAAGTCTTTCAGAGGGTTCTCATCTTCTGCTGTGGCATTTGGAAATGTCTTTCAGGTGAGTTTCAGTTCCTACGACGCTTAGAAGCACCCCATGAAATGGGTCTCCACGGAGCCCGTGGGAGCTCCCATCTGCTGTTCTCAAGACCCAGCCCAGGGGCCAGCAAGGGATGCTGTGGTCTTCTGAGGTCACGCTCCCCGTGTCCCACCCCACAGGCCCCCCCAAGACAGGAAGAGGCCCTGGACAGCTCAGCACTGCAGGTTAGCAGCCAGTCCCTGCCCTGGTGGAAAGGTCAATGGGAAGGTCAACATGATACCCGTGGGAAAGTGTTGCTTTTTTTTTTTCTCTTCTTTTTGCCCCGTTGAGAGCATCTCTGCCTTCTAGAAAGTTACGCTGAAGGATGGGCTGATCCGCCAACACCTCTGGGTTTTCAGCTCAAGTCTGGCTGCTTTATGACGACTTCCACCTAATTAAAGAGAACACGGCGTGGACCACGTAGAGCAGCGTGGCGACATAGGAGAACACCTGGAACCCAGAGAGAGCCCCATTAGTGTTGGGGGTGGGGGGCAGGCAGGGAGGCCCACGGGTCCACGCTGCCTGGAGCACCACATGGCCCTTGGGCTGCCACTGCCCGTCACTCATGCACACACCCTTTCCTGGGTAGCCCAGGTGCATCCCTAATCCTCTCCCCACACAGCCCCAGGGGACCTGACTCAAGATCCCTGGGTCCTAGAATGCAAGATGAAACCACCAACTTCACCCAACGTCCAGGTGTGGTCAGCTGACTTGAAATGGGAACACTGAGGGCCCCTGCAAGGAAAGCATCCAGGCAGGTGTCAATGACTCAGTGGAAACTGCCCCCCTCCCCCTCACAGGCACCCAAGATAGCGGCCACCAGCGATGGTGGTGGCTGAGCTATGAGATCTGAGACATGGGCCTGCTGGCCCTCGCTGGGGTCTCCAAGCTCCTGGACATCCTGACCCCTGTTGGACTCTTATCCTGGGATCCATCATTGCCCAGGCAAGGGTGAAGGTCAGGGTCCATGGGAAGTACGGGTCAGGGAAGGTAAGGAGGATGTCTAGCTTTTGTCAAAAAGAAGGGGCTCCCTAAGAAAGCTGTGGCAATTGCTTACAGTGAATCAAAATGCATTCTGCTGCCATATATAACTGATTAAAATGACTTAATTAATCAATTAAAAATAATAAAGCTGTGAGAGGATGCAGAATGGACCTGGTGTAACCCTACTCGAGTGAAGTTTAAAGGCAGTTTGTCACTGGGAACAACGGCCCTGGGGTGGTGGCAATGGTCACTGGTGACTTGCATGTCACTTGGGCACTGCCTGCTCCTGTCGCCCTCCTTCCTAAGGCTCACCTGCCCCCAAATTCAATCTCTGCACCTGTTTTTTTGACCTTGGGCAGGGGCCAAGGGTTTCCAGCCCAAGCACAACACTTAGGGTGGCCACGCTTCTGTGACTCTTGAAAAATGCCATAAACAGCAGCCATCAGGGTGCCCGCTCTCACCCTGCCCCCACGCTTGGGCAAGCTCTCCCCCCGCTGGCCAGAGGCGATGAGTAAGCCAAGTTACTTAATAACAAGCCTAAGAGAATTCATCTCGGCACTCCTGGGTCTGAAGGGCGCGGTCACACCCGAGTGAGCAGCCCCGAAACCCCCCTGTGCCCATCGGGTGACACTCCCAGGCCATAGAGGCCCTTGGGCACAAGCCCAGCAGAAGTCCCCACTGTAACAGGAAATAGAAACTGTTTTGCAAATGGGGTGAAGAATGGCACGCTGAGGGCAGTTAGAGCCGGGACATGCAGGGATGGGTTCTGGCTTCAGATACCCTGCCATTATAAGAAACCTCCAGATTTCTCTAGAAATCTCCGGGTCTCTGCAGGCAGCTTCCTCCAATCCTGTTGGGCAAGGAGGTTCTGCCACCACCAAACAAGATGGGAAAGAGGCTCAGGTTCTGAGACACATCCCAACCAGGAACCACACAGAAGCCTCAAGACAGGCCAGAAGCCTTCAAAGTGAGAAAGGCTTGGAGACCCCTCCCCTGGCCCCCACATGCCCTGCAATGGCCACCCCAAGACCACCTGAGGGGCATGCTATGGCTGAGAGGAGTCTGGGGTTAAATCCTGAGGAATGATGACTCCCTCTGCCCCATGTCCTGATCCAGTGGATGTTTTTAGTGGATCTCATGACTGCGTGGAACCTGGTTTGCATTTACCTTAATGATTTTGGTTCAGTGCATCTGCCTGCTGAGAACATTTGGATCTTGATTCTAGCACTCTTGACTTTACCTGGGCATGCTCATGACTATCCCACTCCACTAACAAAATGTGGGACATAAGCAAACATGGAATGGAGAAATGTCACTAAATACTAAATATTTATACTAAATACTAAACTGCAGTGAAAATAAACAATACACATCTATACTTGACCACAAGATGAATCTCACAAGTACCAGGTTGAGAGAAAGAAGCCAGTCATAAAAGAATGGACCTGGTGTAACCCTACTCGAGTGAAGTTTAAAGGCAGGCAAAACTGAATTGGGTGCTAGAAATCAGAAGCTGACAGGTGGCGGAGTTGCACAGTGGTAGTGGTAGGACAAGAGAGGTATTTCTGGAAGCTCTTTATTTACTGAGTCCTATTTCTCCATCTGGACGCTAGCTGCACAGGGAATCTCACTTTCTGAAAATTCAGGCTGTACACTTGTGGCCTGTGCACTTCTCTGAGTGTACACTGCCTTTCGATGAAAAGGAAAAGTCACAATACAGCACAATCCACTAGAGCCCAGTGGTTCTCAACTAGAGACCTGCCCGGGCACTTATCCGCCCCACCTGGACTTTTCCATCAAGCACAGACCCACCAACCATAATCCATCTATGTTTTGCTACCACAGTCTGCAACAATTTTATGGGAACTGCCAAATGCTTTGCTGATGTCTGTTGAGAGAGCGGCTTCTGGGATTGGATAGGGAGAGGTAGAGGTGCCCCCGAGACAGAGAGAAGAATCAGAGTGGTCTGAGGGATGACGGTGGAGATGGTGGACCACCGTTTCAGGGAGGGAAGAGCAACCAGGCTTCTGGCTGGCTGTGCTACTGCTCAGAAACTGGCCATGTGGGGAGACGTCCCCACACTGAGGGACACTTCAGGGGGTGTCAGGGACCCCGAGGTGGCCATGATTAGAGAAGTGGCTGTAAGCTGGCAGTTTATCGGGAGAAAGGGTCTGGCCCACAGGGATGAGGCTATGAGGGACTTTTTCACCAGACCCCATCCCAAAGCTGGCCACTGCCCATCCCCATGGGCTGCTCTCTGCCTCTGCCCTGCCCCTTCCTAAAGGAGGAAGAGCCTGTCTGGCCACCAGAGCAGCTATCTGTGGGCTACTACCATATTTCGCACCAGGATCTGCATGACATGGGTTGACTTCTTAGAAATCTGAGGAGCTCTTTCTCTGGAACCCGTTCTGGTTTTGCACTGTACCCATGGAGCACACATGCTGGGTGGCTGCCTGCTGGGTCAGGGTGGCCAGGCCTGGGGAGTCCGAGCTCCTGAGGTTCTGTGTGCACCATCTGTGCCTGCACCAGCACCCCATCTTTGGGAACACAGTCAGAAGCACTGGGCTTTCTGTGGACAGTGCAAGTTGTTACACAGCAGCTGAACCCGGCCTAACACTTCCCACGCAGCCTGATGTGCTGGACATGCCGATTCAAACCCATCCTGATCCTCCACTCCAGTACGAAGCCAGCGTAGGCGTGAGAGCACCGAGCTATGGTGCTGATCCCAGAGAGCCAGGCATTCCCTCTCCCACACCACCAGTGGCTTCCGCCCAGGTCTCCCATAGCAGCCAAGAATTCAGTTTGTTATATGGAGCCTGATCTGAGAGAGCAGCCCGCCCCCCAGGAGGCAGGGAGCAGCTGCTCTTCACATCAACCCAGTCGTAGGCCGGGGAAGTGGAAGAGGAGGGCTGGCCAGGCGCTGAACAGATGAGGTACAAATGCACTCGCTCTCAGGATATGCACAAACAGGTGGATGCCATCGGCTGAGGACGCTGCCGTCCTGTCTGGCAGCCGACCCACCCAGCACCTCCCGCGGTGGGTCAGCTGCCTCTCATGGCCCACAGAGTTCCGAGGGTGAGGAAGTGCACCGTGTTCATTGGTAAGCGCAGCAGTCACTCACCGAAACCTGACTGACAGGTGGCCAGGACTGGTCCACTCCTCCCATGCCCTCTGCCGCTGTGGACGAGAGTCCCCTCCCTAGAGAAAGTGCCGTGTGCTGGTCCGACCAGTGAGAATGGCAGTAGTTTAGGAAGAAATAGCAAGGACTGGCACACTTGTAATCCGACATGTCAGGATGGAACCAGTGGCACTGAAGCCATTCTAAAAGCCGATCACTGAAAACAGACTCCAAAGTCGAGGAGCAAAGGTGTCTGCTCTCAAGAGAGGATCTGGGGACAGAGGTGGACTGATCTCGTCCAGAGAATCGCATGTCTTTCCTCTGCATCTCGTAGGTACAGAATTTCAGTCTAAGATCAGACTCTCATTTTGAATCTCTCAAAAGTGCACGATTCACAATTCACAGTCACATGGAGGAGCCCTCCTCCCAGATGTGCAGGGAAAAGTCCAATTTAAGTGTCATGCCAGGGACAAAGAAAAGGCCTACCAGACCGGCAATTTCCATCGTTTACTAAGAGCCATTGGTGCAAATGTGCAGTCTGCAGCACTCGGTGGCATGCCCGGCGTGAGTTAGGCGGACTTCAAGACCAGCCACTACGGAGCGAGCAACTTTGTACACAGCTCTTCCCAACAAAAAGGAGGGTTTGCAAGACGGGCTTGCAGAAGCCTCCCGCCTCTGAGGATTCTAAATGCAGAAGGAGGCTCCTGTGGAGGAGGAGGCCCTCCCACACTTCCTCCTGGGCTTTTGTGCATGGCCGTCAGTCACGTCTCGCAGCCACCAGCATTCTTGCCTTCTGTCCTCCTTCCTCGTGCAGGTGTCCCCCCTGGACTTCACATAGGGTGGCTCAAGTCCCTCTAGGAGAGAGCCCATCCCTACCAGAATCTGGTGCGGAAGACGCTATGTGACCCTGTTAATGTGAGGAGGTCTCCTGTGATGGCATAGGTGTCCCTGAAGAGCTCCTGTGTGAGACAGGGCAAGAACTCTCAGAGGTGGAATGATCAGTGGTTGGTCCCCTGACCCCACAGCTGTGGGCAGGAAGGCTGTGGCTGGAGGAGGGGTCCCTGGAAAGGCGCCTTTGGGGTCTCTATCTAGTGCCTGGTGAGCACACTGCCTCTGCTTCCTGGGGCCCTGTCCTGAGCTGCCGTCCTCCTCCACACCGTGGTGCCTGCCTCACCTGGGCCTGACCACGGACTGAAGCTCAGAACCAGGAGCCAAAGCGGATTCCCTCCTCTGACGGCTCGGTCAGGACTTCCGGTCACAGAGGTGCGAAGTTGACTCTAACCGCCCTCAAGAGCTCTAGGGAAGGACAGGTCACGCCATCCTGGAGAACTCTTCCTCAGATGTTGCTGGGGTCTCCTGCAGCCGTGACAGTGCCCTGCAGAGGACGCCTCTGTTAAGGGCGGAGAGGGGCGGCTCCTCAGGAGGAGCCACCAGGACCTGCCCTTCTCTCTGCCCATCAGCCAGTACATATCTGGCTCTTACGCGGGTTCAGCTGGTGTTTTAGAAGAGGAAAAGTGTATTTAGAGGCTCTCATCCATAGACAGCCGACTCATCCTCAGGGCTTGAGTGAGGCAGAATATCACGGCAGAAGCGTGTGGCAGAGGGAAGCGGCTCACAGGGTGATCGGGAAGCAGAGAGACAGTCCACTCACCAGATACAAATGTATCCCAACGCCACGTCCCCAATGCCCACTCCTCCAGCCACACCCCACTGCCCTCAGTCACCACTCAATCCCATCAGGTGACTAATTCACTGATTCATCCACCGACAAAATTCAATCGTTTTTTCTCTGAACCCTCTTGCACAGTCTCGCATGTGTGTTTTGGGGGGACACCTCTCATCCACACCATAACGTTGGGTCTGTCCACATTTTGTGAGACTCAGAGGCTCTGCCTCAAATGCAGCTCTGTGTCAAGTCAGCAGACCAAGTGGGAAAGGCGGTCACACGGTGGAATCCAGGGATGGGAGGCCACACGTGGGCTGCCAAACCAACACACAGGCTCTGAAGACCACGCTGGTCCACACGTTGCCAATCCGCACCTGCCTGTCCACCCATGGCCGTCAAGGTCCACGTCCCCACTGTCACACACGTGCGCGCGCACGTACACACACACACACACACACACACACGTGTTCTGTGGAATCTGCTTTCTGCACAACAAGAAGCCCTCACCATGATTCACCTGGTGAAGGAGAGGGAAGTGTGTACGTGGGTGAGGGTTCCTGCTCAGCCTTTGCGTATTCGGACACCACTGAAATGAGTCAATGTAAACAAAAGGGCTTAATAGACTTTAAGACCCGACCAATCAAGTCAAGCCCATGAATTGCGTTGAAGCACATTTGAAGAGGATCGCTGGATCATCCCTCCAATCTTCTCCAAGTTGCAGTGGTACCTTCTGCCTCGAGAACCTGGCCCTGGAGTGGACAGCGGCAGTGTGGGGAATGTGGGGGGAGCACTCAGGACCTAAGTGAGCTTCCACGGCAGGCTCTGACGGCGGCACAACTAGCCATGTGTGTTTCAAATGGACGCTGTCCTGAGCTGTCCACTTAAAACAATGTCTCCGTGTCATTTAAAGACCTGGCATGGAAGACCATTAAGAGGTTAAGAATCACCATTTCACTTACACTAAACATGCTCTGGAATATAAAGATAGGATCTGGATTCGTTTTAAAAGTTTAAAAAGTTCTCTTTGTTAACTAATTAGGTATGGCCTATAATCAAGTTAGTATTTGTTTAAAGAAAAAAGCAATACTTTTTGCCTGAGGGCAAATAAAGGCCATTTCTTAAGTATGCTGTTTTCCATCCAAACCAGCATTCACTATATATTATTTGCAGCAAAGTGGTAAAAATAGATCTAAGTTCTTGTGTAAGTTAGAAGGTTGGCTTTTGAAGTCTCAGAGAGATTTGCTCTTAATATTTTTGCACATACTCAAATAAACCTGTTTAATAAAAAACTGAAGTAAGTTGTAGGCTCTGACCTGTTGGTCAGTGTCTGCGGGTGCAGAGTCACGGTATTGTCCCCCAAGGATCCTTCCAACCCATTCTTAAACCTCATGATAGTGAAATGCCTCTAATATTGAAGCCAAATTAGCAGACACTTCATGACAGCAAGTGCAACTGCTGTGTTCAAATACTATTACTTTCCCTGTGGGACACGGAAATCCAGGCTCTTCAAGCCTCATCGTCCCCTCTTAAGGTAGAAGCAGGATCCTGGATTTCTATTT